>NC_090940.1:55400705-56000705 GCF_040938575.1 Ambystoma mexicanum | reverse complement strand
AACCCCTTAAGGTGGCATTTGAGAGAGCCAAAAAATCGCCGCTCACTGCCAGCAAAGTATACTGATGTGGAGTGACATCATAAAAGTGTGACTCTGTGAGTACATGGTTTGCATTAAAAGCTGAGGAATGTAACAAGCAACGATCAAGCTTAGCACCTATGCTGTTTAATCTCTATATAGAGCCGTTGGGCGATATGGCTATAAAGCATGGAGGAGAAACGCTCGAGTATGCTAATGATACCCACTTGTATTTGAGACACTTTATGATATGCAGATTTTGATGTTCAATCCTTTTTTTGAACTAAACTAGTCCAAGACAGTGTGTCTTTAGTTTTCACACTTCCCTTGCCAGACGACTTTTTCCAACTGGTTTAGGAAACCACAGATTCCAGGCTCTTCAACTGATTTTCCTGCACTGTTAAATCCTTTTGGGCCGATTCATAGAAATATTTGCGTGGAAAATCCCCATTCGTCGATTCATGGAATCGAATGTGCGGGACTTTTCCAGCACTTGCGTGGAGTTCGCACAGACTCGGCAGGTCTCTGCAAGCACTCGAGTGCCTTGCGCGAGAGACCACCCAGAGCGTGGGCGAGGCCTGCGCAGAGCAGAGTAGGGGGCAGAGCTCAGAAAATGCAGAAGAAGAAGGGGAAAAAGTGGGCATTATGAAGGACGGGCAGCAGGAAGTCCATAGCATGCCCACAAATGCGCACAACAAACCGTATTCATTGATGCGACCGCGCAGCCTCTTGCCTGCGAGATACCCACGCAAATCCCTCCATCTCTCTGCCACCCGAAGGCAGGCATAGGTACACTTGTGCATAGGAATCGCAGCGCAGAGCTGGGTATGCATGTCGGATTTCTGGGTGTGTGCATGCTACCAGTACCTGATTGGACTTAGGGGTGCGTGAACACAGTGTAGTGGCGAGCAAGAGCGGTTCAATCGGGTTTGCACAAAGATTTTCACAGTTTTACCCGTGGTACGATACATCATTTGCCTGTTGTCGGTTGCTGTCAACAGGAACACGCAAGGTCCCGAGATGCAGGCCTGCTTGCAGGGGACCATATGCACTGTTTGAAGGGTGCATCTATTCCCACCTAGGTGGCTGTTCTGGCTGTTTTTGCTTTGCCTGCAGGCGTGTCGGGGCGTTCCATACGCGAATTGCGTATACAGTTACTTTGCGCTGTGAATTCCATGAAAGCATGGGGCATGCATTTTTTTATTTTGCCCACAAACTCACACAGTGTTGTTCACGGAAGAATCCACACTTTTTCATGAATCGGGCTGTTAGGTTTCATTTTAGACTCAACAGTGACCTTAGCTCCTCATATAAATGCCCTTGTAAAAGCCATACATTATCATCTGTTTTTATTGAAATCTGTGAAACCGTTTTTATCTCCCAGTTGCCGTGTTTTAATCGCAGCTATTTTCATCACAGCTATTTTAAATGTGGTGTTTTCGGCACGCCCAGTTTTGCTAATTTAAAAAAATAAAATATATATGTTTTGTGTGTTTGGGCAGGGGCCTTGGAGGGTTTGTAGCAGGGTGAGGTGGTGGTGGGTTAGATAGGGGGTTAGGAGAGACCACCACTTAAAATAAATGGCCAAAACAGGATGCAGTGAAAAAAACACGGTTAAAATAAATTTCGTATCCATTTTAATTATTTTTTTATGTCTATTCTGCTCTTAGATATATTTTATTATTGTGTTTGTGCATGTTGTTATTTATTCAATAAGTATAGCGCTCTGATGCAGTTTGACTTTTGTCGCGCTTTCTAGAAATCTGTACTATATAAATAACATAACTCTGGGTGAAACAAGTAGAGATACTGGCCCCTGACCCACCCAATTCCTGATGAACATCTGACAAATGCCTTGCCCTTCCTCAACCGGACCTGCCCTTGATTGGCAAGAGTCCCATCAGGCCACTCAGCGTACACCTTAGCCTGTTAGAGTGAGGTTAGAGTGAGGTTTCTACACCTGTAGGCATCTCTACACCTGTTAACCAACATACGAAGGGGAAGTGGGTGACTGCAATCTTCACATTTCAAGCTTCCCTTCCACCTAACCTTACGTTCTTGCCTCCCATAATCCTTAGCAGGTTATGGTATTGTGTGAGTTTCCCACAGCCCCATTCCCTCATTTCCCAACAGTGTAGGTGCTTGTTTTGTTCCTCAAGGGATACATGTATCTAATTTAGAGAGAGCGCGAGAGAGAGAGAGAGAGGGAGAAAGAGAAATCAAGAGAGACAAAAAGAAAGAGAGAGGGATAGTGAGAGAAAAAGGGAGACAGAGAAAGAGAGAGAGAGAGATGGCATTGGGGGCTAATGAAATAGGACCTGTCTGCAAATTGGCAGGAGTAGACATGCAAGACTGCAGCTTGTCTTGCCTTGTAAGCCCTACTCCCACCTTCCCCTGACTAACCAACTACCATCTAAAATCTCCTACCACATTACACTGTAGGATCAAACAAGGAATATTGAGGCTTAGTGCCACCAAAAATTGGATCCGCCAGTCACGAAGTCAAAAGAAATTCAGTACAGATTCAAATATCAAAGCAGATAGGTATCTGGCTCCCAACACCTCGCAGTGTGTACCAGAAAACACTGTGAGGGGAGTGAGTACTGGTCATCACAAAACATGCAGTATTTATACACAGTCCTGGACATAGACCAGCCCATCTCCAAACTAATAGGTTACAAATTTGGGTTGGTGCCCAGTTCACATAACAAATATACAATATTGGTTTGTACTTTTGACATGTTGTCCCATCCTTGAAGATTCAATGGTGGTGTTGGTTCTCCAGCTTAGGTTGATCCTAGTTTCAAGAAACAAATGCAATAGCTTATTGCTAAGGCACATAGTTCTAGTTTGTCTACCATTCAGTTCTCATGTTTGAATATGGCTGAGGCTATTGATGCAGACAACACTTTAAAATGAAGTTCACTTTGGCTCCAAGGTTCCTTAAACATACTGACAAACTTTGTTGTAGTCAGCTGTGTGGATCTTTAGTTTTTAGAGTAAGTGTTTTTTCAAGAAATGTACAAAGGATTTCTTTAAAAGCACACAGCATTAGTTTACATGCATTGTATATCACTGTTTGAGGGAGCATGAGTTTTGTAGACATAGATAACACTTTGAATGAGAGTTCATTCTGAATACAAGGTCTGTTTGCACAGGACAAATAGTCTGCTCTGCCAGCCCTAGTGTTGACATAGGCTCCAAGGTCATTTCTGCTCTGGCAGCTGAAAACATCGTTAATCATTACTGAACAGAGAGCAGACGTTAGAATCAAGATGGAGATTATTTTCCAAAATGGCGTTTGAAGTCAATTCTAATTAACTGCAGGATTTAATACAAATGTGAAATGGCTTAGGACAATATTCATAATCAGACGATCTTTATGCAAATATGGTTTAACAACACTACACGCAGAAACCCCCCACCGACGACCACCCCATTTCTAACCATTAGCACATCAGCACTAAGCAAGCCATTACTAAGCATTCCTCTTTAATAGCCCTGTCACACCCTCCCACATCAGCTGCTAACCTGCTGTCTCCAGCGCATGTGCAGCACCTATCTGTGTTTTGTACAGCAGTGCTGTGTCTCCTATGCAGTGCTCCGTGTCTATTCTGTATGTTGCTCACTGTTTCCATTGATACAGCAGTGCTCTGCCCGCTGCACATTGCAGTGTCTCTCTGTGTTTTCTACTGCAGTGTGATGTGTTTTGAGCAGTGCTTAATAAGTGTCTTGCTGGAACTCTTGATGCGGCAGTCTGTACTGCAGAGTGTACACGTCCATATGTGCATTTCACAGAAATATACCATAATGCTGGAAATTCTGACTTGTTTTTGTTTACGACCCCTCTTACACCACATACGCATGTGGGAGGGATCTATGGGATATAATACAAGCATGG
Organism: Ambystoma mexicanum; assembly: GCF_040938575.1. Lineage (NCBI taxonomy): Eukaryota > Metazoa > Chordata > Amphibia > Caudata > Ambystomatidae > Ambystoma > Ambystoma mexicanum. The sequence continues at coordinate 55,996,786 of NC_090940.1, read as the reverse complement.
GGGAGCTGCAGGGGGTCTCCCCCACATATATGTGGTATAAAGGGGGTTGAAAAAAAAGAATTCAGCATTTTCAGCCGTCGGACTACTGGGGGTCGCAGTAATCACATAGATCCCCTTGCACAGCAGTGTTATGTCTCCATTTCATTACTTACCGTCTCTCCTGTGTGGTGCTCGCGCCTCTATTGGCACAGCAGTGTGCTGTGTCCTGCACATTGTAATGTCACCCTTTGTGTTTTGTTCAGCAATGTTATGTCTCCTGTGCAGTGCATGGTGCCTCTCATGTATGTTGCATGCTTTTTCCCTTTGTACATCAGTGCTCTATCTCCTGCACACTGCACATTGTCTTTGAGTCATACTGCACTGATATTTCTACTGTCCATTGATGGATGCCAATGATGCAGTGCTGTTCAGCATGAGCCATAGCTTGCCTGTCGAAGTTGCTCTGAAGCAGTACAAGGCGTTTAGTCAGTGGCTGTTAAAGACTCGGCCGCCTCAAGTGCAAAGTTGAGGCAGCATGGTACTTCAGCAGAAATACCATGGAGCTAGAAGATGCAGGTCACCAGACATGCACTATCCAGTTGGGGATGCTAGAAGACTCTCTGGGTCTCAGATGAGGCGGCCTCTGAGCTTTGGTGTCAGTGTCTACCTAAACTCGGAGATGCAGTTGCGGTTTAGTGTCGCAGTCAAAGATTACTCTGGCGGTTCCCTTGCAGCAGCTTTGACAGCATTTAAGGAGCCCAAACCGGTGTCAAGGCGGTTTGAAGATGGAGGAAGAACCAGGGGTCACTTCCTTGGCTTTTTGTTTACTGGGCGACCCAACCAACAGTCTCAGGGGCAAGGTGAGTCCTTTATTCTTCCTGTGGAAACCTGGATGGTAGCAAGCACTTGCAAGGTTCTGTAACTTTGAGTGAACAGAGTCCTGGATACCAATGTCTCAGCTGCAGTATGCCTTGTACAGCCAGCTAGACATCCCAAATTGGCCCTTGGGATGATTAGGGAGAAGAGCTTCCTCTTTCTTGCAGTTGTTGGTCTTCACCTCTCTAGAAGAGGACTTTGGAGCAGACTGTACCTCCAATCAGGTTTAGTGAATCCTTCAAGCTGTGTCGAGAGATGATTCAACTAAGGCTATTGTTAAGGGCCCAATCCAGGCTGCTGTGACAAATGTCCTTTGTCCCTGATGTCATACCCAGAGTACTTTGTCTACAGGAAGTTTGGGAGCCCTAGTGACATCCAAGATGGGGACTCACCTCAGTGGACTGAAGCTCTCTCTTAGGCTAGTTTCTCCATCCCTTCCTATGTCTGCCTACATAGAAGGACTCCCGCAATCAGCACCTTGATGAGCAGTGGCTATGACAAGACGTTCTTTGAAGTAGCAGTTACCAGGGGACCTTTCCGGACTGTTCCTGTTTCCTGGAAGCAGCGACAACCCTTCTTAGATGGATCAAAGAGAAGGTTTTCTGGTTGAGACCCAACATGGTTGTTTTGGATACAGCCAGCCCAGACAATCAAATACACATCAAGCCCTGTCATGAATGACTCAATGTCCACCAAATTGACATACATCAAATGCTGAGACATTGGTACCCAGGACCCTGCTCACTGGAGGTGATCTTTCTCTTTTCATCAGCCATCTCATAAGGTAGCAATACGTTCATCCATCCCATTTAAGTTAAGCTGTGCTAAATCTCTGCCAATCACAGATTCAAATGACTCTGCCTGCCTTATGAGTTCTTCTCCATAGTCTGGAATCTCATGAACTGGGCCTGGTTCTGAAAAGCTGCTTGGCAGGCAGAGTTCCAATAGACATCCCGAGGTATCTGGTGGTATACAGATATGAGGCGGGGTCTACTTCCTAGGATAACGTCCTAGGGGGCCATAACTGAGAGAACATTCCCATCCTCTCCTAAAACCACTCAAACTCAAGTAGTGTAATTAGAGGGGTGGGGGGGAGATGCCACACCTGACTCCCCGGAATACTGTTAAGCAAGGAATGCATGGTTTCCTTTAGTGTCAGGTGTTTCATTCAGGGGGTTGGGTAGGTTGCGGGAGGGGTTGATGTGGGTTGGTGATGAACGGTGCGCTTAGGTGGCTTGCTTCTTTTCTTGTTCTTCGATCATTGATTAGTCCATTGGTGATGGCTGTTTCTCCTCTCCCGGGATGGGTGAGACTTTTCGGATGGCCAGTTGTGAGGGCTTGTAGGGGAACAGGTGTTGTGGGATATAAAGCAATGTTGATCTAGATGTCGCAAAAGGACTTTTCTTTGAGGGGTTTTGTGTGGGTTTTACAGGAGTATTGAGGTGTTATGAGGTAGCTGGTTGAGTGTTTATTTATTTATTGTGTATTTATATAGTGCTTATACACAGGTGAAGTGCTTCAAAGCGCTACAAGCGGGAAGGTGATAAGGGGATACAGTAATCATTCTTAGGTCTTGATATTCCGAATGAGCTAAAGAGAAAAACTAACCTGCTATGCCTGACGACATTTTTCCTAGTCAAGTGCATGAAGTGGTACAGTGGAGACCAAGCACAGGAGGGGGGACGAAAAATGGTGGGGGGGACAGGAGAGACGACCTAACTGGTCCTAGTACATTTAGATCATGCATACATACAGACGGAGGTGCAGAGACGGGAGGTAGCGGGGAGGGGGTACGAAGAGTTTCCTGTAGGCTCTGGAGGTGAACCAGGCAACCAGTCAGCAAAAACTGAACAAAGTTAGGCAGGAGAAGGAGAGTGGAGCGAAAAGAAAGGAGGTTAGCATGGGAGAGGGAGGAGAAGGAGGAGGAGAAGAGGTAGGTCTGGAGGAATTCTGGAACTTAAGGAGGTCATGCTCAAGGCAGAGAGAGGCAGGGAGACTGTTCCAGAGGGAGTCACCTACAGAGGATAAAGATCTACCCCCAAATCTTTGGAAAAACGGCTCACCCGAAGAGAGTGGGAGGAGGGTGAGCGGATGACTCTAGAAGGAGAGTATTTAGGAAGAGAGCGTTGTAAATAGAGTGGGCCCCGGCCCCAGAAATCCTTGTGGATGATGCCGAGGGTCGTGAACTTGGTCCTTGCAGCCACGGGGAGCCAGTGGAGGGATTTCAGCACCGAAGAGGTGCGGTCCCAGGGCTTGAGGCCAAGGATAAATCTTGCGGTTCTGTTCTGTTTCTTTTTCTTTGCTGGTGCTTGCGGATCGTTCTTGGCACGTGGTCTTCCCATGACTGAGGCATTTCAGCATGGTTCGTGAGGTTGGCTTACTTGAAGATGTGGTGGTGCAGGTGGGTTGCCAGTGCGTAGTCGGGCTTTGGGTGTCTGTCTTTGTTGTTTGGGTACCTTGCGGATAAATTGGTTACTGGGAGCTGATTACATTATCAGTGGATGTGGCATGGTTTAATTCACCAGTTGTAATCATGTGTGTTGCCTTTCGGCTTATCAGCAGTGCATTCATATTGCACTGAGATTAATATTCATATTCCTGCTATATAAATATATCTCTTAAAACATGGCAGCCTACACATAAAAATTGCTTAAACTAGAAAACGACCCTCATCAAACCTTCACCCAACTAACAGCCCATCGACCTCTGAAGGTGCAAGGGCTGCCTTATGATGACGCGCAAGAAGAATCACAGTTATTGTTTTTCGTTCACATGCAGAAATGTGGGCAACAAATAAGTTGCACATTTTCACGGGTACCGGGCCCACTTGTGTTGCCGATCTGCCAAATATCTGAATGTTGAGCTGGGCTCTGTGGCCAAAGTGTTCTTTTCACATCGAGCACCCTGGCAAAGACCTTCCCTCATCTGAGCTCTAAATTGGTGTCAAAGGATGCGCTGCGGGGGCCAGATTACAGAAACTTTGCACTGGTGCAAATGCAAATGTGCACGATAGTAGCAATAGGGCAAGGTTTGCTGAAGTTTAAAAGGCATTGGGGCCATATTAGGAATCTTCTCACCATGACAAGTGCAATTGTGCATGGTTTTGCCACTAGGGCAAAGTTTGCCATTGTGGAAAGACTATTCTTTCAATGCATTTTTGCACCCGGGCATAATGTGCCCTAATGCAGAATGGTATTAGCACCAGTGCAGACTTTGCCCTGGTTCCAAAATGCATTGGAAGGCTATGTTTTCTGCAGGAGGACAATGTTTACACTAGAGCAAAAGTGGCATGAAAATATGCCCTTGCCGTGCAAATAAATAAATAAATAAATACATACATGTTTTCTAATATGGCCCCAATGTTTTTTGGGAGGTAACTCTATTGATTGGAATGTTTTTGATAGATTTATTTTTGCTGAAATGTCTCTGCTCGAATGCCCCCCAAAAGGTGTAGGAGGTAAGTTGTGGTTAGGCAGTATTGCTGGAGAAAGTGTAGGCGTAGTGGACGGAAGCAGCGGCCTCTCACCAATTTCTTTTAACTGAAAGTGAGCAAAATAATATTAGCACAAACAAATCGGTAAAAAAGCAATAGACATACAACAGTGTTTTGACTAGGTCAAACTCTGCCCTAGTGATAAAAATGAATTAATGAATCCTTTATTGCACGGTTATCACCAGTAGCCAAATGCATGACTGAGGATTGAACCTGTGGTGACTTGCTTCCGAGACAAACACGTTGCCCCTGAGCTATCCTCCCAGCCTGTGAAAGCTTACCAAATTGCAAAGTTTCTGTAATCCGGCCCCAGGTCTTAAGTTCATATACTGGTAAGGTCAGCTCAGAATTTGGCCCTTCGTTGGTGCCGTCCTGTAAATCTCACATCTCCCTCCACAAGATTTCTAATGCAGGTCTTTCCCTATCTTGGGTTTGGTGCTCTGGTCTGAACCACATCTATACTCTTCAGTAATGAGTCCTAAATAAATGAACTCACTAGTACAGGTGAGCGGGAGGACTCATCTACGACTGATGGTGCCTACGACTTGTGGAAGTCCACTACCAGCACTCCATGCCCCCAACAGGGGTGGGCGAAATGACCACCGGCGAAGCGAAATTAATTTCTGATTTTGCCACTTGTGGGCGAATTGGATTTGTAGGTCAGTTTTGCTTCGTGGAAAGAAATATTTTGTCCAATTTGGGGTCCAAAACTTTTCACAGGCCCCTAATTGACGAAAAGCCATCCAAAAACCCGAATTTTTGTTTGGGAAAATGGGTTCAAATCCACTTTCACTCCAGTGATGAAATGGCGAAGCAGATGGATTTTTTCCCAGAATTCAACGTTATTAGCGCGGAGTGAAATTTGACACTTTGGACCACCTCTAGAATTAGGCCCAAAGCTATCCCGACCATGTTATGTTATGTTGAAGGTTATTTATACTGCGCACTATCACCGCCTGCGTGGTCCTCTGGTGCTCTGGCAGATCTGTAAGGCAAGAAGGTAGAGCAAGGGAGCTGTGATATGCTGTTGGCAGCTTCAGGGCGGTTTACACCGTTCGCTGATCTTAGGTGTGTGTTTTGGTTGGTAGCCGTCACATGCTGTTGTGCGAGGCTGTGTGTGGTTTGTTTTGTTGCTGCGCTGTGGTGGAGTGTGTGCGGTTTGGTGTGCTGTAGAGGTATGGTTGGGTTTGGTTCAGAGTTTGAGAGGTGAGTTTTTTTTAGTGCGGTTCAACATGTGGCATCTCTATCGAGATGCTGAGATCCATTGAGATCTTTTCCGGAACCTTCCACCGCTGGGTGGTATAGGAGGGAAAAGGAGTCTGGAAAGGGAAATGAGTAGAGGGAATTGTAATTTCTGCGGCAAGAGCCGGGGAAAGGTCGACATCTGCTGCTGCGCAGGCACGGCGCGCCCCAGGATTGGCGGCAAAATGTCAGCTCCACATTAAGAGATGTTCGTGGCGTCCTTTGCATTTAATCGTGCCTTGCAGCTTAGATAACGATCAGGTGGAAGGCATCGTAAGCCCCCGGGCTTTTCCGAAATGGAATTGCGCATGCGCTTTCCTGCGGCAATCAGTCAGTCGTAAATCACCGCCGTGCCATTCTCATCAGCATAAGTGTGGGTAGTTTGCACAATGACTTTGGATTTTTTCCATCATATCAGTTTTTCGCTGTGGGCTGAAGTAGCTCTTAATGATGGCGCAGGCCATGGCGGCCTGCGGTTCCAGGGGTTGCCATGGTATCCCCCCCCCCCCATCCATCCTCCTGCTGGAAGTGACTGGAATACCGAGTGCTTTGCAGGGAGATCTGGTGTCCTTGGTGACTCGAGGGCATGCGTCGCGCGCTCCGTGTTCTGCAACCAACGTGCTTGTAGCCTAACACCTACGCACGGAGACGTCATCTATGGCGCGTGCGATGGCAAGCTTGACCAATGCAAAGACATCTGATTGCTGATGAAGTGTGGAACGTCAACATTGGCCCCTTTTGGTGAAATATGTCCCCTTGCTTGGTGAAGTAACTATATATACCCTTGAAACAGCGGGGAGGGTGCTTACAGGGGCGTTGCTAGGGGGGGGGGCTAAGGGGGCTATAGCCCCTGATCTTTTGGTTGTAGCCCCGGATAGAATCTCAGGAGCTACAGCCAAAAGACTAGCTAGCCCCAGTCTCAACAGTACCACCATCAGTTTAGCCCCGGGTCTTTTCCAGACCTAGCAACTCCCCTGGGTGCTTATATTCGTCAGGGGTCTCCCACGTCCATTCCTGTCAACTCAACCCCTTTACGCGGGTCACTAGCGCGAGAGAGCCAGTCCACTCATCCGCCAATTCCCTTTCAGGCTAATAGCTGTCAGTGGAGAGCACCCCAGCAAAAAGGAAACAGTCTCGTTTCACCTGCTTTTTAATTTCTAAAGGTTGACAGCAGGGCTGGGCTGGCCTACAGGATCTCTGGAGATTTCTCGGTAGGCTTCTGCACCATGGGCAGGGGTGGACTGGCCTATTGGGAAGTCTGGAGATTTCTCGGTAGGCTGCTGCACCCTGGGGAGGGGTGGACTGGAGTACAGGGATCTCTGGAGATTTCCCAGTAGGCTTCTGCACCCTGGGCAGGGGTGGACTGGAGTACAGGGATCTCTGGAGATTTCTCGGTAGGCTTCTGCACCCTGGGCAGGGCTGGGCTGGCCTACAGGGAACTCTGGAGATTTCTCCGTAGGCTTCTGCACCCTGGGCAGGGGTGGACTGGCCTATTGGGAAGTCTGGAGATTTCTCGGTAGGCTGCTGCACCCTGGGCAGGTGTGGACTGGAGAACAGGGATCTCTGGAGATTTCTTGGTAGGCTTCTGCACCCTGGGCAGGGGTGGACTGGCCCATAGGGAACTCTGGCGATTTCCTTGTAGGCTTCTGCACCTGGGGCAGGGCTGGGCTGGCCTACAGGGAACTCTGGAGATTTCCCAGTAGGGCTCTACACCCTGGGCAGTGCTGGGCTGGCCTACAGGGAACTCTGGAGATTTCTGGGCAGGCTTCTGCACCCTGGGCAGGGGTGGACTGGCCTACAGGGATATCTAGAGATTTCTCGGCAGGCTTCTGCACCCTGGGCAGGGGTGGACTGGCCTACAGGGATCTCTGGAGATTTCTCGGTAGGCTTCTGCACCGTGGGCCTCTTTTGTGTGGTTACCTATTTTATTTTCAAATGTTTCCATAGGAAAAGGGTTGGGTTTGCTGAAATGTGCAATATGGGGTCACTTTCAAAATGATTTCCAGGGCCTCTTTTGGTTCCCAGTCCACCTCTGGTGGACAGGTATGCACACTTACCCATCACCGCCACCACGCCAGGAGCATACAGGGTTTCCTTTGGCTCTTCCATGGAAGGGTGAGCCAGGTGCCATCGCCATGATGGAAGCAGGTCAGCCTCACCACTTGGCTTTCGCCCTCTGGGCCGCAGCGTTGACCCTTTCGAATTGCCAGGTTGGGTGAGATAAGGTGATTTTGTTTATACCAGATGATAGCCTATGGTAGTCTATGTGTGTGTATCACGCTTGCTGTGTGTGTGAACTGGCTGCATGGCGGGTGACCCCTGTCAAAGGCATGCAAATGGAGAGGTAGGTCTGAGCCAAGCATGGAGCTCGCAGCCTTTTGGGGTGGCACCTGGCCAAGCAAGGGGAACAGCAGGGAGTTTTATGTGCCTCATTGTCTCCCTACCATCATGCCTGGTTTGGGGCAGCACCAAAGGGAGCATTTCACTCACACAGCCATGGAAAGATCAGCCACCCTTCAGCCACCACGCATGGCTCTGTTGTGCACTAGAAGGTGTGTGTTCCATCTAATGGCCACGGGCAGGCCATTGTGGAAAGTGGGGCCAACACCACGACCCTAGGCTGAAAGAAAATGCCTGACCTCAGCAGGCTGGGTATGCATGCTCCAGATTATCCCTAACCCCTCCAGTGGTGCAGGTGTGGGTGCAAGTTGGACAAGATGCTGCACCCAGTGGCTACAGGCCAGGCTGGCTGAGTCATGCAGAAGAGCCTGGTGCCTGTACTGGCTACAAACCAGGCTGGCCGAGTCATGCAGAGGAGCCTGGTGCCTGAACTGGCTACAAGCCAGGCTGGCTGAGTCATACAGAGGAGCCTGGTGCCTGCACTGGCTGCAAGCCAGGCTGACCGAGTCATGCAGAGGAGCCTGGTGCCTGCACTGGCTACAGGCCAGGCTGGCTGAGTCATGCAGGAGGGCCTGGTGCCTCCACTGGCTACTGGCCAGGCTGGCCGAGTTATGCAGAGGAGCCTGGTGCCTCCACTGGCTACAGGGCCACGCTGAGCGAGCCATGCAGGAGGGCCCGGTGCCTCCACTGGCTACAGGCTGGCTGAGTCATGAAAAAGAGCCTGGTGCCTCCAATGGCTACAGGGCCACGCTGAGTGAGCCATGCAGCAGGGCCCGGTGCCTCCACTGGCAACAGGCCAAGATGGGCGAGCCATGCAGAGGAGACTGGTGCCTGCAGTGGCTACAGGCCAGGCTGGCAGAGTCATTGAAGGCATGCGTCCCCAGCCAGCACGATCCTCCCCGCAATGAGAGACAATGAAGGACTCTCCCAAATCGGGAATAAGGCCAAGACAGAGTGCGGGTGAGCTTAAATGGGAGTTTATCAATGAGAATACGGCATGCAAAGAACTCTGCAAACTCCGAGAGCGCTCTGTCTGACAATAGCAAAGACAGGCGTATATATTTACAAAAAACGTCATAAGAACCTACACACTATAGGGGGCACAAGTTCAATGGGATTGGGTGGCGACGACTAACTATAGGTGCTGCTGCGATGTGGTTGGCCGTGGCTGGAGAACGTCACTGGGCAGCCTCGTGGGTTGGGCAGGGCCTGGCAGGTTGGCAGAGTTCATCCGGGCGGTGTTGTTGTGCCATCGCGGCCAGTGTCAGAGATGAATGTCTTTTCCTGATTTATTTGCCCTAGGCCATGCACACCGCAGTCATTCAGTCATTTCAATATTATCTTCTTTAGTAAATCTTCCAATAGGTTATTCTACAGGTTAATGCAACACAGGAGGAATGTACCTTGTGAGGGGTCTGGTGGTAATACGTCAGGACATGGTTACCAGAGTCCTGTTGACCGGGGCCATAGGTCGAGGTGCTAAGCTTCAGGGCTTGGGACGGGCGGTACAGGTCTTTCTGTCTTGTTAGAAGTTGTTATGGATGTGCCGCTGTGTGTTGTCAGAGTGTTGGGTGTCCTGATTGCACAGGGCCATAGGTCTAAGATGATCCGGTGGGTTATGGGGTTTACGAGGGGGCGCCTTTGGAAGTGGGTGTTCAGGCAGAGGTTTACTGCTGTGCTGTAAATAATGCAGGTGGCGGGCTGTGGCCTTGGGTGCTGCAGAGGGGGCTACAAATCTTTGAAGCAGCTCCAGTCTGGTTGGGGGAGGCGGAGTAGCGCAGCGCGACCCTCTGCTCTCATCTCTTGGCAGCCTTCGCAGGGTGGGAGGGGGAATGGCCTTGCATGCATTTCACAAAGGTATCTCCCTCGTGTGTTGCCGATTTTAGGTAAAAACATCACAAACATTTGAACACTCTATAATACTTATTCAAATCATTTTAAAACATGCATTTAAACTTTGCTGGATGTGTCTCGATTATACCCAGTCTGAGCACCTTATTCGTACACTATGTTTTAACAACTACAGTATTTAGTTATATGCATATACATTTGCAGTAAGTGAGGTAGTATTGGGGGTTGGTGGAGTACATAGAAAGTAACTCGCCACTGTACGTGGCGGAGGTGGCACGTGAGGGGCTTAGACACACACTTGTGACGAGTGCATTCTCGCACACTCTTCACATGTGCCCGTGGTATGGTTACATTTGTTTTCTTGTGTACCCTAGCAGCATCAGTTCAGTTGTGGCGCGGGACCGCGGGGTGTAGGGCTTTCGATGATACTTATGAAGAATAATCCCCCGGAAATGCTTTTATCATTTGCACACCACTGCAGAGGTGTGGGTCCTTCACGGCTGGTGTCATGTACGATAATTACACAATTTCACAGGTTTCTTTAGTAAGAGTGGTTGTATGGAGAGGATACATGTGTTAAAAGTGGTTTCTTACATTCATATTCGGGTACCTGTCTGCTTTCAGCAGATGCCCATTCTACAGATCTTCCCATCGCCCAGGCCTTGCTGACCGGGTCATTGTGGGAGCAGCGATACACTACGGAAGGTGAACTGTTACAATGTTAATGTATTACGCTAGATCATGCCCGTCTTGTTCGTGGGAACGGGCTTGCAGCGGATCTACCATGGTGCTGCGGAGACAAGGAGGACTGAAACTTTCTGAAGGTGGGGGCCGCGCTACAGCGCGCTGAGCTCACACCATCTCTAGCAGACAAAAAATGGTTTCTGAGGCCTAGCTAAATTTAATACGTGCGGGCAATGTTTTCAGCAGGTGAGCCATCCACCACCTGGGCCCTGGTGGTAAGGAGGGGACACCCGATGAGCCATGGCCCTCACCTGGGGTGGAGATGCAGGCCAGGGGGGAGTCGCTTGGACCACCCCTACCCTACATTTCCCCCCTTTCGTTACTTAAGTAACGAATACTTTAACTCCTCCAACCTCCTACATTCTTCTTCCTCCATCACTGCCTCATCCCATGCAGGTGTGCCTTTTATGGGCATCCATGCTCTGCACACCCCTCGTAGGCTTTCCCGTCTTCTGGCATACTCATCTGGGGTGCAAGTCAGGTAGATACATCCGCCATCTCCCGCCAAATCCACCCACACCTCCTGGTACCATTCTAATACACGGGGCTCTCTAATGGTGGTGTGCCACGCTTTATCTATGATATCTTTGTCGTGATAGATAGGCACTAGCTGATATCTTGGTGTGTCATCTGCTCCTGTTTGCACCTGCACTTCCTGCATGTTTTGTATTGTCCCACGAGTGTTGCCCATTGTCACCATCATCATTGCACCATTAGGTACTGCGTTAGCACAACATCGAAGGCCCACCTGGCACAGACAAAAAATGAAAAGGAGGAACACCACAGCTGGCATCAAAAATTTCACAGTTGTTCCAAGCCATGAGGGGACCCAGGAGAAGAAGTTATCGAACCATGTACTGTCTTCTGCTCCACCTTCCATTTTCATTTTTTCTCCTAGGTTGTGGACTGCCTCAATCACATGGGACAGGGAGCCATTTTCTGCGTCTTCAGAAGGTACGAAAGTGCAGCAGGCACTTCCTATTTTTCGGCAAACACCTCCATCCATTGCCGTCAACAGGTCCAGGACATACCTGTTTTGCATAGTCATCAATCGTAAAGCCCTTAGTTCCACTTTGATTACATTGAACCCTTCTTCAGTGTCGTTCGCCAGCTGAATCAGTTCCCAGCGTGTTATCTGGAGCCATTTTGCATTTGCTCTTGCTTGAACACTTGAGACCAGTGAGGCAAAGAATGTTTCTGCTGAGCTGAATAATCGATATTTATCTGGGATCTGGGCCAATAGTTCTGATGATTCCTTTGATATGTAGTTTGATGCACATCTGTTACGGGTAAGCACATCTCCCTTGCTTCCGGAAGATAGGACGTACATTTGCGACTCCGCAGTTGGCTGGGCTGCACTCTGTTGCGGGCGTTCCTGTGCCTTTTTGCTCCCGTCGATGTGGCTCTCCGGTATTACCATTAGGGCTGAGTGTAGAGTGGCCATTGAGCAGCTGCCACTCCATGACGGGGGGAGGTGTAGGTATGCCTGGTTGCCGCATACCCAGTACGTGTCCATAAGGGCCGCAGTCCCTTTTCTCAGATCTGGAATGGTGAGGGTCTTGTTACAGCTCTTGTTTGTTCCCATGGAGGTCTTCCCCTCTCCTTTAAAACATAGTGCATAGTCTATTTCGCTCTGTAGTTTGAAGGGTTTTTCAATGGCTGTTACCCAAGTTAGTTTTGAAATGTGTTCTTTCCATACTGGTGTGCACGTTTCTTCTATCCACTGCAATTTCTCTGGTGCCACACCTCTCAGTGCTTCCGCCTTGCACATTACTTTTTCATCCTTCCACTTGTTATCAGAAAAAGTGTCCCTTGTATTGCAAAAAACGGTTCTTTCAAACATATCACCCCTGCCGTCTTTGGATAGCACGTTTTCTCGTTCTGCAGCATTTGAAAAGTAACTTCGTGTGCCTGGAAGGTGTTCTTAATCCTGCATAACGTGAGATGAAGGAGACATTGGGCATCTATAATTGGCAACTCTTTGGGTAGCAATACTTTTGGTGTACCTGAAGCGTGAGGAATGAGGGAGCAAACATAGCAGCTCTCATTTGTTGTTTGTTTAGCTGTGGCACTCATATCCGCATACCATTTATTTGTTTGGTGGGGGTGTCGTAGGTCTTCCATCTTATCTAAACCTAGCCCATAGTACTCATCATACTTTCTCCTCCCTGCTTCCCTCCTCCGTCTGTTGTTCTTGTTCCTCATGTACTTCCCAACTCCCTGGGCGAGCGATAGAATAGACCCCCCTTTCCCATTCCCGCCCCCCGTGGCCCATGCATCATATAATATTTCGTGTATTGCTAGCAGCTTTTCTTTTTCGTCCCTGACGTTATCTTGCAGGTCATTTTTTAGGGTAGGGGCAGGTTGGCTGGTGGGGGTGTTATACAACCATGATATGGCAGACGGGCTTCGGTCATTTAAACTGCGAGCATTATACCTATACATCACTGGTGGAGATACTGTGTTGTTTTGCGTTCCACCCTGTGGCTCTTTCTTTTCTGATATGACAACATTGGATGGTGTGGTGCGATATCCCCATACAAGTTTAGCTCCGTCCCATACCAGAAAATCACCTTCCCTTACAGTGACACTTGCAGTTACATTGGTCCTAGTGGTGCTGTTAATCCCAGTGCTGTTAATCCCTCCCCCCTCGTTCATCTCGATAGAGATGAACGCTATAAACCAATATGTAATCAGACCAAACATTAGCATAAAAAACATCGTAATGCATACAGATAATCCGCACTCATACGAATAGCTACATCTCTCATTTAATAATTCTCTCATTCTACTAATTCTATCCGTTGCAGGCTGCCTGTTAGATGCCATGGTAGTTCCTGTTTGAGATATAAAAGTTCATTAAGTGCATGCATGTAAACGTTCTGTTGGCACCATGAGTGCCAATATATATATTGACGGGGAATGGGAGCGGGTAGGGTTGCGGGGAAGGGTATTCACAGACAAGGGTGTAAACATGTCATAATTCGATCACTTCATTAATTACATGTAAGTCCAAACAAACAAAAAAAAACTTTCTCTCTTTTTTTTTTTTCTTTCCCAGTGGTGTATAAGAAGAGAATGCGGCAATACTTCATCAATCACTTTCCCATTCACGTGCATAGCTGACGCACAAACTCAAGCTAACATTCAGACATTCTGTTCAGCTCAATCGGTTGCTGTTGTCTGTGCCTCCTCATCTGCCTCCTCTTGCACATTATTATAAGCTCTTCGCACATCTGTCAAGTGTATCCAATACCTCAAGCCCTTCACTTTTACAGCTGTGGGCGTGCAGAACACTACCTTGTATGGGCCGTGGAACCGTGGTGCATTCCATCGACGCACAAAGCTCTTGACATAAATTAGTTCGCCCGGCATTAGCTGTAGCTGCTGCTCAGGCTCTGTGACAGACCCTGTTATGTTTCCCTCCTCTCTAGTGAAGGGTGGGAAGAGCTGCTTTGATATTACGCGCGCTGCCCTTGTTAATTTTTTCAGATAGTCCGTGAACTCTTCTCCCAATATCGCAGCGCTCCTATGTGCATCTGAGTGTTCGCGTAGTGGGGAGTGTGCTGTGTGCATTCGTCTCCCAGTCACGATTTCGTGCGGGGACAAATGGTGATCTTTGCTTGGCTGATTTCTCAGTTCAAATAGCGCGAGGGGCAGACAGTATATCCAATTTTTCTTCAATGAAAAGCATAGTTTTGATAACCTGCCCTTTAACAGTCCATTCATCTTTTCCACTACGCCATTGCTTTGAGGGTGATAAATTGAACACAATTTATGTTTTATTCCCAATGATGTAGTGACTTCCTTGAAAAGTTAATTCACAAAATGAGTGCCGTTGTCTGAGCGAATCACGTCACAAATTCCCCAGCGCGGGAACACTTCCCTTACTAGGAACTTGGCGGCGCTTTTAGCATCAGGCCGTGCATACGGTCCAGCTTCCACCCACCTTGAGAATGGGCACAAAACCACGATCATGTACCGTGCGCCGTTACACCTTTCTCCCATATCTGCGTAGTCGATGTGCAGTTCTCTGAATGGGCCAGTGGGTTTAGGAATTGTTCCCCGGAGTGTGCGTAGTGTCATTCCTGAATTGTAGATCTGACATGTTGTGCATTCCATTGCTAATCGAGATACGTGCTCCTGGAGACAGGGCACGAACCGTTCTTCCTGTATTTCTGCTGCAATGTGCTGTTTGGTATTATGTGCGGGGAAGTGTAGTTGTTGAAACGCAATTTCTAGTAACTGGATGGGCATCACCACTTTCCCTGAGCTATTTTGCCGCCATAGCAAGTCTGTTCCCGACCTGCTGCACCCTCGTTTAGTCCACATCAATTTTTCGTCTGCGCTAGCTCCTTCCTGCAATTCGAGTATTTGTGATATGGGCATCATGTTGTACCCTTCTGGGGGCTCTTCGGTTGTCTTATGCCACAGCATGTACTCACCTGCGTCATATTTCTGAAAATAGGAAGCCTCCTTGGCGGCGGCGTCCGCTGCCGCGTTCCCCAAAGACACAACGTCTGTGTTGGATGTATGTGCTTGGCACTTTACTATTGCTACTGCAGTAGGGTTTTGTAGGGCCTCAATTAACTCTTTCAACAACTTTGCATGCTGTACTGGTGTTCTGTCTGCCCGTCGAAACCCCCTACGCCCCCATCTTGCTAGTCCTCCATGTACTGTCGTTGTCATGTAAGCTGAGTCTGTATATATTGTCACTGCGCAACCTTTTGCTGCATGTAGTGCTTCTATGAGCGCAATTAGTTCTGCTGCTTGTGCGGAGTAGTGTGATGGGAGGCGGTACTGCACTAGTGTTTCATACTCACCGTCTTCTAGCCTCACTACTGCCATGCCGACATGTTTTTCTCCTGTGTCCACGTCAATAGATGCAGACCCATCTACGAAGTACACTTCCCCCTCGCTCAGAGCATTCTCACACACCACTGTGTCCTCCCCTCTTTCTCCTGTGTAGGTCGCGCAGTCGTGGTCCTGCATGTCCTCTAGTGTGCATGCTTCTGTAATGAATGTGGCGGGGTTCACTGTCTTGCATCTTACCACATGAATGTTGGCGCTAGACAATATAATCTCGTAGGCTGTCGCCCGCTGTGTTGTCAGTGTGCTTTTTGACCTCTCAAGTATTGCAAATAATGAATGTTCCACAAACAATGTCACAGGGCAACCCATTACTATTGTGGCACTTTTTTCAATCGCGAACGCGGCTGCAGCGAGTGATTGCTCGCACGCGAAATGACCTTGCATCACGGCATCCAAAGTACCACTATAGTAAGCCAATGACTTGTGTCCTAGGGATGCCTTTTGTGTCAGTACAGCTGTCATGAGTGTTCCCTTGCAGTGTGAGAATAGGTAAAATTTGCATCCATAATCAGGGTTTGCTAGCACTGGAGCGCTTGAAATTAGCTCTTTTAATGATTGAAATGATGTACTCATTTCTTCTGACCATTCTATTTTTTTGTTCTCCTGTTGTGCTTCCTTGAGTGCTTGTAGGAGGGGTCTCGTGTATGCTGCATAGTCTAATATCCATGCGCGGCAATAATTGCACATTCCCAAGAATTTCTGCATGTCTTTCACTGTTGCTGGTTCTCCTACTGATCGTATTGCTTCTACCCTGTCGGGAATTATTCTTTTTCCATCTTTTGATATGAGCTGTCCCAGGTATAAGACCTCAGTCAGGCAGTACTGTAGCTTCTCCCTGTCTACCTTGTACCCCTTGTTGGCCAGTAAAGTCAGGAGCGTTGTTGAATCCTTTCTACATGTTGCTTCGTCTTGTGCACACACTAATAAATCGTCTACATACTGAATAATCGTACTTTCAACTGATAGGTTTCCCAAGTCTTCATGCAATATGCGGTTGAATATGCTCGGGCTCTCACAGTATCCCTGTGGTAGTCTGCAGTGTTCATATCTCTTACCCCCCAGTGTGAATGCTGTAAGGTATCTACTCTCTTCAGCCAGGGGTATTGAGAAAAACGCATTTTTCAAGTCTACTACTGTGAAATGTGATGCCACTTTCGGGATGCTGCATAGTATTGATGCAGGGTTCGGGACAAGAGGGAACTCCTTCTGAATTATGTCATTTAGGGGGCGTAAGTCCTGTATCATCCTCCAAGACCATCCTATCGCCTTTTTGATTGAGTAGATACATGTGTTACATGGGGAGTTTGAAGGCACTATTATCCCTTGTGCTAGTAATGCATTTATTGTCTCTTTTATCCCTTCTTCAGCTTCGCGGGACAATGGATACTGTTTAACTCGGGGTAAAATTGCTCCTTGCTTTAGCTTTATTACCACAGGTTGTACTCCGTGCAACAGCCCGACATCATGGGGGCCTGTTGTCCACAAATTATTTGGTACAAGTCTCATGTCGTCATCAAAAAATGACGGTGGTGCTCCCACCACTGCCATCAATTGGACGGGTGTTTCCCTGGCTTGAATCAAAATGTCACAGGGCATCGCTATTTCCATTACTATCTCACCATCCCCTTCTGTGTCTGATAAGAGATCCTCATCTGTTATCTCTCGTAGGGCGATGTTGGCATTCGTACACAGCACTGCACGCCACTCGCATCCCTCCCTATCCACTCCAATTGCAGCAATCCTTTTCGCTGACACCTGTACAGCATGCAAGTCTAATGATACCACTGATCCTGGTGCTGTGTCGGGACGCACTATGGGGCGGAAGAGGAACTCCGCTGGGATCCTCCAGTCCATTCTTCTTAGTTCTGGAAGTATGTGGGCCAAAGTTTTTAGCCCTTCAATAAACATTTCCTCATTTTCCGGCAGCCCTCGTATCTCCTGTGTGGTTGTGTAAGCTTGCACTACCAACATCGCACGCAAGGGGCATATCCCGGGTGTAGAACACACTATTCCTCTCTCGGTAAATGATATGGTCATGTTAAGTTTACTCAGGAGATCCCTCCCTAATAAATTTATTGGTGAGTGTTCATAATACAGTAAGGGTGCCTTTACAGTTTTACCCCCCACTGTTACATCCAATGCTTCTGTGTAAGGAACTTCAATTACAGCCCCAGAGAACCCCTGCGTCTCTAACTTCCGGTTAGATAACGGGAACCGGCCCTCTCTGATACATGATTTTTCCGCTCCCGAATCAACCATGAATATGAACTGCTTGTCTCCTATCTGCGCCCCTACCAATGGTTCCTCTGCTGCATTGTAGGTTGTAGACCGAACTGGACACGCAAGTGTTCTCTGTGGGCTGTCCTATGCGGGTGTCTCAATGCTCCCCCCTGATTAAAGACACTTCCCGAAACCACTGACATGCCATTGTAAGGTGCTGGTACGGGGGCCCCGTTTGCTGTTGTCGCGAAGGGGTTGCCTGGCGCATACTGCATATTGTCATTGTTTTGGGGGTGGTTCTGTGTTCTATACTGGTGACCCTGTTGCTGCTCAGCATCACCTCGGCCTGGGTTTCTCAGCTGTTGTTGTCCCATTGGAAGACCATATGGGCTCCCCGGGTGAGGGTGGCCATACTGTTCTACCTCTTGGACCCCACTGTTGGGTCTAGCTCTGCACTCCCTAGAGTAATGCCCCCACCGTCCGCAGTTCCAGCAACTCCCTTGTGCGCCTCTGGGGCCCTGCCATCCATTTCCTCCCATTCCCCCATGCCCTTGTCCACCTCCTCTCCGGCCCCTGTACACACCTCATCCCCCTCGAGGGGTCCACTCTTGCCAATGCGGACCTCCGCCTTGCTCCTGTTCATTCCACTGCCGCTGTCCTGCTCCAACCCAATTAGTTGCCACCCTTCCTTGTATTGCTATCAGCCTCTCCTCCTCGTCGTCTCCCTCCCTGCTGTGTGGGAGCGCGGCTACTGCTGCTGCAACCTTCACCAACTTTGTCTGTACTAACTTTGCCTCGTCTGCCAATCTTTTCTGCGCCACCTCCTTCTCCCTCTCTTTTATTCGCTTACAATGGTGTACTATTATGCTCTGAATCTCAGGCCATCCCTTTGCTTCAATACCTGCTATTTTGTCGAGCGCCTTTTGCACTTCTTTGGGGAGCCCTCTTTTTATAATGAAGTAAAATAAAGATGTCGATTGATACCAGGGCGCGCCCGTTTCTGCTCTCAACATCTCTTGGACCCGGAAAATGTAATCCATAGCCTCCTCCCCGTCATTCATTGTACACTGCATTACTGACTGTAAGTCTGGCGTATCTGGGAACGTTTCTCGCAAGGCATCCCACACCCTTGCACGCACTGTGTTAAAGGAGGCCCCATCATGGCGGTCGCAGTCTAATGTTACTCCCGGGAAACCGGCCTTGACCCATACTCTCTCAGCCTGATCCCCCACTGCAGATACAAGCAAGCTCTTCACATCTCCTATTGCTAGGGGTACCCCAGCAGTGTGTTTCTCAAAGGCGTATATCCACTTACTTGCCCCTCCTGATAACGGGGGCAATAGCTTTAATAAATTGGCCTTATCCATCTGTGCCCATGGGATGTAGTTAGGCCTCCCTCCTCCCCTGTGTATCAACGGGAGCTGTAGTCTTCCTTTTACCGTTGCATCCGGACCCATTTTGGCTGCTGAGGTCCCCAGGGATGCCATTTTCCCCACTCTGTTCCTTAATCGCCCCGTCCACTCATCATCCAGGGTTCTCATCGAACATGCACCATCCCCCCCTTCGCTTCCCCCTCCCATTGCCACGCTCAACCTGTCGCTTTCTTCTA
Organism: Ambystoma mexicanum; assembly: GCF_040938575.1. Lineage (NCBI taxonomy): Eukaryota > Metazoa > Chordata > Amphibia > Caudata > Ambystomatidae > Ambystoma > Ambystoma mexicanum. The sequence continues at coordinate 55,977,500 of NC_090940.1, read as the reverse complement.
ACTCATCCCTTATATCACATATTAATTCCTCTCTATCCCCCATTGGCCTTTCTTCATTGTCGATATCTCCCTCTCGTGTCCCAATTTCGATTATTCGTGTCGGTTCTTCTTCAATTCTGAACAGTATCTCACCTTTTTTCCACCCCTCGTCAGGTTTTCTATTCTCACCTGGCGCTCTAGACGTGCGCCCTGATCGAGCCGCATTAAGTGCTGTTTGCTCGCACATGTCTTTTATCCTTGAGAGCTCATCTTTCGCTATTGAGAGTCTTGATTGTAAATCATCTGTGAATTTCTCTATGTCCACTCTCTGCGTACTTACCTGGGCTCGCTCCCTTGTACTTTCATATGGCGGGGGTGCCGTGGGCCGGCGGGGTGTAGTAGCTGTCGGGGGAGGCACATATGTGGGGTCACTGTATCCTTCTGCGGGCACAGGCTTGTTTAATATCGGGTACAAACTTATTACCTCTACTGGTGGCGCTACACTTGACAATTCTTTAACATCTTTCTGTATCATTAGTGGGTTGTCTGTGGTGGACGGAAGATCAGGATTTAATGCTGGTGTTTTAGGCGGTGGTATCTCTTCAAATAACCTCCAGAGATCTAATACTTCTCTCCTATTTTGCAACTGCTTTCCCTTGTACTTCAAACAAATACATGTGGCCACCATATCCAGAGCACTTTTATCAAACGACCCTCCCTCGGGCCATATCTGGGGTAACCCCTCTCCCTTCAATTCGGTTATCCATTGGTCGTGATATTTCTTAATCCGCTCCGCGTACCCTGGTAGATTCTTACAAATATGTGATAAGGGTGTTTCGGCCCCCATCCCTGTGCCCTCCTAGTACTTGTGTGTGTCTGTGTGTCTGCAACTACAATGTAGGTGTATTATCAATATCATTTTTCGTTTTCTGCTTCACAATCAATAACGGGCTCCTTTGTGCTCTCCCCCTTGTCTGCGCAATACAAAACTGGCTGTAAACAGGTTCTATTCTATTCTCTTTGGGGGGCACATACAAGAGCAAACCATCATTTATTTTGACAATATAAACCCGGAAATCAAAAAGGTACCCACTCACTTCACCGTGTCATTTTTGTCTTCAAAAGTTCTATCCGGCCACACTTACCATGACCATTTAACTACTATACATTCACAGCTGTTTTACACATTCACAACATCAACTTGTCGTCTGACACATGCGAGGTGCACACACCTCTTGGTAACACTCTATTCACAATTCACGCCGTCCTCCCTTTCCTCCCTAGCCGGCTGTCCCTGTCCGTCTTACTTGGATCTATGGATGCGCATATATATATGTATAGGTCTGCTCTTCCCTTTTCTAGTAGGACTCTTACTTTCTCCTTAAGTCTGCGTTAATCTCACTGTTTATTTTCCCCCTAACCCTAAAGAAAAAGAAAGAAGTAATAGCGGTCACTAATATATTCGCAGTGCCCCCTTTTGCTGAACACTTTTATCTTATATTCCACTTCTTCATATATTCCCAGTACTAGTCAAGATAGCACTATGCGGCGCCGCCTTCCACCCCCTTTCGGAGCTAGGTTCCCGTCACTTTTATCTCTTATTCACCTCTTAATCCTAATGGCCATATGCAAAGAAAAAGCAAGGAAAATTTTAGGATGATCCTTAGTAGATCTGCGTACCCCCTCTTCGTTCCCTGTCCTACACTTCTTCCCCCACTCCCTTTACAATCGCTCGCACTCAGTACTCACGTGCCCGTCTCCGAAACTGGGTCCGTCCAGGCAGTGTCGCCGTCAGCTCAACAGTCAGCCCCGGCTCCGGCGAGCGGTACTCAAAGGGGATTTTTCAACCGGGATCCCGTACCCTCTCTCTTTTGAGTGCGCACTTCTTAGTGTACCAGTCGCCGTTGGCGGGCAGCCTCCCGGAGCCGGCTCACCGTGCGTATCCCATTTCGACCGGAGATTCTCGTGCCAAAAGGGGACGGTAATGTTAGGTCCGGAAATAATAATAATAATAATAATCACGCTTTCGGGGTCACCACTGAAGGCATGCGTCCCCAGCCAGCACGATCCTCCCCGCAATGAGAGACAATGAAGGACTCTCCCAAATCGGGAATAAGGCCAACACAGAGTGTGGGTGAGCTTAAATGGGAGTTTATCAATGAAAATACGGCATGCAAAGAACTCTGCAAAACTCCGAGAGCGCTCTGTCTGACAATAGCAAAGACAGGCGTATATATTTACAAAAAACGTCATAAGAACCTACACACTATAGGGGGCACAAGTTCAATGGGATTGGGTGGCGTCGACTAACTATAGGTGCTGCTGCGATGTGGTTGGCCGTGGCTGGAGAACGTCACTGGGCAGCCTCGTGGGTTGGGCAGGGCCTGGCAGGTTGGCAGAGTTCATCCGGGCGGTGTTGTTGTGCCATCGCGGCCAGTGTCAGAGATGAATGTCTTTTCCTGACTTATTTGCCCTAGGCCATGCACACCGCAGTCATTCAGTCATTTCAATATTATCTTCTTTAGTAAATCTTCCAATAGGTTATTCTACAGGTTAATGCAACACAGGAGGAATGTACCTTGTGAGGGGTCTGGCGGTAATACGTCAGGACATGGTTACCAGAGTCCTGTTGACCGGGGCCATAGGTCGAGGTGCTAAGCTTCAGGGCTTGGGACGGGCGGTACAGGTCTTTCTGTCTTGTTAGAAGTTGTTATGGATGTGCCGCTGTGTGTTGTCAGAGTGTTGGGTGTCCTGATTGCACAGGGCCATAGGTCTAAGATGATCCGGTGGGTTATGGGGTTTACGAGGGGGCGCCTTTGGAAGTGGGTGTTCAGGCAGAGGTTTACTGCTGTGCTGTAAATAATGCAGGTGGCGGGCCATGGCCTTGGGTGCTGCAGAGGGGGCTACAAATCTTTGAAGCGGCTCCAGTCTGGTTGGGGGAGGCGGAGTAGCGCAGCGCGGGCCTCTGCTCTCATGTCTTGGCAGCCTTCGCAGGGTGGGAGGGGGAATGGCCTTGCATACATTTCACAAAGGTATCTCCTTATCTACTTATTCAAATCATTTCACAAAGGTATCTCCCTCGTGTGTTGCCGATTTTAGGTAAAAACATCACAAACATTTGAACACTCTATAATACTTATTCAAATCATTTTAAAACATGCATTTAAACTTTGCTGGATGTGTCTCGATTATACCCAGTCTGAGCACCTTATTCGTACACTATGTTTTAACAACTACAGTATTTAGTTATATGCATATACATTTGCAGTAAGTGAGGTAGTATTGGGGGTTGGTGGAGTACATAGAAAGTAACTCGCCACTGTACGTGGCGGAGGTGGCACGTGAGGGGCTTAGACATACACGTGTGACGAGTGCATTCTCGCACACTCTTCACATGTGCCCGTGATATGGTTACATTCGTTTTCTTGTGTACCCTAGCAGCATCAGTTCAGTTGTGGCGCGGGACCGCTGGGTGTAGGGCTTTCGATGATACTTATGAAGAATAATCCCCCGGAAATGCTTTTATCATTTGCACACCACTGCAGGGGTGTGGGTCCTTCACGGCTGGTGTCATGTACGATAATTACACAATTTCACAGGTTTCTTTAGTAAGAATGGTTGTATGGAGAGGATACATGTGTTAAAAGTGGTTTCTTACATTCATATTCGGGTACCTGTCTGCTTTCAGCAGATGCCCATTCTACAGATCTTCCCATCGCCCAGGCCTTGCTGACCGGGTCATTGTGGGAGCAGCGATACACTACGGAAGGTGAACTGTTACAATGTTAATGTATTACGCTAGATCATGCCCATCTTGTTCGTGGGAACAGGCTTGCAGCGGATCTACCATGATGCTGCGGAGACAAGGAGGACTGAAACTTTCTGAAGGTGGGGGCCGCGCTACAGCGCGCTGAGCTCACACCATCTCTAGCAGACAAAAAATGGTTTCTGAGGCCTAGCTAAATTTAATACGTGTGGGCAATGTTTTCAGCAGGTGAGCCATCCACCACCTGGGCCCTGGTGGTAAGGAGGGGACACCCGATGAGCCATGGCCCTCACCTGGGGTGGAGATGCAGGCCAGGGGGGGTCCCTTGGACCACCCCTCCCCTACATCATGCAGAGGAGACTGGGGCCTCCACTGGCTACAGACCAGGCTGGCCGAGCCATGCAGAGGAGCCGGGTGCCTCCACTGGCTACAGGCCAGGCTGGCCGAGTCATGCAGAGGAGACTGGTGCCTCCACTGGCTACATGCCAGGCTGGCCCGAGTCACGCAAAGGAGCCTGGTGCCTCCACTGGCTCCAGGCTGGCTGAGTCATGCAGAAGAGCCTGGTGCCTCCAATGGCTACAGGGCCACGCTGAGTGAGCCATGCAGGAGGGCCCGGTGCCTCCAATAGCTACAGGGCCATGCTGAGTGAGCCATGCAGAAGAGCCTGGTGCCTGTACTGGCTACAAACCAGGCTGGCCGAGTCATGCAGAGGAGCCTGGTGCCTGCACTGGCTACAAGCCAGGCTGGCCGAATCATGCAGAGGAGCCTGGTGCCTGCACTGGCTGCAAGCCAGGCTGACCGAGTCATGCAGAGGAGCCTGGTGCCTGCACTGGCTACAGGCCAGTCTGGCTGAGTCATGCAGGAGGGCCTGGTGCCTCCACTGGCTACTGGCCAGGCTGGCCGAGTTATGCAGAGGAGCCTGGTGCCTCCACTGGCTACAGGGCCACGCTGAGCGAGCCATGCAGGAGGGCCCGGTGCCTCCACTGGCTACATGCTGGCTGAGTCATGCAGAAGAGCCTGGTGCCTCCAATGGCTACAGGGCGACGCTGAGTGAGCCATGCAGGAGGGCCCGGTGCCTCCACTGGTTAGAGGCTGACTGAGTCATGCAGAAGAGCCTAGTGTCTCCAATGGCTACAGGGCCATGCTGAGTGAGCTATGCAGGAGGGCCCGGTGCCTCCACTGGCTACAGGCTGGCTGAGTCATGCAGAGGAGCCTGGTGCCTCCACTGGCTACAGGGCCACGCTGAGCGAGCCATGCAGGAGGGCCCGGTGCCTCCACTGGCTACAGGCTGACTGAGTCATGCAGAAGAGCCTGGTGCCTCCAATGGCTACAGGGCCACGCTGAGTGAGCCATGCAGGAGTGCCCAGTGCCTCCACTGGCAACAGGCCAGGCTGGCCGAGTCATGCAGAGGAGACTGGGGCCTCCACTGGCTACAGACCAGGCTGGCCCGAGTCATGCGGAGGAGCCTGGTGCCTCCACTGGCTACAGGCATGGCTGGCCGAGCCATGCGGAGGAGCCGGGTGCCTCCACTGGCTACAGGCCAGGCTGGCCGAGTCATGCAGAGGAGACTGGTGCCTCCACTGGCTACATGCCAGGCTGGCCCGAGTCATGCAAAGGAGCCTGGTGCCTCCACTGGCTACAGGCTGGCTGAGTCATGCAGAAGAGCCTGGTGCCTCCAATGGCTACAGGGCCACGCTGAGTGCGCCATGCAGGAGGGCCCGGTGCCTCCACTGGCAACAGGCCAGGATGGCCGAGCCATGCAGAGGAGACTGGTGCCTGCAGTGGCTACAGGCCAGGCTGGCCGAGTCATGCAGAGGAGACTGGCGCCTCCACTGGCTACAGGCCAGGCTGGCCCGAGTCATGCGGAGGAACCTGGTGCCTCCACTGGCTACAGGCCAGGCTGGCCGAGCCATGCGGAGGAGCCTGGTGCCTCCAATGGCTACAGGCCAGGCTGGCCGAGTCATTCAGAGGAGACTGGTGCCTCAACTGGCTACAGGCCAGGTTGGCGGAGTCATGCAGAGGGGCCTGGTGCCTCCACTGGCTACAGGCAAGGATGGCCGAGCCATGCAGAGGGGACTGGTGCCTGCAGTGGCTACAGGCCAGGCTGGCTGAGTCATGCAGAGGAGACTGGTGCCTCCACTGACTACAGGCCAGGCTGGCTGAGTCATGCAGAGGAGCCTGGTGGCTCCACTGGCTGCAGGGCCACGCTGGTCGAGTCATGCAGAGGTGCCTGGTGCCTGCAGTGGCTAGAGGCCAGGCTGGCCGAGTCATGCAGAGGAGCCTGGCGCCTCCACTGGCTACATGCCAGGCAGGCCGAGTCATGCAGAGGAGCCTGGTGCCTCCACTGGCTACAGGCCAGGCTGGCCAAGTCATGCAGAGGACCTGGTACATCCACTGGCTACAGCCCAGGCTGGCTGAGTCATGCAGAGGAGCCTGGTGCCTCCACTGGCTACAGGCCAGGCTGGCCGAGTCATGGAGAGGAGCCTGGTGTCTCCACTGGCTACAGGCCAGGCTGGCAGAGTCATACAGAGGAGCCTGGTACATCCACTGGCTACAGGCCAGGCTGGCCGAGTCATGCAGAGAAGCCTTGTACATCCACTGGCTACAGCCCAGGCTGGCCGAGTCATCCAGAGGAGCTTGGTGCCTCCACTGGCTACAGGCCAGGCTGGCCGAGTCATGCAGAGGAGTCTGGTGCCTCCACTGGCTACAGGCCAGGCTAGCCGAGTCATGCAGAGGAGCCTGGTACATCCACTGGCTGCAAGCCAGGCTGGCCGAGTCACGCAGAGGAGCCTGGTGCCTCCACTGCCTACAGGCCAGGCTGGCCGAGTCATGCAGAGGAGCCTGGTACATCCACTGGCTACAGGCCAGGATGGCCAATCCATGCAGAGGAGACTGGTACCTGCAGTGGCTACAGGCCAGGCTGGTCGAGTCATGCAGAGGAGTCTGGCACATGTACTGGCTACAGGCCAGGCTGGCCGAGTCATGCAGAGGAGCCTGGTGCCTCCACTGGCTATGGGGCCACGCTGGCCGAGTCATGCAGAGGAGCCTGGTGCGTCCACTGGCTACAGGCCAGGCTGGCCAAGTCATGCAGAGGAGCCTGGTGCCTGCAGTGGCTGCAGGCCAGGCTGGCTGAGTCATGCAGAGGAGCCTGGTACATCCACTGGCTGCAAGCCCGGCTGGCCGAGTCATGCAGAGGAGCCTGGTGCCTCCACTGGCTGCAGGCCAGGCTGGTCGAGTCATGCAGAGGAGCCTGGTGCCTGCAGTGGCTGCAGGCCAGGCTGGCCGAGTCATGCAGAGGAACCTGGTGCCTCCACTGTCTATCGGGCCACACTGATAGAGCCATGCAGAGGAGCAGCTGCCTCCACTGGCTATGGGGCCACATTGAGCGAGCCATGCAGAGGAGCCTGGTACATCCACTGGCTACAGGCCAGGCTGGCCGAGTCATGCAGAGGAGCCTGGTACATCCACTGGCTACAGGCCAGGCTGGCAGACCACACTATTATGTCCTCCTCAAATTAAACGTTATGGCATAACATTAGAAAAAAAATAATAATTCAATCCTACATTGCTCCATTAGTATGTCGAGAAAGCTAAACTAGAAGCACTATGGAAAATGACACCATCTGCTGAAAACAAAATCAATCTCAGAAATATATCATCCGTTTACAAAAAAGAGATAATTCGCACCAAAAAAGAAGCCTATGATGTCAGGATAGATCAGGCAGGTTCATGTACCAAAGAACTTTATAACATATTAAAGGAATTAGAAAACCCCAACCCAACTATAGACACTTGCACGAAAGACAAACCCTAGTGCACCAGTATCCAGAACGCTCTGGCCAATAAAATCATAGGGCTCCAAACCAAAATCGAGGATAAACGACAACAACTATCCAGTAGCAAATCCACTGGCCCAAGCTCACCACCACCCACTAACACTAATTCAGGCTTCACATTCAAAAAGGTAACTACACTAGAAATACAAAAGATCATAGCCTCCCTAAAACCTTCCAATTGCAAAAGGGACAGCTGCCCTGCCCAGATCATCAAAGATGCAGCCAGAGATCTATCTCCCTTCATCACCAAACTTATCAACTTGTCCTTCACTACCAATTCAGTTCCAAGTAACCTGAAACAATCTTGGGTTCTCCCTCTCCTAAAAAAACAATCATTAGACCCGGCCCTACCGACCAGTTATAGACCCATCACCACGGTCCCATTCCTCCTAAAAATCCTTGACAGAGTTGCCTACCTGCAAATCCAGGACTACCTAGAGACAAATCAATTGCTAGGAATACGCCAATCTGGCTTTCGACCTCAACATGGGACAGAAACTGCCCTTGTTGACCTCAAAAGTCAGATTGATGCGATCAAAGATAAAGGTAACGCTGCCATCCTACTCCTCTTAGACCTTTCAGCGGCCTTCGACTTGGTCGATCACAACATTCTCTGTAACCACCTCTCCGCTGCAGCCAAGTTCTCCGCCTCTGCTGTCATATGGATACAATCCTTCTTGGCCAACAGAACTATGAGGGTTTTCTCACCAGTAGCAGAGGCAGACCCCATTCCCATCACCTGTGGGGTCCCTCAAGGTTCTTGCGTCCCACCCACTTTGTATAATATATTTACAAAGCCTCTCTTTGACAAACTGGACCATCTGGGTGTCACTTACACGAATTACACCGATGACACCCAGATACTCCTTACCATCTCAGGGAATTACAATGATGACGTCACCCGGATTAATAAAATCTTTTCCATCATTCAACATGGATGGCCACACACTGCCTCTGCCTGAATGATGAGAAAACTGAACTCCTTTTGGTTGGCTCCCCTAACAACCTGCTGAAACCTAGCCCTAATTACAACAGTATCATCATCGATGGTAACACTAGTCCCATTGTTAAAAGTGTAAAAACCCTTGGCTTTTACCTTGATGCCAATACCAGCCTCTCCAAGCACATCAGCATGACTGCCTCAGCCACCGCCTACACGGGTAAGCTGATCAGAGCCTGTAGACCCTTCCTGTCCACCAACAGCTGCCTTACGCTGCCAGGGCTCTTATACAGTCCAACTTGGACTACTGTAACAGTCTGTACCTAGGTGCAAACCAATCTATAATCAATAAACTACAGGTACTACAAAATAACGCACTTCGTGATGCACTAAATATTCCTAAGCGCGAGCACATCTCAACTATCCGAAAATCATGTAAATGGCTCTCTATTCATCAAAAAATTCAACTAAAAACCATCTGTCTCACTTACAAAGCCTTAAACAATCTAGCCCCACCCTATCTCACCAACAAATTTATATTGAAAACCCTCACTAGAATGACTAGATCCTCCAATACCTTGGGCCTCATTACGACCATAAACAGCGCTGACCCTTACCGCCTGAGTACGAGGTCCCTTAGCGCCATGGCGGATTTAACACCTGCTTTTAGCAGGTGTTAAAATCCATGGCGCTAAGGCACCATGGAGTTAATTATGCCCACGTAATTTACGGTGGCGTAATTAACGCCTTCCCCACTCCCATTATGCCCTATGGGGCAAAAATGGGAATGGGGAAGGGTAAATGGGGATTGGGGACTTACCGCCCCGCCAAGGTCGGAATGGGGCGGTAAGTCCGCCAACCACCATGGCGTAAACGTAGTTTACGCCATGGTGGTAAAGTCACGGCCCAGGCGGTAACTTACCGCCTGGGTCGTAATGAGGCCCCTTATGTCTTACAGTGCCCAGATTCCCTCTAAAAAAAAGCTGGTGGCTCCAGCTTTACAGTCCTTGCCACCCAACTTTGGAACACCCTACCTTTAAACATCAAATCTACCAAGTCTTTTCAGCCCTTTAGTAAACAGGTCATTAGTTGGCTACTGGAAAAAAATGAACTATTACCCTCTTCTCTTTGCCAGGTCTGCTGAAGTTGCCTATACATATATTGTGTCTTTGTACTAAGTAATTGTATAATTCTATAAACGTAAACTGTATATAATTTATGATCTAACCATATCCTTGATGCGCCCTTTTACCCCTGGGTCTGGAGCGCTATACAAATAAAATAAACAACCAATCAAACGATGTTACTTCACTGCTGTATACACTTCATGTGCTACTAATTCCAGTTTAAATCTATGCATCGTCTCCACAAGCCGCAAACAAAAAAAAAATGCAAACGCTTATGTCCACCGGCATTAAGCACAATTGAACTTCCAAATCATCGCTGTGCTCTGCGTGTTGTTCGCTATGATGGCACTTCTTGCTTCATTCAATGCCGTATTCGAAAGTGCTGCATACCTCCAAGAATGCTCCTGACCGCAGCTGGTGCTCCATCCGGCATCACGTTCGTGTCCATAACTCGGTCGCTACGACCACGAAGGACGGGGGCATCCTCAACGTTCCTTCAATGTATCCAAGTGCCTAATAGTTCCGCAAACGTCATCATGCAAAGTGCCAGTGTGTGCACGTTCAAAAGGCCTTTCCTCTATTGTTTATCTCTGAACACGGAAAGAAGGATCATGGTGCCGGCATCTGCTGTGCTTTCCAGCACAACGGCAACGGCTGGAACGCAGGGGGGGGATTCAATTGGGTGTGTGCCACCCACGTCCCCCAGGCACCCACTTAACGACCCAAAACTTCGCTTGCTCATCATTTGTCTTTCACTTTTTTCCACAGTACCTCTGAAAAATGGGCAAATTCCAAACGCCATCCTGCGCTCACGGCATATGCTGCTGACCGCATTCTTGCTTGCAAGCCAGTTCCAGTAGCACGTATTCACTCCATCTCCACTCCACCTCATAGACGCTGCCTTTCAACTGGTCCAACATCACCTCTGGCAGCTTTTCCTTGGCTACAAATCTGGATGCGTGATGCCTGCCAAGTCACAGTTACCTTTCTCCATGGCATAAACTTTGCTTGTGATATCACCAGCTCAGCACAACAGCGCTTCTACAACCTGCTAACATGGTTGCAGGCTTTCTCTTCATCAGTCCTCCTTCACTCTCCCACCTTACTCCGGGTTCAAGTATTCCTCATCGCCAAAATGTAGTATCTTACTCCTTAGCAAGATATGCCTGGATAAGAGATGACATGGAGCAGGAACCAGGCTGACCCAGGTAAGTACCAACAGAAGATGCTTTATTGTTCTTGGTTACATAGGTGCAGATCATGAAAGGTAGGAGAGAAGGTCACAAGCATCTGTCCTGGTTTCATGCCATACTCCAAGTCACAACCATCACTCTGTGGAACCCCCAAGCCTCCAACACTCCAGGCTCCACCTCACCATTCGATGAGGCCCTGCATTCACTCAGACACTCACCCTAATCATCAAGGATACAACAGCCAGGCTGGCCGAGTCATGCAGAGGAGCCTGGTGCCTCCACTGGCTACAGGCCAGGCTGGCCGAGTCATGCAGAGGAGCCTGGTACATCCACTGGCTACAGGCCAGGCTGGCCGAGTCATGCAGAGGAGCCTGGTGCCTCCACTGGCTATGGGGCCACACTGAGCGAGCCATGCAGAGGAGCCTGATGCCTCCACTGGCTTTGGGGCCACACTGAGCGAGCCATGCAGAGGACCTGGCAGGCTCCAGTTTCATCCCTGGAGCAGGTGGGAAACTTTCAAACAAGGTAGGGCAACTGGGAAGACCTCCTGAACATCTAGACTAAGGCTTTCAGCCTGTCCTGGACCTCCACTGCGTTCCTAAGAGGGGCAGACAGTATTGCAAAAGGGATTTAGGCAATCGGTCCTCATTGTTTATTGGAACATGGGTGTTAGTGACATCATAGAAAGCTCACTGAGGACAGCAACACACCCAATGGCTATTGCCCCTCAGCCTTCTCAGTGATTGGCTAGCCACACTTTGGTGCCATCCTGTGAAGGCAAGTGGACATGGAGAGTTCATAAGGGGGCCCACGTTTATTCTGAAATGAGCGAGTTAGGAGGAGGTGCTTAGATTATCTGAGGTGCTGTCAGGCACTACGTCTGCACAAACCAACTGCAGAAGGTTGAAGAGACATAGTCACTCCCAAACATTATGGTGGGCTACCTGCCTTCCACTATGTGGTACCCGCACCACTGTCAAGTGCCCACATACCTATTATCTAGGTGTTCTTCCATGTGGCCTCTCTGACTACTTTGGCTCAGAGGGCCTTCACCATCTCACAGCATCAGAGAAAGGTACTCCTGCTGGTCCTTGGTGGCTCTGATGTATGAGGGATCTCTTCAGTCAACTTCACCAACTCTGACAATGACCATAACGAAGCATGATGCCACCTTTAACTGTGCAACCTGAACAGTAGGGCAGTAATTAGAGGGGGCAGCTTATCCATAATGGGAAAGGAGGCGCCAAACCCCTATACCCTTGCCCAATATGGATGCATGTCTGAATGCATAAGGGGGTGCTCCTGTGCCTCCCTGCACATCCAGACTCAACGGGGCACTGGCCAAGGTGTTCTCTGGCTGCTATACCCATGTGCAGGAGCCAGGAAGTGCTCTGAACTACCTCGTCTTGTGTGTGGGATCGGGAGGGAATTTGTCATAGGAGATCTCATTGGAGAGGAGTAGGATCTGGACCGGGGTTGAGGTAAGTGTAAAATGTAGTGTTGTGTGAGTATTCCATTGTGTGAGTGTGTGTGCGTGTGTGTGTGTATGCATGCGTGTGTCAATGAGCGAGTATATGATATATAGGTCGCCGAGTGCGTGCACTAGTGAATGAGCGAGGTTAATGCTGTGTGAAAGACCAAGTAAATGCTCAATTAACGTGTTTGAATAAGCGAGTGAATGCCGTGTGAACACTGTTTGAAATTAATGCTGTGTGAATGAGCGAATGAACATGAATGTGTATGTATGAGCATGCAAATGCTGTGTGAATGCTGTTTGAAATTAATGCTGTCTCTAAATGTTGCTTGAATGTGCATCTAGCCACTTGAATTATGTGTCTAGACTGCCATTTTGATGCAGCCAGCCCAGCCATTTATTACTGCGGCATGGTGGGGTACATTTAAGGGCCCCAAACAGAAGTCCCTTTCACTTGAACAGCAGATTTTAAACACTGCAGCCAAAAATGGCCCTGCTTTGCACTTGTTTCACATGAATGGCAAGAATTTAAACACTGCAAACAAAAACGGCCCAGCTTTGCTTTCGCTGTCAAATGAATGGCAAGAAGTTATACACTGCAACCAAAAACGGCCCGACTTTTGCTTTTAATTCACATGAGTGGCAAGAATTTAAACAGTGCAACCAAAAATGACCTGTCTTTTTCTTTAAGTTCATGTCAAATTAAAGAACCATGGAAAAAGTGGACTACCCATCATCATCTATGGACAAGCAGCAATGTAAATTCACCCAAGAAGGAGAAATCAAAGAATCCTGTGACCTGCAAGCCATGATTTTAAACATTAAAAGCAACAAAAAGTCCTGCAGATGTATTGTGAATAAAAACAGCTTTAAAAAGCCACAATGGAAAAAGATATCACTGCTCACACAGAAAATGTCAGGGAAACATGATGTGGTGGGTGACAAAAGCAAATGTATATTAGGTTTAACCCACAAAACTCCTGTAACCTGTGAAGAGACACTAGTTCAGGAAAAACTGGTTCTGGCTGAGGCAGGAACTTCACAAAAAAAGCCCCACATCCAGCTCGATATCACACCTCTTCTCTAAACAATCCCGCAATAAAATGTGATGCTGTTGAGGTCGTTAAAATTCCCTATTCTGCAGACATGATGGCAGGAATTCAAGGATTTCAAAGAAGGCAATCCTTGGCTAAAGCATGACGAAAAGGTGTGAGTCATTGTAGCACCCACTTCAAAGAGCAAATTGTCAATTTCAAAGAGACTCATAAAAGCCCTCTGGTCACAGGCTTACCCAGGGGAACAGATGTCTTTGGGGGATGAAGTGGCCTGCCCATTTGCTGACAGACACACTCATCATTCATATTAAAAGACTATTTTGTTTTAGGCATTTTGCGCAGCCATCAGATTGAGGATGGATCTCAATGTTATGCCATTATTGATGTAATTTCTAGGTCGTTTAAGGCTATACATTGCATTTACCTGGGAATCTGGGAACTGAAATGGCCAGTTAGACTAGGTTTCTGGCTGATCTGAGCATGTGATAATTATGAGATTTGATGAAAAGATGGAAAATGAAATTACGAACATGCTTGAGAATTTACATATTCATAACTGTTGTACATTTTATGATAATGACAAAAATGTACCACATGGCCATGCTACATCGTACAGATTTGGCGGTCGGCTTATCCAATTCCCCATGACCAACTCAAACAGAATATATGTTGCACATGGCAGTTGCTAGTACAATTATGAAGTAATGATACATAACTAGTTTTTGCCAAAAAGTTGAGTTGAGAACAAAGCAGGGTAATGAAGGGGAAAGACAGATGTTGCTCCAAAATACCCAATTCAATCCTGACTGGGGGCAGAGAGAGAGAGAGAAACTGTCCAATCCTGGCAGCAGGGATAATTACAGGTTACTCCCCCTAGATTGTAAAGTTAGTGATGTCATTTCTGCTCTATACAGGGACTCTACTTGGATTCAAGACACACAAAAACCGGGGAGACAGAAAAGGAAGACGAAGCGAAGGCGACTGAACCTTACCATCTTTGAGAGTGCAGTGACCAGACCCTTGCCCTTTCTTTCCAGAGGGTCCTGAGATCCAGTTGGCGTTCCTGAATCCTAAACCAAGGCTTGCTATGTTAGGAGCATATAACCCCAGCCCTAAATTGCATAAACCCTTCATTTGTGTAGCAGTGCATTCAATTCAGTCATCTCCCCATAGAAGAATCTTTTGTTTTCCTGTGTATGTTAGCATATCTCCTTCGAAAAACCGCTCACTTGTCTGTGTAAATCCTTAGTATTTTTTCAAGTAAATCAACTAATTCCTCCATTGAAATTCACTGTTCAAGATTGTTGCAATTAGAAATCAACTCTCTTGTTCCTGGTGTTTGTATTTAATTGTATAGTCAGTAAAGTGTTGCCTCAAAAGAATCATTCTCCTTGTAACTAAAAACAAAATGTGTCCATGTATTGGGTGCATTACCAAACAAATTCCTATTTGATTCTGTTCCATTGAACCCAAACTATTGTTCCCATTGTGAGCAATCCCTTTTGCCTAGAAGTCTACCTGTTAAGAGCCTCTGTCCTTGTCACTGAAAAATGATTTTCCGATTGTAAACTGAACCTCTTCCCTGAGCTGCCTGTCATTGTAAGCCCCAGTATAAACACATTTCCATTTGCCACTGTATGTTCCCTTTGTATTTGCTTTTTCTCAAAACTGATTTCCCCACTTCATTTCTATTTTTGCCCTGGTGTGCTGATTAGTATTCTCTAAAACTTTGTAAGTGTAAGGAATATGAAATGTCTTCTATTCTGCCCCTAGATGTTGTGAGAAATAATCAAAATCCATTCTTCCATTTTGCTCCAAAAATTGGTTTTCCCTTTCTTTGCTGGCTTCCCATCTTGTGGTGGTGGGCTTTACTCCAAAAACCGATTTTCCCTCTATATTTCTACTCCTTGTCACTGCCTTCCATTCAAAGGAATCAAGTCCAAATTGATGTTTGGGGGTGCCTGTTGCAGGGGGGAGCGCTTGACTGTAGGTGCTATCACTTTTTGTGGAATAGGTTATTTTCCTGTTTTATCATTAAAATAAAATCGAGTGTAACTGTCGATTTCAACCTGATTGTATTTTCGTCTTTGTCATTATAACAAAAGGGAGTGTAACAGCCCATTTCCACTTGGTCGCTCTAGATAGGATATTGCATTTGTGTTGCCACAATTTTGGTGGCTGTTGTAATTTGATACAACATGTCACAATCTCCTATAGAGACTGGTAATTCCTCAGTAAAAGGAACTTGACTTGTAGCTCCAGAGAACCCTTGAGCATTCATGGCAATTCCCGACACTGGATATTTTCCCTCTCGTATACATGTACGAGTAGCCCCAGTGTCTACTAGAAAAGAAAAGGGTTTGCCTCCTATCATCACATCAACCCTTGGTTCCTCTTGGGAGTCTGGTGTCACTGATAGTACTGAACACATCAAGTCGCCCTGTGAGCAGTCCTATTGTATGTACGCCCCAGTACCTGTGAAAGGATTCCCTCCTACCACAGTGGCACCTCCTATTCTAGGTGTCAGTAATTTTCCCATGTTTGCATACTTTTGTGTCTGCATGGCGGCATGTTGTAACTGCCCGTCTGGTGGATTCAATTGCACTCACTCTGGTTACTGTGTCTGTTGCATTAGTGGCGCTTGTGTTTGATACACTGTCTGATCTTGGGCAAAACCTTCCCTAGTTTGTGTGCTATATGGTGGAGGATAAGCTGCCCCCATCTTGAAAATTGGCCATTCTGTACATTCACTTGGCTCTCACATACACGTGCAATGTGACCTGTCCTCCCACAAGTCCAACATACAGGGGGAGGCTTCCCGGCTAGTCTCCCTTGGTTTGTTTCCTTCTTGCACATTCTGATTCTCATTCTGCGCATTTTGAAACCCACCTTGATTATTTTGGAATCCACCCCTTCCTCTATAGCCCATACCTATGCATCCTGGCATTAACCCATTCCTTCCCTGGTCCATCTAGCGCTGATTATTTGCCTGCAATGCAAACACTGCTTGCTGCATTCCCTATCCTTCACCGCTTGTCAATACTGCCCCACCCAGGGCAAATTTTGACAATTTTTTCTGAACCAATTTGGCTTCCTCAGTTTTCCTAGCCCCATCTTTTGTCAACTGGATATCAGCCCACGGCTTTGCTTCCATTTCCACTTGTTTCTTCATTTGCCTCTGTACTTTCTCTGGCAACCCCTGACATAAAATGTGGTAAAATTATGCCACTGTTTTTCCCACGTCTCGTGCATTTCAAATTGCCAACGCTCTTGAATATCCTGAATGTAAGCGATAGGGTGGTCATCTTCCTTCATCTTACATGTCATGATTAGACCCATATCTGGTGTGTCGGGATACAGTACCCTGAGAGGCCTCCAAACATCTGCTCTGCAACTATTGAATGATGTTCCATCGTGCACTGTGTTTTGTGCTGTCACACTTGAATAGCCTGCTCTCTTTCCAATGTTATCGGCTCTCTCCCCAAGAATAGCCGCCAAGAGACCATTAATCTCCCCTATGATCCTCCTGTCATTTTTTCTAACTCATATATCCATTTTCCAGTGTCTGAAGTCAAACTAAGGAGCTTGCACCTTAAATTATCCTTATCCATCTGCGGCCATGCAGTATACTGTGGTCTTGTTCCCCCTTTTTCCAATGAGGGGAACTGCGTAAACCCTAATCCTCAGTCAGTTCCCATCATCTGCCTATTCATGGCAGGGACAATTATCCCTGTCCATTTCCTCACTGGTAACAAACTTAACCTGATCACATATGGCCATGATTCTCCCTTCTCTCTATAGGATCGTCTTCTGGGACACTCTGGATGTGCTATAGGAATTTGGCATCCTATCCTTAGGTTGCTCGAGATCGGACCATATTACGATTTCGCTTCGCCTGACCTGATCTGCCTGACCCCGTAATGCCGGGTGCGACGCGGCGCCATAACGAGGCTTGTGCCTCGTTGCCAGGATACGAACGCATTTGATCAGGCCTCATCTGCCGGCAGGCGGAAACGCCGGTGGCCGCCATATGAAGGCCCTTACAAAGGCCCCTGTTTGCCCCCTGTTCGCGCGCTGGAGCGCGCTACTCTGCCCGTGTTCATACTTGAAGTATGTTCTCTGTGCCAACGTCTCAACTGAAGTTCAGAGGAGCAGGAGATCCCGCCATCCACTGCAGGAGTAGCAAGCTTTAGGATCGATGGCTACGAGCCCTGCCAGATGCAAGGTAGGCCATATGCCTCCCCTAGTTGTACTCCAGATTTTGGCCGCATGCCTGTTTCTTCTCACTTCTATAGTGCTTGGGCCCCCACATGGACCCTCACTAGCATACGGCATCTAGCCTGTTTATTACTGCCACATGTAGAAACAGTAATTGTACCCCAACTTGCCACCTCGTGCCCTACAGACTCGCTCACTGACACACTACTACTGGTCTCACACATACCACCCTAGATCTATAGCTTTAGCATGACTCAGAACCCTTGAGCACTACCCCACTACATTATGAACTCAAGTGTCCTACCCGAACCTAGGCATCCCAATTCCATCTCAGCTCATGTCTACTCTGAACCAGATGTTGCCTCACTGCACCTTGAATTGCACCTTAGGGTACTAATAGACTCCATTGATGTGTGTTGTGTCCTATGGTCGCTAATAGACCACATTTGATTTGTATTGTGCCCTATGGTCGCTAATAGACCACACCTGATTTGTATTGTGCCCTATGGTCGCTAATAGACCACATTTGATTTGTATTGTGCCCTATGGTCGCTTATAGACCACATCGATTTGTATTGTGCCCTATGGTCGCTAATAGACCACATCGATTTGTATTGTGCCCTATGGTCGCTAATAGACCACATCGATTTGTATTGTGCCCTATGGTCGCTAATAGACCACATCAATTTGTATTGTGCCCTATGGTCGCTAATAGACCACACCTGATTTTTATTGTTTCCTATGGTCGCTAATAGACCACATCGATTTGTATTGTGCCCTATGGTCGCTAAAATACCACACTTGATCTGTATTGTGCCCTATGGTCACTAAGATACCACATTGATTTGTGTTTTGCCCTATGGTCGCAACACATAGACCTAATAGACCACTCTTATTTGTGTTGTTCCCTATAGTCACTAATAGACTACATGGATGGTGTTGTCACTCGCTCGCCTTTACTGTAGAGTTTGCACATGCCAACTTTTAGCCTGAGTGTGATTTATGATTTTAAGTGAACCCCTTGTCTAACTGCATCTGTTCGCACATGCCACTTTTAGCCTGAGCGTGATTTCTAATTTAGGTGGACCCCTTCCACTGAGAACTCTCCAAGGTCTTAAGCTTCTGATACAAAACACTGCCGGCATTATACCAATTGTTGGGCCTTACCTGATATTGCTTTATACTAGCTTGCACCTAACTGCTATTGCTGCTGCCATAATTTGTCCTGCATCTTTAGCCCTAGTGTGAATTCGGTATCTAGGTGTACCCGTTTGCGTCTGCATATGCATTTTGCATTTTTACCACTAACTGGCATGCCTCCCGTATTCAGTAATTGCCTTGCCTGCCCTCTTCTCCTCTTAATCACCATAATACTATCCAACATGCCGCCTCAACATCCAACTACCATGTGCGCGACCTTACCTAACTCCAACTCATCAACAGCTCACCGCTAATGACAACTGAAGCACCTCCAGTGCTACCGATTAGCCTCCCTTGCCCCACTATAGATAGGAATACAAGACTCAGAGCTAGATTAGCCAAAATCCACGAGCCACTCGCCCGTTCCATGCCCACCACTAAGAAATCCAGCTCCACTCTCACCAGCCCTAACAACTACAAACCTAAATTATCTCTGAACCACCATATTAAATATCCAACTCATCTCAACAACCAGAGAAGTACTAAACCCTCACAGAAATCGTCGGCCTCTACGACCACTACACCCATAGTGAGCCCCCAAATCAAGGGAGCTCTAATCAACGCTACATCACTTGTAGCTCACGCAACTGAAATTGCAGACCTAATTATCAATGAAGACCTGGACCTCCTTGCTATCACAGAGACCTGGCTCCACCCGGCAGCAGGCCCTATGCTTATGCTAGCAGTCCCAGATAATTACACCATCCTGAGACAAGACCGACCTAACTCTAGAGGAGGCGGTGTTGCCATCATTCATAAATGTAGCCTTCCCATAATAGCAGCTACCTCCATCAGTGTCCCTTCTTGCGAACTACTCTCAGCAAAAGTCCCTATTACTAATACCCAAACCCTCAACATCCATGTGATCTATCGCCCTCCAGGCCCATTAGGCACCTTTGATGAGGATCTTAACACTATCCTATCCACTAACCTAAAAAATGCCACAAAGGTGCTCACCCTTGGAGACTTCAACATGGGCTTCAACGACCCCGAAGACCAAGCTGCCATCACCACGTTGAACACCCTCACCGAATTAGGATTTACTCAAAGAAGCCTAAAACCTACCCATGACAAGGGCAGAATACTTGACTGGGTAGCTGACTACAACTGCCTAGCTAACATTACTGACATCTCACCACTAGCCTGGACTGACCACCACCTGGTATCGTTCCTGCTGTCCACCACTAGACCTCCTCCTATGCAGCCCAGTAGGGCCCCACCCACTCTTACAACAAACAAAAAGAGCATCACGGTGGAGAGACTTATCCCCAACCTACTCCCCACACTCAACTCACTCCCTGACAACTTGGACCCTGAGAGCCTGGTTGAGGAATACAATAAAATTATGTCCACTTCCTTGGACTTAATTGCCCTTCTCAAACTCAGGCCAAGCAAGCCCAAAACACACCTGAACAATTGGTACACACCTTTCCTCAAAAATTTAAGACAACAAAAAAGAAATTATGAAACCATCTGGAAAAGAGACCCGTCAGTAGCCAATAAAACCAAATTCACCAAACTAGCGGCCCTGTACAAAAAAGAAATCCTCCTAGCAAAACGTACCTCCTTTGACTCCCGTATCTCCTAAGCCAGTTCAAACATGAAGGAACTATTTTCTATTCTAAAAGAAGTAGAAACCCCCATAGCTCCACCAGACACCTGCATTAAAGTTAAGAATTGGTGCACCGACATCCAAAATGCCTTAGCCAATAAAATCGCTACGTTACAAAATAAAATATCCTGTAAAAAAGCATCCTTGAACAACCCTGCCTTGTCCAAGCCACCCGAGAAGCAGACTGCAAGTGAATATACACAATTCAACTTTACCAAAGTGACCATACTCGAAGTTGAAAAAATCATCTTGTCATTAAAGCCCTCTAAGTGCCAGGGAGACCTATGTCCAGCACAGTTTATAAAAGACGCTGCCCGCGACCTCTCCCCATTTATCACAAAGCTAATCAATGCCTCCTTCTCCACTGGGTCCATCCCAACCAACCTAAAACAATCCTGGGTACTACCTCTACTAAAAAAAACACTCTTGACCTAGCCACACCTACTAATTACAGACCCATAACAACGGTGCCATTCCTCCTGAAAATCCTGGACAAGGTCGCCTATGTTCAAATACAGAAGCACTTGGAAGAACACCACTTGTTAGGAGCCAGACAATCAGGCTTCCGACCCCAACATGGTACTGAGACAGCTCTCATCGACCTTAAAACACAGATCAATCTGCTCAAAGACAGTGGCCAAGCAGAATTACTCCTCCTCCTCGACCTCTCTGCAGCATTCGACCTGGTTGACCACTCGGTCCTTTGCACTCACCTACACACGGCTGCCCACTTCTCCCCCGAGGCCATTACATGGATTAGATCTTTCCTCGATGGCAGAACCATGAGGGTTTTCTCGCCTACAGACGCTGCAGACCCCATACCCATCACTTGTGGCGTACCTCAGGGCTCCTGGGTCTCCCCTACACTCTATAACATATTTACCAAGCCCCTTTTCGATGATCTGGATTATCTCGGTATCACCTACACTAACTATGCAGATGATACCCAGATCCTCCTTCCACTTTCTGGAGATTATGGAAAGGATTTGGCCTTGGTGAATAGGGTTTACATCATCATCCAGGCATGGATGGCCACTCACGGTCTATGCCTGAATGATGATAAAACTGAACTCATCACCTTGGGCACCACTGCCAGCCTAAAGAAATTAAGCCCAGCCTACTCATCCTTCATAATTGATGGCAATACTATCAGAGTGGGACACAAAGTCAAAACATTGGGCTTCTACCTGGATTCCAATTTCACCATTAACAGACAGGTGAACTCACTAGCCTCCTCCACGGCTTACACGGGCAAATTGATCCGTACAACCAAACCTTTTCTATCCGACACCAGCTGCCTGACCCTGGCCAGAGCCCTCATACTATCCCGCTTAGACTACTGCAACACCCTTTATCTTGGGTCCTCCAAAGCCACTACTAGCAAGTTACAAACTCTCCAGAACAACACACTCAGAGCAGCCTTGGGCATCTCAAGAAGAGACCACATTACAGCACATAGCCAGCAGAACAATTGGACCCCCATTATAGACAAAACCTCCCTAAAAACTGCCTCACTTACCCACAAGTCCCTCAATAACGCGGCCCCCATTTACCTGATCAACAGATTTCACAGACTGACATCCTTGAGACCGACAAGGACAGCATACAGAGACTGCCTCTCTATCCCTACCACCCACTCTTAGAACGGACTTACCCTACCAAAACCTCCGTTCCAAGATGATGTCTTGGCTGAAGACAGCCATTGTCTTAACATACTGTGCCAGGTTTCCGCGTCTCCCACTTGTCACTTGGACACGCTGGATATGCAACTGTTAACTGTATATATGTATATATTCCTGCTTACTTTCATTATTATTGTGTTCATGCCTAGTATATACTTTATTGTCTGTAACTAAGTTTTGCAAATTCCTGTATCTGCGGAGCCTTACAAATAATAAACAAACAAATAATAAACAAACAAACAGGAAGACCTCCTGAACATCTAGACTAAGGCTTTCAGCCTGTCCTGGACCTCCACTGCGTTCCTAAGAGGGGCAGACAGTATTGCAAAAGGGATTTAGGCAATCGGTCCTCATTGTTTATTGGAACATGGGTGTTAGTGACATCATAGAAAGCTCACTGAGGACAGCAACACACCCAATGGCTATTGCCCCTCAGCCTTCTCAGTGATTGGCCAGCCACACTTTGGTGCCATCCTGTGAAGGCAAGTGGACATGGAGAGTTCATAAGGGGGCCCACGTTTATTCTGAAATGAGCGAGTTAGGAGGAGGTGCTTAGATTATCTGAGGTGCTGTCAGGCACTACGTCTGCACAAACCAACTGCAGAAGGTTGAAGAGACATAGTCACTCCCAAACATTATGGTGGGCTACCTGCCTTCCACTATGTGGTACCCGCACCACTGTCAAGTGCCCACATACCTATTATC
Source organism: Ambystoma mexicanum (assembly GCF_040938575.1). Lineage (NCBI taxonomy): Eukaryota > Metazoa > Chordata > Amphibia > Caudata > Ambystomatidae > Ambystoma > Ambystoma mexicanum. The sequence goes on along the minus strand of NC_090940.1, from coordinate 55,954,713 downwards.
TAGGTGTTCTTCCATGTGGCCTCTCTGACTACTTTGGCTCAGAGGGCCTTCACCATCTCACAGCATCAGAGAAAGGTACTCCTGCTGGTCCTTGGTGGCTCTGATGTATGAGGGATCTCTTCAGTCAACTTCACCAACTCTGACAATGACCATAACGAAGCATGATGCCACCTTTAACTGTGCAACCTGAACAGTAGGGCAGTAATTAGAGGGGGCAGCTTATCCATAATGGGAAAGGAGGCGCCAAACCCCTATACCCTTGCCCAATATGGATGCATGTCTGAATGCATAAGGGGGTGCTCCTGTGCCTCCCTGCATATCCAGACTCAACGGGGCACTGGCCAAGGTGTTCTCTGGCTGCTATACCCATGTGCAGGAACCAGGAAGTGCTCTGAACTACCTCGTCTTGTGTGTGGGATCGGGAGGGAATTTGTCATAGGAGATCTCATTGGAGAGGAGTAGGATCTGGACCGGGGTTGAGGTAAGTGTAAAATGTAGTGTTGTGTGAGTATTCCATTGTGTGAGTGTGTGTGCGTGTGTGTGTGTGTATGCATGCGTGTGTCAATGAGCGAGTATATGATATATAGGTCGCCGAGTGCGTGCACTAGTGAATGAGCGAGGTTAATGCTGTGTGAAAGACCAAGTAAATGCTCAATTAACGTGTTTGAATAAGCGAGTGAATGCCGTGTGAACACTGTTTGAAATTAATGCTGTCTGAATGAGCGAATGAACATGAATGTGTATGTATGAGCATGCAAATGCCGTGTGAATGCTGTTTGAAATTAATGCTGTCTCTAAATGTTGCTTGAATGTGCATCTAGCCACTTGAATTATGTGTCTAGACTGCCATTTTGATGCAGCCAGCCCAGCCATTTATTACTGCGGCATGGTGGGGTACATTTAAGGGCCCCAAACAGAAGTCCCTTTCACTTGAACAGCAGATTTTAAACACTGCAGCCAAAAATGGCCCTGCTTTGCACTTGTTTCACATGAATGGCAAGAATTTAAACACTGCAAACAAAAACGGCCCAGCTTTGCTTTCGCTGTCAAATGAATGGCAAGAAGTTATACACTGCAACCAAAAACGGCCCGACTTTTGCTTTTAATTCACATGAGTGGCAAGAATTTAAACAGTGCAACCAAAAATGACCTGTCTTTTTCTTTAAGTTCATGTCAAATTAAAGAACCATGGAAAAAGTGGACTACCCATCATCATCTATGGACAAGCAGCAATGTAAATTCACCCAAGAAGGAGAAATCAAAGAATCCTGTGACCTGCAAGCCATGATTTTAAACATTAAAAGCAACAAAAAGTCCTGCAGATGTATTGTGAATAAAAACAGCTTTAAAAAGCCACAATGAAAAAAGATATCACTGCTCACACAGAAAATGTCAGGGAAACATGATGTGGTGGGTGACAAAAGCAAATGTATATTAGGTTTAACCCACAAAACTCCTGTAACCTGTGAAGAGATACTAGTTCAGGAAAAACTGGTTCTGGCTGAGGCAGGAACTTCACAAAAAAAGCCCCACATCCAGCTCGATATCACACCTCTTCTCTAAACAATCCCGCAATAAAATGTGATGCTGTTGAGGTCGTTAAAATTCCCTATTCTGCAGACATGATGGCAGGAATTCAAGGATTTCAAAGAAGGCAATCCTTGGCTAAAGCATGACGAAAAGGTGTGAGTCATTGTAGCACCCACTTCAAAGGGCAAATTGTCAATTTCAAAGAGACTCATAAAAGCCCTCTGGTCACAGGCTTACCCAGGGGAACAGATGTCTTTGGGGGATGAAGTGGCCTGCCCATTTGCTGACAGACACACTCATCATTCATATTAAAAGACTATTTTGTTTTAGGCATTTTGCGCAGCCATCAGATTGAGGATGGATCTCAATGTTATGCCATTATTGATGTAATTTCTAGGTCGTTTAAGGCTATACATTGCATTTACCTGGGAATCTGGGAACTGAAATGGCCAGTTAGACTAGGTTTCTGGCTGATCTGAGCATGTGATAATTATGAGATTTGATGAAAAGATGGAAAATGAAATTACGAACATGCTTGAGAATTTACATATTCATAACTGTTGTACATTTTATGATAATGACAAAAATGTACCACATGGCCATGCTACATCGTACAGATTTGGCGGTCGGCTTATCCAATTCCCCATGACCAACTCAAACAGAATATATGTTGCACATGGCAGTTGCTAGTACAATTATGAAGTAATGATACATAACTAGTTTTTGCCAAAAAGTTGAGTTGAGAACAAAGCAGGGTAATGAAGGGGAAAGACAGATGTTGCTCCAAAATACCCAATCCAATCCTGACTGGGGGCAGAGAGAGAGAGAGAAACTGTCCAATCCTGGCAGCAGGGATAATTACAGGTTACTCCCCCTAGATTGTAAAGTTAGTGATGTCATTTCTGCTCTATACAGGGACTCTACTTGGATTCAAGACACACAAAAACCGGGGAGACAGAAAAGGAAGACGAAGCGAAGGCGACTGAACCTTACCATCTTTGAGAGTGCAGTGACCAGACCCTTGCCCTTTCTTTCCAGAGGGTCCTGAGATCCAGTTGGCGTTCCTGAATCCTAAACCAAGGCTTGCTATGTTAGGAGCATATAACCCCAGCCCTAAATTGCATAAACCCTTCATTTGTGTAGCAGTGCATTCAATTCAGTCATCTCCCCATAGAAGAATCTTTTGTTTTCCTGTGTATGTTAGCATATCTCCTTCGAAAAACCGCTCACTTGTCTGTGTAAATCCTTAGTATTTTTTCAAGTAAATCAACTAATTCCTCCATTGAAATTCACTGTTCAAGATTGTTGCAATTAGAAATCAACTCTCTTGTTCCTGGTGTTTGTATTTAATTGTATAGTCAGTAAAGTGTTGCCTCAAAAGAATCATTCTCCTTGTAACTAAAAACAAAATGTGTCCATGTATTGGGTGCATTACCAAACAAATTCCTATTTGATTCTGTTCCATTGAACCCAAACTATTGTTCCCATTGTGAGCAATCCCTTTTGCCTAGAAGTCTACCTGTTAAGAGCCTCTGTCCTTGTCACTGAAAAATGATTTTCCGATTGTAAACTGAACCTCTTCCCTGAGCTGCCTGTCATTGTAAGCCCCAGTATAAACACATTTCCATTTGCCACTGCATGTTCCCTTTGTATTTGCTTTTTCTCAAAACTGATTTCCCCACTTCATTTCTATTTTTGCCCTGGTGTGCTGATTAGTATTCTCTAAAACTTTGTAAGTGTAAGGAATATGAAATGTCTTCTATTCTGCCCCTAGATGTTGTGAGAAATAATCAAAATCCATTCTTCCATTTTGCTCCAAAAATTGGTTTTCCCTTTCTTTGCTGGCTTCCCATCTTGTGGTGGTGGGCTTTACTCCAAAAACCGATTTTCCCTCTATATTTCTACTCCTTGCCACTGCCTTCCATTCAAAGGAATCAAGTCCAAATTGATGTTTGGGGGTGCCTGTTGCAGGGGGGAGCGCTTGACTGTAGGTGCTATCACTTTTTGTGGAATAGGTTATTTTCCTGTTTTATCATTAAAATAAAATCGAGTGTAACTGTCGATTTCAACCTGATTGTATTTTCGTCTTTGTCATTATAACAAAAGGGAGTGTAACAGCCCATTTCCACTTGGTCGCTCTAGATAGGATATTGCATTTGTGTTGCCACAATTTTGGTGGCTGTTGTAATTTGATACAACATGTCACAATCTCCTATAGAGACTGGTAATTCCTCAGTAAAAGGAACTTGACTTGTAGCTCCAGAGAACCCTTGAGCATTCATGGCCATTCCCGACACTGGATATTTTCCCTCTCGTATACATGTACGAGTAGCCCCAGTGTCTACTAGAAAAGAAAAGGGTTTGCCTCCTATCATCACATCAACCCTTGGTTCCTCTTGGGAGTCTGGTGTCACTGATAGTACTGAACACATCAAGTCGCCCTGTGAGCAGTCCTATTGTATGTACGCCCCAGTACCTGTGAAAGGATTCCCTCCTACCACAGTGGCACCTCCTATTCTAGGTGTCAGTAATTTTCCCATGTTTGCATACTGTTGTGTCTGCATGGCGGCATGTTGTAACTGCCCGTCTGGTGGATTCAATTGCACTCACTCTGGTTACTGTGTCTGTTGCATTTGTGGCGCTTGTGTTTGATACACTGTCTGATCTTGGGCAAAACCTTCCCTAGTTTGTGTGCTATATGGTGGAGGATAAGCTGCCCCCATCTTGAAAATTGGCCATTCTGTACATTCACTTGGCTCTCACATACACGTGCAATGTGACCTGTCCTCCCACAAGTCCAACATACAGGGGGAGGCTTCCCGGCTAGTCTCCCTTGGTTTGTTTCCTTCTTGCGCATTCTGATTCTCATTCTGCGCATTTTGAAACCCACCTTGATTATTTTGGAATCCACCCCTTCCTCTATAGCCCATACCTATGCATCCTGGCATTAACCCATTCCTTCCCTGGTCCATCTAGCGCTGATTATTTGCCTGCAATGCAAACACTGCTTGCTGCATTCCCTATCCTTCACCGCTTGTCAATACTGCCCCACCCAGGGCAAATTTTGACAATTTTTTCTGAACCAATTTGGCTTCCTCAGTTTTCCTAGCCCCATCTTTTGTCAACTGGATATCAGCCCACGGCTTTGCTTCCATTTCCACTTGTTTCTTCATTTGCCTCTGTACTTTCTCTGGCAACCCCTGACATAAAATGTGGTAAAATTATGCCACTGTTTTTCCCACGTCTCGTGCATTTCAAATTGCCAACGCACTTGAATATCCTGAATGTAAACGATAGGGTGGTCATCTTCCTTCATCTTACATGTCATGATTAGACCCATATCTGGTGTGTCGGGATACAGTACCCTGAGAGGCCTCCAAACATCTGCTCTGCAACTATTGAATGATGTTCCATCGTGCACTGTGTTTTGTGCTGTCACACTTGAATAGCCTGCTCTCTTTCCAATGTTATCGGCTCTCTCCCCAAGAATAGCCGCCAAGAGACCATTAATCTCCCCTATGATCCTCCTGTCATTTTTTCTAACTCATATATCCATTTTCCAGTGTCTGAAGTCAAACTAAGGAGCTTGCACCTTAAATTATCCTTATCCATCTGCGGCCATGCAGTATACTGTGGTCTTGTTCCCCCTTTTTCCAATGAGGGGAACTGCGTAAACCCTAATCCTCAGTCAGTTCCCATCATCTGCCTATTCATGGCAGGGACAATTATCCCTGTCCATTTCCTCACTGGTAACAAACTTAACCTGATCACATATGGCCATGATTCTCCCTTCTCTCTATAGGATCGTCTTCTGGGACACTCTGGATGTGCTATAGGAATTTGGCATCCTATCCTTAGGTTGCTCGAGATCGGACCATATTACGATTTCGCTTCGCCTGACCTGATCTGCCTGACCCCGTAATGCCGGGTGCGACGCGGCGCCATAACGAGGCTTGTGCCTCGTTGCCAGGATACGAACGCATTTGATCAGGCCTCATCTGCCGGCAGGCGGAAACGCCGGTGGCCGCCATATGAAGGCCCTTACAAAGGCCCCTGTTTGCCCCCTGTTCGCGCGCTGGAGCGCGCTACTCTGCCCGTGTTCATACTTGAAGTATGTTCTCTGTGCCAACGTCTCAACTGAAGTTCAGAGGAGCAGGAGATCCCGCCATCCACTGCAGGAGTAGCAAGCTTTAGGATCGATGGCTACGAGCCCTGCCAGATGCAAGGTAGGCCATATGCCTCCCCTAGTTGTACTCCAGATTTTGGCCGCATGCCTGTTTCTTCTCACTTCTATAGTGCTTGGGCCCCCACATGGACCCTCACTAGCATACGGCATCTAGCCTGTTTATTACTGCCACATGTAGAAACAGTAATTGTACCCCAACTTGCCACCTCGTGCCCTACAGACTCGCTCACTGACACACTACTACTGGTCTCACACATACCACCCTAGATCTATAGCTTTAGCATGACTCAGAACCCTTGAGCACTACCCCACTACATTATGAACTCAAGTGTCCTACCCGAACCTAGGCATCCCAATTCCATCTCAGCTCATGTCTACTCTGAACCAGATGTTGCCTCACTGCACCTTGAATTGCACCTTAGGGTACTAATAGACTCCATTGATGTGCGTTGTGTCCTATGGTCGCTAATAGACCACATTTGATTTGTATTGTGCCCTATGGTCGCTAATAGACCACACCTGATTTGTATTGTGCCCTATGGTCGCTAATAGACCACATTTGATTTGTATTGTGCCCTATGGTCGCTTATAGACCACATCGATTTGTATTGTGCCCTATGGTCGCTAATAGACCACATCGATTTGTATTGTGCCCTATGGTCGCTAATAGACCACATCGATTTGTATTGTGCCCTATGGTCGCTAATAGACCACATCAATTTGTATTGTGCCCTATGGTCGCTAATAGACCACACCTGATTTTTATTGTTTCCTATGGTCGCTAATAGACCACATCGATTTGTATTGTGCCCTATGGTCGCTAAAATACCACACTTGATCTGTATTGTGCCCTATGGTCACTAAGATACCACATTGATTTGTGTTTTGCCCTATGGTCGCAACACATAGACCTAATAGACCACTCTTATTTGTGTTGTTCCCTATAGTCACTAATAGACTACATGGATGGTGTTGTCACTCGCTCGCCTTTACTGTAGAGTTTGCACATGCCAACTTTTAGCCTGAGTGTGATTTATGATTTTAAGTGAACCCCTTGTCTAACTGCATCTGTTCGCACATGCCACTTTTAGCCTGAGCGTGATTTCTAATTTAGGTGGACCCCTTCCACTGAGAACTCTCCAAGGTCTTAAGCAAGCTTCTGATACAAAACACTGCCGGCATTATACCAATTGTTGGGCCTTATCTGATATTGCTTTATACTAGCTTGCACCTAACTACTATTGCTGCTGCCATAATTTGTCCTGCATCTTTAGCCCTAGTGTGAATTCGGTATCTAGGTGTACCCGTTTGCGTCTGCATATGCATTTTGCATTTTTACCACTAACTGGCATGCCTCCCGTATTCAGTAATTGCCTTGCCTGCCCTCTTCTCCTCTTAATCACCATAATACTATCCAACATGCCGCCTCAACATCCAACTACCATGTGCGCGACCTTACCTAACTCCAACTCATCAACAGCTCACCGCTAATGACAACTGAAGCACCTCCAGTGCTACCGATTAGCCTCCCTTGCCCCACTATAGATAGGAATACAAGACTCAGAGCTAGATTAGCCAAAATCCACGAGCCACTCGCCCGTTCCATGCCCACCACTAAGAAATCCAGCTCCACTCTCACCAGCCCTAACAACTACAAACCTAAATTATCTCTGAACCACCATATTAAATATCCAACTCATCTCAACAACCAGAGAAGTACTAAACCCTCACAGAAATCGTCGGCCTCTACGACCACTACACCCATAGTGAGCCCCCAAATCAAGGGAGCTCTAATCAACGCTACATCACTTGTAGCTCACGCAACTGAAATTGCAGACCTAATTATCAATGAAGACCTGGACCTCCTTGCTATCACAGAGACCTGGCTCCACCCGGCAGCAGGCCCTATGCTTATGCTAGCAGTCCCAGATAATTACACCATCCTGAGACAAGACCGACCTAACTCTAGAGGAGGCGGTGTTGCCATCATTCATAAATGTAGCCTTCCCATAATAGCAGCTACCTCCATCAGTGTCCCTTCTTGCGAACTACTCTCAGCAAAAGTCCCTATTACTAATACCCAAACCCTCAACATCCATGTGATCTATCGCCCTCCAGGCCCATTAGGCACCTTTGATGAGGATCTTAACACTATCCTATCCACCAACCTAAAAAATGCCACAAAGGTGCTCACCCTTGGAGACTTCAACATGGGCTTCAACGACCCAGAAGACCAAGCTGCCATCACCACGTTGAACACCCTCACCGAATTAGGATTTACTCAAAGAATCCTAAAACCTACCCATGACAAGGGCAGAATACTTGACTGGGTAGCTGACTACAACTGCCTAGCTAACATTACTGACATCTCACCACTAGCCTGGACTGACCACCACCTGGTATCGTTCCTGCTGTCCACCACTAGACCTCCTCCTATGCAGCCCAGTAGGGCCCCACCCACTCTTACAACAAACAAAAAGAGCATCACGGTGGAGAGACTTATCCCCAACCTACTCCCCACACTCAACTCACTCCCTGACAACTTGGACCCTGAGAGCCTGGTTGAGGAATACAATAAAATTATGTCCACTTCCTTGGACTTAATTGCCCTTCTCAAACTCAGGCCAAGCAAGCCCAAAACACACCTGAACAATTGGTACACACCTTTCCTCAAAAATTTAAGACAACAAAAAAGAAATTATGAAACCATCTGGAAAAGAGACCCGTCAGTAGCCAATAAAACCAAATTCACCAAACTAGCGGCCCTGTACAAAAAAGAAATCCTCCTAGCAAAACGTACCTCCTTTGACTCCCGTATCTCCTAAGCCAGTTCAAACATGAAGGAACTATTTTCTATTCTAAAAGAAGTAGAAACCCCCATAGCTCCACCAGACACCTGCATTAAAGTTAAGAATTGGTGCACCGACATCCAAAATGCCTTAGCCAATAAAATCGCTACGTTACAAAATAAAATATCCTGTAAAAAAGCATCCTTGAACAACCCTGCCTTGTCCAAGCCACCCGAGAAGCAGACTGCAAGTGAATATACACAATTCAACTTTACCAAAGTGACCATACTCGAAGTTGAAAAAATTATCTTGTCATTAAAGCCCTCTAAGTGCCAGGGAGACCTATGTCCAGCACAGTTTATAAAAGACGCTGCCCGCGACCTCTCCCCATTTATCACAAAGCTAATCAATGCCTCCTTCTCCACTGGGTCCATCCCAACCAACCTAAAACAATCCTGGGTACTACCTCTACTAAAAAAAACACTCTTGACCTAGCCACACCTACTAATTACAGACCCATAACAACGGTGCCATTCCTCCTGAAAATCCTGGACAAGGTCGCCTATGTTCAAATACAGAAGCACTTGGAAGAACACCACTTGTTAGGAGCCAGACAATCAGGCTTCCGACCCCAACATGGTACTGAGACAGCTCTCATCGACCTTAAAACACAGATCGATCTGCTCAAAGACAGTGGCCAAGCAGAATTACTCCTCCTCCTCGACCTCTCTGCAGCATTCGACCTGGTTGACCACTCGGTCCTTTGCACTCACCTACACACGGCTGCCCACTTCTCCCCCGAGGCCATTACATGGATTAGATCTTTCCTCGATGGCAGAAACATGAGGGTTTTCTCGCCTACAGACGTTGCAGACCCCATACCCATCACTTGTGGCGTACCTCAGGGCTCCTGGGTCTCCCCTACACTCTATAACATATTTACCAAGCCCCTTTTCGATGATCTGGATTATCTCGGTATCACCTACACTAACTATGCAGATGATACCCAGATCCTCCTTCCACTTTCTGGAGATTATGGAAAGGATTTGGCCTTGGTAAATAGGGTTTACATCATCATCCAGGCATGGATGGCCACTCACGGTCTATGCCTGAATGATGATAAAACTGAACTCATCACCTTGGGCACCACTGCCAGCCTAAAGAAATTAAGCCCAGCCTACTCATCCTTCATAATTGATGGCAATACTATCAGAGTGGGACACAAAGTCAAAACATTGGGCTTCTACCTGGATTCCAATTTCACCATTAACAGACAGGTGAACTCACTAGCCTCCTCCACGGCTTACACGTGCAAATTGATCCGTACAGCCAAACCTTTTCTATCCGACACCAGCTGCCTGACCCTGGCCAGAGCCCTCATACTATCCCGCTTAGACTACTGCAACGCCCTTTATCTTGGGTCCTCCAAAGCCACTACTAGCAAGTTACAAACTATCCAGAACAACGCACTCAGAGCAGCCTTGGGCATCTCAAGAAGAGACCACATTACAGCACATAGCCAGCAGAACAATTGGACCCCCATTATAGACAAAACCTCCATAAAAACTGCCTCACTTACCCACAAGTCCCTCAATAACGCGGCCCCCATTTACCTGATCAACAGATTTGACAGACTGACATCCTTGAGACCGACAAGGACAGCATACAGAGACTGCCTCTCTATCCCTACCACCCACTCTTAGAACGGACTTACCCTACCAAAACTTCCGTTCCAAGATGATGTCTTGGCTGAAGACAGCCATTGTCTAAACATACTGGCCCTCATTACGACCCTGGCGGAAAGTGACTGACCGGACCGCCACAGCGTAAATAGCGTTTCCGCCATTGCACGAAGGAGCAAAGTGCGGCCCATTCCGACCCATCGGGCACGAGCACCACGCCATGGCGGAAGTGCAAAGTCCGCGATGGCGGAAATGACCCCAAAACGGCCCACACCGCCGCCGTACGGCGCCCTAGGTGCAATACCGCCACCCCTCTTAGCGGTCACCGCAGTGTGCGCCTACCGGAAAGTACGGTGACCGGAAATATACGGAAACGGAAGTAAAAACATGGGCCCGGAACGGGAAACATCCCGCCGTACACCTATAAAACCACTAAAACCACACAACCACTAAAATCACTACCCTGAAACACACCCCAACCCGTCATCCACCCTAGAGAAACCAAGAAAAATGGGAAAAGTAGCGAAGAAAGCGTGCGACCGCAAGCGGCAGGTCCACTTCTCCCGTGAGGAACTCACCGTGCTAACAGAGACCCTCCAGGAGAATGCTGCCGTCGTCTTCTCCACGCAAATGACCAGAACGGCACTTGCAAACAAGAAGGCCATATGGGCTCTGGTGGCACAGCGGGTAAGTGCGGTGGGGACCGCACCCCGCACCCCACAGCAATGCCGCCAGCGATGGGACGACCTGCGGATACGCGTCCGCAGCATACTCTCTGCCAACCGCAACATTGCCACAGCCACCGGGGGAGGTCCTGAATCACCCATCAAGTTGACCCCCTGGGAAGAAATCTGTGCCTCCACCATCGGAATGGAGAGCATAGAGGGAGTCGGAGGGATGGAGAAAGGAGTGCAGACATCCGAAGATTCAGGTAGGTGGGCCAAATAAAACAATGCCAAATCCACACAGTCCATCCATGTGAAGTACCATGCGTCCACATAGTGCAACAGAAACACATGTCCAGGAGAACGTCCACACACATCGGCCTGATAGCGCACGTTAAAACCCACAATAAATACATAAATAATTAAAAACCCCTAAAACACGCACTACACGTGCAGCAGGCACACCCTAACTGCAGGCTGCCAAACAACTGCACCCTCACTCCACACACAAATGAAAGCACCTCCAAGGCCCCGACCCAAATCACCCTCAGGTACCACCCCAATGCATGTGATACAATGCCATTCCAATTCCCACAGACCCATCAATAACCCTCGCCCTCCTTTACTCCACCACAGGGTCCGATCCAAACGACGAGCTTCAGGACACCCCTACCAGCACACCTGCAAAGAGGGCCAAGACCAACGGCCAGAGACCCTCCACCTCAGCTGCACGCATCAAGACACGGCAGCAGCACAAATCAGGTGGCAGCACAGAGGAGGGAACATCAACAGGCACCCCAGCAGCCAGCATGCCCACACCACCACCACCACAGGTCACCCCAATGGATGCCACAGAAGGCACTGCCTCTGGTGGCAGCAGCACCATAGGTGACACCCCATTGATGGCAGCATCCTCGGACACAGAAAACGGGGATGTCGAAGTCAGATCCATCCATGACCTGTCCCAATCCCCCTGTCTGTCCCATCCCGTACAACATGAGGATACCACGCAGGGGCACCCACAAGACGACGACTGGCCATCCCCCACAAGCCCTGTGGCAAGGCAACATGAGGACAACAGCCCCTCTGTGACACCCCCGCAAATGGCCATGGCCCAGCAGAGGCAACAGTCCCTCGACCAGTTAATCGTGCAACAGCAGCAACTGGCCACGCTCCTCAAGGACCATGCCGATGAATGTGGGGGCACTAAGGCAGACATAGAAACATCAACTGAGACACTTAGGGCAGAAATGGAGAGAGGTACAGAGACGCTAAGGGCACAAATGGAGAGTAGCACCGAGAGCCTGAGAGTCCAAATGGAGAGTAGCACCGAGAGCCTGAGAGTCCAAATGGAGAGTAGCACCGAGAGCCTGAGAGTCCAAATGGAGAGAAGCACCGAGAGCCTGAGGGGGGAACTGCATGCGACGTCCAAAGACGTATGTGCCGAACTTGCCGCAGTGCGCCGTGTGCTCACTGAGCTCTCGCAAACCCTTAGGGACATGCATGGACGTGAGCAGGCAGACACATCATCCGTTGCAAGTTCCGTCCAGGGCAGCCCCCAACGTAGATCTGGGAGGAACCTGCGCTCCACAGGCAGGGGTGCCCCTGATACCCGCAGAGGGGGCTTGCAATAGCGACAGCCCACTGACAATGAGCATCTTTGGACACTGGTGTTCGGGGGGGAGGTAGGAGGGTGGAGGGGGTGTGTTGGGCTCACTTGGGTGGCGGGTCGATAGGGTGTTCAACATGATATCACATATGCCATAAACAGTGCACGATCAACCAATGAGATGTGTGGACATTGATCTTTGTGTACTAGGCCATCATAGGCGTACAGTCCATATTGTGCATGTCCCAGACACACACAGTGCCACGAGTCCCGTGTCCATGTATCAGCCACCAGGCGTGAGTGCTAGAAGCATGCATCAATGAGATGCTGACGAATGTCACGGGCCTCCGGTGCCTCGCAGACTCCATGAGGTGCTGCCACATCCCCACCCTCATCATGACCATCATCAGGTGCTTGCAGTTCTGCGTCAGGGGGCATGGGCACATTTCTACGTACGCACATGTTGTGGAGCATGACACTTGTCATGACCATCTTTGCAACCTTCTCATGGCGGTACAGGAGTGCCCCGCCAGACCTGCTGAGGCAGCGGAAACGAGTCTTCAGTAGGCCGAATGCCTGTTCAATGACTACACGGGTACGTGAGTGGGCATGGTTGTAGTCCTCCTCATGCTGGTCCCGTGGGTTCCGGACTGGTGTGAGGAGCCATCTCTTCAGTGGATATCCAGCATCACCTGTATGTGGACGAGAAACGTATGATGTGGAATGCCATTGCTACGTACGCACACCCCCCCTTCCTGCCAGGTCATTGCCAAATCACATACCCCACATAATCATGCATGTAATGAGACTCACCGAGTAGCCAGGATCTGTTCCCTGCGTGTCGCTCCATGTAGCGTGGTATTGTAGAGTTCCTCAAGACCATAGAATCATGGGTTGATCCAGGGAATCGGGCACAACAATGTGTAATGATCCTGTTGGAGTCACACACCATTTGTACATTCAGGGAATGAAATTGTTTTCGGTTGCGGTACTGGGCCTCCATGGCATGTGGGACGACCAATTCCACATGGGTGCAGTCGATGGCACCAATGCAACCCGGTATGCCGGCAAGTGCATGGAATCCCACTTTTGTGTTGGTAATTTCCTGCTCCGAGCGTGGTAGGGAGATGTAGTCGTCTGCGTGCTGCAGGAGGGCATCGAGCACTTGAAATAGTGTCCGTGAGAACAGTGGCTGAGAAATGCCATGCAACTGTCCGACTGTGTGCTGGTAGGTGCCTGTGGCCAGGAAGTGGAGTACAGACACCACCTTCAGTAGGGGTGGGATGGCGGTTGGGCTATCTATCATGCTGACAAGGTCAGCCTGTGTCATGTCCACAATGGCGGCTATGGTGTCCCGGTCCAGACGGTAGAGGGTGTGGATCTGCTCATCAGTGAGGTTGAACGGATGTGCTCGGAGGCGTGGGATTGCGGGCTGCCTGCGTGGTGGTAGTGGCTGTGCTGGCGGCCCTTGCTGGCCCTGCCTTGGCCTCCTCCTCCTCCTGCGTCTCCTCCGTGCGGCCGGTTGTAGTTGGTGTTCGTCTTCTTCTTGGAGTTGGAGTACTTGCAGTGCTATCAGGTCCCCCAGGGCCAACATCGCGAGTCCTGCCGGTAGCATTTCGGTGTGGTTGTGGGAGGAGACTGGCTGTGCAATTTATGTGTTTTCAGGCTGTATGGCCTCCACCTGTGGTGATTAATTCCACCTGTGCAAACTGCTCTCCCCTTTGGCCGAGCACGTCCCGCGCACAACGCTGCAATTCGGGGAATGGCATCTTGCTATTGCAATCATGTATTTGTACCCGATGGCCGTGTAAGATTGGTTGATATGTTCATTCTGCTGCGGTCCCATTGTTTCACATACTATCTGTGCAGTCGCGAACAAACTTGTGAAGGGTCAGTGGAACGTAGTACTCGAGTAACGGTGGGCCCTCATGCATCACTGTACCGAGTTGCAACGACGGGCGGGGCGTCCCATTTGTGGGTGAAGGCAGTTGCCATTTTCACACACAGCCGCACTCGATGGAATAATTAGTGATTTCAAACGGCCACAGATGCCTCTTCGACGTGATGTTGCAAATGAGGAATTCGAAGGGCGGGGCTTTCGGTTTTCAGCTAGCGGCGAGGAAATGCCCACAGGTCTGACTGCTAATATAACGTACTATTGTTCAATGTCCTTGGGACAGGGGCCATGGCGAGGATGCAATGATTGATATGAATAGTATGGGATGCGCAATAGCGACGTGGGGGATGAGGCCGGACGTTCCCAAATACATGTTACTTCACTACACTGGAATTACGGGCTGGGGCACTGTGGATTTTGCAGGCTGCATAACGCACAGACTCAATGGATATTTCTAATGTTATGTGAGTAAATATTCAGGCGTTTTAATCCCGGGATGAGGGAATGATGAATGGATGCATGGGCAGGTGATTTGATACAGAGTTTGCCATGTACAGGGCTTCTTGGGATCTATCCGCCTCCCCTACGCTATGTGATGCAGGGCTGCCATAGTGGGACCATAGTCTATCTGGCCTTGTTGAGCCCTCCCTGTCTCGACGCGCCCTCAGACACTTGTGTCCATGCACGTTAACATTCCCATCTGATGGATTCTGTTTTGACAGACGCATGCACAGGTACACTCGTTTGTGATGGTGTTTGCACCTCGATATAGATGGTTATGAGTCGCAAGTGGTTTTGGGGTGGTGATGATCCTTTGGAGTGGGCTAGCATGCATATGGCTGTGGATTTAGTGTGATCATTGAAGTGAGTTGTTCGAATGTAGTTCTGATGGCCATTCTGTTCTTTTTCTTTTCTTTTGGTTGACAGGTATCTCCTCCCCTTTTGCCACTGCCATCTGTATGCCACTCCTGCAGATGGGTTTTACTCCCGACACCTGCTGCTTCGTGTTAATCAGTGGAGCAGCATTACGATCTTATGGGACGATCGCCAATGGCCCACATGCCCTTACGCAGTACTGGTGGCTCGGAGCAACATTTCGGCCTTTCAGCTGGACTAGTGCCTCCCCATTGGGACGGCCCTGCGGTTCTGTGCGCTTCCATGTTGCCTTTTCGTACGTGAATGTGGCTCTGTGTACCATGAGGGAACAGGGCGTCACACAAGTAGTGGCTGGTCATTTCTTGCGGATGCAGCCCACAATGGTGAAAAGTGTTTTGGAGTTCATGGCCTGATGGCTGTATGGGCTTGGTGATTTTGATGTGCATTAAATTTCTATTCTGATTTGGCCCGTGTAGCGTTTTTCTTTGCAAGTGATGTGGCATATGCCTATTTGGGGGGCGATGTATTGTGAGGAGATCTGCATTGGGTTCCAGCTTCGGAGTTTAGTTGCGTGGTACTGTACTGGGCGCGTTTGCCTACGAAGCCCGTGAGGTCAGGGATGGGGGCTGCCAATATGACAGTTTGAATGTTGTCATGCTCAGGGGCGGGGGATTGGGTTTTGTGTAACAGATGCCGGTCAGCCAGGTGGACTGGTGGAATGATGTGATTCTCGGAATATTGCTGGTCACAGGTGCCTGTGTTTGCGTGCGTTTCTTGGTGGGGGACTGTGGTCATGTCCATTGGGATGGCTTCTGTATTCGTGCCATCTGTGCCCTGCAGCTCCCATTGGCCCCTGTTGTGTTTCTTTTGTTCGTTGGCATGCATGGGTGACTTGTACATTTCAATGGTTGCATTGTGACTTCATTGCACCTACGGGGAGTTGTACTTTGTGGGCAGGGAGCGGTGTACAGGCACTCAGTGGGGCCGTTTACGGTTGATTCGCGATGCCGTACTTCTCACCATGGCGGAATGGTACATTCCGCCATGCTTGATGGCGTTAGGTACATGTCCGCTAGGGTCGGAATTGGCGTACCCTTGCGCCATGGTGGTGTTTGCGGTTTGGCATGGCGCGCGCGCGCGTGCTTGGTGCAGTTAGCATTGGCGTTCACTACGGTGTCGCTAATGGCTTCGTACTTTGCGGTGACGGGTCATAGTCGCACCGAGCGCTATTCGATGGCGGTATTGCATTTCCGCCATCGTTTTCCGAATTCCGCAAGGGTCGTAATGAGGGCCACTGTGCCAGGTTTCCGCGTCTCCCACTTGTCACTTGGACACGCTGGATACGCAACTGTTAACTGTATATATGTATATATTCCTGCTTACTTTCATTATTATTGTGTTCATGCCTTGTATATACTTTATTGTCTGTAACTAAGTTTCGCAAATTCCTGTATCTGCTGCGCCCTGTTACCCTAGGGTATTTCGGAGCATTACAAATAATAAACAAACAAATAATAAACAAACAAACAAACTTCCTTGTCTGTCTTCAGGCTTCCCTCGGGGACACAAGCACTCCCTTCCTCTTCCCCAAGTAAGGAGTCTCTTTCCTCTTCTGACATGTCTAGTCCCCAACTAGTGTGACTCTCGTCCCCTTCACCCTTATCTTAGGTCAGTTTGCTAAAGGATAAGGCTCTGTGCTTGAGGCTAAATGGATTTTCTTCTATGCTTCTTGATTGAAATATTAGGGATTGATCTCCCATCCCTCGGTTTCCAGATTTGCTACCTTCCTTTAATTCTTGATAGGCTTTATCGATCCTGTCTCTGATACTTCCTATATCGAAATGTTCTTCTTCTAATGCTACTCTGGATACCCCTGACGTTGCTTCTTTTAACAGAAGAAACTCTTCTATTCTGTCCCATCATATTGCTGGGCCTAGCTGTACTTGTTCCTTATGAACAAGTCTAATCTCAAAGTATCGCTGTCTCCTTCGTTCTAACTCTTCATCTAATTCTCTTTGTTTTCTCGCCTCCCTTCTAATTCTCTCCTCTTCTTGTCTTTGCTCTTCTCTCCTCACTTCTGTTCTCCTTTCCTCCTCTTCTCTTCTTCTCTGTATCCTTTTGTCCCGTAATTTCTGCCCTTCCTCCTCCTCTCTGTTCCTTTCTTTTCTATCGCTATCTTCTATTGCTCTCTCCCTACTGTCATACTTTCTTTGCTCCTTTGTCTACTCCTGTTTTTTCCTTTGCTCCTCCTGATACATCTGTTCTCATCGCTCCTTGCTCTTGCTTTTATGTCATCTTCGCTTAACCTCTTTTCTTGCTCTCTGGCTTTTCTATCCTGTTCGTCCTTATCTTCTCTTTGCCTTACTTCCTCAATGCTTTTTCCATCTAGCTTGAGTAATATCTGTCCTCCCATTCATTCGTTCTGCACGAGCGTTACCTCATCAGCTTTGTCTTTTTCCCGTTTCCATCTTGTAATCTCTCTTTCTAATTCTGTTGGTGCATTTGATAGCTCACTCTTCTCTTCATTACTTTGTATGATCTTAAAGATCTCCTCTTTTCTCTTATTCTCCTCTGAACTATCATCACTGCTATAAGCGGACTGTTCATATATCAGATTACTATAACCTGTCGCCGCTTTCAGTTCCTTTAACGGATACACTCCTTTTTCTTCCGCACTCGCACCTTTTATTTCAGGTGAGGTAAGGGGAGCTGAGGGCTCGTACACCTTCCTCCTTACACTGACTAAGCATCTCCTCCTCAGGTGGCAGATCTTCCCTTTGTTCCTGGTACATTTTCCAAAGCTCTAGGATAGCTAATCTTTTCTCCAATTTCTTCCCCATGTACGCAGCATGCAAGTATGTGGTTGAGTGTTGCAATAATGCTTTTGACAGTGATCCCCCTTGTGGCCAGGGCATTAACATTTTATCTGCTGTGCCTTTCACCCATTCCACACTATACTGTTTGAGATTGCTACTGACCTCAGAGGTGTTGGAGGCGGCCTTTGATACAACGCTGTCCACTACACGCTGTAATCACTGAGGTGTGGCTTGACACGGCTTGATACGCGTACTCACGCTATAGGGTCCTTTCCTTGAACGGCTCGAACGGCTCGAGAGCACAGCGCCAGCGTTTGAGTGAGCCCCTCTGAACCCCTGTGAGCTCCAGGTTTCTGGTGGTATCACAGGGTACGCAGGGGCCGGTGCTGACATTGGTGTGACATAGGTGTGATTGGAAACTGGATTTGTGTGGCCTTACACACGGCTTCCTCGCGGCAGCGGTGTCCCGAAGTGCGGTACAACTAGCGGAGCCTGGGACGAGAGATTCCAGTGTGAGACTTGGCGTTCTCACCTCGCGCTCCGAGTAAGGAGAAGGAAAAAGTGGGAGGAAAGTTCTGAAAGCTCTGAAGGCCCTGAAGCTCTGAGGCTGAGTAGGAGTGGTGAGGTTGTGGGCCAGAGGAGGAGGAAAGGTGCGAGTAGCGCGGCTGGGCATAAACTTTGAAGAGAGAAGCAAGGGCTTGCTACCGGGCTCTTGGGTTCCGCTGCTTAGGTTGGTGGACAGAGTGGTAGCAGCTGGGAAGCAACCTGGGATTTGGGGAGAGGAACCTGACCCTGAGTAGTACCCTGAGCATGGGGCTATTGACGGAGGTCTCTCTCTCTCCTCCTCTCGCCCATCCCCTCTTACCCTTTTCTTTGCCTTCCTCTTTATCACCCTTCCCCAGTTCCCCCCATTGATTTTTTCACCTTGATTCTTAGTGACAAGAGTTGGGCACGGGAGTGGTCATTGCCATCGGCGGGGGTGTAAGTGAACATCTCAAAGTGACGGCCTGGACAGCGCACTTTAATTTGTGCCCTGCTCTGCCTTATTGGTGGTTATTGGGCTAAAATTTTTCGAACGGCTGTTGACCCGGCGGATAAGACGGGGAAATTCTGATACTCCCGTGGGTAAGACTGTATAGAAAATTGCGATTCTAAGCTAGGGGTACCTGACATACAGAAGGATCAAGTTTGCATATTTGCGAAACTAGCAGGTACCATAATAACATCAGGAGACTGCAGGCTTTGTGCCTTTGATCCTGATGTGGAACGGAAACGGGTCTTGGTAAAGTGAGCACTGTGGATAGAACCCATCCAATTTTGATCGACAGCCTGCAGGAGGTGAATCGCCTGGGAAACTATATCGGCTTACCGTAAGGGGAATATCAAGTGGTTTGCCCAATGCAAGCAGGAAAGGAGCGGAATCATACCATATACAATCTAAGAAAAACCAAGGTGACGACAACAACCCAGAGCCTTGCCAATAAGGAGGCCGAAATGGAAAAATCAAAGTCTAAAACAAAAGCAAAGAAAACCTCTCCCGTCAATCAAGGTGTGATCACCAATTTTTTTCCTCCAAACCCACCCAGGGATATAAATTCCACCACGATTGAGGAAGATATACCTGCTCAATGTGAAAATGACTTATTGAGCATGTCAAATTTTGATGACATTGATAATAATTAATTACTAGACCTATGCCTAAATATTCAAAGAACTATGACACCACAACCTGAAGCAAGGCCTAGTAACAACAGCGAAATACAGGCAGACAGACTGATGACCACACCTACAGTAACATCTAGGTTTGGATAGATTATCAATCTCACCAAAACTAGCAATGGTCTCAATGGAGCATGATCCCGACGTCGAAATAGAGCGCTTGGATAAGTCCTACCCAGGGGCAGCTGAGATAGCTGAGATCCAGTCATCAGTAGCATCGCCACAATTTGCGCTCAAGATTTTGCTTAAGATGTCGGGGTGAATTCTAGCCAATACTGATGCATTAACCACGGAAACAAAGGGGAGGTTGATACCCGCAGAAGATGCAGAAGTTAATCTTTCTGAAGCCATCCATATTGTAAATGAAACTGAAGAGCAGCAAAACTTGGAAATTGACCAGGATGTGGGCAGTCCTGATCCATTCTTCTCAAGAAAACAGCAGAGGTTAGCAAGATCAGCTGGAAAGGTTAAAAGAGCCAGTACGACATTACCAATGACGTCAAAGCAGAGTGTGACGGGAATGCCCACCAAGAAGAGCAGGAAAAGACTAGCAAGAGCCAAGAAAAGGAACGCAGCTAGCGAAGGTTACCTCACCAGTTGGCTACTACCCAAACAAGCTGTTAAACACGAGTTGGAAGAGGAGATAGAGACCGTGGAGGCGGAGGTGGTGTGCAATAGTGACGCCACCAACATGGACACGGCATTAAGCCAACCTACAAAGCTGGAAGATCCAGGAACCATAGTAACCGCCACCACGGACAACAAAAGGGAGACGAACGGAAGTTGTGTATGTCTGATCAAGAATTTATATCAGAGCAAGGACAACAAATGGCTATCACGCTCCGAATTTTTGACAAGACTTTACTCTGTTCCACAACTGTGGGTCCTTAAATCAGATGACTTTCAATTTGTGGAACCCCTGAAAGGCCAAAACCCTAAAGTATCTGCGTTACACTGTAAGTTCCTAGCCACTGCTGAATTGTTAAGAAGTTATAAAGAGGAAATAAAAACAGTGGATGTTGAAGTGGATGCCGATCTAGATGAAATAGATCTGAGTAGCCCGGAGGAAGAGGCAGTTACCCCTCTGGTAACAGCAGATTGTCCAAGCTTACCAAAGGGTAAGAAGGTGGAAGCATCTGATGTCCAGCAAGTGCTAAAATGGTTGGTAGATGCACTTCCCGAGATTCTATTTAAACAATGAGATCTATCCATCTTATCCTGGAAGTGTCGGGGCTTCGCGCATCTCCTATCATCAGAGGGCTCCATGAAATTACTTGACAAATACAGCTGCTTCTGTTTACAAGAGACATGGGCCATAGACCCCCTAATATTAGATGGCTATGTATTGTATCATTCGGCAGCTAAAAGAGGTGAAAAAGGCAAGCCGTTTGGTGGATTGATTATAGGAGTGGTTAATACTTTGGGCTCGAGACAGATTGACCACAACCTTGAAAGTAATATGATAGCAGTCGAAGTGATTCTTGACAGTAAGGACACTATGGGTTCATTTCTGTTGGTGAGCCTATACAATCCACCTGGGGCGATATTAAGTGAACGATTGCAAGACTCTCTCCAGGATTTATTGGCGAATCGGCTGTCTATAACTACTGATACAGGGATAATTGTTGTTGGAGACTTTAACTGCCATATGACAGGTGGGAGTGTAAAATCCACAATCCTAGATTGTAAGAAATGAGAGCCAGGGTTCACAACAAAAAAGACCTTGAGGGTGGAGCATGGGAATACTTGTTTGAGTCCTGAGATATGGTAATGCTTAACGGCAGAACTATCAGTGATCATCTGGGCATCATACATGGTCCAACGGTAGCTCTTATAGTACGTTGGATTATGTATTTGTATGTCCTAGGTTTCAACAACAGGTGGAAGACATGATAGTTATTCCCACTGAATGGAGTGACCATTCTGTTTTGAAATGTGTGATTAGTATTCCCAGAGAACAGTCTTTACCCAGTAATATAGGTATGGTGAAAACCAATAAAGCAGGTACCAGGATTCCCTAGTCGGATAAAAACATAACACTTGCCGTCGAAGCTCTGGGGGCAGTAGAACCCAACAAGTTCCCTAACTTTAATGAAATGTCTATCGACTCTATAGATGACTGGATCTATGCTTTCGTAGGAAAGCACGCATCGGTACCTACGGGGGCGATGATGGGACCTGAGGGGAAAAAACTGCCATATGATAAAATGATCAGAGACATGAAACGGAATATCAGAGCAGAGCTCCGAAAGTCCAAAAATACTATGGCCCCTGGAGAAGGATACTATGTAAAAGTCAGGGAGATTAAAAATAGGTAAAGGGCGGCCGTTAAGGCGAAAAGAAGGGTGGACAAGGTACTCTCCTGGCAAAGGCTGGTGAAAAACATATGTGAAGGAAAGACTAGTAATATCTGGTCCTTCTTGGGAGTGGCATGAGGTGTTCAGAGGGGGGCACTAGTTAACCCCATTGAAGCTAGGGTGCGGGTAAAATTCCTGGAAAATCAGAATGCAGAGGATGATAAATTAACAGTACTGGGGAGTCCCCATTAGTGGCTCCGATGGTCATTTCACACAAACTCATTCTGAATAAAATTAAAGAGATAAAATCTTCACGAGCACCGGGCCCTAATGGATTGGCCAATATTGTTATGAAATCATACAATGAGTTTTGGGCGAGCCTGCTGGGTATACTATTTGAGAAAGTCTTAAAATCTGGTAAAATACCCTGGTCATGGAAAACGGCAATATTAATCCCAGTGTTTAAGAAGGGAAATAGACTTGACGCAAGCAACTATAGATTGCTTTCAATGGTAGATGCCACGGGGAAGATATTTGCCTCACTTTTGCTAAAAGAGCTACAATCATGGGCAGAGGGCTCTGGTGTACTCTTCAAATTTTAAAGTGGTTTTAGACAGGGATATTACCCCTCCCACAATATCATGGTTATGGACATCCTACGAACTAGAGCATTAAGAGGGGGGTTGCTGCACTTTATGCCCTATATATAGACTTCACAGCGGCTTTTGATTCCATACCTAGAATCCGCTTGTGGATAAAATGGCAATTAATGGGCTGTCGGGAAGGTTTAATATATTATCTAAGACTTTTACATCAAAATAATTCAGTTAAACTGACGTTAGATCAGAAAGGTCACACATCTGTTAACATGGCCCAAAATAGGGGAGTAACACAAGGTTGCGTCACAGCACTACTAATCTACAACCTGTATGTTTACGACATTCCCGAAGCAATAACTGCAGCAAACAACTGCCTCCCTAAAACTGGTAAAGCCACTTGTCCCTTTTTAGCGTACGCGGACGATCTGGTGATATTTGATCATATCATTAGTGGCTTACGTAGATCAGCGGCTGCACTATGGGAGTACGCAGAGGTGAATTGCCTTAATATTAACTTAGGAAAAACGAAGGTCATAAGATATACAAAAAAGAAGGTATCTCGTGTGCAATTTATGGTAGGTTTGGTAAATATCTCCTACGTTCCCCAATATCGATATCTGGGCATTGATTTTGAAGTCTCTGGTGATTATGTGGCCTGCAAACAATCGCGTAGCATTAGAGCGGCACAACTGACTGCCCTGTTCTATAGGTTTACGGTTAAACAGGATGGTTTTACATTATGGGGCACTAGCCAACTTTATGTACAAGCTTTCTCCCCGGCCATAATTTATGGGCTGGAAGCCCTCCTTGAGTCTGAATTAAAGTGGTTACAGGTGATTGAAGGTAGATTTTGGCGTTGTATTCTTGGCCTACCTCCCTGTATCCCAATGGCCATTATTAGATTAGAACTTAGCTTGATTACTTTAAAGGCATTAGTATTGAAGAAGCGGGCCTCGTTATATGTAAAAATGACCCGAGACTCAATTAATGGATTGTTAACCGCTGTCCATCAGGAAATGGCTAAGGAGAGCTTGGTATGTACAACCATTGATCAGATGACTAATCTGTTTCATGAAATAGGTTGGCAATGTAGGGACGGTTGCTATTCAGAAGAAGTACAAAGGGCTCTGAGCAAACATATAGATCTCTGGGATTGGTTAGAGAACTTTGAACATCTAAGGAGCTTAAGAAGCTATCAATTTGTACAATACAGATTGTACGCGTTTAAGAAACCACAGAGATACTTGAATATCTGCCCATCTGCCAGACTCAGGCGGTTTATCTTATTGCTCAGATTGGAGCAACTACTCACCATTATGATCACGGGGAGAAAAGATAAGATTGCTGTAGAGCTCCGAATATGTCGCCTATGTAAAACTCAAGACCAGCTGGAGACGGCAAAGCACCTTTTAACGGAATGCCCTGAAATGGCTAGTACATTTACTTCCCTCCTTGGCAGCTACGTCCACGGGAATATGGATATCAAGGATGACCTTTTTTGGCACCATTGTATTAACTCCAATAGTATGCGCCTGTTGACAGCTCTTTATACCATTTGGAGTTAGACTGGGCATAACACTTTAGGTTATTGATCAAGAAATTTTATTTCAATTTTGTATAGACAATTGTGAGTTTAATTTATGAAATGTATGTGGATAGGCTATGAATTTTCTGTATTTGTTTTTGCATTATGTATTAATTTTTCTGTTATTTTAAAGGTTTGTGTAAAGTTTATAATTTAAACTATAACACAATAAATATTATTATTGTTTGAGCTTGGGCATGTACTTTGGCAATGTTTTACATGAATGCATCAGGGGAGTGTCTCCCATTGTGACGAGTCTCAATTGACTGTCAATACTTACCAGGTTTCATACAATACTTTCACCGCTTTTCAATATTCTTAAAAAAACAAATATGAGCGCACTCCAACAATTGGAACTCAAACCTCTGCCTTTCCAATTATCTTTGTATATCTCTGAATTGGTACCAGCCACTTTCCTAGATAGTCTTTTTAGCTCCTTAACTTCGTTTCAATTCCTTCACAACTTTTGTCACTTCCTCAACGCCTTAATTCAACACATAACACAGGCAGACTAGTCGACTTTACACCTTTACTAAAAATACTCTGTGATCACCTTTTTTCTTCTCATGCGTAATTAAATATCCTGGTATAGGATTGAAGTTGTCTGCTTATGTAAACCCATTCACACTTAGCCTAGAGACCCTCATTAGAGTGTGAGACGACTTCTTCTGGACCCCCTTGGGTCTGGTTTCTGGGCGCTTCTATCCCTATATCCACACAATATTTCCAGTTACTTTTAAATTACTACAATCCCGTTCCCTTAATTTTCCATTCCCCTAAATTTACTCACCATTCGGTCGTTTGACTCAAGGCCTTCAGTATCGTCTCCTCCTCCAACTGACCACTTTCTCCTTCCGTCCGCAGAGTGCTCATGGAAACCAGGTAGGTTCAAAGAGGGACCCTGCCCACCGTCTCGGGTTTTCTTGCAAGTTTTCTATTCGGCTGCTCTCCACAGGAAACCCTGCGATCTTCTGGATAGATAGCAGAGGATGTCCAATCATCCAATAATCTGGAGCTAGCTGGTCGATGGGTCTAAAACATCCTACCACTGCTACCACGTGAGCTTTGACTCTTTTAATTGGTAGCATGCCATGCAGGTGGATTGGAAATAGAATAACTCTGTATACCAATAATCAGACCATTGTGATTGGGTCTCTACAGTCAGGTTGACAACTCATGCCCTACCCCTAGTGCCAGCCATCTTGAATAGTTATTATAAACACACTACTCTATTGTCTCTCAAACTATAAGGCCTTTTGTTATATGGCCCTCTACAATTGGTTGGCATGCTTGTGTCCTTCTGGAACATTTGGTTCATTTAGCAGCATGTGAGATCAGACCCCATGTGCCAGGAGTTGGACTTGACTGTACATCCCCCCAATAAGCTCAACATCTTTCATCGCCCATTCTTTCTGCCATGCAGATTGTCTTTGAACTTAGATGTGCAATGTATTCTTGTCTCTGGGAATATTAGGGAGTATGGGCACACACTTATCATAGTTCGAGAGCTGCGTGCCCAACTCTGTTTCCACCCTGGCCTCACGTGACTGGAGATCATAATTCAGCCCATTTTATAGCATTTAATTGTCTTTAATAAAATTTGACACTCATGGTGTTCCTTCTTTGCACCTTAACACGCGATGAATCAGATTCTCACGTTCTCTGCCTTCAAGAGTAGATAACCGGTCTTGACTGCCTTCAGTCTTGACGATGAACAAAATAGAGTAGCCATGGTCAATGGGAACTCCTGCCCCCTGCACACCTTTACATACTGGAAACTTCTTCCAAGCAGAATTTATTAGACTTCTTTTGTATGTGTATTGGCACTTTCAAAACACTAATCATTTAAGCATATCACACATTCATGCCTCATGTATTTCAATCCAAAGAAGTCAAATAATGTTATTACTCAGTTTGTTTCCAAAATTAAATCTGGTCAGGAACCAATAAAAATAAATGATAAAGAAGAATTTCATTCAGAGCTCTACGCGTTTCGTGAGAAACCTCTCTTCTTCAGGAGCAAAAATGTACTTAATAATAACATCTCAAAAACATATTCAGAATAGTTGACAGTTTCTCACAATGTTCATTAATTTCATTGTAAATTAATGGGAACTTCATGTAGTGTTATCACCATTCAGATTCTTGTTCAGTACCTCAAGTTGCATTGTACACCTGTAAAGTATTTATTGAGTATGAGTTAATGGTGGTCAATTAAGGGTGGTGTTAGATTCAATGGCTGGTCAGCATAGGAAAAGAAATTTCTGAGATGTCCATTATCTGGTGTGAATTAGAGAATCTTCTCTCAATGTTTTGAAAAATGGCGTCATTTCATGATTATTTCCTGTTCGATATCACTTAGAATATCCATATTCATGAACAGACATTACTATTCGTCTTGGTGAGATTAATGATAAAGGTCAACGTGAGTCATTATCAGTTACTTACCATGTAGGGGGCCAATATGCAGTCGGGGCTTGGGACGTGAATTTCCTTATTTACTGGCATAAATTAGTTAGGGGGTCATTACGACCTGGGCGGTAAGGGATACCGGGCACTGGTAAGGAGATCGGTGCCGGTAATCCCTTACCGTCTTATTGCAAGGTCCCTTGGCGGGTGTAAAGACTGGTAGGGGGTGTCTGTACTTCTGCTCTCTATATGGTAGAGGAGAGGCACAGAAGACCCCAGCCAAGATTCTCTATTACGGTAGCAATGGACGAGCAATCAAGGCCTAGCTTCTCAGGAGGTGATGCAGGCTGGTTCTTAAGTACAGTGTAGTCCCCAAGCCCCCACAAAGGAATGTCCACACACTGTATTGGTTAGAACACAGTCTTTATATAATCAATATTCAAGGTTATGTACACTTATCATAATAACTCACTTTGTACTTAGGAAAATCAACAATGGCAAATATATACAGTTCTAAAGTGGTACCACCCTTTGTATTAGATCTCATGAAAAGTGCATCAACCATACTGTAATCATGTCACACAGATCAATAGAGTGAAACCAGCAATAGAGAGAAGAGAGAAAATAAGGTGGTTGAACAATAGGCAGAATACTGGCCCCTACCACTAGACACAGTTCTGTGTGGAGATCCCCCCACCTGGGCAACCTGTAAAATAAAGATATAGCACAAGCCCAGTCCATATATTGTTCTGCAAGTCTTATTCCCTCCTATAATGTTTTTACCCCCCCAATGTACCTGGTGGAGTCGAGTTCTTCGAAGAGGCGTCGACAGATCCTTCTTGAGCGACCCCCTTTCAAGCGGGAGTCACGGATCGTCGAGAGGCGTCGAGGAACTCGGCGTTCGGCGGCGGGGAATCGACGGCCCTTCTTGAATGCCTTCCCTTTCAAGCGGGAGACACGGGGCGTCGAACGTCCGTCGACAAACAGGGTAGAACGGCGTCGATGAGGCGGCAGCTTTGTCCGAGCGGTGCTCCTCGGCGACGAAGCGTCGGCGTCCTGCAAGGCAGAGGCGTGCGGGGCACCTCGGTGACAATAGTTCTGGACCGCAAAGATTGTGGAGACGGAGGCCCAGCAAGGGCGTCGAGTCGTTCGAGTCTTTGTGGTCTTCGGGTAGCGGGAAACCCACCGGCAGGTTTCTCCTGGGCGCGTTGGTCGTCCTCGACTTTCTCCGGTAGGATAAAGCGGTCGACGGTGCGGACGAGGGAGTCCTTCGATTCAAATGTTCTTAGGCAAGGAGCGGACGGCTCCGGTCGTCGGCGGCACGGCGTCAAGTGGTTCCCACGGCTGGGCAACACAACTTCGACGGGCCTCCAGCGGTTACACAAACCTGCGAACCCTGGTCGACAGCAATGGACTTCGACGGCGTCGATGTCCGGGTGCTTCACTTCGATCTCCTCGGCGGTCCCGTCTCGGGTCGGCAGCCTTTCAAGGGTCTGTCTTCCAGGGCGCTTCGGCGAAGATGGAGCGGTGCTCGATGGTCCCTCGGAGCATGGGAAGGGGGCGCCTTACCAGGTCCTCTCTCGGGTCAGGCCTCGACGAATTCGGCAACCTTCAGATCTGTCGAAGCAAATGCAACAGCAAGTCTTCTTCTTCCAGCTGGACGTCGAGGATCAGCAATTCCAGTTACTCTTGAGTGGAGACTCAGCTTCTGAACGCTTCTGAACGTTCTTGAACGTTCCTGAACCATTACCAGTGGTGAGAGGTCCCCAGATATACTATTCTGTCTCTCATCCACACTGCTGGCATACACTCAGCAGCCAATCATACAGAGGGGCATTCATGCGGTCAGTCAGCCAATCAGGCACACAGTGCATTCAGGCCACACTCCTCCCTTTCAGACACTCACAACAAGGAATGTGGATTGGGACAAGTACCCAGCCATTCAACACTACACACTGCATTCAGGCCAGTTTCGGGCAGGGCTGTCTCAGTCTTTGTCTCTCATGCCAGAAACCAGACAACCACAACAAGGAGTGTATATTGGTCACACACTCCATTCACCCAGGTCCCACCCACAGGAGGTACCCACAACATACAGTCACTGGGAAGGCTCCAGTCAGTCTAGCTGGGCCTTCACAACAACACCATATATGGAACTTCCACCCAACAGCCAGTCAGGGGGAAGGGACAGAGTCAGGGCTTCCCAGGACTTTGGGAAAACAAGGTAACAGGCAATAGAAATCAAGAGGCCACAGGGGCCATCTTGTTTCCTATCAGGAATCAACTGATTCCAATGGCAGGGCCTGGGTATCCCAAAATGGAGGACACCCAGAGCACCTGTCAAATTCAGCATGGAGCTGCCACCAGCCCATACCCTGCTCTGTGGGCCACCCACAGGTGCCCAAAAACATACACTAGGGGTACAGGGTTGTACCCCTACCCAGGGGTGCCATAAGGGTATCCCATGGGTCTGTTCACCAAACCAAAAGAGAGAGCTGCACTGCCAGGAGTCCCACATTGACTCCTGGGCAGAAAACATGACAGAACACACGATAAAAAGCAGTAAGGGACAAGGATTCAGAGGCTCTGTCCCTCTGATGCATTTCCAGCATCACAGTCGCCCCCCCCAGACTGAGGTGGAGGGTGTCTAATCTCCCAGGGGATAGACACCCTCATCCAGACGGTCAACATACCTTCTGGAAAGGCCATCTGCATTATCGTGACTCTTCCCTGGTCTGTGCTCTATGGTGAAGTCTAGCCCTTGCAGGCTAATGGACCACCTGAGCAATTTCGGATTCTCCCCCTTCATCTGCATAAGCCACTTCAGGGGCTTATGATCTGTTTGTACCTTGAAGGTAGACCCCGTAAGGTAGGGCCTAAAACGCCTAAGGCTCCAAACTATACTAAAACACTCCTTTTCAACAGTAGACCACCTGAGTTCTCTACCCTTGAGTTGTCTACTGATGAATATGATAGGATGTTCTCTCCCTTTGTCATCTAACTGGGACAAGACAGCTCCAATTCCGGTGTCGCAGGCATCCGTCTGGACGATAAAGGGTCGGCTGTAGTCAGGTGCACACAACACAGGTGCCCTACACAGACTTTCTTTCAAGCCATCAAAGGCCCTCTGACAGTCTTCGGTCCAATTAACCTTCCTAGGCTGTTTGGGTGAAGTTAGGGCTGTCAGGGGTGCAGCTATGGTTCCATAGTCTGCCATGAAATTGCGATAGTACCCAGTGAGGCCCAAAAAGGCTCTCACCTGGGTTTGAGTAGTGGGAGTCTCCCAGTTCTGTACATCCTGTACTTTACTGGAGAGAGGTTGGATTTGACCCCCTCCTACCTCATGACCAAGATAGGTAACTTTCCCCCTGAGCTATCTGGCACTTGGTGGCCTTGATAGTGAGGTTAGCCCTTTTCAAGGCCTGCAACACCTTATCCAGATGTGTCAAATGCTCTTCCCAGGTGGAACTGTAGACGGCAATGTCGTCTAAGTAAGCCACACAAAAGGCTTCCAGCCCACTGAGCGCATGGTTGACCAATCTCTGGAAGGTGGCAGGGGCATTCTTCAACCCAAAAGGCATGACCCTAAACTGGTAGAGTCCCTCAGGTGTTGAGAAGGCCGTCTTTTCATTGGCATGGTCCGTCAGAGCTATTTGCCAATAGCCTGAGGTAAGGTCAAAGGTGCTCACAAATTTGGCAGCACCTATGGTGTCCACGAGCTCATCAGCCCTGGGCAATGGGTGCGCGTCAGTTTTGGTGACGGCATTGACTCCTCGGTAGTCCACACAGAACCTCCAATCCTTGGTACCCGCCTGGGAACTTGCCTTGGGGACAAGGACCACTGGACTGGACCAGGGACTGGTTGAGGGTTCAATAACACCCAGATCCAGCATCTTGGCGACGTCAGCCTGGATGTGGTTCTTGACGGTATCTGACATACGGTAGCACCTGCTTTTGACAGGCACACTGTCACCAGTGTCAATTTCATGCCTACACCACGGTGTAAGGCCTGGCGTCAGTGAAAACAGAGAGGCATACTGTTGGAGCAAAGCCCTGCAGGCCCTCTGTTGCTCTGTTGTCAAATCCGGAGAGAGATGTACTCCCTCCACTGAGCCATCCTGAGGGTCGCTGTGCAGCAAATCAGGAAGGGGCTCACTCTCATCCTCTTCTTGGCCTGAAGCTAGCAAGAGATATGAGACTTCTGCTCGCCGGTGGAAAGGCTTGAGCCTGTTGACATGGAATACCTGAGGGGCTACCCCAGAGGCTCCCATGTCAACCAGATAATTGACTTCGCCCATCTTGGAGATGATCCTGAAGGGTCCAGTCCACTTGTCTGCCAAAGCTCTAGGCTTGGTAGGCTCCATCACAAGGATTTCCTGTCCCGGAGTCCAATCCACTTGCGAGGCTTTAAGGTCATGCCAGTACTTATTCAATTCCTGGCTGGCCTTGAGATTTGCTGTCGCCTGAACCATCATCTGTGTCATCCTCCGTCTGAGGCCTAACACATAGTCCCCCACTTGCTTGGCGGGACCGGGAGGGGTGGCTTCCAAGCCTTCTCGGATCAAGGCGAGGGGCCCCCTCACGGGATGTCCAAAGAGTAACTCAAAGGGGCTGAAACCAACACCCTCTTGAGGTACCTCTCTGTAAGCAAACAGCAGGCATGGCAGGAGGAGATCCCATTTCCTCCTTAGGGGTTCTTCCAAAGCCCCTAGCATGCCCTTGAGAGTTTTATTAAATCTCTCAACCAGACCATTGGTCTGGGGGTGGTAAGAGGTGGAGAACTTGTAGGTTACCCCGCACTCTTTCCACATGGTTTTCATGTAACTAGACATGAAGTTGGATCCTCTGTCAGAGACAACCTCCTTGGGGAATCCAACACGGGTGAAAATGCCCAGGAGAGCCCTGGCAACCACCTTGGCAGTAACAGTCCGAAGGGGTATTGCCTCAGGGTACCTGGTGGCATGATCTACCAAGACCAGGATGAACCGATGTCCACCTGAAGTGGGAGGGTCAAGGGGACCAACGATGTCGATGCCCACCCTCTCAAAGGGTGTGCCAACCACTGGCAATGGCTGCAGTGGGGCAATGACCTTGCCTCGAGTCTTGCCAGACAACTGACAAGTTGGGCAGGTCCTGCAGTGGGACTCCATCTCTACTCCCATCCGTGGCCAGTAGAAATGGGCAGAGAGCCTCTGCTTAGTCTTCTTGGTCCCAAGATGACCAGCCAAGGGCACCTCATGCGCCAACTGCAGTAGGAAGGGCCTGTAAACCTGGGGTACCACCAACCTCTTGGGGGCACCAGGTTCAGGCTTAGTGGGCTCACTAACAAGGAGCTCACCCTCCCAATAAATCTGGAATGTCCTAGGCACTTCTCCTTGTGCCTGGGACAGGGCCTGTTTCCTCAGTCCCTCGAGAGAGTGGCACTCTCTCTGTCCCTTACAGAAGTCTGCCCGGGAGGGTCCCCCTTCAGCTAACAAGCATTGAAGGTCGGGATGATCCTCCGGGTTGAGAACCTCTCCCACAGGAGAGTCTTCTGTCTCTTCTCCCACAGGAGTTGAGTTTGGGTTTTCCACTGGACCCAGCCCGTCCGGAGCATGGATCCCGATGGGTGCTGTTGGAACAGCAGGAAGAGAAGGTGTTCCCTCCACAGAGGTGGCCTTCTTGGTCTTCCTTCTTCTTGCCTTAGGCCTTGCCTTTGGCTCGGGTACCTGACCCACAGCCAGACCCGGTGTCACCTGTGACCTAGTGACTGCAGCAGCAGTCATGGGAAGACCATCCGAGATCAACCCTAACTCTACTAGATCATTTCCTAACAGAATGTGAGCAGGGACATTGTCCTGAACCAGGACAGGAAGCTTTGCTGTCTTGTCTCCAATCATGAGTGTGACTAAGGCTACAGGCGATAATTTGGGAGGCCCACCAGCTAACCTGGTGGTTCTCAGAGGAGCACCTACATAGTCCTCTGGCTTGAGCAGGGTCCTGTCCACCACTGTCATGCTTGCCCCAGTGTCTCTCAAACCAGTAGAAGGCTGGCCATTCAAGAGGACACTTCTCAAAAACCTACGGGTGTTCTGTGGGATAGTCGCCAGTACTTCTGCATACTGGTCTCAGGCCCCAAGGGACACTAAGGAAATCTCTACCGGAGCACCAAATGTGATCCCGGTAGAGGAGGGGAGGACAGTGGCCTCCACCTCAGACACGGGGTAAGGGTAGGTCAGGCTGACAGCCTGTACTCCAAGTGCCTTACCTTTACACTTGGAGTCACCCCTTTTGTGATCCAGAGCCCCACAGTCCCAACAAGCGCCAGGAGTGCGGGGTATGGTACTGGAACCACTGGGAGCCTGCTTTGCAGCAGGTGGACCACTACTCTTATTCCCACCCACAGATGACTTATCCCCACTAGATTTTTGGGTCTTGGGAGAGGAAGGTTTAGGTTTACCTGACTGTGACTGCTTGTAGGACTCCTCAGCCTTCTGAGAGGCCAACTTTTCTTTGTCCTTGTCCTTCCCACTGGAGTCCTTAGGGGACACCCGGTGGGAGACCCACTTGTCAGCCAACCTAGCCAGCTTAAAGGGGTCCAAAATGTTCTGGTCAGCCACATACTGACGCAGCTCTGGTGAACAGGCTTCAGAAAAATGCTCAAAAAACAAGAGGTGGGACAATTCAACAAAGTCTTAACCTTGTACCCATCGATCCACCCCATCATGTTCATGTGCGCAGCACTCACCCAGTCAACCCAAGACACATTCTCTCTTTTCTTAAAATCCCTGAACCTTCTAAGGTATTGGGTAGGTGTCTTGCCAAACTTGGCAATCAAAGCAGACTTCATACACTCATACTGACCCCTTTCTTCCACACTCAGCTTCAGAATACAGTCATATCCAGTTTGAGGCACTCTGCTTAACAAACACTTAGCCCAATCTCTTTTATCAACATCGTGAATCGCACAAGCCATTTCAAACGCTTCAATCCATTGGAGGATATCTGAACCCTCCACAAATACACCAACCAAATCTTTCATAAACTTGGTGGCTGGGGACCTGACACTCTCACTGGTTTTAGCTGAAGTCTCCACTCTAGCTTTCTCTAGCTGGATTCTCTGACATTCAGTGTCCTGGCTCTTGAGTTCAAGATCCCTATTCTTGAGCTCCACTTGTTGCGCCAACTCCTCTTTCTTAAGCTCAGCATCTATTTCCAACTTGCGGTATTCAAAGGCCAATTTCATCCTTAATAACTCAAGCTCCAAGGAATTGCTGGGGTTTGGAACAGAGGCAGCAGGAATGGTGGCATTCCCAGAAACAGATTCAGTAGAAACCCCAGGGGCAGAGTCCTCATTGGTTGCATTCCCCCCCTCATCAAGAGTTTCACTATCCGTCTGGTAGTCCACCAGGGCAGCTATCAGCTCAGCCCTAGACTTATCCACAAAGTCTAACTCCCTGGCTTCACAAGCACTCTGGAGAGCCTCCAAGCTCATCCGAGTCAATTTGCCATTTGCAATAGACTCCATTGTTTGTAATGCAGTTATCTTGTACACAACTAAACCTTAATTTAATAAAGTGCAGATATCCTTTGTAAGTGGCACGGTTATACACTGATTCTTAAAACCATACGCATCCCACCGCTGCCACCAGCTGTAAAGACTGGTAGGGGTGTCTGTACTTCTGCTCTCTATATGGTAGAGGAGAGGCACAGAAGACCCCAGCCAAGATTCTCTATTACGGTAGCAATGGACGAGCAATCAAGGCCTAGCTTCTCAGGAGGTGATGCAGGCTGGTTCTTAAGTACAGTGTAGTCCCCAAGCCCCCACAAAGGAATGTCCACACACTGTATTGGTTAGAACACAGTCTTTATATAATCAATATTCAAGGTTATGTACACTTATCATAATAACTCACTTTGTACTTAGGAAAATCAACAATGGCAAATATATACAGTTCTAAAGTGGTACCACCCTTTGTATTAGATCTCATGAAAAGTGCATCAACCATACTGTAATCATGTCACACAGATCAATAGAGTGAAACCAGCAATAGTGAGAAGAGAGAAAATAAGGTGGTTGAACAATAGGCAGAATACTGGCCCCTACCACTAGACACAGTTCTGTGTGGAGATCCCCCCACCTGGGCAACCTGTAAAATAAAGATATAGCACAAGCCCAGTCCATATATTGTTCTGCAAGTCTTATTCCCTCCTATAATGTTTTTACCCCCCCAATGTACCTGGTGGAGTCGAGTTCTTCGAAGAGGCGTCGACAGATCCTTCTTGAGCGACCCCCTTTCAAGCGGGAGTCACGGATCGTCGAGAGGCGTCGAGGAACTCGGCGTTCGGCGGCGGGGAATCGACGGCCCTTCTTGAATGCCTTCCCTTTCAAGCGGGAGACACGGGGCGTCGAACGTCAGTCGACGGTGCTCGTCGGCGTCGGAGCGTCGGCGTCCTGCAAGGCAGAGGCGTGCGGGGCACCTCGGTGACAATAGTTCTGGACCGCAAAGATTGTGGAGACGGAGGCCCAGCAAGGGCGTCGAGTCGTTCGAGTCTTTGTGGTCTTCGGGTGGCGGGAAACCCACCGGCAGGTTTCTCCTCGGCGCGTTGGTCGTCCTCGACTTTCTCCGGTAGGATAAAGCGGTCGACGGTGCGGACGAGGGAGTCCTTCGATTCAAATGTTCTTAGGCAAGGAGCGGACGGCTCCGGTCGTCGGCGGCACGGCGTCAAGTGGTTCCCACGGCTGGGCAACACAACTTCGACGGGCCTCCAGCGGTTACACAAACCTGCGAACCCTGGTCGACGGCAATGGACTTCGACGGCGTTGATGTCCGGGTGCTTCACTTCGATCTCCTCGGCGGTCCCGTCTCGGGTCGGCAGCCTTTTAAGGGTCTGTCTTCCAGGGCGCTTCGGCGAAGATGGAGCGGTGCTCGATGGTCCCTCGGAGCACGGGAAGAGGGCGTCTTACCAGGTCCTCTCTCGGGTCAGGCCTCGACGAATTCGGCAACCTTCAGATCTGTCGAAGCAAATGCAACAGCAAGTCTTCTTCTTCCAGCTGGACGTCGAGGATCAGCAATTCCAGTTACTCTTGAGTGGAGACTCAGCTTCTGAACGCTTCTGAACGTTCTTGAACGTTCCTGAACCATTACCAGTGGTGAGAGGTCCCCAGATATACTATTCTGTCTCTCATCCACACTGCTGGCATACACTCAGCAGCCAATCATACAGAGGGGCATTCATGCGGTCAGTCAGCCAATCAGGCACACAGTGCATTCAGGCCACACTCCTCCCTTTCAGACACTCACAACAAGGAATGTGGATTGGGACAAGTACCCAGCCATTCAACACTACACACTGCATTCAGGCCAGTTTCGGGCAGGGCTGTCTCAGTCTTTGTCTCTCATGCCAGAAACCAGACAACCATAACAAGGAGTGTATATTGGTCACACACTCCATTCACCCAGGTCCCACCCACAGGAGGTACCCACAACATACAGTCACTGGGAAGGCTCCAGTCAGTCTAGCTGGGCCTTCACAACAACACCATATATGGAACTTCCACCCAACAGCCAGTCAGGGGGAAGGGACAGAGTCAGGGCTTCCCAGGACTTTGGGAAAACAAGGTAACAGGCAATAGAAAGCAAGAGGCCACAGGGGCCATCTTGTTTCCTATCAGGAATCAACTGATTCCAATGGCAGGGCCTGGGCATCCCAAAATGGAGGACACTCAGAGCACCTGTCAAATTCAGCATGGAGCTGCCACCAGCCCATACCCTGCTCTGTGGGCCACCCACAGGTGCCCAAAAACATACACTAGGGGCACAGGGTTGTACCCCTACCCAGGGGTGCCATAAGGGTATCCCATGGGTCTGTTCACCAAACCAAAAGAGAGAGCTGCACTGCCAGTCCCACATGGACTCCTGGGCAGAAAACATGACAGAACACACGATAAAAAGCAGTAAGGGACAAGGATTCAGAGGCTCTGTCCCTCTGATGCATTTCCAGCATCACAGCGGGGACCGTAAGAAACATGTGGTCTGACCACACGTCCCTTACAGGTTCCGCTAAGGGACCAGGGCACTAATAATGGGCTTGCAAGTCGCAAGCCCGTTATTAGCGCCCTCCCCATTCCCATTGAGCCCTATGGGGGCTCAAATGTGGATGGGGAATGGTTTGTTCAGTGGGGACTTACCGGTCCTGCCAGGGTCAGACTGCACCGGTAAATCCCCATTGAACAAGACCGGTGCCGGACCCGTTATTGGAGGCAGTCATGGCGCAAATAGCGCCATGACTACCACCAATCTCGGAATGAGGCCCTAAATCTCATAGAAAGCATCTTCTGAGTGATTGGCGTTCCCTACAGTGTCAACAATAAATTGACAGTGTACAGTTAAACCACTCGTGACTCATGATTTGAGCATATATATAATTGCATCATGCAAGGCTACTCACCCTTCTTGTAATTGAAATGGTGAGAAGGTGTTTGTAATGCGAAGATCCTTGTCTCCTTCGATGCTACCGTTCCTCGAACTGTATGGATACCTGGAGATGTATCTTAATGTCAGTATATGGACCAATATACTGTTATTCGACTAAACTCTATGATTTAGGATATTATAAATCATTCATATCTCTTACCCGATTTCGTAGGAGAGCAGGATTCTTTAGAGAACGGATCGGTCGTCCGAACTTCGTGCAACACTTCCGTGTGAATCGGTTGCTCAGCAACCAATGGGCCTCATTACACGGATGGCGGAGAACCATGGTGCTATCAGCGCCATGGTTCATGCCGGTAAAATACCGGCACCGCCTTGGCGGAAAGGGGAATTTCTGCCTCATTCCAGGGTTGGCGGGGCGGTAATTCCCCCTTCCACCATTGCCCTTCCCCATTCCCATTTTTGCCCCGTAGGGCTCAATGGGAATGGGGAAGGCGCTAATTACGGTACCTCAAATTGCGGTACCATAATTAGCTCCCTGGGTCCCTTTGCGGGTTGGTTTTTAACGCCTGCAAAAAGCAGGCGTTAAATCCCCCAACCCGCAAAGGGACCTCGTAGTAAGGCGGTAAGGATTTACCGGTACCGGTATTTTACCGGTACCGGTAAATCCTTACCGCCATCCGTGTAATGAGGCCCACTGTCTTTAGTATCAGCGTGCTGCGTGTTCACTTGACACATGCTGTTAGCGCTGGGGCTATTAGGAATTGGAGTTCAATCTAACTCTAATCAGTTAACCTATACCCAGAGTGATTATCTCAATGTGCTAAAATAAATATTGACAGACTTGCATGTATGAGCCGTCTTATCAGCAATTCCCTGCAGATAAAACCTGATAAAAATGTCTATGTTGATTTTGATGGTTATTCCATTATTCCACAATGACATAGCACAATAACATTTTTCGACCACTCTGGTCCCTCTATTTATTTTACGGCATGTCATACGATGGCATGGACATTGTGGTGGTGTCTAGAACATATCCAATCTAGATCATTTCATATATCCACGTTGTCAGGAAAACTTGCGTTCGTTATTTTACAATAACAATATTAGAACATCTGGTCTGTGTGTTTCTATTAAGGCATAAACTGTCGTTCTCTGACATGATCAATATTGCATGTTATGAAACACATAAGATTTCCTCTAGTACATCTGCATACAATTTCATGCCTTGACATTATTTTACATTTTTAACACAAGATGTCATCGATGTTGCTTATTGTACCGTGGAAACATTAAATCAAATGCTCAATTACAATGATGGATATTTCATAGATGTATGTCATGTTCAAGTTAGAGTGTTAGGTTTTATCTACAGGATATTTCAGACATTCTCATACTATTTGTGTTAGTTTACTATTGTTGATTTCTGGTTT
This sequence comes from Ambystoma mexicanum, assembly GCF_040938575.1. Taxonomy (NCBI): domain Eukaryota; kingdom Metazoa; phylum Chordata; class Amphibia; order Caudata; family Ambystomatidae; genus Ambystoma; species Ambystoma mexicanum. The sequence continues at coordinate 55,916,203 of NC_090940.1, read as the reverse complement.
TCACCCATTTACCATCAGTACACTGTTATTCAGACATCTCATCAATGTATTACTGTTCACAAAAATACATTGTTTGTTTGTTTGTTTGTTTTATTTGTTGAGCGCACCAGACCCTGAGGTGGCAGGGCGCATGAGAACAAGTAGGTTTACAGCTTAGTTACAGAAGTTACACATTTACAGAAGTTACATATTCATAGAACATGGCACCACAGGGTGAGACAATACCAAGAACAGACGATGTATAGCCAAATAGTCATCATAAAACTAAATTTACAAAGTAGCAGGTCAGTCACCATCTTTAGCCCAGGTAAGGCACAAGTGGTGGGCACATGGGAAAGTGCAGGTTACACAGTATTCTCAGTGAGCCATTTTATTGTATTCTGTCTAAATTTGTTGAACGTTTTGTCAGATCTAAGTGCATGGGGTAGGGAGTTCCATAATTGAGCTGCCTTGACTGGGAAGTTGGATCCTCCAATGGTGGTAAGTTTGAATTTGGGCACTAGGAGGCCGTTGGGGCTAACTGTTCTAGTGGGTCTAGTAGGGTTTTTTCTATGGAATCGTTCTGTAAGGTAGCGGGGGGGCTTTAATATTTAAGCATTTATGGATGAGCGATGCAGCTTTGAGGTTGATTTTTTCTTGGGTAGATAGCCATTTGTATTCCCGTCTTATTTCGGAGATATGTGCTCTTCTGGGAATGCTTAGGGCCGCTCTAAGTGCATTATTTTGGAGCACTTGTATTCTGTTGATTATTTGTTTGGCAGACCCTATGTAGAGGGAATTACAATAATCTAACTTTGAAAGGATGACCTGTCAACTGATAACAATGGTTTCCCGGCTTGTATTAATTTACATGTATAGGCCGTGGATGAGGCCAGTGAATTCACCTGTTTGGTAAGGGAGAGGGTCAAGTCAAGGTAAAAACCTAAGGTTTTTACTTCTTTGGCAACCTTAATAGTGTTCCCATTGATGATAAATGCTGAGTAATTTTGGTTAATGTTGATCACTCTTGAGTTAGCCCGGGGGCAGGTTCGCTAGCTTTCCAACCCGATCAAACCTCATTAGAACAGGGGACAAAGAAAAATAACAAAAGATGTTTAACCACTAGTGCCTTGAAACGTAGTGGGGTGGAGAAGGAACTTTAATTCAATGAGTATTACAGGAATGGGGACAATGTCAGAACCAGGATGCAGTGTTATAATCCAGAGAAAAAAAACAACACAAGATAGGGAAGGTTAGTATGGGACCTGCACCCGAACGGCACGAGGGACACACTAGAGTCGGGTAAGCGCACTGTGTCCTTCCTGCAGAGCGTCCTGGTAGTGTCTTATATAGAATCAGGCAGCAGGTTGAGCAAATTCAGATCAACATCTGGTGGGCAATGAAGCCAATAACAGCTGCGCTGTGGAAAGCAGTATGAAATATCACAATGGGTTCACAAACACAGGATGGTAGTAGAGGGAAGGCAGGAGGTTGGGCAAGTATAGATTAATGTCTAGTGGACAATGACGTCAGAAAAAAGCTGCGGTGTGTTATGCAGTATGAAGAATCACAGCAGGCCTGAGGCCCAAACAGCACCTAACTGTGCTGAAAACAATGAAGTGAATTGCAAATGGGAGGCTCGCGAGTGGTACACAATCCAAATCGGAAATGGAACAAGGAGAGAGGCTGGGTAAATACTATGCTAGCAGCATTAATCAGAGAAGCAGAAAAGACAGTCCGTTGAGCAGGCGAGGTTCGTTACCATACGGTCAGAAAAAGTACAGAATCTGCTGGCCAAGGAATGAAATTCCTCATTCATGCTTCTTGGTTCCAAGGACTCTAGCCTATGCATCCAAAACATCTCTCTATGAGACAGGATTTGTTGTAGATTACCTCCTCTGGGTGGTCGTGCCACTGTTTCTAAAATCACAAATCTTAATTGTGAGGTTGTGTGATGTTTGTTCAGAAAATGTCTCGATACCAGAGATTTCATGATTTTTGTACACATGTTTGATTTGTGTTCTGTAATTCTCTCTTTAACTCTCCTGGTTGTTTGTCCTACGTAATATTGACCGCATGGACGAATCAGTGCATATATTGCAAATTTGCTTTCGCATGTAGCATACTCATGTAATTGGATTTTTTGTCCTCTGTAAGGGTGCCTGATGTGTGCACCCTTTAGTACGTTGTTGCAGTGGCAACAATTCAAACATGGGAATGTCCCTTTCTTTGGTTTAGCCAGAAATAATTGCTTTTACTTCTCTATTCTTTCTGCTTTCACCAAGGAGTCTCTCAAATTCTTACCCCTGTTATATGCGATTAGGAGTGGTTTGGGAAAAAGCGTTCTCAGTTGTGGGTCCAGTCTTGTGATTTTCCAGTTTTTAATTAGGATTCTTTTGATTTGTGGACTTTGCATTGAGTATTGTGATAGGTAGATAAGTGGATGATTCTCTTTGTCTGTTTTCTTCTGTTATTTCAGTAATTCTGTTCTGTTCCTCAGTCGACATTTCCTTGATGCTTCCGAGAGAATTTGTTGCCGGAAACCTCTTTCTCAAAATTGTTTTACCTGATCCTCCTCGGCTTTCTTGTATGTTTCTTCATCTGACACTATGGGCCTCATTCCGAGGTTGGAGGTAGCCATGGTGCTATTAGCACCATGGCTACCCACTTACTGCATAGCGGGTCCGGGTTCCTCAAATGAGGAATTACCAGGCCATTCCAACCTTGGAGGACCCGGTAATTCCTCATTCAAGGAACCTGGACCCGGTACCTCCCCATTCCCATTCGAGCCCCCATAGGGGTCAATGGGAATGGGGAGCATGCTAATAACGGGCCTGTTAATAACGGGCCCATTATCAGAATGCTGGTCCTTTAGCGGGTCCCACTAAGGGCGCCTGGGTTTACCAGCCGCCCTTAGCGGGACTCGCTAAAGGACCTTGTAATGCGGCGGTAAGGGGTTAACAGCACCGGCACCATTGCCGGTGCCGTTACCCCCTTACTGCCAACCTCGGAATGAGGCCCTATGCGTCTAGTTATGAGAAATTGGCCAAGAGGAATATTGTTGTTGAGATTCTGTGGGTGATGGCTAGTGTAGAATAAACTGTTATTGACATATGTCAGTTTTCTGAAAATTGTAGTGTGTAATCTGTTGTTTTTAGGGATTATCTTCACATTCAAGAAGTTGACTTCTTGTTACACTCATTTAGATAGTTCAAGAAGTTTTCAAGTTCAGTTGGAGGGCCTTTCCAGATGCCAAAAATATCATCAATATATCTTCTCCACCTGGCCAATTTATTTGACCATGTGGGATTATCCAAGATGTGGAGGGATTCAAAATAAAACATAAAAGTATATGCGTAGGCCGGAGCCATCGCTGAAACCATTAAGGTGTTTGAGGTTTGAAGGTAATATTGTCCATGAAATCTCAAGAAATGATTGTAGAGTATAATTTTAGCCAGTTCGATAAAAAATACTTTGTTAGAGGGAAAGTATTCTTCGTTTAACAACAAACATTCCAGGGCTTCTAAGCCTTCTCCATGAGGTATAGAGGTGTAGAGTGATTGGACATCTAATGTGAACAGAGTCCAGTCATTTTCCATCCATTCTACATTATCTAGTGTATTCAAGAAATGAGTTGTTTCTCTTAAATAAGTATATGTAGATTGTATCAATGGCTGTAATAATGTGTCTAAATATTTTGAAAGGGGATCGTATACACTTCCTTTAGCTGCACCTATGGGTCTGAATGGAGGATTAGGGAGATTTGTATGGACTTTAGGAAGTCCATAAAACACATGCACTATTGGGTTTTTCTTGATTAAAAAAACTTTTGTTTTATCTGTAATCCAACCTTCTCTTTGTGCTTTGTCGATGACTTGCTCAATCATCAATTGTATTTCCTTATTTAGATAGTTGTTCAGGGTCACGTAAGTGTTTCTATCTTCCAATAGAGATAGACAACCTTTTGTGTACATTGTTGAATCCATAATAAGAGTTGCTCCCCTTTGTCCGCTGACTTAATTTCTATTGATCTATCCTCAGCTAGTTCTTTCAAGATTCAGTGTTTGTGTTTGCAAAGATTTTGCCTTTTTGTGTCGAAGAATTATATGGACTTCAAGTCTTTCTGCATTTTACTTTCAAAAAGGTCCAGGGCTGGGTTCCTCACATTGGGGGTGAAATTACTTTTGGCTTTCATCTCTAGTGAGTCAAATGTGGCTGATCCCTCCTGTGTTGGTGGAATGGAATCAAAAAATACTTTTAATTTCATTTTCCTGATTACTTTGAATAAGTTAATATCTTCATTGAATAGATTGGTATTACTGGTAGGGACAAAGGATAGACCCAAGCTCAACAGGTTCAATTGTTGTTTGGAAAAGGTTTTGTTTGAGATATTTATGATCAAGTTGGAATTTTCTTTTTGCTCCGGAGGTTTCTTCCTCCCTCTTCGAACCCTTTGTTTTCTAAAAAATAATGCTGATTGATTCTCGTCAGGTGTTGTCGTGGAATTGTCTCTACGGTGATTATACCAGAAACTGATGGTATTGCTGGTGTCAGATCTCTACCTTCACTTGATGCGTCACTCGATGGGTCTGTACTCTTGCTTTCTCTATTTGGTGTTTTTGGTGGTGGGAATTTCTTCCCCGGTTGTGGATATTGTTTATTTGGTTGGTGGTAAAACTCTTGCCAAGAGTATACTATGTCCCTGGAATAGTCCAAAGTATGCCCACAGAATTTTCTTATCTTCCTCTGTTCTATGTCCCGTTTATAGGAGTCTAGTTTTTGATCAGTTGTTGCCAATATGTTCTTTAATTCTTCTGCCGATGTTAAGGTTACCGGTTGTTCCTTTAATTCCATGATTTCTGAGTCTAATTTCGATAATGATGTTGCTAATTCTTCTATGGTCAGAAGGATGAGATCCAATGAGCATTTATTTAAAATGTGTTTCTTCTTGGCTACAAAATCACTTCAGTCTTGACATCAGGCCAGACCGCCCTTCTCATTTCTTCCATGCTCCCATCTAATTCTCTGCTGTGACACAGCTTTTAGCCCTTCTTTTCATGGGTTGAAATCAACAAAATTGTGACACTGATGTCCAGCTTCTATATAGTGGTGGATTTGCCTGTTGTCTATTCACTACGTATAGCCAGCTTCTATGATCACTTTGGGCCTCATTACGACTCAGGCGGTAAGGGTTTTACGGAGGCGTAAACAGCGCCGACCCTTACCGCCTTAGTACGAGGTCCCTTAGCGCCATGGCGGATTTAACACCTGCTTTTAGCAGGTGTTAAAATCCATGGCGCTAAGGGACCATGGAGTTAATAACGCCACTGTAATTTACGGTGGCGTAATTAACGCCTTCCCCACTCCCATTATGCCCTACTGGGCAAAAATGGGAATGGTAAATGGGGATTGATGACTCGGAATGGGGCGGTAAGTCCGCCAACCACCATGGCGTAAACGTAGTTTACGCCCTGGTGGTAAAGTCACGGCCCAGGCGGTAACTTACCGCCTGGGTCGTAATGAGGCCCTTAGTCTGCTTGTGTTGCTGCATCTGTACAGTTATCAAACGATTTGCATTTTCTTTAGTGCTTTTCACACATGCAATCGTCATTCTGTACATAACAGTTTACTCGATTCTTTGCTTCGTCATCAGTTTCTATAAGGTCCATGCATTTTCTTCTTCAGCCAGTCTTCTCTGTGCGTCACGCTCGGTTCTTGTGACATCACCAACTTCTCTTTCTCTCTTTTTCATATTCCTTTGGGGATCTCCTCCAAGAGATTGTCATCTCTTCTGGAATACATCTGATAGGGTCTTCTTTATGGATACCTTTTCTCGAAGACTGGATGCGGAATATTCACAACTGCTGGTGTCAAGCATAGCACCATTTCAGGCTGCCAGCATATAGGTAGTAGGGGGGCGGAACTTCCTGCAGAGGCAGTTGGCTCTTCTACACGGTGTTCTAGAGGAAATGTCCCAAACTCCTAAGGAAATAGTAGTCTTCCGAAAGTATTAGTTCTCAAATATTTGTAGCAAGTTTTTAGTATCTCCTAATTGAAAAATCAGGGTGACCGGTGTGGTGCATCCGGCTGCGTTCGTCGACTCTCAGTGAAGTCAATCATTGGAGAACTTATACTTCCTGAAAACTACTTCTAATTTTATACTGCAAAACACGTACTTAGCACTAAACACATTCTGCCGCCAACTAACGTCCAAACAGTTTTACAAAGGTAGCGGGCGCCCCTCTCTCGCAAGAACAGACATGATAACCTGTTCAGTGGTTATTAACCACTTGAGAGTTCGCAGCCACTGCTTTTACTCACTGTGCCTTTCACAGATGGGAAATATCCATTTGCATATCAGTCTTTGTCCTGCCCAGGGGCAGTCCAGCACCGAAATACAATGGCAATTCCAATCTGAACGAGAGTACCACCAGCAACCCCATACACGTGTTTCACCCTTGTTGGGGATCATCAGTGAGGTGAAGCTGATGCCTCTCTAAGCACAGTGAGAGGGAGACCACGTCTGGTTGCCCCCAGGAGACCTAGGGTTACCAATCCCAGGTTCCTTAACAAATAGTTTTACAAAGGTAGCGGGCGCCCCTCTCTCGCAAGAACAGACATGATAACCTGTTCAGTGGTTATTAACCACTTGAGAGTTCGCAGCCACTGCTTTTACTCACTGTGCCTTTCACAGATGGGAAATATCCATTTGCATATCAGTCTTTGTCCTGCCCAGGGGCAGTCCAGCACCGAAATACAATGGCAATTCCAATCTGAACGAGAGTACCACCAGCAACCCCATACACGTGTTTCACCCTTGTTGGGGATCATCAGTGAGGTGAAGCTGATGCCTCTCTAAGCACAGTGAGAGGGAGACCACGTCTGGTTGCCCCCAGGAGACCTAGGGTTACCAATCCCAGGTTCCTTAACAAATAGTTTTACAAAGGTAGCGGGCGCCCCTCTCTCGCAAGAACAGACATGATAACCTGTTCAGTGGTTATTAACCACTTGAGAGTTCGCAGCCACTGCTTTTACTCACTGTGCCTTTCACAGATGGGAAATATCCATTTGCATATCAGTCTTTGTCCTGCCCAGGGGCAGTCCAGCACCGAAATACAATGGCAATTCCAATCTGAACGAGAGTACCACCAGCAACCCCATACACGTGTTTCACCCTTGTTGGGGATCATCAGTGAGGTGAAGCTGATGCCTCTCTAAGCACAGTGAGAGGGAGACCACGTCTGGTTGCCCCCAGGAGACCTAGGGTTACCAATCCCAGGTTCCTTAACAAATAGTTTTACAAAGGTAGCGGGCGCCCCTCTCTCGCAAGAACAGACATGATAACCTGTTCAGTGGTTATTAACCACTTGAGAGTTCGCAGCCACTGCTTTTACTCACTGTGCCTTTCACAGATGGGAAATATCCATTTGCATATCAGTCTTTGTCCTGCCCAGGGGCAGTCCAGCACCGAAATACAATGGCAATTCCAATCTGAACGAGAGTACCACCAGCAACCCCATACACGTGTTTCACCCTTGTTGGGGATCATCAGTGAGGTGAAGCTGATGCCTCTCTAAGCACAGTGAGAGGGAGACCACGTCTGGTTGCCCCCAGGAGACCTAGGGTTACCAATCCCAGGTTCCTTAACAAATAGTTTTACAAAGGTAGCGGGCGCCCCTCTCTCGCAAGAACAGACATGATAACCTGTTCAGTGGTTATTAACCACTTGAGAGTTCGCAGCCACTGCTTTTACTCACTGTGCCTTTCACAGATGGGAAATATCCATTTGCATATCAGTCTTTGTCCTGCCCAGGGGCAGTCCAGCACCGAAATACAATGGCAATTCCAATCTGAACGAGAGTACCACCAGCAACCCCATACACGTGTTTCACCCTTGTTGGGGATCATCAGTGAGGTGAAGCTGATGCCTCTCTAAGCACAGTGAGAGGGAGACCACGTCTGGTTGCCCCCAGGAGACCTAGGGTTACCAATCCCAGGTTCCTTAACAAATAGTTTTACAAAGGTAGCGGGCGCCCCTCTCTCGCAAGAACAGACATGATAACCTGTTCAGTGGTTATTAACCACTTGAGAGTTCGCAGCCACTGCTTTTACTCACTGTGCCTTTCACAGATGGGAAATATCCATTTGCATATCAGTCTTTGTCCTGCCCAGGGGCAGTCCAGCACCGAAATACAATGGCAATTCCAATCTGAACGAGAGTACCACCAGCAACCCCATACACGTGTTTCACCCTTGTTGGGGATCATCAGTGAGGTGAAGCTGATGCCTCTCTAAGCACAGTGAGAGGGAGACCACGTCTGGTTGCCCCCAGGAGACCTAGGGTTACCAATCCCAGGTTCCTTAACAAATAGTTTTACAAAGGTAGCGGGCGCCCCTCTCTCGCAAGAACAGACATGATAACCTGTTCAGTGGTTATTAACCACTTGAGAGTTCGCAGCCACTGCTTTTACTCACTGTGCCTTTCACAGATGGGAAATATCCATTTGCATATCAGTCTTTGTCCTGCCCAGGGGCAGTCCAGCACCGAAATACAATGGCAATTCCAATCTGAACGAGAGTACCACCAGCAACCCCATACACGTGTTTCACCCTTGTTGGGGATCATCAGTGAGGTGAAGCTGATGCCTCTCTAAGCACAGTGAGAGGGAGACCACGTCTGGTTGCCCCCAGGAGACCTAGGGTTACCAATCCCAGGTTCCTTAACAAATAGTTTTACAAAGGTAGCGGGCGCCCCTCTCTCGCAAGAACAGACATGATAACCTGTTCAGTGGTTATTAACCACTTGAGAGTTCGCAGCCACTGCTTTTACTCACTGTGCCTTTCACAGATGGGAAATATCCATTTGCATATCAGTCTTTGTCCTGCCCAGGGGCAGTCCAGCACCGAAATACAATGGCAATTCCAATCTGAACGAGAGTACCACCAGCAACCCCATACACGTGTTTCACCCTTGTTGGGGATCATCAGTGAGGTGAAGCTGATGCCTCTCTAAGCACAGTGAGAGGGAGACCACGTCTGGTTGCCCCCAGGAGACCTAGGGTTACCAATCCCAGGTTCCTTAACAAATAGTTTTACAAAGGTAGCGGGCGCCCCTCTCTCGCAAGAACAGACATGATAACCTGTTCAGTGGTTATTAACCACTTGAGAGTTCGCAGCCACTGCTTTTACTCACTGTGCCTTTCACAGATGGGAAATATCCATTTGCATATCAGTCTTTGTCCTGCCCAGGGGCAGTCCAGCACCGAAATACAATGGCAATTCCAATCTGAACGAGAGTAAAAGCAGTGGCTGCGAACTCTCAAGTGGTTAATAACCACTGAACAGGTTATCATGTCTGTTCTTGCGAGAGAGGGGCGCCCGCTACCTTTGTAAAACTATTTGTTAAGGAACCTGGGATTGGTAACCCTAGGTCTCCTGGGGGCAACCAGACGTGGTCTCCCTCTCACTGTGCTTAGAGAGGCATCAGCTTCACCTCACTGATGATCCCCAACAAGGGTGAAACACGTGTATGGGGTTGCTGGTGGTACTCTCGTTCAGATTGGAATTGCCATTGTATTTCGGTGCTGGACTGCCCCTGGGCAGGACAAAGACTGATATGCAAATGGATATTTCCCATCTGTGAAAGGCACAGTGAGTAAAAGCAGTGGCTGCGAACTCTCAAGTGGTTAATAACCACTGAACAGGTTATCATGTCTGTTCTTGCGAGAGAGGGGCGCCCGCTACCTTTGTAAAACTATTTGTTAAGGAACCTGGGATTGGTAACCCTAGGTCTCCTGGGGGCAACCAGACGTGGTCTCCCTCTCACTGTGCTTAGAGAGGCATCAGCTTCACCTCACTGATGATCCCCAACAAGGGTGAAACACGTGTATGGGGTTGCTGGTGGTACTCTCGTTCAGATTGGAATTGCCATTGTATTTCGGTGCTGGACTGCCCCTGGGCAGGACAAAGACTGATATGCAAATGGATATTTCCCATCTGTGAAAGGCACAGTGAGTAAAAGCAGTGGCTGCGAACTCTCAAGTGGTTAATAACCACTGAACAGGTTATCATGTCTGTTCTTGCGAGAGAGGGGCGCCCGCTACCTTTGTAAAACTATTTGTTAAGGAACCTGGGATTGGTAACCCTAGGTCTCCTGGGGGCAACCAGACGTGGTCTCCCTCTCACTGTGCTTAGAGAGGCATCAGCTTCACCTCACTGATGATCCCCAACAAGGGTGAAACACGTGTATGGGGTTGCTGGTGGTACTCTCGTTCAGATTGGAATTGCCATTGTATTTCGGTGCTGGACTGCCCCTGGGCAGGACAAAGACTGATATGCAAATGGATATTTCCCATCTGTGAAAGGCACAGTGAGTAAAAGCAGTGGCTGCGAACTCTCAAGTGGTTAATAACCACTGAACAGGTTATCATGTCTGTTCTTGCGAGAGAGGGGCGCCCGCTACCTTTGTAAAACTATTTGTTAAGGAACCTGGGATTGGTAACCCTAGGTCTCCTGGGGGCAACCAGACGTGGTCTCCCTCTCACTGTGCTTAGAGAGGCATCAGCTTCACCTCACTGATGATCCCCAACAAGGGTGAAACACGTGTATGGGGTTGCTGGTGGTACTCTCGTTCAGATTGGAATTGCCATTGTATTTCGGTGCTGGACTGCCCCTGGGCAGGACAAAGACTGATATGCAAATGGATATTTCCCATCTGTGAAAGGCACAGTGAGTAAAAGCAGTGGCTGCGAACTCTCAAGTGGTTAATAACCACTGAACAGGTTATCATGTCTGTTCTTGCGAGAGAGGGGCGCCCGCTACCTTTGTAAAACTATTTGTTAAGGAACCTGGGATTGGTAACCCTAGGTCTCCTGGGGGCAACCAGACGTGGTCTCCCTCTCACTGTGCTTAGAGAGGCATCAGCTTCACCTCACTGATGATCCCCAACAAGGGTGAAACACGTGTATGGGGTTGCTGGTGGTACTCTCGTTCAGATTGGAATTGCCATTGTATTTCGGTGCTGGACTGCCCCTGGGCAGGACAAAGACTGATATGCAAATGGATATTTCCCATCTGTGAAAGGCACAGTGAGTAAAAGCAGTGGCTGCGAACTCTCAAGTGGTTAATAACCACTGAACAGGTTATCATGTCTGTTCTTGCGAGAGAGGGGCGCCCGCTACCTTTGTAAAACTATTTGTTAAGGAACCTGGGATTGGTAACCCTAGGTCTCCTGGGGGCAACCAGACGTGGTCTCCCTCTCACTGTGCTTAGAGAGGCATCAGCTTCACCTCACTGATGATCCCCAACAAGGGTGAAACACGTGTATGGGGTTGCTGGTGGTACTCTCGTTCAGATTGGAATTGCCATTGTATTTCGGTGCTGGACTGCCCCTGGGCAGGACAAAGACTGATATGCAAATGGATATTTCCCATCTGTGAAAGGCACAGTGAGTAAAAGCAGTGGCTGCGAACTCTCAAGTGGTTAATAACCACTGAACAGGTTATCATGTCTGTTCTTGCGAGAGAGGGGCGCCCGCTACCTTTGTAAAACTAACGTCCAAACAGAGCTTATTTAGGACAGCTCAAACGAACCTGATGCTTTAGCAAGATACCAATTAGCCTTGAAAAAAACCTTATGGTCAAAACATGTATTGGTATAAGTCATGAGAAAACTGTAATGATACTTGAATATTAAATTCTAAAAAGGAGCATTGGTGTTCACACTGACCTTACACTGTTCTATAATTAGTCAGCACTCTACCAAAAATACTTCATACATCAAGAAATAATACAACACAACATGTTGATTGCTGAAAACAGCTGAAATGTTACCCAAATAAAAATTCACTGCAAAAGATGAAACACTGGATAATGTTACAATCACCTAAGACGTCGAAGACCAGTATGTAGCAACTGCACAAGAAGAAACCTTACACAGTCAACACACTGGGCCTCATTCCGAGTTTGGAGGTAATCATGGTGCTATTAGCGCCATGACTACCTCCAATACCGGTACCGAGTCTGCCCTCGTTCAATGGGGACTTACTGGTCTATTCCGACCTTTGCGGGACCGGTAAGTCCCCATTGAAAAAGCCATTCCCCATTCTCATTTGAGCCCCCATAGGGCTCAATGGGAAGGGGGAAGGCGCTAATAACGGTACCGCAAATTGCGGTACCGTTATTAGCTCTAAATTATAAGTTTATTAGAGTTATTAGCTCTAAAGTCCCTTAACGGGTCCCGTCCTTAAGGAAGGGACCCGCTAAGGGAACTCGGAATAGGGCGCAAAGGGATGGCCGGCACCGGTGTCCTTACCGGTGCCCGGTATCCTTTTGCGCCCAACTCGTAATGAGGCCCACTGTCACTACTATCAACGAGCTAGCATACACAAATGCAAAGTATGGAAAACAAATGGTCAACTCTGACCATGAAATTGAGCAATACGGGTGACCTAGTTTTGAGGGCTGCATATGCACATTACACAAAACAAATGCAATGTATTAATGTACATGAAAGCTCACATCACTCTAGTAATAAACTGTGGCTTTGTCTAATTATGTGTGTGTTATTAGCAGAGGGATCACCATGTGCTGAACATTTAAAAATATGTCTTTATTGGTGCACCAAGGTGAGCAAAAGCAAACTACCAATATGCTGCATAGCAGACAATATGAAAAGAGAGCACATCCGGGAAAACCGCTTACATTTGAAGGTATGTATGGAAAATAATAATGACCTTACTACAACCATGTCCAACTATTGACCGACCACTCACAATGCCTGGACTAAGAAAAGGAAATGTCTCGCAGAAAAAATGATCAAGAGCACAAGGTCTACTGCGGAATTTACGAGATTCATTCTACCAATAATATTTTAATTTATTGTTAATTGTATTTTTAATGCAAAATTGAATTGAAAACAAGAAGACATTTTTCCAAACTTCTTTAAAAATCAAAGTAAATTCAATTCAGTGTCCATCAAAATTCTTTCAAACAGAACATTTTATGGAACCCTATTTCTAAGGGTAACCTTTGTTATTTTATGTGATTGGTTAGTAATGTACACATTCATTTACACTACAAAACATAAACATCAATTAATATTCCCTTCCAAGTTGTACAAAAGCTATTCAATAGTTGAAACACTTACAATTTGCTCTCTGTCAAAGGATATTTATACTGCGCACTATCAACACCGGAGTGGTCCCCTGGCGCTCTGTTGGATCTGAAAAGCAAGAGTGTAAGGTAAGTTAGTAGTACTGAGCGGGAAAAAGCACAAGAGAGCTGTGATGTGCTTTTGGCAGCTTCAGTTCAGTTTCCAACGTTTTTTAAGGATAGGTTTGATTTCGTTGGTCAGTAGTTGTCATGTGCTGTTGTGCAAGGCTATGTGTGGTTTGTTTCATTATTTTGGTGTAGTGGAGTGCATGCGGTTTGTTGTGCAATATAGGTATATTTGTGTTATGTTTCGAATTTGAGAGGTCTAAGCAGAAGGATGAGATTTTTAGTAGGGTTTAGTTAGTGGTGGCGCTCCATCGTACCTCCTCTGCTTTGCCCTCCTGTGGTACGCATCCCTGCCAGTGCCATGTATTGTGGTGCACTGGGGGTTCCCCCTCTTATATTCTGTGCAGGATTGCGGGCTGTCTGCAGGGCTATTTAGTGGTGCCTCCTCCAACCCCCGTCCACCCCGTGTCCTGAATAATTGATTCCTACAACACTTTGGCCTCTGGCATAACCTGTTGTGCAGCCGCCACCACCTTCCTGGGCCCCTTGAGGGGAGTAGAGGGGGTTAGACCTCTTCCCTGTGCCCTTGAGCTATGTGGTTCCAGTGGTTTACCTATTCTGTCATCACTCTTTCCCCTTCAACTCTTATGTCCTCTGTCGGTGGTTCAACCTAGGACGCTCCCATCTCTCTGGTTAGCCTTCATTAAGGCCCTCCATGGAAACCCAGGTCTCCCTCCCACTTGGAAGTCTCTCATCCTCCCTGCACTTGTTGTGGTACCCTCTAGTCCTCCGTCTTGTAATATGTGTGTTCATTCAGAGGGGTGTTGCTCATTCGGTTTCGTCGGGTCTGAGTTGACGAGCCAGGTTTTTGGGATGTTTCTGAATTTTAGATGGTATTTCATGTTTCGTATTTCTCTCAGGAGGAAGATCCATATTTTTGCAGCTAGGCAAGAGTATTCTGATCCACCAGGTTTTTTTCTTGTATACTGTTGTGGTTCTAGGCGGATGTCGTGCTGGATCTGAGTGTTCTAGTCGCTCAGTAGATGATGATTTTCTTGTATAGGACTTTTGCTCCTTGGCCATTGATTGCTCTGTGTGTTAGGCACATTGGGCCTCATTAGGACCCTGGCGGATTTCGCGGTGCTAAATGCACCGCGAAGCACGGCGGAAAGCCGTCGATAGTGCCATGGGGGTTGGCGGATTTACCGCCCCATTCCGACCTTGGCGGGGCGGTAAATCCCCAATCCCCATTCTGCCCTTCCCCATTCCCATTCTTGCCCCATAGGGTATAATGGGAGTGGGGAAGGAGTTAATTACGCCACCGTAAAATACGGTGGCGTAATTAACAACGAGGTCCCGTAGCGCCATGGTTTTCTCCGCCTGGTAAAACCAGGCGGAAAACGGCGCCATGGCGCTACGGGAACTCGTAGTACGGCGGACGGGTCCGCCGCGATTAGCGCTGGCGGAAACCCACTCCGCCTGGGTCCTAATGAGGCCCATTGTTTAAAATGTAATTTGTTTTTTGACTGGCAGCCAATGCAGCATCTTTAGTGCAGGATTGATGTGTCTCTTTGTGAGAGTTTGAGGAGGGTTCTGGCTGCTGCGTTCTTTATACGTTGCAGTTTCTTCAGTAGATAATCCGGCATTCCGAGGTATGGGCTGTTGGCGCAGTCTATCTTGGACATGATGAAGGAGATGATGAGGAGTGTTTTGTTTGTAAAGGAGAGGAGTGGTAGAATCTTTTTGATCGTGTATAAGTGGAAGAAGCATTTGTTGATTAGTCTGTTTACTTGCGGTTCTAGTGTTAGCTCATTGTACATTCGAATTCCAAGATTTCTGACTATTTTTGATGATGTGGGCGCTGTTCCTACTTCTGTTGGCCATGGGATGTATTGGTTGCTTTCCTCATTTGTCTGTCTTGCCCGGGTTCAGTTTGAGGCTGTTTGTGTTCATCCAATCGTAGAGTTCTTTCAGACAGTCTACTGGCATTGTGTTCTCCACTTATCCATCTTCAATTTTGTAGATGATGTGGGTAACATCTGCGTAGTTGTAGCAGGTGAGGCTGTGCCTTTTGATGAGGTTAATTAGTGGGGTCAAGTAAATGTTGCAGAGGAGTGGGATGGGGAGGATCATTGTGGTACTCCACAGGTGGCGCTGATTTGAATGGTTGTATCCTTACTGTTTCCGTTCTTTCAGATAGAAACAATTTATTCCAAAGCGGCTCTTTGTCAGTGATCCCAATTTCTTGCATCTCTTGATTAGGATGTTGTGGCTGACTGTGGGGAATGCTGCAGAGAGATCAAGTAGTATCAGTGCAGAGTTTGTGTTGGAGTCTGCGTTGGTCTTTAGGTGGTCTCAGATAGAGAGAAGTGCCATCTCCATCCTTGTCATAGATCTGAAGCCGACTTGTGCATGGTCCAATAGTTGGTGTATTTCTACCTGTTCTAGCGTTTGTTCGTAGACATATGTTTCTGGCAGTTTTGCCAGATATGGAATGTTTGATATCAGTCTGTACTTAGAGAGGTCTTCCACATCACCCGTAGTATCCTTTAGGAGTTCATTTATGTACGCAGTTTGAAAGACTGCAGTACTCTCCCCGTTGAGAGCGATTGGTTAAAGAGGTTTCTGTGGCATTCCAATGGCGTGCCTTGTGTAAGGATTGATTTATAGATGTCTGGTGGGCAGGGGTCCATTGTTGATCATGCTTTATTGCTAAGTTTAACCAGCATGATGCATCTCTCTACTGATAGTAATGTGAAGCTTTGCAGGTTATTCTGTGGTTCCAGGGTCGGTGGGGCATGGTGCACAGTCTGGTCGATTGTTATGCTTTGTATAATCCAATGTATGTGAGTGATCTTTAATTTTTAAGTGGTCTGCGAGGTTGTTGCATAGTTTTTGTGAATGTACCAGTGTGTTGTTGCAACAAGGTGGGTTTCCCATTTCATTTATGATGTTAAATAGTTAGTTTTTGGTGTTGATGGCTATTGTGATTCGGTTGTCATAGTATTTCTTCTTGGCTTTGGGAATTTCCTTTTTACATGCTCGGATTTGTTTTTATAGTTTATTCTTTTTGTCTGGTCGTAGTCTTTCCACCATTCTAGTTGATGTTTCTGTTTTTTTTTCATTGTACTGAGGTGGGGTGTGAACCATCTCTTGCCACGCTTTCTTTGGAAGGAATGTAGAGTTTTTCTGGGAAGATGCTGTCTATTGTTTCGGCGATCCATTTCTGGATTGGGTCTGCTCTTTTGTCTCGGTTTGCGGTTGACAGTTTTGATGATTCCAGTTGTTCTTTTAAATTACTACTTTTTATGGTATTCCAGTTTCTTTACCAGATTGTGGGGAGCTTTTGGGGCTGTTTGGGTGCTAAAGCTGGTAATTTAATCACAAATCGCATGAGGCTGCTGTGTGTGTCACTCCTTTTACTCATTGTCTCGAGTTGCTTGATTAGTGATTTTTGAGAAGCCCGCGCGAGTTAAGGGTGCGCTCTTGACTGCTGTTTAGCTGTGCTGCTGTGCGTACCTGTTGCTCCTGTTGCTCCTGTTGCCTTGCAAAGAGCCTCCTGATTTCTGCCAGCATAACCAGAATGCGTGTCGTGAAGAATGCTGCAGCCTTTTCAAGTCTCTTTCATTAAGGAACATTGAAAGAAAATAAGGCACTGCTGCCGTAAGAGTTACAGCTCGTGTAGCTCTGCCCACCCAGGAAGTGGAAGAATAAAACCACAGCATTTACGCCCTTGTGGCGTGAAGCCCGCGCAAATTAAGGGCACGCTCTTGACTGCTGTTTGGCTGTTTGCTGTTTGCTGCTTGCTGTGCGTTGCACGGCAACCTACTTCCTCAAGCCGAGAGTGAATGGAGGTATAAATGTTATGAGTTATCCACCGGCGAACGGAGAGACGAAGCTAGACGGCCGTAGGGAGAAAAGGAGTTCCCTATACCCCTACCACAAAGTGATTTCGGGTAAGTGACTAAAAACGCCACAGGGGACACAAAGTGGGAGACTGTTGAGGCAAGTCCTCTTTGATCCCACTGGTAAGTCAGTGTTCATAGTAATGTGGAAAACTCTGTAATGGAACAAAAGAGCACATGCCATAGGTGTTTTTGTGGAACAAAATAAAAAAAGAACAAATCTTGTGGTTGACATATCTTGACTATTAAAACAAAAACCTATTAAACATTGACAAAAAAAAGAGGAAGAATGAAACTGCGAAGTAACGCATTACAGGATGACATTAGGTGCCCAGAATGGGATGGTTCCCATTCCGAGGAGCTACAAATACAAATGAAGACCTGCCATAAAAAAATGCACCTACTACAAGTCAGTCATCAGTTAACACAATTACAGCACAGGTACATTCTGGTCCCTCGGGCTACTTGCCAGCTAGTAGCACACCGTCTGACATTGTACAGTCGTGTAGAAAAGGGTTGGAATATACTACTACCACGAATAAGATTAAAAGAAAATTGATGAACATTTTGGCAAGAAAAAACAAAGCCAAAGTATAAATGTTATTCTTAGAAAGAGCATAGAACTCTCAGAAAATGACGTAAATGAATGTTCATCTATAGCAGACCCTCCTCTTCTAATTCCCTTACAAACAAAGTCTGTACTTGAAAGGGAGGCAGTAAATGTAGAGGAGGCATCTGGAGAGGAAGTCCTCATAAAAGCACAAAACTCTGAGGAAAAAACAACTGGTTCTACACCAGAAGTAGCCCAGGAGCTAAAGAACTCCTCTGAAGAGGAAACTCTAAAAGAGACAAGCGCTGCTGTACTTGCAGCTTTGAACTTTGTAATAAATTCACTGGCGACTGTCTTTGAGCAGCTAGAACCCAGATGGAATTGAGCAAAGACATAACCAGTCTGGATTCTACAGTAGTGGGGCTGACCTCATCAATTAACACATTTGTTACACCGTCATTAAGAGAGCTGAGAGGGGAGCTCGCAAAACAAAGTCTAGACTTATCGGCTCTAGAAAGGTCCTTGATAAAGAAAAAAGAGGAAGAAGACAAACACAAGTGTCTACTCCAAGAAACTTTACACCTAATCAAGGCTGAGAAGAAAACAGTAATTGGGTCCTTGGAAAGCCCGAGAGAGGTGGAGAGGGCAAATAACCATTTTGACGACACTCCCCTCTCGGAGTCAGTTTTGGAGGAATTCAGAAGGCTCGCTCATGTTGTAGAAGAAGATGAAGTTGGAGAAATCGAGCCCCATATAAATAATCAGGAGGCCTTGCCAAGTGATCAGGACGTATGCTCAGTGGAATGGCTAGTACCTGGTAAACAATTCTCAAAGGGAAGAAGAAAAGCCCAAGAATAAAAAAAGAATGAGCACAGTGGCATTTCCAGCCACCTTTCAAAAACATCAAAAAAAAGGCCAGCAACGCATCCGAAAAATGAAAAATCCTAATAACGAGGAACCACAGTCACCAAAGAAAGGTTAATTCCATCTCGGAAGGATGCCCAAGAAAACGACCCTAACATCCTGGACATAGCAAATGGAAAAACGAAAGATTCCTGGCAAAAAGTGGGAATCCGCAACGTGGTATTGAGGCAAAAGGTACACAAGGGAAACAGAAAGCCATTGTGGGGTTCGACAAGCGAACTCCGGTAAATTTAAGGAAAAAAGTGCAAATGTTGGACTACAGACAGACTTCCTAGATCAACAAGTAGACCCTTTACAAACCTCGTTTTCAGGAGTCATGAGCATCATAAGTCTCACTGGAAAAAGAGAAGAGAAAAGAGGGAAAAAAACAATCTCAAGTTGTCCATCACTGAAAGGGCCACCCTGGGCTCCAATATTCCTGGGGAATGAGAACGTACGTCTTCCCAAAAAAAATGTTCAGACTACAACAGAAGCCACGCTAAAAATTGCACCGATCTTTCTAAAACGAGACTTCAAGAAAAACATAACTACACCGCCGTTGGATGAAGTTAAAAACGGACAAGGAAAAATGAAGGTATTAACTGAAGCACCAAGAGGAAAAGTAGAAGACCGGACAAAGACAGCCGACTTAGAGGTGAACTCCTATGAACAACCTTTATAGGAAGACATAGAAATTCAAGAATATGCCATCCCAAAACTTTAGCTAAAAGCGCTAAATAAAACCCAAAACACACTTCGCTTTGCAGGGGGGGCTATCTTGGGTTATGTCAAAAGAGTTCCCAACCTCTACCTGTTTAACTCAGGGGACTTGGAATGTGTAAAGTTCCCAAGTAGAAATATCAGGAATATAGTAGAGGTGGGTTTTACTTCGCAAAAAGCATGGAAAGCAATAAAAAATAACAAAAAAAGACCTGGAAAAAGTCAGCCTGATGATTTTTGAGAAGCCTCTGGTGGAAGTGCTAAGTGAAAAAAACAGCGAGAGCTCTGCTTCCAATGGAGCAAGTTTAAAAGCTGTGGGAAGCTCAAACCAGAAGCCAGAATTGATCCCTCAGGGAAACTCTGGAGACACTAAGGCTAGTACCCTAGCGGCACTTCCAGAGATTCTCACACAAGTACTACTGAAGCTGGGGTTGAGTCAGCAGAGCCTTTAGGCAAAAAGTAATTAATATCACAAGCTGGAATACCTGTGGACCAAACACCTTTACTGCTAGCAGCAGGAAGAAAAATCTCTTCTTACACTCTGATGCCATTCTACTCCAGGAGACCTGGTACACATTTCCGATAGAAATAGAAGGTTTCACGATATTTACAACTTCGGCATGCCAAAAATCAAAGGACGACCGTCGGGTGGGCTATTGCTTGGGATTAACAACTCATTGAGTAAAGACGTAACACCTATGCACAATTGAAGGGAAGGCATCTTGGCATGTGAGGCCAAGCTACAGTCCTCTCAGGGTTGTTTTTCCCTCATAATAGTGAACGTTTACTGGAATCCAGTGCAATGCAATCTTGAACAGTTTCACTGTCGATGGTCCTGGAGAAGATCTCACTGTTTTATGGAGATGCCAGCGTGATCCTGGGAGGTGATCTGAATACTCAATGCATAGCGACACAAGATATTAAGAACTCACTAAAATGGGCAAAAATGTCCAGGACAGAAAGACAGTGGGTTGAGTATCTGAATTCATGGGGCCTTTTTATGTTAAATGGCTCTGTAGAAGGCGATCGCCCCTCAAAACCAACGTGGACTCGTGGCAACTCCTTCTCCACATTAGATTATGTTTTTGTTTCTGAAGATCTACACTTGAAGGAAATATCCATGGAGACAATTTGGGGAGAAGGGAGTGATCATGCTCGGCTAAAAGTTAACATCAAGTGTTCAATGGAAGTGCAATTGAAAAATCATTCCCAGGACCTATTACTGAGAAAAGGCAAAGCGGTCCTGGTTAAATAACGACGTAACTTGAATGAGAAACTAAATCATATCTCATTAGAAGAACAAAAAAAGAACTGCAAGCCCGATGCTTTAAGCCATTCATCTGGTCGTTCATCACCCAACTGCAGGAGCTTTGATAAAAGAAACTCATCACCTCCATTCTTTTGAAGAAGAAACGTGGATCAAGAAAAAGGTCTTAACGCGAGAAGTTAGATGGATGAAGAATTCCATCACAAATCCAACTAAACTTCAAATAGAACAGAAAAATCTCACTGGAAACTACACACAATGGTCGTGAGCAAGAAAGGTCCTTCGACACCAACAAGATAATGAGCAGATGCTGGGGGCCCTTTGTGAAAATAGTACCCACAACATTTGGTCTATTATAAACAGCAAAGGAAAGAAAACAGCCAGTAATACTACCCAATGTAATTTGGTCCCAGAAAAGAGATGGATAGAATATCTGACAAAGAACTTTAAAAACACATCAGCCTTTCTGGAAGAACAGCAGGAGGTTGTTAAGTGGGAAATCAATTTTGATATAAAATTAATAGAAGATCTCATTTTGAGCGCTTCATCATCGAAGGCAGTGGGCCCAAATGGGCTAACATATCAGGTTCTGAAAAACAACGTTAATACCTGGGCGTTTCTTCTTCATACCCTCTATAGTGAAATATTAGAGTCAACATGCTGTCCTCCTTCCTGGAAACAAGCGGTCGTAATACCATTCTAAAAGGGCGGGTGACAGAACTCAGCCTGAGAATTATAGACCAATCGCCCTCCTAGATATCGAAAGCAAGATATTCATGCGGATCCTCTTGATAGAGTTAGAGGACTGGGCTAAATCAAATAACATAATTTCCAAATTTCAAACAGGATTTAGACGAGGAAGGTCTGCAACATTAAATGGCATCACACGGAGCCTCTTAGCAGTACACTCTAAAAAAATGGAGAGGGTCCGATATGTGGAGCCTGGGTAGATTTCTCCAGAGCATTCGACCTAGTAAATAGGGAGAAACTATGGACAAAATTGAGAAGGTGGGAACTTCCAAGCAAGCTATTGGCTATATTAATTGAGCTTTACAAAAATACCTCGCTGATGGTAAGATTAGATGAGGCTGGTCATCTTACAAATACAATCAGCGTGGAACAAGGAGTGCGACGAGGGTGTATGGGAGCCCCCTTCTTTTTTAATTGCTATCTGTCAGACCTGGGAGATTTTCTTCAATCTTGGATCATGGCAAGCCGTAAACTCAACTCTACCAAGGTTCATTGGCTCGCCTATGCAGACGACATCATCCTGTTTAACAGGACAGCAATAGGCTTGCAGCATCTATTGAATGGTTTAAGTGAATACACTAAACTTAACAGACTTCAAGTAAATCCAAAGAAGTCCAAAATTTTGGTGCTGAAACATCCCAAAAAGCAAATCAACTTTGGAAAATGGTTTTCTGAAGGCAAAGCAATTTTGAGGGCAGATGAATTAGTCTACCTGGGCTATACGATGTTTTCCTCTCCATCAGCTAACAAAGTGGAATTAGAAACAAGATCAAAGGTCGATAAGCAATACCACAGATGAAAAAGATCTTCTTTGAGCTCTGCAAATTCTCAATTAAGCCACTAATAAAGTTCTATAATGCTAAAATAATCCCAGTGATATTGTATGGGTTGGAGGCCCAACCAATGCTCTGGGACGTAGAATGGCTAAAAGTGGAATGACAGCTTTGGAAGAGCTCCTTGGGCCTGCCCAACTGTCTTCCTATGCAGGTCCTAAGGTTCAAACTCGGCCTCAAATCACTGCAGCAACAGGTGGCCTGGAGACTACTATCACTATACAGGCTAATAATAATTCCACTAAAAACTTATGAACACATCAAGCAACATCTTCAAACGGACAGCTCCAAGATCCTCCAACAGCTGGATTCAAAAGTAAAAATAAACCTGGCAGGAGCTGATTAATCGGTAGAAACCCTGAAAGAGAATCCCATGAAAGCAAAGAAAGAACTGGAAACAATGGATTGGATCAAAACAGGGCTGGAAATGAGACTTGTAAAACCAAAGAACAATTTTTTAGTGGAAAAAAAACTGGGAGAACTACCTAAATATTTTCTAAAACATCCAAACAGTGAATCAAGATATATATATTTCTCAGGGTGCGCCTAAACTTAATTCATACAGGTGAGATCTTAAACATCAGAAGGCAAAGCCAGAATATTTTATCTTTTTGCAAAATATGTGCAAACCTAAATAACCAAAACCTGCATCATTTGCTTCTAGAATGTGAGGGTTCTTGGGAGACTAGAGTCCTCTACTTCTTTAAATGTGTACATAAAGTGGAATGCTTGCTCTCAGAGAACTTTTGGAATTGCTTGATCTCGGGGCAAAATACCCCCTTGACAATAACTGTGGGTCAGGTCCTTTTAAAACTTGGCTTGACCTCAATCGGTGCTCGGCAGACTGGGACCAATGTTTCTCAAGAAAGTCTTGATTAATACAGAAGTAGAAATTACATCGGAAATCTCTCTCGTGTCCCGCAGCTAGAGAGACAGTTTGGAATAAAGTCCTTGGAGTGAAGTCCTTTTTTGCTTCCACAACTAATGCAGTTTTCTTTCTTTTAATGGCTTGTCCTCTGTTTATTAGAACTGTATAAAGGACATTTGTAAAAATGTTCAAAATCGGTGCTGATCACTAGCTGGTAACTAGCTGGTAATATGTTTGTTTTAATATTTTGTAAAGATCTAATATGATCAAAACAAATAAAATATGTTTTTAAAAAAGATTTTTGAGAGTTTGCATTCTCTTCTTCAAACCATACGTTGAAGCCCATGAGGATTGTCTGATGGTCGTGTTTGATGTCTACGTTTGTGATTGCTTCTATGAAGGTGTCTACAAAGGTTGCTTCGTAGGTTGGTGGTCTACAGATGAATATGAATGTGAGGTTTGTTTTTGAGTTAGCAGGCAGGTGAATGATGAGGGATTCGGAGTTGTTAATGTTCAGTGGGTCCTCTGTTTTTATTTTCAGGTGTTCTTTGTAGGCTTTCCAAAGCCCTCCTCCTCTTTTTATTTTTCTGTTTAACTCTGTGCATTTGAAGTTGTACAGTAGACAGCTGTGTAGTGTGACTTTGAAGTTGTACGGTAGACAGCTGTGTAGTGTGACTTTGTAGTTGTCATCGAACCAGGTTTCTGTGATGAATAAGAGGTCTATTCCACCGTCATAGAGTAGATTGTAGATCTATGTATCAGGTTTGGACATTGATCTTGCATTGATTAGATTGCAGTGTATTTTTATAATAGTGCTTTGTTTTGTTCCATGTTTCTTCATATGGTGGTCTCATTGGTGGGTTTCCTTGCTTGTCTCAGGATGTGTGGGGTCTGTTTTCGTATTGGTGCCTCAGGATTTAGTAGGGTCTGTTTCGTCATTGAGTAGTTCTGCTAGGTTTCGTATTGGGTTCCTTATTTCTTCCTGTTCCTCTTCAGTGTCTTGTTGCTGTTGCTGTAGGTACCCTAGAGTTTTGGTGATATATGGAGTGAGGAGGTTGTTTTCCCTCTTGTTCCTTCTGGGTGTTTATGGTCTTTTCCAGTGCCGTCCTGGTATCCTTCTGGAGCACCTAGCATAGTTGGTGGTTTTGAATTGTTCTGCTTGGAGGTCGTTTGCGAGTTATGGTGTTAGGTATAAAGATTTGTCCCTTCTCTTTATGATTATTTTCCCTTAGGCCTAGGTGAGTGGGAATATTTTTCCCCTCTCACCTAGTTTTTTATGCTTTTTGTGGGTGACCTTTTTATGTTCTTCCATAGTGTGAATTGGAGTTATTGGTCCCTATAAACATTGGGAGTAGGCTGGGTTGCCCATTTGGGCTTTCCTGTTTATTTATATTATTTCCTGGGTGAACTACTGTTCCCAAGAAGTGAAGTGGGAATTCCATCCCCTTTACATTTATTTTAGAGAGCCAGCACACCCCACATAAAAACCAGCCGTTAAGGTCGGGACCCGCAAAGGGATTTCGTAATTAGGCGGTAAGGGTTTAACGGTGCCGACACCTTTTACGGCGCAGTTAACCCCTTACCGCCTGGGTCGTAATGAGGCCCAATGTCTCCTACCCAGAGGCTAGTGAGATCTACTAGACTAAAGAACACCTGCAAAAAGAGCCATCCCTTGACAGGCTGTGACCTTACATGCCTGCAAAATGTGAATACACTTGGACCTCAAGCCTGAGTGTGGTGCATGGTCTTCTGAAGTCCAAATCCATCTGAAACTTTGGTGAACTCCTGTTAGAACTCCAGAGACACAATTCTTTCCCAGGAGTCCCCTCACCAGGGCAGCAACCCGTACAGACCCGGGCCAGAGGCCACCCGCCCCGGAACTCTTCTGCTCCCTCGACTACGACCTCATATCAGACGTGGTGACCCGCTGAATTTAAGCATATTACTAAGCAGAGGAAAAGAAACTAACCAGGATTCCTTCTCATGGCATCTCTTGAGAAGGGTCCATCAATGGGAGCCCCTTAAACAGTAAGACTGCACATCTGTGTTTGGTTGTGTCCATCTATGAAAACCAGGAAGTGCAGGATTTACGTGTTGGCTGCCCACACTGCATTTCCTTGGGTCTCTGCTGTTGATTCAAAGCTGTCAATCGAGTTAACCACACACTGCTTATCTGTTAAGAATAATTGTTAATAAATCTCCATCTGACCCATACTTATTTCAAGGGACATTCATCATCTTGGTCCCATAAATGTCTCTCTCGGCAACCTTCTGCAGAATTACAAGCACTTACAGGTGTCTCTTCATTACTGTCACTTTCCCGTTGTTGTTTATGTGTATTTTTACGAGAGTCAGTTAACTAAGACAATAACCTCACCCATCACCAACCCACCCCCATCAATAGAAGTAATCCCCTTGTCCCGCCTCCGGGCGCCATCTTGTGAAAGGAGAACTTGGTTTAAAGAAGACGTGGTAACCTCGTTTTCTGGGCAGTGCAGGTTCCAGGGAGCTGGTCATAAGCACTGCAATGTCGTAGCCACGGCTTCTTTAGCTTTCTAGATGTATACAGAGAAACACAGGCGAGGAAGCAGGAAACACACACTGTGTTATGCAAGTTGTGGAGAGTACGGGAGACACTGCTCTTGCATCAGGCCTGCTTGTGGGTATGTCATAAAGGACCTCTCCGTGCCTTTATTCGGGAAGATCTTGTCCAGACCTTTATGTAACCCATCAAACAGGAAGTGGCATGACTTCATGCTGGCGATTGGTGGTGGTGTCAGTTGGTCGGCTCATCCTGAGGGTCTACTGGGGTATAACTGGGTGCTGCCATGGCATGGTGTGTGGTTTTGATAATTATTTTGAATAGGGGATGGGGTGCCTCCATGTCTCTCGTCCTTGGCCCCTAAATTCTCCATTTCCTTTCCTGTGTATTTTAGAGCAAGGCGCCGTGTGGGATTATGTTCATTGTGTTTTAAACACAGATGTTATTAAATATTAAATCCGATGAAAGTCACATGTTTAGACTCCCCAGCAGGCTTCCATTGTTGACTAAATTCAGAGGAGGGATGTTAGAGGGGCAGTGGACCACCTACATGGGGTTTACAACTTATTCAGCTGAGCTCATGGGTGTAGAGTTTAAGATTGTATCGTTGGACTGGCGAGTAAAGACATTGTGTAATATAACGCTCAGCAGGTGTCCATTCCATCACATTAAAAAGATTCAGGAAAACATAATCTCAGTTTGTGATGCCTCTTACTGAACAGCTACTCACCAATTCATGTCGCGTTACTGCGCATTGCTCTAAGAACCGAATTTGACAGTTTTCCTTTTATTTTTTCAATGCCTCTGCGTTGTGCTCGACAACGTGATGTAGCAATAATCGTGTTATTACATTTGATGAGAAAAGTGGCACGGCTTTAATCTCAGTCAGAAGTCAGGTGTGCAGCACGCGGTGTACTTGCCTCCCATTCTCCAGAGGTAGAATGGGAGGTAAGAATGGGATGTCCTGTATCCAGGCACTACGTTTAGCTCCTGTTCATAAACTCTTCATTTAAATCACGATAGTACCTGCATGAAAGGTGCTCATGGTACAGCTTTGCAAATATGAAAAGCAGCCATCTCTGCACAGGCTCTTTGCAGCAAGCGCATTAGCCCACTGCACAGCAGGCTATTGCACCAACACTAAGGGCCTCATTAGGAGTGTTGCAGTAGTGCTACCAGCGCTGTTGTTACCTCACCGCAACATTCCGAGTATGCTTGAGGGGGCCGCTCTGGAACGCCTGGTCAGACCAGGCGTGCAGAGCGGCACCCGCGAGCAGTACCGGGTGGCAGCAACAGCCCCGTTATTAACGGGCCCGTTGTTAGCATCCTCCCCATTCCCATTGAGCCCTATGGGGGCTCAAATGGGAATGAGGACGTACCGGGTCCGAGTCCTGTGAAAGGGAATTACCGGGCCCTCCAAGGTCGGAATAGCCTGGTAAGTCCCCTTTTGCGGGACCCAGACCCGGACCCGAGTTTGGGGGTAGCCATGCCACTAAAAACGGCATGGCTACCTCCAAACTTGCCCTAATACAGTGGAGATGGGGTGAGAGACACTTGAGTGACCATTATGCATCAGGTGAAAAATCATTACATTATTTAATTTATAAATGCATTGACACTTAGGATCATGTGGTCATTTTGTGCAGAGCATTATTAGTACAACACACTCTTCAACTTAATTAATTACAAGGGAGGGAGTCCACCAGAAACACAATTGTCCTTTATTACATTTTATTTATTTATTGGACATTTGCATGGCACCTATACACAAATGTATCCAGGTGCCACAAGATAAGATGGGGGGGGCGAGAACAAGGGAGTGACAACAAAAAATATAAGACGATTATATTGGCCTTGTGAAAATCCTACCGTGCAAGTGCTTGAGAAGGTGGTAAGTGCAGGGGGTGGAGAGAGAAGAGCAGGAGTGGTGCCCCCAGGGAAGGGGGCAGGGAAGTCCTGGGGGGTGGGTGGGAGGACAAGGAGGCAAATGCAAGGTGAAAAAATGGGGAAAGGGAGGAAGAGTGCAGTGGGCAGGGTGAACAAGTTGGGCTAGTCCGGGAAAGGGAGACTGAGTGCAAGTGCTGACAATGATTCAGGGCGGACTAGTAGAGGGTTGTCTGGCCTCTGTATGTCTCTGAAGGGACCAGTCCCCAGTTACAGCAACAGAGGGAGAGTTAGCACAGGAGGGGGAGAGGGAAGACAGAGGAGAAAAGTAAATTCTTGAGCAGTTTCCGGAACTTTAGAAGATCCGGCTCGAGTCGGAGTGGGGAAGGAAGGCCATTCCAGACGGAGGAGCCAACCTCAGAAAGGGATCTACCTCCCACTCTCTGCTTGGAGGAATGTTTGACCAGCAGAGAGTTGGAGCCAGAAAACCGAATGACTGTGGTCAATAGGTCTTTAGGGAGGGAAAGCTAGATGTAAAGAGGTCAAATGCCCCAGACGGCCTTGTGGATGATGCAAAGGGTCTTGATTTTGATCGTTGCGGTCACCGGGAGCCAGTGGAGAGATTTTAGGGCTGGAGAGATTCGGTCCCTGGGCTTGAGGCTAAGATAAGCCTTGCTGCCCTGTTCTGGATTAGTTGGAAGGGGAAAAGGGAGGAAAGAGGCAGATTTGGATAGAGGCTGTTCCAGTAGTCTAGCCTAGAGAGAAGCAGGGCTCTGGAGACATTGAGCTTCTGGTGGAAGGTTTGGAAAGGGAGAATGCCCTTGAGAAGGTGGAGCTGAAAGTTGGACTTATTGACAAGGTCCGTGATGTGTGGAGAGAAAGGGAGAGAGGAGTCAAAGATGATCCCAAGGATTTGTGCCTCACCAGTGGGTGAGGGAATGGGACCCAAGGAGTCTGGCCAGAGAGAGGGGGGAGGCAAGGAGCAGGCGTCCCAATGAGAAGGATCTCTGTCTTACTGGCATTAAGGCAGAGATCATTGGCAAAGCACCACTCCTGGATGGCAGTCAGTCAGGTAGGAGAGAGGAGGAGGAGGTAAAAGATGGCAGCTTGAAGGAGAGCTGTGTGGCGTCTGCATTACACTGGAAATGCAGTGTAGGAGTGGAGATGGGGTAGGCCAGAGGGGCCAGAGGGGCCAGGTAGATGGTGTAGAGCCACAGTGATAGAATGGAACCCTAGGGGACGCCACAGGTAGAGAGGTGGAGGAGAGAAAAGGACCCATTTGCATTTGGGAGGTTCTGTTTGAAAGAAAGGAGGTCAGCCACGCCAGTGCCCTGTCCGTGATGCCTAGGGTATCACGGAGACGGTTTATGAGGATGGAGTGGTTGACAGTGCCAAAGGCAGAAGAGAGATCAAGGAGGATCAGAACAGAGGAGCTTTTAGTGCAAACCTTCGAGGTTTTAGTGCAAGAATAGTGTGCACTATTGAACCGAACACTTGCCATACAGACGGGAATTGGCTACTGTTTACACAATTCATTTAATTGTGGCCAGGTACACAATGCAATGTTGACGTGTGATACTGTAGCATTCATTCACAACACTGGCCAAAAAGCACATCACACAACAACAGAGAAATTGAAACATGTCTTAGCATTCAAAGAGTTAAAAAAGGATCTAGTTTACTATGGGATGCATCTGACATGCTCTGAAGAATCGAAAAAAAGAGGATCCAAACTGGAACCCTCCCGTCCCCTGCAC
This sequence comes from Ambystoma mexicanum, assembly GCF_040938575.1. NCBI lineage: Eukaryota > Metazoa > Chordata > Amphibia > Caudata > Ambystomatidae > Ambystoma > Ambystoma mexicanum. The sequence continues at coordinate 55,887,028 of NC_090940.1, read as the reverse complement.
GCCTTTATATTGCGTCGAAAAGACGCCTCAATATCAGTTCAAAGATACTTATTGACAGTTCATAATAGAAATATTCAATTAGAAAACAGGTTTAGCCAATTATAATAATACAATCAATTGTTTGAATGTAAAAACAAATATTATTTATTCCAAACGCAAATGGCAGAGAAGGTTCAGTTCATTGTGGACAGCTGACGCGTTTCGAAAAACAAATTCTCTTCTTCTTGAGCCATAGATCATACAAAAGAACTAAAATGTAGAAAATGTAGAGAAAATATAAGAAAAGGAAAAAAAAGAAAAAAATCAGGATTGTGTAGCTTTAAAGCCAATTCCACAGCTTACATTGTATTTAAAATTGCACAGTTGCATTTTAACATTAGGATGTATATCACAGTCTATCTACAGTCACACAGATATAGAACCTTAATTAAGTCTAATTTAAACAATTTTAGTGAAATTATATCCAAAGCCACAAGCAACCCAAGCTGAAGTGGCCACAATAGTCAGTAGTTAGAGAAGTCATGAATAGTGAGGTTAAATGAGGGAACCAGTGCCTAAGTGTATCTAGAACATAAGGGCTAAACATTCGCTCACCATTATCGGAAGGATCCTAAGTCCTATTGCGTTTGGTGATGTCTCTGGGCAGAAGGGGTTCAATCGATCATGAAACACTAAACGGATCAAGAATGGAGCATGCGCCCAATGCACTGTAACAAACAATGTGGGTAATAAATTATGTGCATGCTAACACAGAGTGGCAACAGAGTTGACACAGACTAAGTGAAATAAACAGAAGAGCATGGACTCACCCTGGTGAGGTGAGTTGACGTCGAGGTACAGTGGAATCCTGTGAACTAAGTCCAAAAGACGGCGTGAAATCACTGATCAATGCTGGCTGGGACACGATGTTTGAATCTGTGAATAGCCCGAAAGAGCTATAAATTAGTATAGATGAACGGTTGAAGAAACCTACAACAGTTACCATTTACGGTGCGTGAGTGAAAGGACTTAAAGAAATAACAACGTAGCGCGGTCAGAAACAAAGATCTGTGTCCGGCGTGAAGTAAATCTCCAATGTGTGTCAGAAATCCAGGCCGAGGGTACTCGTGCTTGGATGGAAACCGTTGCTAGGCGAGGGAAGCTCCAAGTGCAATGAAGGACCCTCCTGTATGCATTAGTCTGTACGTATAATGCGTGGTGCGTGGAAACAAATAAAGGACTACCAATTTGATTCATGGAAAGAATAAGGCTCGCAGGAGCCTGTACACAACAGCGGCCATGTTAAAATGTCTTCAAAATGGGGATTGGTAAAGGCCGACAAGGGAAAAATCTTGCAGTTATATCTGATCAATGGAAATCGGGTAACCTGATGATAAAAGTCAGGTAATAAGAGTTGTAGTTGGGTGGCTTTGGATTTACAAAATAGAAAAAAAGTGACAAAAGGAAGACAAAGTTGGTGTACCAAAACCATATCTGCTGTACATAAATCATTCACAAGGTACTGAGTTTGAATGAAAAGGTAAATGATCACTGTCTGTCTGATTGCATGATTATGCGGTACATCCCAGTTTGTAGAATTTATAGACAACAATACAACTTCTTAAGTGATAGTATGCGATGGGCAAAATAGACTACACAATAAATGCCTCATTTGTAGAAGAGTAAGACTGATTGCTCGTGCCTCTATAGATGAAGCATTTCAACAAAAAATCATCGTTGAGGCCCCTAGGAAGTAGTGTGTTCAGTGTATGAATCCAGTATTTCTCTCTGCGAAAAAGTATTGTATGGTAATCACTGCCTCTATAAGGTTTTTTGACTACTTCTAGGACCTGAAATTTGACCTGGGCCACAGTGTGGTCGTTCTCCATGAAATGTCTCGAGAGAGGTGACTTCATGTGTTTACACCTGATATTTGATTTGTGTTCTGTGAGACTCTCTTTGACAGTTCTTGTCGTTTGCCCAACGTAGAGTTTGCCACATGGGCATTTAATCACATAGATCACACCGGTGGACATACAGGTGGCATAATGTCATAATTTAATTTTTTTGCCCATGTATGGATGAGTGATACTGTCACCTTTGGTGACATTATTGCAGTGCGAGCAACAAAGGCAGGGGAAGGTTCACATTTTTTTCGTTTGTAGAACCATTTGTTTGTCCTTTGGCGGTATTTCTGCTCTGATGAGTTTGTCTCTAAGGTTCTTGCCACGCCTAAAGACCATCATGGGTGCTTTAGGAAATAACTCCTTAAGTGTATGATCATTGTGGCGAATGTTCCAATGTTTTCTGATAGTTTTCCCTACTTGAAAACTCTGTCTTGAATATTTGGTGATGTGTAGGAGTGGTGTTTCTTTGGTTTTTGTTCTTGGAATAAGGAGGTGTTCTTTGCTAATAAGTTCTGATCTTTCTTTAGCTCCATCGAGAATTGTGACTGGATATCCTCTGGCTTCAAATTTCAACAATAGTTTAGTGCTTTCTGTGTCAAGACCTGCAGGGTCTGAGATTATGCGTTTAAGTCTCATAATTTGACTATATGGCAAACTTTGCAGCATAGATTTGGGGTGATGACTTGTAAAGTGTAGCAAATTGTTTGCATCAGTCGGTTTGTGGTAGACAGTAGTGCTGATGTGATTATCTTTGATTTCCATATCCACATCCAGGTACAGAATATGCTTGTAGGTGTGTGAGTCGGGCATTCTATGTGCTGTGATGGGCACAAAGCAACGTTTTTTTTTTTTTAAAGTGATGTGTATATGTGCCGCTGTAATAAGATTGGCGGTGTGAGGAAGGAGTGTTTGCATGGAAAAGCATGTATCCCACTAAACCCTCTAACCCTATTTCATTGCCATTACCAAAGCAATGCATTCTGCCACTTGGGCTTTTTAAGTTGCTCAATAAGAAGGGTGGGGCTAATTGATAGAATTATAGAGTAAGTGCACTCTTAGAGGAACTTTCCATGGTATGTCTGCATTAAATCACTCATATATGTTTAATGCAAAGTGTTCAGTATTGAACTCAAACGTTATCACACACACTAGATTGGCTACTGTTGGCACAATTCATGAAAACACAAGAAGGGGGAAACCCAATAGCACTACGTAAGTAGAAGCTCTACCTCTTATTGGAAAAGTAAATTCAAAAGACAGCAGAGGTAGTTAGCTAATATCAACAGCATACAGTAAACAGTCATTAAATCAATACTGTAGTTTGTACATTGTTAGTAATTTATTACTAATCATTTTTAAGAAAAACATATTTAATTAGGTAAAAAAGCGAAAACACAATTACTCTCGCTAGTAGTAACAAAGACTAAAAGCACTGTCTAAAAACAGACACTGTAGTTGTGACATATAAGCCTAGATGAAATCAGGTAACGTGTGTCTAGTTGACATCGAATACATTTTTTTGATTATTGGTGGGGCATTAGCCGTCTTGTAATAATCAAAAAACTCCTATTATTGAAGTACATTATTCATCACACTAGTAGTTCATCAAACTAATAAGTTCTTGCCTAGATGGAGAAAACTCGACATGTTTCAGTTCTCATATAATTTTGCGGAAATTTCTTCAGGAGGTATGTCACTGAATCTTCAGGTGTTACAGTAAAAAACAACAAGACATGCTATAAAAGCATAAGTTGGTATCAGTCATCTTTCTTGTTAGCAGTGTAAAAACATTGAACTTGAGTGTTCGAACTGTAGCTGTTGATACAAAACAGAAAAACAGATAAAGTAGGTAAGCATTGATTGCTCTTATACTTTATATCGTTTTAGTTTATATTTTACTAAACTAAGGAAGGAATTACCTAGTCCAGTAGTTGGGAGTGGGCTTAACGAGGTCGAATCCTGAATAAAGCAGGGGTTGGTCCTCTAGGTCTGCTGTTGGCTCGTATTTGAGTCAGTTGCGACCTGCAATTTCAACTTACATTCATTATATAACCTGGTGTTAATCTGACTGGGTTTAGTCTTTGCACGTTCCACAGGCTAAATGTGTCTAATATAAATGCGGCTTACCTCTTCTGGAGGGGCCGTCTGGAAGTAGGAGGCTAGTCATTAGGGTAGTCCTCTTTTATGTTCTTGTGAGAGGAATCTCACCTCAATAGTAATTTAGATGTCTTAAAAGACAAGGTCCAGCAGCTATAAAAAAGGTGAAATGAGCATAATGAGTTAATCACTATCTAACTTTGTGTCAGATAAGTTTTAGAAGCTTAATTAAGGAACGTCTTTTAAATGTATTTCGAAGCACACCTATCTTTGTTGTTAATTAGGCTGCACCGGAATTCTCTCTTTTTGAGATTTTATCTTTCTGGGCTTTCGGTGTTCTTTGCTCGTCGTGGTGAGGTAAATTTGGATCTCTGATCGATGGAGCAAGAACAAAACCGCGTCAATATCTGGATGGTTTTAACTCTTGTAGAAGAGTAAAGCTCGGTTCATAAAGGGGCATGTCCGATGGTGGTAGTCTATGACTTTTTAAACAGCGTCGCTATATGTAGCTATGCTATATTATATGGTGGGGTGCTTACCTGGATATGTGTGATGCTCCTCCAGTCTTTGTGCTCTTAATTATTAGTATCACTCCATATTGCAATGTAGTTTGTGCATTACCGTGGACAGTTGGCTTCCGGAGTGTAGGGACACGTGGTCGCCATCTTAGGTGTGTATATTAATATAGACGCCTAGTCCTTTGTTTATGTTACTTACCTTGCATAGTTGTGAATGGACCAATTTCATCCGACATTCGGGCGGTCTCATTCGAAACGGAACCTTAAGCTGGTTTGGCTATCTAGCAGGTTCCGTACGGCTTTGTTATATTAAACAAATCCCTTGATTCAAAATTGCGAGTTTTTAATGAATGTAATAGTTACTTTTTTATATATACTACCCATTCATTGCTGAATTCAAATGTTCAGAACAGAGGTGAGGAGTGGAAAGTTGGTGAATTATCCTTTCTCAAGGCAACCTCTGTCATTATAGTCAGGCGGTTTTCAGATTTTTTACCACTCAATGGCTTCATTAAGCCCTATTTGATCACTTTTAGTAAGGAAAATTAGTCTCTGCTCCTTCTCTAGTAGCATTTCTTTCATTTTTTTGGTATCATTCCCTTTTTGGGTCATTAAGACTGTCCATCTAAAATCTTCACTTGTGTGGTTAAGTTCTAAAAAGTGTTTAACCATCGGGCCATCATAGTTTTGTTTTTATACAACTCCTGTGCTCGATGATGACTACAGTGTTTGTTTTTAGACAGTGCTTTTAGTCTTTGTTACTACCAGCGAGAGAGATTGTGTTTTCGCTTTTTTACCTAATTAAATATGTTTTACTTAAATATGATTATTAATAAATTACTAACAATGTACAAACCACAGTATTGATTTAATGAGTATTTACTGTATGCTGTTGATATTAGCTAACTACCTCTGCTGTCTTTTGGTTTGCGGTCAATAACACCATGACAAGGTCAGTTTCAGAGCCTCAACGATAAGCTTTCAGTCAAATTCTACAAATTTGACAATTAAAGATATGTATTAGCCTTTTACAAATGCCAGTCTGATATGACGTTTGTCCATTTTAATATAATCATTTTCCACAGAACTAATTTATTTGAATGAGATAGGTAAAAGCATAGGACAGGCAATCCGGCACGCAACTGACTTCTCCCCAGCCCAGCTGGCCTTTTAAAGGTGCATGCATTCCATGACATTGTCCCATTTCATGACATCCAGCTCAAGAACACTCATTCGAGCGCGCTTAGATAGATGATAGGTTTGATGGCCACTCGTGAGTGATTCTGAGCCAGCCCTTCCAAAGTCTCATAGGTGCAAGCTTTCAGTATTAGACCTCCAAACGCATGGCTAGCCACATCAATTGTTCTCATTTTGCTGCCCTTATATTGAGCAAGAACAACCTGCCGTTAGCCACAGACCAGCCTTTCAACATTACCATCCTGTTACAAAATTCTGACTTAAAATTATCTTCATAAAATGTCCTGCCGGTGTAGGTTCAGATGTATTCCTTACCCTGTTTTTCACCCTCCACTTCCTATTCGCCAAGTGCTGCAGTGGCATTGCCCCTCTCCACCTGAACACCTCACTCCTCCCTCTATTTGTCTTTGAGCAAACACAGAAAGCATGGTCAGCCTAAGTCCTCTTATCCACTTAACCGTAACTTAACTCTAACTGTATACCCGGCCCTCTCATCCCAGCCCACCCTTACTTTTAATTTTGCTTCCATTCTTCTTCCAGCATTCCTCAAACATTTGTTTCTTCACCACCTTTTGGATTTGGAGGGTTGTGTTGTAGTGGAGCAGCTGCGTGCCTCTGCAGGAAACCCTGACCCCTCTACCTCCCATATGTTGGAAGCCTGAGATTCTGCCGTGTTTCACACCAGCGGGTGTGCCAATATCGCAAAGTATGTTCGAATGAAGATACCCATTGAGACAACCCTATCGAATGTATACCCAAAGGGAGGAAAAGTAGTGGGAGGAACTCCCTGAAGGAGTATGAGAAAAGAGCAAAGAAAGAAGCCTGTGTTGTCATAAGAGAGTATAAGCGACATTGCAGGATACTTGCTGAAGAGGATGTATGGATCCAATAGAAACTGATGATGCAGTAAAGAATCAAGTGAACTTTTAAATGCGAAAAAGAAGATTATACGCGCACGAAGCGCTGCAGAGAATCAACCGTTCAATAAGTGTACAGATGCTGAAATGCAAGTAGACTAAGTCATCATGGAAGCTGCCTATACGTAGTGAATAGAATGCAGGCAAAAGTCACCATTGTATAGAAGCTGGACATCGGCATCATGAATTTCATACGCAAGGACCCATGAAGAGGGGAGACAAAAATGATGTCTCAGCAAGAATAATTTGAAGCATGGAGCTGCATGGCGAGGTTGTTTGGCCTAAAGTCAAGACTGAAGCAGCCAAGGTCAGCTATCTATTCTGGAAAGGAGCGGATCTACAAAGGATGAATCATCTCTTTTTAAGATGCAAAGAAAGAACACCAGAGTGCCAAATTTAATACATTTAAGACATTTAAAAGCTGCAAAAGGGACCATATCATGGTCTCCTGTCAGGTAAGCCAAGGATGAAACCTTGAAGTCCTAGAAGTGAGTGCCCTCGCTGCCATGTATTCCCAGAGACAACGATACTTAGCAAGGCCAAGTTCAAAGACAATCTTCATGGCAGAAGGCATGGGTGATGAGAGATGTTGGGCTAATTGGGTGGGGAGAGTCAGGCCCATCTTCTTGCACCTGGGCCTGGTCTTATGTGCTTCTAAGTGAACTGAATGTTCCAGACATGGCACAAGCATGCCAACCAATTGTGGAGGCCATATAACAGAGGGCCTTATAGTTTAAAAACCAATAAGAACCTGCAAATCTAAGGATTTGAAGATGGCATGTTTTAGAAGTAGTCCTATGTTGTCCACCTGACAGTAGGCAGCCAATCACAAACCCAGTTCCTATATAATGGGCCTCATTACGAGTTTGGTGGTAGCCGTGCCCTTGATAAGGGCACGGCTACCGCCAAATTCTCTACCGGCACCTGCGAATGGGCAATTACCGCCCATTACGAGTTGAATGGGTCGGTAATTGCCCATTCGCGGGTGCCGGTATGGCTGGGAGCATGGTTGCACCGGCACCGTCTATAACGGTGCCGGTGCAATCACGAGTTCTGCTCGCGGGTGCCGCTCTGCACGCCTGGTCTGACCAGGCTTGCAGAGCGGCACCCGCAAGCAGAACTCGTAATGTGGTGGTATGTAACAACGGCACCGGTAGCACAACCGGCACCGCTGTTGCCTTGCCGCAACATTCGTAATGAGGCCCAATGTGTACTTAGATGCTCCCCTTACACCAATCCCGATCCCCAGTAGGTTTTTCATTATTTGCCACGTAGTATGACATCACCTCAGACGTATTTTGAGCATATAACCATGTTTTTATGAAAAGATTGTTGAGAGAAATTGAGCGTAGGTCTGTTGATGTTCGTTGTAACTCCCTGTTTTAGATCATTGTTAATAAAACAGTACTCTGCCATCTTCCTGAGTTGGTTTGGTTATTTTGGACACAACGTTATTCTGTGAACCCATCAATTGCATGCATGTTCCTAAAGGGCCCTAAGCACAGTGTCTTCTCCCCAGTGCCCCAGGTGGTCGGGTGCTCTCCCAACCACAGCTTCAAGTCCAAATCCCCTTTTTATATTGGCTCAGACCCAGTTCTGTGTTAAAAGCCCGCCCAATAGGGGCTGCTCCTCCCAAAGATGACCTTTTTTGCTGTCCGGATAGTTCCTCCAAAGGTTAGGATTTTCATTCCACGTGGAAAGGGTTCACCTCCAAACCCTCTTCAAACCACTCCCCTGCCCACCTCCCCCTCCCCGCCATGTCCTGCACATTTCTCTCTGTCTCTGCACCTGAAGCAAAGACTCCCTCCGGATCTTCGATACTTACCTGCCCTCATATTGGTGCCCACAACTTTCACCTTCACAGCCTTTGGGGGCAACGCCTTTTCCGACAGTTGGTAGGGTCATGATACGACAATGATATGATATGATATGATATGATATGATATGGCATTTATAATGCAGGGGCTGGACGGTGACGAGGGAGAAGTACTGGTAACTCAATAATTGCAGCCAATGAGTGGCTCATAAGTGCAGAGAGATGGGACTGTAGGGTTGCAGATACAGATCCTTGAGTGCTGGTGGAGCCCGGAGGCAGTGCAAGGGCAACTGGACATGTAGGAGCCTGAGCCCGAGTTCAGAGGATAGCCAGGTGACCAGTGCACGGAGCAGTCAGGTGCATCAGCAGGGAAGATGAAGAGAGAAAGCGGAAGTGAAAAGGAAGGTCTTGAGTTGCTTCCAGAACCAGAGGTGGTTCTGCTCAAGTTTGTGAGAGGCAGGGAGGCTGTTCCAGGGGGAAGCCCCAGCTGAAGAGAGAGATATGCTGCCAACTCTCTGCTTTGGAAAGTGTCTGACCCTCAAAGATTTGAGAGTGGATGAGCCGAGATCTTGAGAAGGGATATGTTTAGGGAGAGAGAGTTGGAAGTATTGTGGTCCCAGCCCCCAGAAAGGCTTGTGGATGATACAATGGGTCTTGAAGTTGATCCTTGCCATCACAGGGAGCCAGTAAAGAGATTTCAGAGCTGAAGAGATACAATCCCATGGGCTTCATGCCAAGGACAAGTCTTGCAGTCCTGTTCTGGATAAGTTGTAGAGGTCGGAGAGTAGAGGCAGGCAGATATAGAAAGAGGCTTTTGCAGTAGTCCAGCCTAGAGAAGGCCAGAGCTTTCTTGACAGTGAGCGGGGGAAAGTGAGGTAAGGAAGAATATCTCTGAAGAATTGCAGCTGATAGTTTGAAGTCTTAGGATGTCATAGATGTGAGGAGTGAAGGAGAGGGTGGACACAAAGATGACACCAAGGTTCCTAGCCTCACAGGTATGAGCAGGAAGAGGGCCCAAAGTGGGCAGCTAGAGAGAGAGAGGAAAGGATGGAGGTGGTGTTCTGATGAGCAGGATATCAGTCTTACTGGCATTAAAGCAGAAATAATTAGTGAAACACCATTCCTCAATTGCGCCCAGTCTGGTATGATAGAAGGGGAAGAGGTAGCTAAGGGGAGCCTAAAAGAGAGCTGGGTGTCATCCACATAACACTGAAAGTTGGGGCAGAAAATAGTGATGCAGTGGGCAAAAGGTCCCAGGTAGTTGGTTGAAAAGCCTGGGAGAAAGGTTAGACCCCTGGCGAACACCACTAGTAGAGAGAGAGAGATAGACTAGAGGAAAGAATCCAGTTGGAACTGAGAGGGTCGGCCAGTGAGAAAGGAGGTCAGCCAGGCCAGGGCCTGATCAGTGATACCCAGTTTATCATGGAGGTGACTGAGCAGGGTGGCATGGTTGACCATATCAAAACCAGAAGATAGATTGAGGAGAATGCAAACAGAAGGAAGGTTAGAGAGCAGGTCTTCACAGGTTTTCAGGAGAGCGGTTTCCACGCTTCTAGCAGCTCTGAAGCCAGATTGGTGGTTATGGAGACAACCAACAGATTCAGTGTGCAGATTAAGCTGGGTGATGGCCAGCTTTTCCAATAGTTTGCCCAGGAAAGGTCCTTGATGGGTCTGGATGAGCAGGGGAGAACCTACGTTGATGAGGCTTTTATAGATCAGACTTCTCTAGCAACATCATCCGAGGTGAACAAGGGAACAGAGGAGTAAGGAGAAAGGAGTAAGGAGAATGAGAGACGGCCGCAGGTGGGCCAGGAGTGGAGGAGGAGGCAGAGATAGAGGAAGAAACGGTGGACAGGATGCTCTGAGTTTTAGTGATGAAATGAGAAGCCAAGGCCATGCAGAGAGCCTGGGAGGGAACAGGAAAGGTAGAGACTACATCAGGATTGACAAGCTCTTTCCAGATTTTGAAGACTTCGGCCGAGTTGTTAGATGCAACAGAGACGCGGGCTTGGTTGTGGGCTTTCTTCTTAGCAAGGACAGAGAGTCTGTATTGCCTTTGGAGCAGGCGGCAGGCCAGTTTGTCAGGGGTGCGCCTAATGCCATTCACTTCTTCTCAGCCACCCTACATTTGCATTTAATGGTGAGAAGGTTGGAATCGTACCAAGAGTTGCAATTGAAGTTGGGCTTCAAACGGATCCTCATGACTGTGGCAAGGACATCAAGAGTGTTAAAGCTAAAGAGATGAAGGTTAGATACGGCTGTAGGAAGAGTGAAAGCAGCGGCGAAAGCATCAACTGACACACATTTCATGGGTTGGATGACCGAGAAGGTACGTGGCACTGTTGGGGTCGGCTTGGCCTGAGGGGTTGAGAGAGAGAGAGGTTGGAGGAAAGGAGAAAGTGATCACTCCTGGAGAGAGGAGTTGCAGAGGTTCCGAAAGAGTCCTGACGAAAGGCAAGCAGCATCCAGGCAGATGTTCAGGTCTCCAAGGAAGAGAAGTTGAGAGGTAAAAGTGAGGATGGAGGAAGAGAGGTCAGCCCACTCAGAGAGGAAGAGGGCAACCTGGCCAGGTGGCTTGCAAATAGTGGCCACAGTGAGAGAGAGGCCAGGAGAGATAGAGAAGAGGTAAAAGGAGGGAGCGCCAACACAGGAACAGGACTATGGGCTAACAACAGCTGAGAACAGGGAGGGGTCCTGCCTGCAAATTCTTTACAATTGCAACTCAATCAGGTGCAGATTTAGTCAAAAATATAGCAGACAGGTGGTGTACTATTCTGCTACCATGTCATGCTCTGCTGTGTGCAATACAACTGGACACTCAGTCAAATTAAGGTGGGTCAGTTTTTCTTACTGCTGACACTATTTCTTTTGTTGTCTATAAACATAAACATAAAGAGCTGTGAACATTGTAAACAAAGACAAGAAAAAGGATCACAAATCACAGTATAAGGTGTGCCATGGTTGAAGAGGTACAGATAGGTGCAATGTTATTAACACTGTGAATTATCTGGAGAAAAAAAAGGGGGAAATTCCCATAAATTCCCAAAAGGCATTCATTCATGCAGATTGGACATACATGTTAGGACATTGTAAATGCATACAAAGCCAGGTTACAGGTATCAGGATGGGATAGGTGCGCACAAATTTACACCACACATTGAGAAAACAAATACTGTTAAGTAGTGGCTTTGACCGACACTGGAGTTTTGTATAGTTTTCTGTTTTTTAGTTAATATGTATCCTCCTAGTAAAGGTATGATCAGTATAGTTAATCTTGGAGTTTGGACCCTGTGAAGGTCTGCTAAAGCCAGGCTAAAGGGTGACCTTGAAATTCCAATCTGCATGAATTAATGCCTTTTGGGAATTTTCCCCCTTTTTTTGTTCAAATAATTCACACTTTTGAGATAACATTGAAACTATCTGTACCTCTTGAACCATGGTACACCTTATGCTGTGATTGTGATCCGACCCACCTTAATTTTACTGAGTGTCCAGTTGTATTGCACACAGCAGAGCGTGACATGGTAGCAAAATAGTACACTAGCTGTCTGCTATATTTTTGACTAAATCTGCACCTGAATGAGTTGCAATTGTAATGAATTTGCAGGCAGGACCCCTCCCTGTTCTCAGCAGGAGAGATAGAGAGCCTGCAGGTCAGGCATTCAATGGAGGAGTAGTCCTGCATAGGAATCATAGAATCAGGGATCCACTGTGGGAAGATCAAGACTACACCCCGACCCGACGTTTAGTTCTGGGTTCGGAGAGGATCTTGTATCCATCAGGAAAGAGAGTGTCAAAGCTCATGACAGAGCTGGCCATGAACCAAGTCTCTGTGAGACCGAGTACATCCAAGTCAAGTTCTTCCAAGAGACGACAGATGTTAGCGGAGTGTTTGACAGCTGAGCGAGAGTTGAGAGTAGCAAAGTGGAGCTTGTTGCCCCTTTGAAGGACTTCCTTGGAGGGGTACAGGTCAGAGGTAAGCCCTGCGGAAGTGTTGGAGGTGCCCGATGATGGGAAGAGGAGGAAGGAGGAGATGGCAAGGTAGCCAGCGAGGAGGAAAAGGGTGCCATAGGGGTGGCGGAGGAAGGAGGCAACAGAGGAGCCAGAGGAACAGCAGAGGGTGCCACAGAGGTGGAAGTGGATGGAGGTGGCAGAGGAGCCTGATAGGGGACAGAAGTGATAGCAGGAGACGATACAAAGTTGATAAGGCATGGGAAGTGTTTATCACAGAGGAGGAGGTTGGCCTGAGGGCCCTGGACGAAGAGGGTTCCATTTATGTAGACATTAATGATGGTATTGGAGGAGTGTAAGGGGGCCAGGAGGGCCTCCCACCGGGTGCCACCATTAATGGGACAAGAGGAAAAAGGAGAGAGAACAGAGACCATATGGGAGTTCCATAGGCCTGAAGAGGTAATGACAAAGAGGATGTTGGTAAGGGTCTGTCTTGAGGAAGCACAGGTATAAGTATCAGTGATAGGGAGGCCTAGGTTGGAGACCAGGATGTCCTTTTTGAGCTTCATGCTGCCAGACTTAGTGAGAGGGATTTGATAGTCAATCGAAAAGCAGATAGAGAAGATAGGTGAGACAGAGAGTACCATAGAGGTTGCAGAGAGAAAGAGAAGGGGCAAGAGGGGCGGGGCGCCCAAGCAAAGAAGGCGGGGTAGTACTTTGGAGCAGGCAGGAGGGGGGACACCAAGAGGGGGTCACAGAAGGAGGGGGGCAAGCCATGGACAGAAGCAATGGACCAGAGACATCAGATGCAATACATTGTCAACAGCAAAGTACAGCGCACAGAAGGGAAACTAGAAGAAAATGATGCGCATGCAAAGAACCAACAACAAAGCACGGAGCACAGCAGGGGACCTAGAAGGGAAAAGGACAGAACCAACAACAAAGCACAGAGCACCTAGAAGGGAAGAAGGACAGAGCCAACAATAAAGCATGGAGCACAGCAGGGGACTTAGATTGGAAGAAGCTGGCAATGTAGTGTGACGCCAAGAACCGCGGGGAACAGCGCAATATCAGAGCAAAGGAGAACAGCACAAAATCAGAGAAAAGGAGGACGCACAAGGTCAAGCTAAAAAAGAAACCTAGAAGTAAAGAATGTACACAACACGAATGCAGACAATGGCAATGTAAGCCAACAATCATGGAGCAACAAAAATTCAAGAACAGTACACAATAGATCAAGGGAGGGAGAGGGCTAAGTTGAGAGGGGAGTGAAGGGACTGCAGCGAACGAAGAGAAGGAGGGTTGCACGCAGCCAAGTAGATAGGGAACGCGCGCAGCCTAAGTTGTGGAGGAGCACACGCGGCCCATGCTGCGAGGGGGCACCCGCAGCCTAAATTGTGATGGAGTACACGCAGCCCAAATTGTGAGAGAGTGCACATGGCCAGAAATGTGCGAGGGAGCGCTCACGGCCTAAGATGCGAGGGAGCACACGTGGCCTAGGATGTGAGGGAGAGCAAGTATGCAGGAGGAGTGCGAGGACCAGTCACGGGGGAACAATGTGTTTGCAAGAGTGAGAAGGGGGACCAGGTCATTGGGATGCATGGAGTCTAGCAGGCTAACTCTCCCCACACCTTCTTCCCTTGCAGCTGCCGACAGGAGGGTGAGGCCATCCGCACCCCATTGCCGCCAAACACCTGCGTTGCTCAACACAGCGGCCTTGTCCTGCGAGGGCTTTGCCGCAGAGGGTCCATACATCAATTCTTATGGGAACAGAAGTGTGGACCTAGCGAAGCATGTTACGTATAATCGGGCAGCATCTGCTGAGCACCTGGGTCACTCAAAACCGCAGCCTTGTCCTGCGAGGGCTTTGCCATAGAGGGTCCGCACCTCGGTTCTTCTAGGCACGGAAGCGTGGACATAGCGAAGCGTGCTATGTATAATAATGGGGCAGTGTCTCCTGCGCACCTGCATTGTTCAACACTGTGGCCTTCTTCAGCGAGGGCTTTAGAAGTGTTTCCTGGGCAGAGACGGTGGGCAAAGGAAGTGTGATGCAAAGGAGGAATACCAACCCTTTCACAAGAGAGGCCACCTCAGGCTACATACTACCAGGAGGTCCAATATGGTGGCAGCATGTATGGGTTAGCATGCTAAAATCAGGATGGGAGATCAAAAAACAGTGGTCTTTTGGATTAATTTATATAATCTCAAAAATAATTTCTGACTTGTTTTACAAGACGACAGTAAACGGACAGGTTTTACACTTTAGCAATGGGGGTACATCTGAATACCAACCTCTTCATTAATGAGGTAATTTTCCTCATATTAGTGCACATTCTCTAGCGAACAAATGGACATAGCAATATACATGAGTGCTGCCCAGGACTATTGGTGGTCCATGGGTTTTTAGAAAAACATAACACACAACAATATATACATAGACAAAAGAGTAGAGCAAGAAATTGTGTCATAAATCGACACTGTAGTGTTTCGGCCAACTGTAGCAGTTGTTGGAGGCTAGCTGCTGTGGTGGCCTTCTTCAGGATAGGAGTGAAGGGTGACACTGTCCGTGTGGTATCTGTCCGAGTATAATAGAGAAGTGGAATGCTGTTATGATCTCTGTGATGAATTGTTTGTGCTTTTAAATACTTATTAGTGGCCGATTGGTGCCAAAAGAATACACTGGCATATGTATTTCACGTAGAGCTTAGTGTTGAACAACAAAGCGGCTGTGAAGCTGCTACAAAGTTTCCCTCAATGTCCCTTGAAGGAGACTGGTCAAAGAGTGTACTAAATACACTGTTCTGAGGTAGACTGGACGTCCTGGGGATAGAGGGTTCGCAGGATGTGGCAATGTCTGTGGTCACGCCACGGTAGCGAGTGCACCGGCTACTAAGAACAAATGCTGGTGTGATTGAATGAGGATGAAAATCTAAACTGCCTAGTGCAACTGAATGGTCCATGTTGCGACATTGATCACGTTCATGTGCATGGGTTCCCCATGAGGTGGATCCAAAAAAATAGTGTCGGATGTGTAGACACAAAGGTCATTTAAACAACATGATCCGGCAGTTGATATAGGTTATATTAGGAGAGGCACACAATGTTCTAAAGAAAATTATGCTTTGTCAAAGATCAAACACATTTGTAAAAACTCAAACACCACGAGTGTGGTGAGTTAAAAGGCATGGGTCTGTGTCAAGTATCTCCATGTATTAAGAGCATATTTTCAAGATTGCAACAATGTACATACATGGTTTATGCAGATATTTGCACAGGATGGAATCCATATTCATTCTTCACAAAACAGATGCTGGAGTGATTTGAATAAAGAAGAAACTCTAACTTACTTGGTGCAACTCAATAGTCAGTATTGCGCCATTGTACATGTGTATGGGCTCCCCTTGAGGTGGATCCAAGAAAATAGTGGCAGATGTGTAGACACAAGGGGCATTTGTACAACATGATCCGGCAGTAGATACGGGTTATATCTAGAGAGGCACACAATGTTCTACAAACAATTCTGCTTTGCCAAAGATTAAACACATTTGTAAAAAACTCAAACCACAAGAGTGTTGTGAGATAAAGGACATGGGTCTGTGTCAAGCCTCTCGCTATTGAGAGCATATTATCAGGACTGCATCAATGTACATATATGGTTTATACAGGTGTTTTCACAAGATGGAAACCATTTTCGTTCATCAAAGAATGGTGTGTTTAGACCTCGTGGTGGCACTGGATGTGGGTAACTGTAGCGAGGCCCGTCTAGACTCAGAGGTGATCTAAGGAACATGCTCTGTGTATGTGGGCTATTGCATATTTACTCAATTTTAATGATGGAGGGTAAAACAAGCCCCTGTCACGTGTTGCCTAGCGCAAGTAGATGTGAGACATGCCCCAGACAGGTGGTGCATGGCACAACCGGCTTATATATTAGATGCGGTGGGTTAGTTCCAAAAGTGCTTCCATTCGACGGAGATGTTTAGTCCATTTCTCACTGTGTCTAGTCTGTGTACCCATTTTTGTTCCAGTCTGGTTGGAGATAGATTGATGTCTCCCCCTCGTTTTTGTGGGGTCAGTTGCTATAAAATTGTCCATGTGAATTGTTCTTTGGTGTGTCTGTTTTAGTGAAGAGTTGCAGAAGTGGCTTATCTGGTACCGCATTTTTTATTCAAGACCTGTGTTCATTGATTCATTGTTTGATGGGCCTGATTGTTTTGCCGATATAGATTAAGTCGCACGGACATCTGATGACAAAGATGACGAATTTGCTTCCGCAGTTGGTATGATTTTTCAGAGTCCAGTTGAAGTCCTTAGGGGTGAATGTTTTGCTGGATTTTGTATATCTACAGGCCACACATCGGCCGCAGCTGAAGTGTCTGACCACAGGTGGTAAATCCCATAGAGTTTGCATTTCCTTTTCTGGTTCCAAGAAGGTGTGTACCAGTGTGCCTCGTAGGTTTTTGTTTTTTCTGAACGCAAAAAGTTTTTTTTTTTGCCAGGGTCCCTTCATTTTTTATAAGGTACCAATGCTTGTTGGTGGCAGTCTTGGTGAGATTGCTGATGGGATTGAATTTGGTGACACCGACTGTCCTGTCGATGGGATTCTTGTCCTTGGGTGTAAGGCAGATGGTACAGTCTGTGTTTGCCGCTCTCTTTTTAGCTGCTTTAATCGATTCTTTTGGGTATCCTCTCTCTGTGAGGCATATTTGTAGTTGTTTAGCATGGTGTTCAAATCTCTCTTTTTCAGTGCAGTTTCTGCGTACATGAAGAAACTGGCCATATGGTAGGTTATATTTGAGTCTTTCTGTGTGGTAGCTTGTAAAATGCAGGAGGCTGTTCCTATCTGTAGTTTTCCTGAGAAGTTCAGTTTTGAGGTTGTTGCCAGAGTGATATATATGTAAGTCCAAAAAATTGATGGTCTGAAAATCTCATTCTAGGGTGAATTTTATGTGTTGGTTCCGTAGGTTGAGCCATTGGTGAAAGGCTACAAGTTGTGCCTCGCTGCCCTCCCAGATGAAGAGGACATCATCTATGTAGCGACGCCGTAATCTGATGTGGTCTTTGTATGGATTACTGTTGTTGTAAATGAGATTGTCCTCATATTGGGCCATATATAGGTTTGCCACATCTGGGGCGAAGGTGGCGCCCATGCTTACTCCCTTCACCTGTTGGTAGATTTGTTTACCGAATAGGAAGACATTTTCAGACATCGCCAGGCGAATGCATTCAAGAAAGCAATTGGTCGGTGTGGTGGTGATGTCGAGTCTATTGTTGAGGCAGATGGTTAAGGCTTCTAGCCCTTCTTGTTGCAGGATGGATGTGTAAAGGGATTCAACATCCATAGTCACCAAAATGCAGTCTGGGGTCAGGTCCAAGGTTTGTAAAATCTTGATGGTATCGGTACTATCTTTGATGTAGGACTTCATTTTTCCAATGAAGGGTTTCATGAAAAAATCCATATAGAGTGAGAGGGATTCAAGCAGTGAATCACACGCTGAAACGATAGGGCTACCAGGAGGTTTGTTGGCATGTTTATGTATCTTTGGTAGAATATAAAACACCGGGACTCTGGGGTATGTTTGTCCTCGCAGATCCAGCCTTCTTCTGCATGTCTGGTGAAGCTGGTCCTTTCTTCTTGCAAACGTTGAGTGGGTTTGGCTCAGCCCGCCTCCCTGCTTTTGGGACCTGGTTGACGGAGCTGCATAAGCATTGTCCCCTTTTGTGTTGTAGTAACTGAGCTAGTTCATGATTCCCTCCTGTACGGCATGTATGGTAACAGACCTTGCCAGAGGTTTTGCCAAATGCTTTTATGTGTAGCCGTTCACAAGTGACGTCTGATGACAGAGGCGTTGCTAGGGGGGAGGTCTATAACCCTGGGTCTTTTAGTTGCAGCCATGGATAGAAACTCAGGGGCTGCAACCAGAAGGCTAGCTAGTCCTGAGTCCCGACATTAGCGTAGTCCCGGACCTTTTGCAGACCTGGCAACACCCCTGTCTGATGAAGAAGGTCATGGGACTTTGAAAGCTATGAATTGTACCACTCCAGCATCCTAGTTTCATCTGCCCACATTGTTTTCAGACAGTCCAATGAAAGGTATCAAAACTAGGATTTTTTTGTGATTTTACAACTGGACTAACGCAGTGTCAAATCTTTCTGAAAGGAAGTCCCAGCGGCGCAGAGAACCTTCTAGAGCTGGTCTTGAAATGGCCGCCACTTCCGCTTGGGAGACGGCGGCCGACGGGGCTCCGGCAGCCGTCTCTGATGGGAATCCCATTAATCTCGCCGGCGCGCCGCCCTTTTCTCGGGGCCTGTCACCATATGGGTCCTTCTGCTCTGAAAAGAGAAGCAATTTGAAATGTTGAGCACGGCTGCGCGGCAGATTGATTTATCTGTGTCCTGCTGCCTCCCGTGTGCCCTCAGCAGTTAACACAGGCGGGAAGGGGGGTGTCTCACACACACACACACACACAGAAACGCATGATCTGTGTCATCAATAACACCTGATCCCTTGTTGAGCTCTGCAGAGAATGGAGTGTCCCCCGTTAACGGAGGCAAGGCTCTCTTGTCACTGCTCCTTGCATTTCAGTACCCCAGGGAAAGTGGTCACGCCTGACGCGTTGGCACAATGCCCACCCTGTTCGATAAATGCTCTCACAATGGCAGTGGCAGCCTACTTGGGCAGGGGTAGATAGTCTGCCAGCTACCCGCATGGAAAATCGGGCCAAAGGGGTACATGCTTCCGCACAAGTTGCATGGAAGCATGCAATGGTGTGAATGCGTGTAGTGCATTCGGCATGCAATGGTGTGCTAGTAGCAGAGGACCCCGACATCGCATCTTGGGAAGATGTGCAGTGGACTGTGCAGTGCTGTGTGGATTCCAGCATGAGAGCTTGCACATGTGTGCACCAGATTCCACCCTTGGGCCTTGTCGATGCATGTAGAGCCATCCAACCTGCATCTTTGTAGTGGATTCCAATATGTGCTGGTGCGTGTGTGTAGTGCTTTCTGACATGTGATCTTGTTTCTGTTATTAGTGGTATACAGCATGTGATCATAAGTATATATGCAGTTAATGCCAACATTTCATCTTGTGCATTTGTGTAGTGGATTCCAGCATTTGATCTAGAAACGGATTCCAGTGTGTGCTCGTTACATGTGTGTATTGCTTTCCTACGTGTCAACTTCTTTATGTGTGTAGAGGATCCGAACATGTGATCTTTTGCATGTGTGTGGTGGAGTCCAGTTTGTGAAACTTTTAGTGTTTATAGTGAATTCCAACAAGCAATCTTGTGAATCTATGTGATCGATTCCAGCATGTGATCTTGTGTATGTGTGTAGTGTGTTTCAACATGTGATCTTCTGAATATGTGTAGTAACGGCCAGCATGTAATATTGTGCATATGTGCAGTGCGTTTCAACATGTGATCTTCTGATTATCTATAGTGAATGCCAGCATGTAATCTGGTGCATGTGTGTAGTGTGTTTCAACATGTGATCTTCTGAATATGTGTAGTAACGGCCAGCATGTAATATTGTGCATGTGTGTGTGTTTCAACATGTGATCTTCTGGATATGTGTAATGATTGCCAACATGTAATATAGTGCATGTGTGTAGTGTGTTTCAACATGTGATCTTCTGGATATGTGTTGTGGATTCCAGCCTGTAAATATTGTGCACGTGGAAGTATACCTGGCAAGGGAATCATGGCCAATCAACCTTTGGAAATAATCAGTGCTTTATGGCTACAACTGAGCTCAAGGTGATCTAGAATCAACAAAGTGATCACAATATTTTGGCCATTCCCGTTACTATTGAGAACCCTCATGTTAAGGACCAGAAGGTAGGTGGGAAAACAACCAACTATAGTGGTAACCACATTCACAGTGTTCACTGTGGGTGAACACATCTCACAGAGGAAACAATTGAAAGTCTGGGTCAGCGTGGTCCTAATGACATTGAGGCATGGATGAAGAATTTGGCAGAAAAAAACGGGCTCCTGGGAGGGGTACCCAACTTCAGCTGGACTAAACACTCCCATAAATTTGAAAGAGCTATAAAAGAAGGAAAAGGTGAGGTGCAGTGCAAGATTAGCTGCATTCGCCATGCAGAGATTGTGCCTAATGAGAGGGCTCTCAAAACATAACAATTTAAAAGACTATGGGCCTCATTACAAGGGTGGTGCTCCCATAATGAAGGGTGCCAGTACGGGACCGGCACCCTTCATTACGGGAGCGCCGATTACGAGGTTCCCTTTGCGGGTCCCTGTAAGGACGCCTGGTAAAACCAGGCATCCTTTCCGGGTCCCACGAGGGGAAGAGGGAGGAAATAACGGGCCAATTGTAATGTGCCCGTTATTATCTCCCTCACCATTCCCATTGAGCCCTATGGGGGCTCAAATGGGAATGGGGAATGTTTCCTGCAAGGAGGAATTACTGTCGGAATGACCCGGTAAGTCCTCATTGCAGGAACCCGTTAATGGAGGGGGCCATGGTGCTATCATCTCCAAACTCGTAATGAGGCCCAATGCCGGCTGGTTACGTAATTGGAACAGCTCAACTTTAAACTCACATTGGCAACAAATGTTTTGATGCTCTTCAGGGGTGAACCTAGAAGCATATGGGCGGATCTATCTAGGGCCAGAGGTGGCCCGAGAGTGAAAATCCTGAATACAATCCAAGAAGATAGATGGATGGATTATATGAAGGAGAAAGCGGGGTATAAGTAGACGATGATTCTCCGAGTTGTCAACTGAAGGGGTGGTGTCTGGACAGCGAGGAACAAGACATTGAAAGGGTAATACGGAGCCTCAAAGAACAAGAGCACCTTGGCCGATTGGGCTCGCTAATATGGATCTTAAAGAAAACCCAGTTAGATGGGCACGCGTACTCAAACTTCTATTCGATAAAGCTTGTAGCTCTCAAATCATACCATACTCCTGGCAGCAGTCGATACTAGTCCCAGTTTACAAGAAAGGGGACCGACTTATGCCTGACAACTATCGCCTGCTGTCAATCCTTCATGTTACAGGGAAGTTTTTTCTATATTCACCCTGAGGGCCCTTGAAAGTTGGGCGGCAAGCATTGACCTTTCGCACTTTACCCAAACCGGGTTCTGGTCTGGTTGCAGTACAGTGCATATTCTGAGGGTTTTAGATGTACTTCCTCTGTTAGCTTCAGTGGTGGCTGGGGCGACCCTGTAGGTTACTTTTGTAGACTTCCGTGCTGCTTTTGACGGAGTCAAGCGTGAGAAGCCGTGGGCTAAAATGAGAAACTGGGGGTGCCTGGAATGGCTCCTTAGTCTGCTTAGGGGTATGCACCTAAATACTCAAGCCTGTATACAGTTGGGCGATCAGGGAACAATGTCACAGCTGTTGCAAATACACAGGGGAGTTAAGCAGGGGTGCTCTTTGGCTCCTTGGTTGTACAATTTTTATAGGGCATTTTGGACCAGAAGCTGGGTGCTTTCCACAGATCGAGAATTGTCCAATCCTGGGCATGCTGTATGCAGACAATTTGATCATGTTTAATCATACCATGTCGGGTGTCCGAGCTATGTTTGAAACCTTGGTAGGCTTTACTGGAGATAATGGCCCTCATTCCGAGGTTGGTGCTAGTCATGGCGCTATTAGCGCCATGACTAGCACCAATAACGGGACCGTGTCCGCCTTCGTTCAATGGGGACTTACCGGTCCATTCCGCCAATTTGCGGGACCGGTAAGTCCCCACTTGAAATGCCATTCCCCATTCCCATTTCAGCCCCCATAGGGCTCATTGGGAAGGGGGAAGGCGGCAATAACGGTACCGCAAATTGCAGTACCGTTATTGACCCCGGTATCCCTTTGCGGGTCCTGTACTTAATGGCTGGTAAAACCAGGCGTTAAGGCAGGGACCCGCAAAGGGACCTTGTAGTAGGGCGCAAAGGGATTACCGGCACCGGTGTCATTACCGGTGCCCGGTATCCCTTTGCGCCCAGCTTGTAATGAGGGCCAATGATTTAACCATTAACCTTGCGAAGACCAAGGTCATGACCGTTTTGTCTAAGAGAATAAAGCATATGAGATTTGACACCAGTCTGGGTAGGATTGACTATGTGGATTCAAACCCATATCTGGGGCTTGAGGTGAGTGCCAATAGAGCTTATAAGGACATCAAAGAAGCTAAGTGTATGAAGTCCCAGCAACTGATGGTTTTAATAAGATCTTTCTCGTCCAAAACTGCAGGTTATACCCTCGATGCAACTATAGCGCTCTACTCGCAATGTTTCTGCCCAACGAAACTGTACGGGTTGGAGTGCCTCTGTATGGGTGACTATAGGTGGGTGGACACTCTCAGAGGCCACCTTTGGAAACGATTACTAAAATTTAGCCCCGATGGAGTATCTCCGACTAGAGTTGGAGCTGTTATCCTGAAAGGGCATTTGAAAACGAGACATGGGGCCTCATTACGAGTTTGGAGGTAGCTATGCCGTCATTACCAGCATGGCTACCTCCGAACTCGTGTCCGGGTCCCAAAAAAAGGGAATTACCGGGCCATTCCGACTTTTGCGGGACAGCTAATTCCCATTTTCGGGACCCGGTACATCCCCATTTCCATTTGAACCCCCATAGGGCTCAATGGGAATAGGGAGGATGCTAACAACTGACCCGGAATGACGGGTACGTTGTTAGCATCCTGGACTGCTCGCGGGTGCCGGTATGCACGTCTGCCCAGACCAAACGTGCATACCGCCACCCGGGAGCAAACTCGTAATGTGGCGGCCCGGTATGAACGGTGCCGGTACCTTACCGGCACCGTTCATCCTGCGGTCGCCAGGGTCGTAATGAGGCCCAAGGTCGATTGCACATTAAAGCCAACTCTCACCCATGATGTAAATGACTTGCCACTCTCAGTGAGTCAGAATGTTGTCTCAATAGACAGGGCAAAACTGGATATGGCTCCATGATGGCCAATATACGAGTGGATAGAATGGTGCCCAGACTTCAAACGCGGGACGAGAACACACACCTTGAACCAATTGTTCAAAAATAAAGTGAGGAAGTGGGACTGGATGAATAATTATTTGCATTTGTCCACCCTCAAGAGCTACAAGTACGCTGTAAATGTTACTCACACTTACTATCGAACACAAAGATATTAGAGGCAATGGCCATGCCTGGCAATGGAGTCTTTGTTATCTAAGATTACACACAAATCAATTACCGTTGCTTATATTTACTGGAGTCAGGTACACAATCCCGGAAGGGTATAGGACATGCCGTATATGTACTGGCCCTGGGGTGCTTGAAACCCCTCGATATCTTCTTAGCCAGTGCAAAGAACTAGGGGCAGTATATATGAATGCTTTGGGGCGCTTTGTACACGGTGATGGGGCGATAAAAGAAGAGGACTTCTGGATTTACTGTTTAAATGCAGAATCGAAAGAATTAAGCGTGCCTTGTTCTGTGTATGGTTTTTGGTTGCTAAAAAGCGTACAGATATTAATAATTAAATGTCAGTAAACGAAACTCAAGCTGAGGGTTAGGGCCATGTTATACTGTTGCCCACATAACCTTTAATTGTACCGGGGTGACACTGCATTCGCCACCCATATTCGTTTAATATTTATGTATTTATTGAGGGCACAAGTGGTTGTACCATCGCCATTTTTAACCAAATCTCAATTAGTACCAGAGATTTGATGTTAGGTTCTTAAGTGTTTTGGGGTAGCCAGCCGGGAATTTGGAACTTAGAACACAGCCTCTCTTTATTCCCCTCCACCTGTTATGGTTAATATCTGCAGTGCAGTGGTACTTGTACGTGACTGGCAGGGGTACCTAGTACTGCCACCTCGATTGGTTTTTTAGTGGGTCCGACTTGTGTTTTGAATTGTGAATTTCTGAATAATTAATTTTTTTAATCATGTACTATGTTCGAATTCTGTATTATGTTATATGTCATATGTGCATTAATTATTATTTTATTCTAATATGTAATGTCTTAAAAGTTCATTGAACTGTATACAAATAAATAAATGAATGAATACATAATATTGTGCCTGTTTGTAGTACGTTTCAACATGTAATCTTCTGAAAATGTGTAATATATGCCAGCATGTACTATTGTGCATGTGTGTAGTGTGTTTCAACATGTGATCTTATGCATGTATGTAGTGTGTTTCAACATATGATCTTCTTAATATGTAAAGTGTGTCCCAGCATGTAATATTGAGCATGTCTGTAGTGTGTTTCAACATGTGATCTTATGAATATGTATTTTGGATTCCAACATGTTATATTGCGCATGTGTGTAGTGTGTTTCAACATGTGATCTTCTGAATATGTGTAGTGGATGCCAGCATGTCATACTGTTCATGTGTGTAGTGAATTTAAATTTGCGAGCTTCTGAATGTGTTTAATGGATGCCAGCATGTCATATTGTGCATGTGTGTGTAGTGTGTTTCAACATGTGATCTTGTGGATGTGTGTAGTGGATGCCAGCATGTAATATTTTGCATGTGTGTAGTGTGTTTCAAAATGTGATCTTCTAAATATATGTAATGGATGCCAGCAGGTAATATTGTGCATCTGTATAGTGTGTTTTAACATGTGACCTTCTGAATATTTATATTGGATACCAGCATGTAATACTGGACATTTTTTTAGTGTGATTCAAATGTGATCTTGTGCATCTGTGTAGTGGATGACAGCATGATATATTGTGCCCCTGTCTAGTGTATTTCAAGATGTGATGTTCTTAATATGTAATGTTGGTTCTAGCATGTAATATTGTGCATGTGTGTAGTGTCTTTCAACATGTGATCCTCTGACTATATGTTGTGGGTTCCAGCATGTAATATTGTGCATGTGTATAGTGTGCTTCAACATCTGACCTTCTGAATATGTGTAGTGGGTGCCAGCATGTAATATTGTGCATGTGTGTAGTGTGTTTCAACATGTCATCTTCTTAATATATAAAATGGGTTCCAGCATGTAATAGTGTGCATGTGTGTAGTGCAGTTCAACATGTGATCTTCTGAATATATAAAGTGGATGCCAGCTTTTAATATTGTGCATGTGAGTAGTGCATGTCAACATGTGATCTTCTGAATATGTATAGTGGATGCAAGCTGGTATTATTGTGCATGTGTGTAGTGCGTTGCAACATGTGATCTTCTGAATATGCGTAGTGGATGCCAGCATGTTATATTGTGCATGTGTGTAGTGTGTTTCAATATGTGATCTTCTGAATATGTGTAGTGGATGTTAGCATGCAATATTGTGCATCTGTGTAGTGTGTTTCAACATATGAGCTTGTGCATGTGTGTAGTCGATGCCAGCATGTAATATTGTGCCTGTTTCTAGTGTTTAAACATATGAGCGTCTGAATATGTGTACTGGATACCAGCATGTAATATTGTACATGTGTGTAGTGTGATTCAACATGTGATCTTCTGAATATGTGTTGTGGATGCCAGCATGCAATATTGTGCCTATGTGTAGTGTGTTTCAACATGTGATCTTCTGAATATGTGTAGTGGGTTCCAGCATGTAATTTTGTGCATGTGTGTAGTGTATTTCAACATGTGATATTCTGAATATGTGTAGTGGATGCCAGCATGTAATATTGTGCATGCATGTATTGTGTTTCAGCATGTGATCTTCTCAATATGCGTAGTGTATGCCAGCATGTAATATTGTGCATGCATGTATTGTGTTTCAGCATATGATCTTCTGAATATACGTAGTGGATGCCAGCATGTAATATTGTGCATGTGTGTAGTGTGTTTCAACATGTAATCTTCTGAATATGTGTAGTGTGCCAGCATGTAATATTGTACATGCATGTATTGTGTTTCAGCATGTGATCTTCTGAATATGTGTAGTAGCATTTGGAGAGAGCTGATGATACGAGTCGGCCACAGGAGGAGAACCTGTAGCATTTTGAAAACACCTGCAAGGACCCATGAACACACCACGGCCGATAACGAGATGGCAAAAATCAGCTCTCCTTCTGAGGTGCTGTGGGGCCCAGGGGACAGAGAAGGTATGTGTGTGTGGTGTGTGTGTGTTTAGCACTGTGTGGCCCAGTGGACAAGGATGGCATTTTATTACTGGACATCTATCGTAGATGTGTAGTAAAAAATACCATTCCTGCCCACTGGGCACCCTAGCACATCGCATAAACATATAAGGCCTCATTAGGCGTTTGGAGGTAGCCATGCCCTTACCCCCAAAATTTGGGTCTGGGTCCGGATTCCCTGAATGGGGAACTACCGGGCCATTCTGACCTTGGAGGGGCTGGTATTTCCCCATTCAGGGAACCCGGACCCGGTCCATCCCCATTCCCATTTGAGCCCCCATAGGGCTCAATGGGAATGGGGAGCATGCTAACAACGGGCCCGTTAATGACGGGCCCGTTGTTAGCATGCTGGGCCGCTCGCGGGACCCACTAAGGATGTCTGGTAAAATCAGGTGTCCTGAGCGGGTCCCGCGAGTGGACCTCGTAATACGGCGGTAAGGGGTTAACGG
The DNA here is from genome assembly GCF_040938575.1 of Ambystoma mexicanum. Lineage (NCBI taxonomy): Eukaryota > Metazoa > Chordata > Amphibia > Caudata > Ambystomatidae > Ambystoma > Ambystoma mexicanum. The sequence continues at coordinate 55,860,139 of NC_090940.1, read as the reverse complement.
CTCCGGCATCTTTACCGGCGCCGTTAACCCCTTACCGCCCTCCTCGTAATGAGGCCCATAATCATACTGATTTTGTGCATGTGTTTGGTGCTGTGGAGCCCCGGGGATAGGCATGGTATTTTTTTTACTGGACATCTATCTTAGATGTCCAGTAAAAAAATACTGTCCCCGGCCCCTGGGCCCCCAGAGCCTGGCATACACACATAACCACATTAATTGTGTCCGTGTGTAAGGAGCTCAGGACCCAGCGGACAGGTGTGTAATTTTTTTTTCTGGGCATCTTTGATAGATGTCCACTAAAAGAAACATGCCTGACCCCAGTGCACTCCAGTGCCTTGCATACACACAATCACATTCATTGTGTGCATAGGCATTTTCTACTGGGTATGCCCAGTACAGAATGGCATCCCAGTCCGCTTAGATTCCTAGCATCTCACATGCAATGTCAAGCCTTTCCCCTAGGCCCACCCAGCGCCTCGCGTGTACACACAATTTATTATCTCTACATGTGAGGCCCTATAGGGCAATAAGGAAAGGAATGCCATTTATTAATGGGCATCTGATAGCTGTGCAGTACAAAATACCATGATCGGACCCATAAGCATCTCTCACGCACACAATGTGTGTGACTGTGAGGTGCTCAGGGCCTCAGGGGGCGAGCATGGCAGATTTCCCTTGGCATATATGCCCAATAGAAAATGCCATGGCTGTACCCTGGGACCCAGATCCTGACACGCATCTGCCCCCTGTTCACCCCAGTGCCTCGCAATTACACATAATCACATTCAACATGGTTAATAAAGCAAGCATTATAAGTGGTATTATGTAGCTAGACATGCATTTTAATGCATCCAGTCTAGCCCTTTCTTATTATGGTATGATATTTTACATTGCCCAGCTTTGATAATACAAGCATGATCACTGGTATTATTTCTGTAGGATGACATTTTGTATTGGTCATCTTTGATAAAGCAAGCATGATAAGTGTTAATATGTAGCTAGACTGGCATTTTATCGCAGCCTGTCTAGCCATTTCTTATTGTGGTATTACATTTTGTATTGGGCATCTTTGATAAAGCAAGCGAGATCAGTGGTATTATTCTCACTGCGGAATGCCATTTTGTATTGGGCATCTTTGGTAAAACAAACTAAGTGTTACTAGCGAGCTACACTGGCATTTCAATGTAGCCAGTCTAGTCAATTCTTATTGTGGTATGACATTTTGTATTGGGCCTTTTTGGTAAAGCAAGCATGATTAGTGTTATTATGAAGCAAGACCATCAATGTTATGCAACAAGTCTAGCCACTTCTTATTGCGGTATTACATTTTGTATTGGGACTCTTTGATAAAGCAAGCATGGAAAGTGTTATTATGTAGCTGGAGTGGAATTTTGGTGCCACCAGTTTGGACATGTGTTCTTACTGTGGGATGCATTTTTAATGGTAAAGTCAACTGGTGGATGTTCTTATATGGGGATACTGCCATATATTGGCAGAACAAACATGGACATGTTTTCTTATAGGATCATTACTGGGCTGGGGCCTCCCTTTGGAACAGCCTCCCTGCCACTCTAAAACTTGAGGAGAACCATCTCCGGGTTCCAGAAGCACATCAAGACCTTCTTTTTTGCTTCTGTCTTCGCCCCCCCCTCACCCCTGCTGATTCTACTCTCCCTCTGCACCATGCACCTGGCCTCCCTCTTTCCACCGGGCCCAGGTACCTGCTCCTCTTGCCACCCGCACACACTGCCTCCAGGCCACCCCTTGCACTGGGGTCTGTATCTGTACCCATACAGCCCCCACCCCCTTTTTGTTCTTCCTGCACTTATCAGACCTACCCAGCCTGCTGCCTTAAACCCAGCACTTGCCACTTGCTGGCTGCACTCCCTCTGTTTGTTGCCTTTTTATTTATTAATTTTATTATTATTTATGTTTTTTTTCCTCCTTGCTCCGCACTCTCCTTTTGTTCCCCCTTCCATGCACTTCTCCCACTCCCCCTCTACCATGCGCTTGCGCGTTCTCAATGTCACTGGGCCTAGTAAGATCATTGTTTTTGTTTCTCCTCTGTTCCCCTTCCCTTGCCTTGTCGTGCTCTGAAACACTTGTGTATGTGTGCGATAGAAATAAAATATCAATATCAATTATGCACAAAGCAAACATGAGTATGTTCTTAAATGGGATTACCAGGGTATAATGGTGCAGTCAGCATGAAGATGTATGGGCACATCCAGTGTGAAAATGATTCACACTGGCACATATTGTGGGAAAAGGGACCATGAAAATGTGCTGGAGAAATGCTCCTGTGCACTGTTGGTGACTTGCATCTATTGGATTTTTCTCATGAGATTCCCTACAAAACCAATTGCAAATTGTTTGGCTTTTTATCAAATGTTTCTAAAAGGTGTGCTGTAAAATGCACCATTTTAACCCATTATTTTAAAGAACCCCTGTTTTTTGGTGCAGGCTCCCTCGTTACGCTCGGTTGTTGTGGCATAACTGGGACACATATTTACACCCTCCAGTTAAAAAATTCACAAGCCGCTATTGGTCGGCGATAAAATCATGTTTGTTTCTGGCAACTGACCTGGCATTGATGAGGACTAATGGCATTAGCAATAGTGTAAAAAATGCTCTCTTACCACAAACATGCACTTTAAATCCATGTGTTGACCAGGGAAATGTTTGCCCTAGTGCTAATCGCATTCCCTTTTAGCACTACGGAAAACTTTGCCCTGCTGCAAAACGTCATTGAAATAATAGGGTTCTAATTCCATGCATATACATGTGTACCTGCACCAGTGCAACGTTTCTGTAACCTGGCCCCAGCATGTGACCTTGCATATGGGTGCAGTCCATATTCCCTTTGTGCCACCATCACCTGCTGTGATGGTGGCACAAAACCGTTGTTAAACAGGCATCTTACGCTGCCTACTGCATCCGCTGGCTGCATGGCCCACTCAGATAGTCCTGTGTGTAACTCACATCTCACAAACTGTAGCAGGTTTACAAAGATGCAAAGAGAAAACCAAGGCAGGCAGGTTATACTGTTTAGGTGCATAGCATGAACTGTGCGGCGCACTAAGAAAAGTACCCTCTGCTATACCGAAGACACTGAGATTTGCAGTTTGACCATACAAACAAAATGACAACATGTCAGTCCAGTTTTAAAATCACACATAATCCAAGGTTTGATACCTTTTTATTGGACTAATTGATAATATAGCACATATGGCCTCATTCCAAGTTGGCCGGTAAGGGATACTGGGCACCGGTAAGGAGACCGGTGCCGGTAATCCTTTACTGCCCAATTTCGAGGTCCCTTAGCGGGAACCGTAAGGAGCGTGTGGTCTGACCACACGTCCCTTGCGGGTCCCGCTAAGGGACCAGGGCGCTAATAACGGGGTTGCTAGTCGCAAGCCCGTTATTAGTGCCCTCCCCATTCCCATTGAGCCCTATGGGGGCTCAAGTGGGAATGGGAAATGGTTTGTTCAATCGGGACTTACCAGTCCCTCCAGGGTCAGAATGCACCGGTAAGCCCCCATTGAACAACACCGGACTCGGACACGGTATAGGAGGCAGCCATGGTGCTAACAGCACCATGGCTACTGCCCATCTCGTAATGACCCCCACAGCTTTCCAGGGTTCATAGACTTCTTCTTCATCAGATGACGTCAACACGATAGAATTAGCGAAACAAAACACAGTTCTGGACACATCTTTCACCTGCAAAAAAGGGTTCCATGTGATAATGTCCCCGCAAAAATGTCGCCATGCAAGAATGAACACCCGCAACCCCCACTCCCATTTACCCCATATATCGTCCCATATATAATGTCACCTGTGTCGTTTCCTGGCGACTATATGTGTGGCGACATTATTACCTGATACACAAAAAAAGTGAATCTGTTACTTCAAACTCCATTGGCTGCAGGAAAAACTATACTTGGAATTCAGTCCTCAGCTGTCCCCATTATTTACAGGGCAATGCTTTTGGGGTAAGAACAGATGTGTGCTTCCATCCATTTGGAAATAAAATCGATTTCAACTTCAGCAGGGCTAGGAAATTAGGTGTTCAGCAGGACCCCGTTATTCAACCAATGTTTTGCATGTAATCTCATTAAGTCCAATAAGTGGGAGCCAGTAAATACCAAGCAACATCCATGCAAATGCTGAGAAATTCCGAAATGCAAGATTCAAAAACATGCAGCTAGAGAGAAGGATGTGTTACACACCTTCCACACACAGTATGAAATCTTCCCAGCTGATTAAAATCCCATTGTTTCTAGTAGCCTCCAATATTTCTATGAACAATTCTTCTCGGCATCTTCCTCCTGGCATCCGTACCACACAATTGCCTGCAGTGTCTGCAGTGCAGTTTGCAATGCAGAAGGGCATGCTGCACCTGTGTGGGAGGCACGTGCATGCTTTTGCAACCACCACACAGTGCCGGGGTCTTACAGTCGGTTAACCAGAGTTATTTGTTTTTAATGGCCTGCAAATGATGGAACCAATACCGAAATGTTCCCAAAGTGCAAATTGTGCAATGTCCAGTTATATCGTAGTGCCTATTACTGGTAACACAGAAGATAAGTGAAGCCAATAATGACATACATGTACAGGTAGACGAGGTTATGAACAGGGTTTGCTGGAAAAAGATATGTTGTTAATTCTGTCTCCTAGCACACTTTCATGTCCCTCCGAAGGTTCACACAATTTTGGAGAACCTTCCAGGGAGAGTAGGACCTGATTACAAGTTTGGATTTAGTGGGGAAACACCCAGTGAGGGTTCTCATTACACGGTAGGCGGTAGGGATTTAACGTTACCGGTAATGGAATACCGGTAACGTTAAATCCCCATGCGAATTACGACCCGGCTCACCGCTATTAGCGGCATCGCTAAGTACGGTGCCACTAATAGCGGGCAGTCCGCGTGCGCGCGACCCTCCATCCCATAAATAACGCCATGCCGCTAATAGCACAGCATCACAAGGCAAGTGAACATGCCAATAGCGGCATGGTAAAGCCCCCAAAACCCCTTACCGCCATGGCGCTAATACCGCCATCGCGAACCACCCGTTAAGAGAACTGAGCAGTGTTCCCACCTGTCACAGGTGGACACAATCAGCACAGGTGGAGGCAATGGAGACTGTGGCAGCTCAAAAGGAGCACACCACACCCCTTTCCACACCAAGATGGTTCCAATACTTGCAGCATTACATGGGCTGGAGGACATGATTGCAGTGCAGCAGCAACAACAACAGGCAGCACAGAGGAGACACAGGAGGAGGAGGAGGGCAAGACAGGCACAGAAAGCACCACCAGGGCACCTAATCATACCACAGAGGCACCCACCAATCCCCAGGATCAGAGCCAGTCCATTTAACCTAGCCCTAGAGCAGATACACACCCTGTACCGTCTGGACCGAGATACCATCACCAGCATCGTGGACATGATACACAACGACATTGTGAGCCTCATAGACATCCGAACTGCCATCCCCCTCTACTCAAGGTGGTGACTGTGCTCCACTTCCTGGCCACAGGTGCCTACCAGTATACAGTGGGGCAGATGCATGGCATCTCACAACCAGTATTCTCACGCACGCTGAACCAGGTACTTGATGGCCTCCTGAAGCATGCACCTGAACACATATTCATGCCACGGACTGCCCAGGAGATTGCAAACACCAAAGTTGGCTTCTATTCACTGGCAGGCATCCCAAGTTGCATCGGGGCCATCAACTGTACCCATGTGGAATTGGTTGTACCACATCACAATGAAGTAGTCTACCGAAAAAGGAAGCAATTCCACTCCATCAATGTCCAAATGGTATGTGACGCCAACAAGATAATCACACATTGCTGTGCCCGATTTCCCAGATCAACCCATGATTCCATGGTCCTGCGGAACTCAACTATCCCACGCTAAATGGAGCGACAAGCCGGACAACGTTCGTGGCTACTTGGTGAGTAGCAGGGCAAGCACATGGCAGTGTGATAGGGGGGAGATACATACTCCAACAGGGTGTGATTGGGGGGGGGGATACATACTCCAACTGGGTGTGATTGGGGGGGAGAAATACATACTCAAAATGGGAGTAGCTTGTCGTCCGTCGGACAAATGCACGTACAGATGTGCGTCAATGTCCATCTGGGAAGGCCGCAACGTACTTGAGATGAACGGACATGCAAGTATAAGATACACAACATAGATGACAATCCAGGTCTAGAAACCTTAAACATCCATCCACATCCACATTGCACAACATTCCACGCCACAAAATACACAAATGTCATACATGCCGTCAAGATAGTCATACAGAATTAGTCCAGCACAACATCAATAATGCAATGTGCCCTTGAAAGCATGCAAAGGGATCACCCCTAGCCATAGCATTGCAGCACGGACCTATAGCACCACTGAAGTGATGCCTCTCAGCATGGGAACATCTATGTTGGAATGGCATAACACCAGCAGTGTGGTACCAAATCTGCCTGGGCCCAGGGACACCTAAGACCTGGCCTCACCCAGGACATGTCAATAACTGTTGGAGGCATTAATGGGGCATGTCTACTTGTAGGGTCGAGCTCACCTTTGCACATTGCAGTCACACAGACCATCTGCATGTATGCTGTTAATTGTGTACTTCAATCACAATGCAAAGTCAATTTGTGTGATATGAACAGGCCGCTCTTGAGGTGAACAGTAACAGGACCCCATTCGTCCCCCCATACAGGTGATGCCGGCTATCCCCTGAAGAGGTGGCTCCTCACCCCTGTACGGAACCCACAGAACAGGCACGAAGAGGACTACAATCGTGCGCATACCCGTACCCGCATCGTGATTGAGCAGACTTTTGGCCTTTTGAAGACACGGTTTAGGTGCATTAGCAGGTCTGGTGGCGCTCTCCTGTACGGCCATGAGAAGGTGGCCAAGATCACCATGGCATGTGTCATGCTGCACAATATGTGTATCAGACGGAATGTGCCACTGCCCCCTGACGTTGAAATGGAAGCACCTGATGAGGATGATGATGGTGATGAAGACGGAGGTGAAGGGGATGCAGGACATGCAAGAGGGGATGGTCAAGAGGGATGTGCTGTGAGACAGCATCTGATCAACCAAATATTCTGAGTAACATGGTTTCGTACTGTCACATGGATATGGGTAGTAATGCACTGGTGTCTGTTTGGAAGCGCACAATGGACCATGGCGTCAATAAAGTACACATACACAATGAAGAAGTCCAAGCCTGTGTTTTGTTCAAACACCAGTGTATTAAGGAACGTAAAGATGAAAATGTGCATGTCCCCAAACATCCCACCACCCTTCCACCCACCCCCAACAGTCCCATAACACCCTTTCCCCCACCCCCACAACAGTCCCATAACACCCTTCCCCCCACCCCCCACAACAGTCCCATAACACCCTTCCCCCCACCCCCCACAACAGTCCCATAACACCCTTCCCCCCACCCCCACAACAGTTCCACATGTGTCTGCCACAATGTTTCCGTCCAGCCATGCACGCGGAGGCTTCACCATGCACTCCCTATTGGCCATTGCCAACACCAGCATTGGGAGGCTGCGTAGACGTGCGCCTAGGGGTGCGTGAGGAGCGGTGGAGGGGGCTTGTCTGCCTCGAACTGGCGGATGAGGAAGTGGCAGACTGTCCTGGTGGTGGGAATTGGTGGTCCAATGCGTCCGCTATCCGTGTGAGGACCTCCCTGACTCGGATAATCTCCCCACACAGCCTGTCTGTACATGCCTCCATCCCCTCCCTGGAGTGCCTTGCTGTCTCCGTAATCTCTGCCCTGAGACGGGCAGCCTCCTCCACATGCTGCCCAACCAGCACAGTTATTTCCTGTTGCCGCTGGCTGATGCTGGCCAGGTGTTGGGTTCTGGTGGTGTGGCTGCTGTGGCCTGTGATGGTACCAGGTCAACAGATGAAGCCACCGAGAGGCTAATAAAAGCTCCCATGTTATCATCGCCAGTGACATTAGACCCAGTTGTATGCTGTGGTGATGGCTCAGTGTTCCAGGGGGGGTTGGGGTGTGCATCTCCATGTGGAAGTCGGTTGTGTCCTCCACATCTGATAGTAGGGCAGTGGCTGCCGCCTCTCCTGCAGAACTAGCTGGAGCTGAGGGTGGGCCCTCTGTGGCTGGGATCGGTGGTGGTGGGTTAACCTCCGGAGGTGGGGCAGTTGTTGGTGGTGTGGCAACTTGTGTCTTGGAAGTGGCGCTCCACTGATGTTTTGCACTCTGCATCTGGACCCTTCTGCCTTTGGCCCTTGATGTTGTGGGGGTGTCCTCTGTGTCCAAAGCCCTTTGTTTCTTATGCGCAGGGGTGCCTGAGATGCATTGCCAGCATCCTCACTGTCTGTACGTGAGCCTGTCGGGGACAAGAAGGGGGATGTCATTGGTTACGGTTCTATGTACTTAATGCAGTATACATCAATAATGCAGTTGTGGGCATTTTGACTCCATTGTAAAGGATGCAGGTGATGTGTCAGTTCAGTGGCTCATCCATGGATGATTGTGTGTGGCACTTGTCTCTGGTGATGTGTGCATGTGTGTGTGTTTGGGTCTGACACTGACATGGCCAGGGTGTGATGCATGTGTGGATGTTTGGCCATCCATGAGGTGATTCTGGGCTCACATTTGGGGGGACCAGTAAATTCACATTGCATGCTTTCATGTGTACACTCACCTCCATCTGAAGTGGTTGCCACGCCATTCTCCATCGTCCCGACTCCCTCTATGCATTCCACTCCAATGAGGTTGGCGCAGGTCTCCTCCCATTCTTTAAGTTTTATGGGCGACCCAGATCCACCTGCTGTGGCAATGTTGTGGTTTTCGGCAAGGATGCTTCTCACCCGGAGTCTCAGGTCATCCCACCTCTTTCGGCACTCACGCACATTGCGGGTGGTGGTGCCCACAGCACTGACTTTCAATGCGACCTCAGCCCAGATTGCCTTCTTTTTCATGAGTGTCTCTCGCCGCATGTCGCTGGCAAAGACCGTGGCGGCATTGTCAGCTAGGGTCTGGGTCAGCATTAATAGCTCCTCTGATGTAAATTTTTCTTTCCGCTGCCCGTCGGTGTTTTTTTTTTAATGCCTTGGGCATGTCAAGTGTGTCCCTTTGGATTTCCTACTGCAAGCTACTCTAGGGGCAGAGGATGGCAATGGATTATGTTTTTAAAGATGGTCGCCATGCTCTTTCCCGTTCCTGTGCGATGACGCTATTTCCGGTTCCGCAATTTAACGGTCACCGCTAATAGCGGTGACTGCTATTTGCATGCAGCATGAGGGCGGAAGTGCTATCTGCACTTTCGTCGAAGGCGGTGAGAGACTTTTTGGGGACTTTAGCGGCATGGCGGTAGGGTCATTACCGGCATGGCGCTATGCTCGTGTCCGCGTACTCGTAATGGTACAAAAATGGTGTATGACAGTATAGTCTACATGACTCCTGTTCATGTTGCCCTACCGGGCCACACAGTAATTACTGCATGCAGTAATTGTCAGATCCCATGGAGTCCTACGGGACTGCAAAATGGGGGATAACAGTATAGTCCACATGACTCCTGTTCTTGTTGCCCTACCGGGCCACACAGTAATTACTGGATGCAGTAATTACCGGATCCCCAAGGAGCCCGACGGGGCTGCAAAATGGGGGATGACAGTATAGTCCACATGACTCCTATTCATGCTGCCCTACCGGGCCACACAGTAATTACTGGATGCAGTTGTTCCCAGATCCCCATCGAGCCCTACAGGACTGCAAAATGGGGGATAACAGTATAGTCTGCATGACTCCTATTTATGCAGCCCTACAGGGCCACACAGTAATTACTGGATGCAGTAATTACCGAATCCCCATGTAGCTCGACGGAGCTGCAAAATGGGGGATAACAGTATAGTCCGTAAACTGGATGGACCACAACCGGCCCATAAGACTGGGGGTCTCCAAACAGCCCTTTAAGATGAGCAGCAGCACCCTCAAGATAGATGGGGAAGCAGATTCATACTCTCTCACCAATAATAATGACAACTCAATAGTTTGGCAAAGGGAGTCAGTTTAATGACAAGTGCAAAAAACGGGGAGTTCAGTGAATATCAGCAACCGCTCGATCTTCCTCCTCACCTAAACTCCAACTAATTTAAGAAAAAACACAATATTTATACCAAAAACTTAGCATCGTTGACGTGTAATCTTAAAAAACCTAACAGGCAACTTGATTGGTTATGAGAAGGTAACTTTAACATAGGTGCTATATCTGTGTATGGTAACGGGGAGAGGAGATTGGATAATCAATGTCAGGTGGGGCAACTAATTCCTTCCTTCAAACTGGCAAATGTAAACGTCACTAAAAGTACGACGTCCCATTGGCTCTACTCTCTATAGGACACTAGATTACATGGTCCACTATGATTGGGTTGGCATCAATCCCACTCATACTTTTCCACTTGTACTTAGCAGCATGCAGAATAATCAGCCGGGTGCAGGGAGTAAGTCTGTACCCCAGCTTCCCTTCAATTATGTCACAATCATTAATCACCTGAATGGTCGTGTGTCAATTACTGCTTGTTAGTGTGGCCTTGACTCTGCTTCTTGGTCTGAGAAAGTTAAGGAGTATGGGTACGACAGTGCTCCATGCATAGGTGTGGAAGTCTCATCCCTTTCTGCCTGTCTTGCCACGTGATTAGGACATTGTGAAATCGGCCTCTTCATGTAATTTTGTGTATTTGATTTAATTCTGCCAGTCTTCTATCATCTGTGGCTTATCTCGACTTTTCTGAATAGGAGACTCTGTTCCTTTTCTCCTTAATTGTATCCATTGCTTGCCTGTTCCAGCCTGATACAACCTTGGCTTCTTTGCATGGTTGCCTTCAGCTGGGTTTCTCTCCGTCTTAATTCTTGATTTGTTAGCTGTGGCACTCTCCTCTTGAGACCTTTAGTAACCTCTGTTCAATTCTGCTCACGTGTGTAGTGAATTTTCACTCATCTATAAAGTGCTTTTGTGTTAGAAATATTAATAGTTGGCGCTTGCCGCAATCTATTTTACTACTAAGCACAAGCAAGCTTCCGATTTCTTTGCTTCTTGCGGTTTCCTGCATCTGTACACGTTTAAACTAACTGAATATCTTCATTGTGCATATGGCATAGGTTTCTTCATTTTGACATCAACTGTTTCATCTTAGGCTCAAGATGTCACTTATCCATGGTATTTCGTCTCTTTGTCAGTATTCTTAGGTCATTACATCTTCTTTATGTGCGTCAGTCCGATTTTCTCATGACGTCACCATTCATATTCTTTTAGTATCTTCTTGGCTTCTTCAGGTATTTCATTCTGACAAATGTCCTTTTGTCTTGTCTGTAGATATGGTATTCTCAATGGGCACCTTACTATCCAGGTTTTCTTAGGTGTCGGTACTTCAATAGGTGCTGTTTTTCCGATAGGCACTGGGCAGAGCCCAACTGCGGCTCTCTGCTGGTTTATCTGTTCTCCATATGTCACATATTTTGGTGTGAACGTTCCTGGCACTTCGAAGGGGGTGGCGGGAGTGTGGATGATACCTGGCACTTCCTCTTCATCCGCATGACTCCTATTCATGCTGCCCTAGCGGGCCACACAGTAATTACTGGATGTAGTAATTACCAGATCCCCATGGAGCCCTACGGGGCTGCAAAATGGGGGATAACAGTATAGTCCACATGACTCCTATTCATGCTGCACTACCGGGCCAGACAGTAATTACTGGATGCAATAATGGTAAGCGAGTTTGGAGGTATTCGTTTCGAGCGACAGGATTTCTTGCCCATGCATCATGTCTCGCAGTTTGATGCATCCCGCCTTCCTCCACATCCTACAGGATCCCTGCTCTAACCACAAGGTGAGTTCCGGATCATGAAATGGGGTGTAATTTGTGCCGGGATAGTGGATAGGGGCCCTTTCACCACCAGTGCATGCCAAGTGTTTACTGCCAGGCCCACAATGTTACCAATATGTACATTAGGTGGTGTACGCGGCTTTCCCAACCACAATACTCATGACAGGGGCAATATGCCTGAGCTGATGCAGACTATTCAGTTTAGGGAAATGTGGCATACAAAGATGCTACGGTGGCATTACACCCCAGCGGAAAAGCATGCCACATATCCTAAAATAGCGTCAGTTTGCTGGAGGTGCTGCGATGTTAGGGGAGATTGGCCCCATATATGGTGTGGGTGCCCATTTATCAAAGCATTCTGAGAGGGGGTACAGACCCAGATGGGCGAAATGTTCCCTGGGGGTGAAGACACACATCTGGAGGTATAGACATGCGGGTTGTGGGACCCCAATCTGAGGCCCTTCACCAGAAAGCTACTGAGGGGACACATGGTTCTGCTCGCAGCAGGTTGGCTCGTCATTGCGCAGAAGTGGAAACAGAAACTGGCTCGGGCGGAGTTTGAATGGCTGCAGAAGGTATGGAACGTTGCAGCTCTGGAGCGGGTCACGTATCGTCTGCAAGGGGACCTGGACGCTATCCAGCACGACTGGGGACAAGTACCATCATACCTCAAAAGTGACCTCAAGATGCAATGGTGCCCCCAATGCTTGCGAATTCTGGACATGCTTTACCATTCGTGTGTGATATGGGTCTGTTTCTCCGGTGAAAGGGAGGGAAAAGGGGGACACTGCTAGTACACACCGTCCTAACATCAAGTGGAACGCCCTGAATGAATGGACGATGAATGAATGAATAAATTAATGAGTAATGAATGCTAGAATAAAAGAACATTGTTAACCTCGATGGCAGATCTCTGCTGAGTGCATCGCCCATGGCCTTATGCAGAGCAATGAAGATGCACCTTGACAAACTGTTTTGGGACAATTGTGCTGACAAAGAATTAGAACAAAATGTGGACAACAACAATGGGCCTCATTCCGAGTCCAGCGATCCTGTAAAAAGTGCCGGTATTCAAGGATACCGGCACTTTACCGGACCGCCCGACTACGGGAGTGCCGGTGGGGCACCTGGGTTACCTCCAGTTTACGTAAGCCAGGTACCCTACCAGCTAAAAAAGCCCACGTTACCACCATCGGTATTGCCGGTGGCGGCAATGATCGCATATCCCCTCATGGAGTCCTGTGAGACTCAGTGAATGGGGATTTACACCGCTCCGCCGGCACCCGTAATCCACTAGATCCGGTGCCGGTCAAGGTATGTACAAGATGCCGGCATACTGGGAATGAGTCCCAATGTCTGGGTACTAGCATGGCACAGCAACCAGACTACAGGCATAAGGAAAGATGCATTAACACGCGGGAATGCTACTGTGATTAGAGCCAGCTGTTGTAAGCTTCAGAGGACGTTCACCCACGTGTACACGATGAACAGCGCCCACATTGAGAGACATCGTATTCTCAGCGCAGTATGAAAGAACAGAAGGCACATCACTTCCTGGTGAACATTGGCTACAGATATTGTGCAACAAAAATAGTAGCAAACGCACCATCGCAACACATGGATACAACATTGCACTGAAGCCTGGAGCACCATGCATGATTGCACCTTCCCCTTGCACTTTTTCCCTCCCCCTTACCCCTGCACTTGCACGATCGAATGACACCTGGCCTAGTAGGATCGTTGTCTGTCTTCCCCTTGTTCCCCCCTCCCTCCCTCGTCGCGCCTTGAAACACTTGTGTATAGGCACGTTACAAATGCCATATCCTATCATATCATCATATGCTCTATGCTGCCCATGTGATAAACAGTGTACAGGCGGTATAGGAACGTATACAAGAGGATGTCTGAGGCGTTAGAAAACTGGGTGGCCATCACCCCCGAAACACACAGGGCGACACCATTGGCTATTTCAGTTTTGCAACATGACGACACGTGCACGTGAATGTAAGCGGAGATAATAGTGAATCGAATGGACACGACCTTAACACAAAGGTAATAGTGAAACTGACGGCCCTCGAGCCTAAATGTCATCACATTGATGACGGTCATCGTGTGGCTCTCTAAATACTACATGGCCAGGCATTGGCATGTCTGTCTTTTCTATTGAGGTCAATTTCCGCATCTTATAGAGAACACGGTGCGCGTGATGATTGCAATAGTTTTACTGTCAAAAGCAGTGTTCAGAGACATGGACCCAATCAGTGAAGCAATCAGGATTTTTAGGTGGCAGTTGAATTATATAGCCCAGATTATACTGTGTATCCGTTTAATAGACACACCTGCGTTTGTAGTTTAATACATTCCAACTATTGCCATCATGATCTTCCAAAATAGTGCTTTGATGCGATGCACTGGGATCCTTGGCATAGGCGCTTTATCAGCAGTTGCAATCACTCTTAGTGTTAGGCTCTCACTAGATCAGAGATAAGCACTGCACGGACGCTCATGTTATCAATGTATGTTAACCATTGACATCGTGTACATTACTATGAATAAAGCACGTGTGCACCCTAAATCCCGCATCATGCAATGTACCCCCCCTCATTCAGGGAAAGTGGTTATGATTATTTACGCCTTCTATTCACATTAGGACTGGGCATGTATGTCTATAAGACTGTGGATATGACTAATGGGACGCCTAATTCATATTCATGCATGTAGTACTGACGGTTCCATGTCTGTGCATCCTTTTAAATGCCCAGAGATGCAAAGGTTTAAAAGAGAGGGGCTATACTCCCAACTGGCATTCGTGTCTTTAGAGCGCCCCGCTTTTGAGGTGAAACACGTGTCGAAATAAGGCGACTGATTCTTAAAACGGAACTATGTTTTTATTGTGTTGGCACTTCATCTGAGTGTGAGAACCGTGCGTACATGTGTTGGCATACTACATCATGCAGGCGCTGTCATGTTTTGTTTTTGCCCAGTCAAAACGAGATGATTCGCATTTTACGGGCATACTCACTCACCACATTCATCGTTAACCCAGACTCATTGTGCCATCCCGTCTGGCAACTACAAAAGAAACATAGAAGGCCAAAAGCAAGAAAAAGTGGGCTGGCATCCATTGGGGTCGTTCGCCCATTGACAGTGTGGGGGCAGGGGTGAAGCATACTGTGTTGGCAAGGGGAATGGGTGTGCCACAATCCCCTCAATGGTG
This sequence comes from Ambystoma mexicanum, assembly GCF_040938575.1. Lineage (NCBI taxonomy): Eukaryota > Metazoa > Chordata > Amphibia > Caudata > Ambystomatidae > Ambystoma > Ambystoma mexicanum. The sequence continues at coordinate 55,845,032 of NC_090940.1, read as the reverse complement.
GCCCCTGCACCTGTCTCCATTTGCCCACCGTAGGTTATGTCCTGTTAACAAACAGTACTGTGAAGGCAGAGAAGGTGGGCCAGGCTCATGGGTAGACCACTGCCAAGCTAAACAGGAAGTGCCCTGAGAGAGAGCAGAGGACAACTCAGCTCCACCGTCCACCAGGGTAACCAGGCACGCAGGCCGATGGCTCCCAACTCCTCTTGCCCGCAAGGCGATACGTCTATAGAGGGTTATACTTTAGGTGTGTATCTCGCCTGACCTGCTGTCTATGGTACCTGTGTGAAAAGGACTTCTGGATGAAGGGCACCCTTAGAATCTAGCAAGGAGAATATTACATGCCACCCTTAACAGAAACTGCTGTGTGGCAAAGGCAGTATTTATTAATCCGAGGTGGTATTTTAGGGACTCAGTCATGTGTGGAAGGGAGGGTCTCCTATCGATTCTGTGATGTGTGGGTAGGCTGGTCTTTATAGAAGCCCTTGTGTGAATGAGGGGAGAGTCAGTCATGTGTGTAAGGCAGAGTCTCCTATATGTTCTCTAATGTGTGGGTTGGCTTGTATTTTCTTGAAGCCCTTGTTTGAATGAGGTGAGGCTCAGTCATGTGTGGAAGGGAGGGTCTCCTATAGATTCTGTAATGTGTGGGTTGGCTTGTATTTTCTTGAAGCCCTTGTTTGAATGAGGTGAGGCTCAGTCATGTGTGGAAGGGAGGGTCTCCTATAGATTCTGTAATGTGTGGGTTGGCTGGTATTTTCTTGAAGCCCTTGTTTGAATGAGGTGAGGCTCAGTCATGTGTGGAAGGGAGGGTCTCCTATAGATTCTGTGATGTGTGGGTTGGCTGGTATTTTATAGAAGCTCTTTTTGAATGAGGTAAGACTCAGTAGTGTGTGGCAGAGTTTGTGATTTAGACTCTTGGTGTGTGCTTATGTGGGTCGTGCAGACGCGCTATTGTGCGCGGAGGGAGGAGTTTGTAGATACTGTATAGTGTATTTGAAGTGGTCTTGTAGACCGTCCTTCATGTGGCTGCTCTTTAGACACTCAATTCTATGTGGATGAGGTGGTTGTTGAAACATTGTCTAGTGTGTGAAAAGGGTGGATATACATGCACCCCATGGTGTGCGGTTGAGTTGGTACTTTAGAATCTCCATTGTGTGTGCTTGTGGTGGTGCATCAAAAACTCCCTAGTGTGTAGTCTTGCAGACGGTTAATGGTGCACAAATGAGGTGTTATTATAGACACTCCAAGGTGCGTTACGAGATGTTTTAGAAACTCTATAGTCTGGGGATGAAGTGGCCCTGGAGACACACCATGATGTGAGGATAAGGAGATCTTCTAGAAAGTCCATGTGGGTGAATGAGGTGGTCTTGCAGACACTCCATGATGTGCGGAACTGTGATCCTTTAGAAACCCCATCATGTGTGGATGGGGTGGTCTTGCAGATCTTCAGTGGTGTGTGCTTACGGTGGACCCTCAGGCATTCTACTGTATATGGTTGCCCTGAAATGACTCAACGTGCCACAATGTATTTTCCTTTGGCTTTATAAAGGTTGTGAAGGTTCTTGCCTCATTTGTCATGTTAAAGAATTCAAGCACATGCATTTTATAGATTATGTGGTGTATACATGAGGTGTTATTTTAGAGATTTTGTGATGTTTGTCTGAGCTGGTGAATTAGAATCTCCATGTTTTGTGACCTAGAATGTAATGTGTAGAGATGTTGCGTGGTCTGTTGCGTGGTCTTCTGCAGACTACAAAGTATGATGCTTACGTTTTATTTTAGGCATTCAATGATGTACACATGCAGTTTTCTTGTAGACCTTTCATGGTTTGTGGTTCGGTTGGTCTTGTAGATGATCTATCGAGTCCATGAGATGTTCGCTTACATGGCGTATGTATGGAGTCCTTGGCAGACATGTCATAATGTATGCATTAGGTGGTTTCATAGATACGCCATGGTGGGCATGAGGTAGTTTTAGGGATACTTCATGGTGTGTGATTGAGATGAACTTGTGGACACTCCATGATGTGTAGATCTGGTGGCCTTGAGGCCACTGCGTGGTGTGTGGCTGAGGTGGCTTCTTTGATAGTCCTTCGTATGCAGGTCCTTTAGACACGTGATAGTATAGAGTGTGGGGAGATGCACTGGAATACACTCAATGGTTTGTGTTTGAGTTCTTCCTTTACATACTCCATGGTGTGCAGTTGGGGTGGTCTTTGCGGGACTTCATAGTCTGAGGTCGGAGTAGGATTTTAGTCACTCCACATTGTGTGGTTGAGGTGGTCCTTTAGATGCTCCATGGTGTGTGGACGAGGTGGTCTTGCAACACAATGGGATGTGTGAACGAGGTGATCTTTTAGACACTCATTGGTGTGAGGATGAGGAGTTCCCGTAGCTAATCCATGATGTATGAATGGGGTGGTCGTTTATAGACAACATAGTGTGTGGATGAGGTAGATCTTTAGATGCGCCATGGGGTGTAGCTGAACATGGGAGAATGCATGATCCTTGGCGATTACAGCTACCAGACTGAATGTAAATTAGACTTCAACACACCTGCCCTCTTAGACGGTTTACATGATCATACTCAAGTAGCACAGGTAGAATATTCTACTCATGTAGCCGGACATACATTGGATCAGACATTTGTTAGATCATCCAATGTAAGAACTCCCACACCAGCTCTCATTAGTTGGACTCATCGTACAGACATGCCATTATTAAAAGGAAAGATTACTCATGTAATTCCAACCTCAAAACGCCCCTTGGAATCAGATGCATTCGGAAACAGTTAAAACAAGGACGACCATTTTGTCAATGCCTCAGAATGCCCTAAAATTCTATTGGAAGATTTGACTAGCTACACTCAAGGAAGGGTGGATGAAATGTCCCCTCTAGTAACAACTAATACCTACACAAAGGGTTGCCAAACACAAACAAAAATTACACCTACCCTTAAATGTACAACAAGTAAGATCAGGAATACAGAAAGACAGTGGGGATAGCAAACATATTGAAGAATCATTGCTTGCCTGTAAAGTTCTCCAACATGGCTACAAGAAAAAGTTAATTAAGCTGAAGAAACTTGACTACAGTCAAAAGATGGACTTGGCAGCCAATACAATGAAGAAAGCCTGCTCTGTAGTTGAGGAGATCAGTAAAGGACCTAGATTTTCAGTGGTACAACCAACCCAATAATTAACTGATCAACATATGCAATTTTCTCAGAAAATATATATACAGCACAATAGGACCACACCCTTCTGTCACTGGGCCAGACCAAGTACACAATGCTATAGATACTCTGGACTGCTTTCATGTACTGGATAGACAGACATTAGGAAATCATATACTTTCATCTAGATGTTCTGGTTCACCATTAGACATACTCCCACCAGCAAAAAGCAGAGAAGATATTTCCTCAGTTTGTAGACCAAATCCTGGAAATATTTAACTGCTCGCTTTCTTCAGCTATTTTCCCAGATAGGTGGAAAAACTCAGTAATTAAACCACTGTTTTCATAAGCCTCACTGGATCCTAACTGTTCGGGAATTGCAGGCCAATCTCACAGCTCCCTTTGCTCTCCAAGCCATTGGAGAGAGTGTAGTTACACAGATGCAACACTTTGTTGAATCAAAGGGAATTCTAGATAAATCTCAATTAGGTTTCAGACCTGGTGGAATTACAGAATTGTCCACTACCGCTAAGATACCTTAGATAGCGATAGTGCACTCTAACAACTACCCACTCAACACCCAATGTGTAGTACAGGTGGTACTTTAGGCATTCAATATGTCCTTTAGGCATTCAATAGGTATGTGGTTGAGTTGGCATCCCACAAGGTGAAATTGTTTGTGTTAGTTTGACTTTCTATCAATTGTCATGCACAGTAACTCGTGTGTCCTTTTAAATGCAGTGGTACACATTTCATTTTATGGACGCTGTACTGTGCGAGTTGGGTGGTCTTTTTCTACACTCCCTGGTGTGTAACTTGTATCATGTTAGAAACGTTGCTGTGTGGTTGAGGGGATGGTTTAGACTCTGCTTGCTGTAGGCTAAGAGGGATATTTTGGACATATTGGTGTATGATTAAGGTGGTATTCTACTAATTACACGTTGTCTAGCTAAGGTGTTATTTGTAGATACTCCACAGTGTGCTCAGGAGGTGTTCTTGTGGACCATCTAGGGTGTGTGGATGAGGTGGTCTTGTAGATACTCCACGGTGTACAGCTGAGATGAACTTGTAGACACGCCAAGGTGTTTGAATACAGTGATGGTTTTAGACATACAATTGTGTGGGAATGAGGTGGTCTTATATATGCAGGTCATCTTGCAGACTCAATGGTCGGTCGATGAAGTGTTTTCGAACCTTCCATGGTGTATGTGTGGATGCGGTGGTCCCTTAAACACTCAATGGTCTGTTAATGATGGTTTTTTAGACCTTAGATTAAGTGTGGATGAGGTACCCTTTAACCAATCGATAGTGTGGATCAGGTGGTCCTTATGACACTCTATGGTGTGTGAATGAAGTGGTCATGTAGACTCTGCAAAGCGTTGAATATGTGCAGGGATTGCCTCATCTGCTGCACACACAACCAGACTAATCAATGCATGCATACATTTTCCAACCCCAAACAACTCTGCCACCATTGCCAGAGCACTCATTGGGTCTAGATTAGACTATTGCAATGCCTTATTAGCAGGTACCTCTTCACGCAACATTCATAAGCTCCAAATCATTCAAAGCAATGCGCTCAGAGCAGCACTCAACATCCCGCAGTGCAAAAACATCTCAGCAGTAAGAGGAAGCGTACACTGACTGCCAATCTGCGAGCGTATTTCTTTCAAAACATTAGCAATCACTCACAAACGGCTTTCCGATTCAGTGCCAAAATATCTCTTGCAGAAATTCTTTAAAGCCCAATCCTCTAGAACCGTCCCTCTTATTCGCATCAACTCACCATCCCCCCATTCAAGCGCAAGAGAGCGGGAGGTTCTAGCTTCCCGGTCATAGCTTCAAGACCTGGAACTCATTACCATTGACACTGAGATCGAAACAATCCTATTGGGTGTTCCGGAAACAACTTAAAACGCTAGTCTAAACAATTAACTTACCTCGTGTCTGAATGCAACTTCACTAATTGTACCTGCTCATAAGTGATCTGTTCCATTGTATGCAACCATTACCTTATGTTTCTCTGTTTTTCAGTTTCTAATGTATGTAACCAGCACCTTGATGCCTCCAGATTTAGTGTGCCTAACAAATTGAAAAAGTGCATTAAATAAATAAATAAATAAGTCTGTCTCATGGGCACTCCATGATGTAGGGATGAAGAATTGTTGCCAACATCCATGGATTGTGGGTGAGGTGGTCTTGTAAACATTACATAGAATGTGGATGAGGACTTGCCAAAGTGTGTAGATTGAAGGTCCAGAGGCACCCCAAGGTCTGTGAACAAAGTGATCCTTTGTACGCTGCTTGGTGCGTAGGTGTGGTGATCCTTTTCACACTTGCTTGTGTGTGGATACGGTGGTCTTGTAGACCCTTCATTGTGTGTGGATGAGATGGTTTTAGAGACACTGTTTTGTAGAAGGATGAGATGATGTTTTAGACACTGCATGGTGTCTGGCTTGATTGACACCCCAGTGTGTGTGATTGTGGTGGTCATTTAGGAAGCCATTGTGAGCAGATTAGGTTGTCTTGTGGATGCACCGTGGTGTGTGGGTGATGTGGTCTTGTATATACTTTATGGTGCGCAGTTGAGGTTTTTTTGAAACCTTCATTGTGTGCGGATGTGTTTGTTTTGGCCTTGAAGAGAATCCATTGTGTGTAGAGCAGGGGTTCTTCAAGACACTCTATGATGTGTGACAGAGGTGGGCCTTGACACGCGTCATCACATACAGTTGAAGTGGTCCTTTATCCGATCCATGGTGTGTGGATGAGGAGAGAGAGAGAGAGAGAGAGAGAGAGAGAGAGAGAGAGAGGGGGAGAGGGAGAGGGAGAGGGAGAGGGAGAGGGAGAGGGAGAGGGAGAGGGAGAGGGAGAGAGAGAGAGAGAGAGAGAGAGAGAGAGAGAGCGAGAGAGAGAGAGAGAGAGAGAGAGAGAGAGAGAAAGAGAGAGAGAGAGAGAGAGAGAGAGAGAGAGAGAGAGAGAGAGAGAGAGATTGCTATCATGGTTGCCATGCTGTATGCTAGAGATAATAGTTTACTGACATCAATTGTGTTTTTATTTTTAGGCTTTCATATGTTTGCCATGTTTCTTGATTTTGTTTTAAGGTGTATCTAGGATTATATTGGGAAGTCTGCCCATTTGTCATTGCTTATTGGTTAGGACAGCCGTGTTTCTTCCTAATCCCATGACATGACACATGTTCACCATTGGCATCTGTGTCCAAATCATGGACTATATGACGACATGGATAAAAACAGGCGGCCAAAATGATATAAACAGAGGTAGAAGTGATATCCATTTATAAATCCATCCTCAAAGGTGCCATCAAACATATAAACATGACCGAAATGGGAGTCGCGTCTTCCCACTCGGGGAACCGTGGAGCGTCGCCGCGCTCGGGCTTCCTACAGTTTTCTCTGGAAGAAGAGTGACACATCTGCTCTGACAAACATTTGTGCATCTAACGATCCTTCGTGGCAGCTGCTAAACTGCAGATACACAGTTGGAAGGTCTCCAAGGACAGGCCAGGCGTCCCCAGAATCATAGGCGTATTTTGGTTTTCCGAACACAAGCAAACAAATAAAAAAAAATCAGGACAAGCCATTACAGAACATTAAAAATCTGTTGAATAAGCAGCTTGAGAAGGAACAGCTGCCGTGTCTACACAATGAGAGCCGACGCGGTTTTCTAAAATTGATCGGTATTAACAAAGGGCTTCACGTGGCTCCATGTCGTCTTGCACGTTTCACCAGATCCTGTGTACTCGGCAGCCATTTTGAGGGGCCGACCTGACAATGACCTACAGCACTCATTGAAAAGAGAGGGATAGTGGTATTTTAAGTCTTCCTTGCATCGGCCGAGGCCTTTATAGCCGCTCCTAGTAGGCAAACGTAGATCACTATTGTTATTACCGGTGTACTTTAGCCCTCCGTACTATGGGACTCATCACAAGTTTGGCCTGAGCCGTTAAATGTGGTGGTAATGGGTATTACTGCTGCATTTAAGCACTGGCCAAATCACGAGTTGGGGGGAAAATAGCATTTTCACTTCCACCTTTTTGCTGGAAGTAAAAATGACAATTTCCAGGCCATTTCTGACTGTTTTCGGCGCTATTACCACTGGCGCAATTACGAACAGCGGTTTTAGCGCTCCCCAACTCCATTGAGTCAATATGAACCCAATGGGGATTTACTGCTCCCCTGCAACTCGTGACCCAGTGCAAATTGCACCCGACCAAGTTGCGGTAGAGCCTTTAGCTTTGGGCGGTAATCCGGCGGTAACACCGCCGGGATACCACCCAACTCGTGATGAGGCCCATGTCTAGACTTGAAGTGGCTGGAAAGGACCTTTATCCCAGAACTGGATTCTAGTTCAGAATCTATTCAGATAGAATGGGGCAACAGTAACTGTGACAAATCAACTTCCGGGGCACCAGTGGTCCAGGGATGAATATCGGTTTCTAAACCATCAATCAGTCTCACACCTCTAGTACACCAGAAGAGACCCGAACATACTGGAAACACAAGCAAATTATAAACCTCCTTGTCCAATTTTGGTAAAGTGGACGGAACGGCTGACTTATCTCTGCAAGGTTGTGGATCGTTGGTTAGTTGCAACACAGCGAAAATACAATTATTACTCATTGATAAAAGGGACTGTCCAGTCAGGGTTGTACACAAATATCTACTTTATTATTATCACAACAGACAGTTCTAGCAACACTACAAAATACAACTCACCCTGTAAAGGAATGCAGAGGACAGACAGTTTCAAGAAGGAAAGGGGATGTGCTCTGGATACTGACAGGAGGGTAGTCAGTAAAGTAACTAATTGCAATAGTTCAAGGATATTTGGTTTCAGCACAAAGGGATCAATCGGTCATAAAATGTCAGAGGCCTTAGGCTCGTGTACACCCCAGATATAAATAAAAAATAAATCAAAGCAATCTACTTCTTTGCTCTTCTCCACAACTCCTGCCCACACCTGCTTCTTTACCCATAGTTATTCCAAAATAAGTCACATTTTGGACCGAGAGCATGGATCTGCAACTTTTAGCTTTACAGGTGTTCTAGACTGCAATTCCCATCAGCCCTATCGTGCACTTCCTGTTTGGCCTGCGTATTGTCTACCCATGAGGCTGCCCCACCTTCTTTGCCACCAAAGTACTGCTTTCTAACAGGGCACACCCCATGTCAGTATTACATGCATCCATATTAATTGTATTACGAACAGGGTGATTTCTCCAAGGTTTCACATTCATTTCCACATGCTTTATTGAACACAGAGATATCGCCCATATATATATATGTATATATATTCAGTGAAAAAACTTAGTTAAAGGGACGATATGGTTCAAAGTAAAACCGAAAAACCCCTGAAATTCGGCAGTTATGGTAAGATAAGCAATCATAACTCGCGCCACCGTGCACTGCTAACACTAACACCCAGGACATCAAAGATGACATCACAAATGTCATTGATGACATCACTGATGACATCACATGTGTATGTACTTTTCATGAAAACTCTGTACAAGGGATTCTTATAATGCTGACCAAAAACTGTCAAGGATCAATGGGATAAATATCATGAGCTAATTAGTGCATTAAGCAATGCATTGATATAAATAGCATTCTATTATGAAGTTCTATCCAGTATACTAAGCTACTCATGCAGAAACATAGGCAGTGTGTGCAGCATACATGATGAAGGTGCAATATTCATAATCTTGCCATTTTGAATAGTGAAAAGATAACTGCTTTCTTATTAGAGTTTTGCGTACTGTGAAGGTAACGTAATTAGCACCAAGGTCCCTTTGCGGGTCCAATGCTTTACAGCTGGTAAAACCAGCCGTTAAGGTGGGAACCCGCAAAGGGACCTTGTAATCAGGCGCTAAGGGATTACCGGTACCGGTACCCTTACCGGTATGGTAATCCCTTAGCGCCAGGGTCGTAATGAGGCCCCTTGACTGTTACTGAGCAAACCCATGTGGCCTAGTTATGTCAGTAAAGGAAAAAAAGGGGGAGCTAGACATGTGATGTCATCAGTGATGTCATCAATGACATTTGTGATGTCATCTTTGATGTCCTGGGTGTTAGTATTAGCAGTGCACGGTGGCGCGGACATATCAAAAATCTGAGCGTGGTGAATGTAAATTTAAATAGTGTGCCCCATTTCCCCTTTGAAGTTGGCTCTGAAAAGAGCCGTTTTTTTTGTTTTTTTTACAGATGCTTGACAGACACCTGTTATTTTGTATTTTTTTTCTTGTTTTGTTTTCTTACTTTACTCCTAAAATCTTCACATAACCTTCTCCAAAGCAACCCTTACATTCCAAAATAGAAAGGCATTTCCCGTAAAAGATAAAGAGATGCCATCTTCTTTAAAATTAACAGCATTACTGGCATCAATATTCTCATTATTACAGAAGAACATACCAGCTCTAAGCATGAAGGCACACATGCCTCGGTTGATGACACACCTAGCAATGTTTTGCTGAGGACAAAAAACTAAACTATTGTCCCATATTGCCCTAGGTAGTAATCCAGAAAAAATTACTTTCGCATTTGGAAGGATCTTCATTACGGCTTGAACCAATCATTCCAAATCAGCCAACAAAGTAGGGGCACTGACGTTGCCCAAATAGAAAACACCATAGTGCAAAACTACCACATGCGGTCTGTTCATCGTGGCCATATCCTCACAAACTTGTACAATTCCCTGTACATTGCAATCAGGCACAGTGCTCCACACCACCTCCTCTCCTTTCACATCAAAGTTCTTTGCAACATGCCTGCATTGAACATACTGTTGTAAACCATACACAAACATATCTCCAAGCACCAACACCCTGACATTCTCTACTTCTGCCATCTTCACCACACACAGCCTCTTTCAACACAAATCCACAACCTCGACATTTGATTGGCTGATCCGTACAGTCTTCTTTCCATGTTGGATATCCTGGAAAAACCCGGATGTAGCAAACCATGTCCACGAACAGCCGCGGTGTCCGTGGACGGCGTCCACTTTACTCTCTTTGCCATTCCCTCATTGCATACAGCTAAGCAATCACACAATACGAATAACGTCCTCAGAACACCCCCATTTTGTGAATTTTCGAACATTTCAGGACAATTATCATTTCATTATTCAACATATTAACATTACAAATATTATACTTTCATCTTGTACTCTGCACACAATGCTATGTTTCTACATTAGTAGCTCAGTATACTAGATAGAATCCCATAATACAATGCTATTTATATCAATGCATCGTTCAAAGCACTAATAACGGTATGATATTTATTGCAAATTCCTTGACACTTTTTTCGCAACATTATAATAAAAATCCCTAGTACACAAATTCCATGAAAAGTACATACACATGTGATGTCATCAGTGATTTCATCAATGACATTTGCAATGTCATCTTTGATGTCCTGGGTGTTAGTCTTAGCAGTGCACGGTGGTGGCGCGAGTTATTTTTCATAGCTTACCATAACTTGCGATTTTCAGGGGTCTTTCAGCTGTACTTAGAACCATAACGTCCCTTAAACAAACTTTTTTTAATATCGCGCAACAATATACAATCATGGTGTGCAAAAACCAACTTCTCACAGGTGGCTTTACACAGAATGTTGCAAAGTAAGAATTTATGCTCGTTCACAGTGAAGGTCAGCTGCTTCCATTTTTTTCTCGGGCCCCGGAGAGGCTCACAAAGAGGACTATAAGGTTGTATTGTGTTTTGACCTTGACAGACAGAGATTGTGATGAAAGACTTCTCTTGAAGGAGTGTTGCTAAAACGTAAGAGAAGATAAGGATGAAATTTCTGAAACGAAACCACTTTTATATATTATATCACTATGCGAAAGATCGTTCGCACACGCAGAGTCGTATTTTGGGACTGCACTACTCGTAGACAATGGAAATTGCAATTGTACTGTAAGTAACCCTTTAGATTATTTTATACCAAATATAATTACAAAAGCGTAGCATTAAAGACCGCTCAAGTTGAACTTGTTCATTCAAAGTGGCATAATGTTTTCTACCGCGCACTATCACCGCCAAATTGATCCCCTGTCATTTAGAGGGCTCTGAAAAAGGCAGACGACACAGGGTGGGTTAATAAAAATAATTTAACCGCTCTATAGGCGGTCAAGCGCTCTACTCGCTGTGCCACTTCACTGTAGCCTGTCAAGTGGCACAGCGAGTACAACACTCGCTTTGACATCCGTGCACAGCTTGCTAACGCAAGTTCGAATCCCGGCAAGGCCAAACTCAGCCTTTCATCCTTCTGTGGTCGATAAATGAGCACCACACACCGTGGGTAATAATAAGCACCGCTTAGATACCTCACGGTTCTTAGCGCTATATGAATGAGAAAATATTATTATTTTATTATTAACATACTCCGTTGCACTATCTTCGATAGCAAATAGTTTCACGCCCTAATAAATAAAATGATGATTTTTAATGAAGATCGGCTGGTGAGACTTATTTATGTTTTTTAAAACAGGTATGTGGCCCCATTTTGCCTATGTCACGATTTACAGACTGCAGCGGATGGGGTCTTCAACTGCCAGGTCCAGGTCCAAATATGCAACTTCATGACCCTCACCATTTTATGGGACAATCGCCAAGGACCAATATGCCCTTACGCAGCACTAGTGGCTACAAACAACATACCAACCAATAGGGTGGTCTAATGGCTCGTTGTTGGAGCAACCTTCTGATTATCAGAGCGACCATTTACTGCTTTTATCATAAACCAACAGCCTATCTACCGCAAAGGAACAACGCGTGGCTCAAAATAAACTTTTACTGATCAACAGCAGAGACAATAGCAAATCGCTGAATATTCACTAAACATTTCATGTGAAATAAATGTACTTTACCAAATGTACAATCCTGCTGTTTACTTTTAAACCACAGTTTCATATTCCGAATTGAGGCGCTCTGAGTTGTAAGCTGATCTAACACCCTCTGTACCGCAAAGGAACATTGCGTGCCTCAACATGAACTTTTGCGGATCGACAACAAAGACAAATGCAAATTGCTGAATATTCTCTAAACATTTGATGTCAAATAAATGTTCTTTACAAAATTTACAATCTTGCTGTTTGCTTTTAAATCACTGTTTCATATTCCGAATTGTGGCGCTGTGTTGTGACATAATATGTGTTGTCTTCCGGGTTCTGTGTAAAGTCACTTAGGACTGGAGACGACGGGGCGCGTTTGATGACGCACCCTCTAACGTCACGGAGAGAGGCGGGGAATATGAATGCTTTGATAATATCAGGCTTAGGGGCGGGAGATATGATTTAGTGTCGCAAAAGCAAGTCAGCCAGGTCAATTATGCCAGTCATAGGATTATCACATAATGTCGGCGTACACCAGCCGGATTTATCGTTTCTTTAGTGGACAAAAAGTCGGTTGACGCCCATAGGAAATTGTACTATTAGCGGACAAAAGGAGTGCTCTTAAAACACTTTCACCCTGACAACGAACAATACAAACAACGTTCTCAGAACACCCACATTTTGTGTAATTGCAACCATTTCGGGACACCGCGAGTGTTCTTAGAACACATTCAACTAGACAGATTACAATACGGACAGCGTCCTGAGGACACCCCCAGTTTGTGTATTTACGAACAATTAAGTACACTGCAAGTGTTGATAGCTCATTTTTACCTTCCTTGCGAACAAAAAAGACACATACTCCGTCCTCTAAACACCCCACCATTTAGTTTATTTACAAAATGTCAGAACAGCCGTGTTCTCCGTGGACAAATCAAACACAACAAAAACGTCTAGCACATAAAAAAACAAAACATTGAACCTATCTCATACTCCCCCACCCTCCCCAAACACTCTTACACACCAACACACGGCACTAAATACAATTTTTTATCCACGTTTCACTGTGCTGTACGCGGTCGACAGCGAATACAAGATGGCGGGCGCCACAGAAAATCTGATGCGCATCATGCACCACGCCGCCCAATCAGCGAATACGTCGCATGTCCGCGGACATGACGCAAGCCGCTGGGCCAATCGGGGTGCTGTCCGCGGAGCGAACAGGGAAGTCCGTCCGCGAAGCGAACACAGATATCACACATTTTTTTGCCTTACATTTTGGTCATTTTTAAAAATACTACTAGACGGATTTACACCAAATTTGCAAAAGCACGCTTTCGGTACCTGGCCGCCGCTCCTGCCGCAAATTTGGTGTAAATCTGTCCAGCGGTTGGGCTGTAGCCGCGCGCAAAGTTTTTTCCCATTCAGTCTATGGGAAAAAACAAAAGTTTTGGGACCCCCCCTATAACTTTTCCCCCCCTGGAGGAATCCTCACCAACCTTTGCAAAAAAATCCAGAGTGGGCCATATACTTTTTTTGCAAAGTTTGGTGAGGATTCGTCCAGGGGGAACGAAGTTATAAGCCACCCAAAAAAACACCAACTTAACCATAATTACCGCGTCCATGTAATATAGAATAACATGTTCCTTCCGAATATAAAAAGAAGGCATCATAACCACCTAGCCAGCATAGTGAGTGGTGAGGGACGATGGGAATTGTAGTCCAAATCACCTGGAGAGCTGCAGGCGTCAGACCCCTGATCTAGAGCGAGAGGACAAACAGAATATTAGTGTTGAATGCAAGTTTAACACGATTCAATGGACGTGTGTTTGATTATGAGTATCCCCTTAAATGATCTAATCTCCTCCAGCAATGTTGTGTAATCTAACGTAATGCAGCGGCAGGCGCCAAAAACAAAATGGTGACTAAGCACTCAACTCAAAGAAAGCCACAAAGAGGAAGAACGGAACAGAAGAAGAATTTAATAAGGGGAGGGTTTGACCTTTTACCTGAAGGCAGGTCAAATCCTGGCGTTTTGGATACCTTTGGGAAATGCTATTTCAAAGTTCTGCAGCGCTAACCGCCAACCACCTGCCAAGACCCTTCAACAGTCTACAACGATTGATGGTCATAGTCTACGGGGAAGCGGCTCTTTGGGCCGGGAAAAGGAACGCCACTTCCAGCGGTCTTTCATGGCAATTGGGGCGTGACCTTAGAGAACTTTAGGAGCAATCGTGAGGAGCATGAGTGCAACCATACCCTTTGCAGACAACCAGTGCGGAAAGAGGTGGGCATTTCCTGGGGTATTGTTTGCATCCCCAATGGGAAAGGAAAGAGCTTCTTTACCCGCCGATAACTTAATTGGCTCAGCATCAGTGACCTCCACCATAATAGACAAGTCCATCAAAGTTGAACAAACTCCTTTACCCCTTCAAGATGGCATTATGGATACGTCAATCCGTACATTACATTGCATGAGATCAATACAAATACTTACTCACGCCTGCAAAACAAAGCTCAAATATATTTTATACAAAATGATTTTAAAAAAGTCCCAATGAAACATCTCTGTAGGACCTGTAAAATACTCCCGTTCGATTTACTTAACTTGTAGTGTACACCTAGAGGCGTCAGCGTTATTGGCGATGGAATAGCTCCAAACCACCTGTAAATAACTCCCAAGACCCGACACAATCGCACTCAATTTAGACTATAGTCAGTGTGTCTGTCATTCTGACACTGGCTCTGTAATATGGATTTTACTGTGGCCATTTGGATGCCAGAACGATAATGTGTTTTACTGTGGCATCACTGGCATGGCTTTATTGCGAATGACATCATGATTTTCTCATAGCAATGTAGGCACCAGCATGAGAATGTGATTTATAGAGGCAATATTGTCCGGGCATTTTTTAGAATGGCATCACAATAGTCTGGGTAATGCAGATGCCTCTGTACTTTCCACTGGAAATTGTGGTGCCTGTTGATACAATGGCATGCCAGTATTTTTCTGCAGCATCACTACTTTCCAAGCTGGCAACTTGCCTTTTTTTGTCTCAAGAGTCGGCCAATCAGTGGACTCGGTTCTTTTCAACCCATCATAGAAGATCTTCTCACATGACCATGGACAGCATCCGTGGCACCCCCAGACATTATTCATAGGGCTGGCCTTATGAGGTCACTGGATATCTTGGGGTGGCACACAAAGTTGCATTCGTAAGAGGCAGGCTAGCCCCTCGGGGGGCAGCGTTTTTATAGGGGTGGCTGTGTCCCCCCTTGGCCACTCCTTGGAGGCGCCTCTGGACAGCATACGTGTGAGTCTGCAAAATATGGCCCTCCAGGGGTTTTGCACTACAACTCCCATCATCCATAGCCAGCATAGTAAATGGTGGGGGATCATGGGAGTCATAGTTCAAAACATCTGTAAAGGAATAGGTTGCAGAAGACTACCTTAGAGGGACCTCACAAGAAAACTAAGATCAACTAAATCACATGATATAAGCTGATAGGAAAGTCCAGCCAGAACCAGTCTACTAAATACAAGGCCAGGCATTCGGAAGGATGTTATCTTAAAATCCATGTCAAACTTAAATTCTCGAATCTCCTATCATTTCCACATCACCTGCATCCTCCTTGTGGTGACAATGCATTCAGCTTTACAAAAAACACGTGTTTTGCATGTATTTGGTTGTGGATCCTTAATGACCCCCTCTCCAGGAGCGTCCCTGCATTGCTATGTAGCACTGCTCCCCATCATTCGCAATATCTAGCCTGGTTATAAGGTCAGCAATATCCCAGACTATGAACGGTTATGGACCAGAGAAATGATCATGAGATGAAGCGTCAGGTTCCCATGGCCCCAAGCATGGACCAGCAATTCTGTTCATGCTTTCCATGAACGCCATGTTCACCGACAGTTCTCAGGAAGGAACCTAAGCACGGTATGGCAATGGCGGATTGCGGCAGGTGAATCAGTGATGTTCGCTAGAATGCTAAGAAGTCGAGAGAGAATGTAGGCTCTTCAACATTTCTGAGACGGAAACACTTTGCAGTTTCGATGATTCCTTATTGGGGTGAATGTCGATGCCCACCAGCGAGACGACCTGGTTCTGGCCTCTTCATTGCATACCAATTCATGCCAACTAGTGCTTCAGATGGTAGTTTCATCCCCAATATTTCAATGGACTCGGTCGGTATATGAACTGCATATCATCCTGATGGCAGAGTGTCCGAACACCTCCAACAAATGTATATTTCTGGATAATTGACTGATTTGGTTTTCATCTCAACCTATGAATTTCCTGCTATGTTGGAGGCGTGGGCGAGTGGTCACTACTTGACGCTAGCAACATCTCACAAGAATCTCTTTACGGTGCTCCCTTGGGCCTCTTAGGAAGGCCATGAAGCGAATCAATGTACTGGGATCCTATGGTTCAAGACCTTCGCAGTTGTCATGATCTGCACTCTAAGGGAAAATTCAGAACTAATGTACGGGTAGTGATTCTGTCTTATGTTTCACTTAACCCTGACAGGAGATAATTTGATCTGTTAAGAAGTTACCAGGAGGGACTCCATGTATCCCTGACTTGCTCCTGGAAAGGGAAGAGTAAGTTAGAAGTGAGTGAGACTTACTACCAGTAGGTTCCTTGTGAATTGGTGCAAGCATGTAGTTATAGTCACATAATGCACAGACTATTTTCTCATATTTGCCATTTTACCTAATGCCATCTGGTATTTTCTTTTGGGGCAGGTGGTACAACCCCTCCCAGATCCCTGTGAGATGTCTTTGCGCTTCTGCTGCTACTGAAGGTTGCATTTCATGAATATAATAGATGGTGTCCACTAACAATTTGTGAAAATAAAGTATGGTTGACAATCTGCTTTTAGACCTAAATGGTCCACAGAATAGAACTAACACTAGCAAGGACCTTTTGACACTACTAGAGGAGGCCATGCCAGCAGTCCCATTCCGTTTGGATCGATCAGTGTCACTGGCCCACAGGAAAACAAAAGAGCTGATGACTGAAAGGTTTATAATTAATCTTAACCTCTGGCATTGCTCTGGGCAACCTTGCAGATCATTGTTCTAACTCCCAAGCCATTACAAAAAGGGGAAAGACCATATGTAAATCAGGCTTAGTCCAGCCCGAATTGCTTGGTCACATCCCTTCTGCACAAGACCACAAGCATCCCCAAAGATGTTTCGGCCTTGTTGGACCTCATCAGTGAGGAGTAGCTCGGGACTCTAGGCCCAGCAGGCACGGGACCCACGTCTGGGCATACCTATCCCACTCGGGGTGACAACAGCAAAACAAAAGCGGTGACGCTGGAAGGTTTAGAATTAATCCTGACCTCTGTCATTGCTCTGGGCAACCCTCCAGACTATCGTTCTTCGCCTGCCAAGCCATTACAAAAAGGGAAAGACCATATGCAAATCAGGTCTGGTCCCATCCCAAAACGGGCAGTCCATCCCAAAGTGCTAGGTCACATCCCTTCTGCATGAGACCGCAAGCATCCCAGGACATGTTTCAGCATCATTGTGTCATCAGTGAGGAGTAGCGTGGGTCTCTCGGCCAATTGGGGTAATGCCTCCTCTCCATCTTTACCGATCATATATGGCGTTCCGCAGGGGCATGCATCTCGCCTCTCCTGTTCAACCTGTATCTCAAACCACTATGCGATTTTCTACAAAGCTCTGGGGCCTTCTTTAGCAACTCTGCTGATGATACTCAGCTGGTCCTGGAGCTTTGTGTGAGTTACAAACAGGATCTAGCAAGACTAAACAATCTCTATCTCTTAGTAGAAACCTGGATGAACCAAAACTGGATGCGTTTAAACAATAATAAGACAGAACTGATCATTTGTGACTCCCATCAGGCCCGGACTAAACTCGACCCAAGATACGAATCTTTTAAAATCCATGATTGTGACATCCCAATGTTCAAGAAATTCAAGACCCTTAGTTTCCGTCTTGATGCCTCCCTTAATGCTGAGTTACGCATTAACCAAGCAGCAGCAAATTGTTCATACTATCTCAGGATCCTTAAAAACATCGGGCGAGTTCTATCCCAACCCAACAGTGCATTAATCACACGCGCAGGGATCGCCCCCAGGATCGATTACTGCAACGCCCTACTGGGCGGTACAACAAGAAAGAGTTTACAAAAGCTTCAGGCAGTGCAGAATGATGCCGTCCACATTATAAAAAGAAAAACCAGGATAGAACGCATAACCGAAAGCGGGCAATCACTACAGTGGCTTCCGGTTTTGGCCAGGGTTCAGTTCAAGACAGCCACATTGGTACATAGATGCCTTTAAGGCTCCAGCCACCATATATCTAAGAAACCTGATATGCCCTTGTCAACTGTCAAGAACCCTGCGGTCATCCACCTTATCCTTGGTCTGTCCGGTTGACCATGCATGTACCCATGGCCTCGGTAGACCATTTCCTGCAGTCGCAGCCAACCTTTGGAACACCTTTCCGGTTGTGCTCAGACAGCAGAAAGATCCCATAATCTTTCTTGCAAAATTGAAAACATTGCTCTTCTCATAAAATCCCCTTAGCCCCCACGTCTCTTTTGCTTTCTATTTTGTCCTGTTTGCCCCTTTGTCCCTGTGTTTGTGTTTCTCTGCGCCCTGATGCCTGTGTGTCACGAGTGGGGCTCACCTGTGATTCGGTGTCTGATTCGCAGGAAGATATTTCAGCCTCAGCAGATGGCGTAGTCCGGAGTCTTTTTTTTAGAGAAGAGATACGGTCTGTTCCGGGAACTCGCCACAGTGGTTGCGTAAGAAGGCAAACAGCAACCAAGGCGGAGGATTCCCTGCACAGCCTGTTAGGGGAAAAAGCCAGTGGCAGAAAAAACCCCTGGATTGTTTGTGCACAGGGCTGAATGGAAGTCCAACGATCTTTCAGTTCCGGGAAGAAAACAATCACTGAGGTGTGCTCTTGTAAGCGCTGCGAGGAAATAAGGCCAAGAGGTTCTGCAGCTGGGAATCCGGTGAGTGCCAGGTGACAAATTCAGCGTAGTACCGACAGAAGAAGGCGGGGAAACCAAGTTCATCCATCCATCAAATACAGGATCGGCAGCAGGTAGGGAGTAATGAAAACTGGAGAGAGATAGAAGAAACTACCAACCCGAAACCGTGAAACTAGACGTGATATAGCAAGATAAGAATAAATAGAAACCAAGGAGTAAATCTAATAATCCCGATGAAATCACCCAAAAGGAAGGAGCTGTGAAAATGGTAGGGTGAAAGTAACGAAGCCCTGGAGGAAAAGCAATACGAAAATGCCTAGAGAAGGAGGCGGAGTTACTTGAAAGTGAAAAGCCGAGTAGAGGCAGAGAAACGTAGGAAATACACAAATAGAGAAAAAGATACCGAGAGAGGTAACGCCAAAGGAGGAACAATAAAGCTAGGAAACACAACGCTATGAAAGGGAATTGTCAGACGGGAGGAAAACACAGAGGGCACGGGAACCAACGGCAACCGTGTAGCGAAGAACAGGAAACAGTTGCAACGCAAGGAGGGGGCGTGGCTAACCCCAATATGAGGCACACAGAACGTAACACCTAGAACGCTGCACAGGGCGCCGTGACGGGGAATTTAATGGCGCTTCCATCGTGTCCAACACTTCCATCGTCCTGCCCTCATGACAGTATGCCCCCTTCTAGGGGCACCTACCCCGGGTTTACCGGGATGAAGGGCATGAAATTGCTGTATACATCTGGGAGCCGAAATACTGGTCACGGGTTCCCAGGAATCTTCAGCCTGAGAGTATCCTTTCCACCGGATCAAGTACTGAAGTCTGCCTCTGTAATACCTGGAGTCCAGGATCTTGTCTACTTCATAGACTTCTGGGTCAGGTTCCCTGCTCTTTATCTGGAACCTTTTCTTCCGGTGGTGAAGATCCGGGATAAATGACTTCAACAAGGATGAGTGAAATACTGGATGGATTCGGCTGAGTTGATGAGGAAGTTTTAGTCGAAATGCCACTGGATTAATCCGAGCAGTGATAGAATATGGACCTAGATATTTGGGGGCCAATTTTGATGGATGAGTCCATCTGGGTAGGTACTTAGTAGAGAGCCAGACCTTATCCCCGACTTGCCAGTTAGGATCTTGGGTGCGGTGAAGGTCGGCCTGGTGTTTATTTCGGGTTCGACTTTCTTGCAGATTACTAACCGCTGTCTTTTGGGTCTTGTGGATGTTTTCCAAAAAAGAATCCACCGTTGGTAGGTTCGAAGGTTGGATCTTATCCAGCGGAAAGGACCGGGGATGTTGTCCATAAATGCAGAAGAAGGGTGACATCTTAATAGCTGAGTGTACTGTATTGTTATAAGAGAATTCAGCCAAGGGGAGAAGTGACACCCAGTCGTCTTGTTGATCGTTGACGAAGCAACGGAGGTACTGCTCCATGGTGGCATTGAGTCGCTCTGTTTGTCCATTTGACTGGGGATGGTATCCAGAAGTGAGAACTCTTTCAACCCCTAGTAGGTCACATAATGTTTTCCAGAATGTTGATGTAAATTGTGAGCCTCGATCTGATAGAATGGTAGTCGGAATACCATGGAGTCTAATTACGTCTCTGAGAAATACATGTGCCATCTCCGGAGCCGAAGGTACTCCTTTCAGAGGGCTGATATGACCCATCTTGCTTAAGCTGTCAACAGTAACCATAATTGCAGTGTATCCTTGTGATAACGGAAGATCGGTTACAAAATCTGTGGAGACATGTGACCACGGAGTAGTTGGTAGTCTGGGTTGTAGTAGTAGCCCTGCCGGTTTGGAAAGGATTGCCTTACTTCTAGCACAGATAGGACAGGAATTAACAAATTGTTTGATGTTAGAGAGCATGGATGGCCACCAGAACATCCGTCGGATCAGGTCTGATGTGGCCGCGAAGCCCTTGTGCCCTGCGATCCGAGAAGTGTGACCCCAATGAAGGACTCGTTCTTGTAGATTGACATCGGGTACAAAGAGTCTTCCTAGATGGAACCACATTCCTTCTTTCTTGGTTAATTTGTTTCTTATCCAACTGGGAAGAGGCTTGAGAGCCTCTACTGAGGTTTCTTTGACTTTCTGAAGAAACCTTGAAATCGAATGGACAAATCGAACTTTTGGGAACATTCCTTCTCCTTTAAAAGGTGGACTGGTGAAAGAAGAAGGACTTCTAGATAAACAGTCTGCCAATATGTTCTTGTTACCCGGAAGGTAGGTAATGAAAAAATCATATTGAGCAAAGAAATACGCCCATCGGGCTTGTCTGGAATTCCTGCACTCCATTTGTTGTAATACCTTGAGATTGCTATGGTCTGTTCGGATTTCGAATGGGTGTCTTGACCCTTGAAGCAGATGTCTCCATTCCGAGCAGGCCTTTTTAATGGCCAGCAGCTCTTTCTCAATTACTGAGTAATTGTACTCACTGGGGTTTAGTGTGCGCGAGAGGTAGGCAATAGGGTGTTCCATCCCGTTATGCTCTTGTTTGAGTACTGCCCCCAAAGCCCCAGCTGAAGCGTCTGTTTCAACGATGAAGGGTATTCTTTGATCAGGTTGTTTCAGAATGGGTGCGGAACAAAAGGCTTTCTTCAATCCTTGAAATGCTTGTTCAGCCGTGTGATTCCAACTGAAGGGAATGTCTTTTTTCAGGAGAGCGGTGATGGGGAGTACTTGTTCAGAGAAGTTGTGAATGAACCTTCTGTAAAAGTTGGAGAGACCCAAGAAGGCTTGTACTTCTTTTACAGTGGAAGGAGAGGGCCATTCGAGAATAGCCGTGACCTTCTTCTGATCCATTTCAATGCCTTGTTCGGATAGGATAAATCCTAGATAGGGTACAGAAGATACAGCAATAAGACATTTTTCAGGTTTTGCAAAGAGTTGATGGCGCCTCAAACGCTTCATAACCTCGGTAAGATGTTCCTGATGGTGATGAGGGTGACGAGAAAAAACCAAAATGTCGTCCAAGTAAACAATTACCGAAACAAACAATAAGTCACCAAATAGATGGTCCATAAACCTCTGGAAGGCTGCCGGGGCATTGACTAGACCAAACGGCATAACTCTGTACTCAAACAGTCCAAAAGGGGTACGGAAAGCCGTCTTCCACTCGTCCCCTTTCTTTACCCTTAAGAGGTGATAGGCGCCTCTTAAGTCCAGTTTACTAAACAGGCGTGCCCCTTCGACTGCTTCTAGTACGTCCTTGATCAAAGGCATTGGGTAGCGATCTCTCACAGTGATCTTGTTTAGTCCTCTATAATCGATACAGGGACGCAGTTCGCTGGTATCCTTCTTGGCGATAAAAAACAAAGAAGCCCCTGCTGGGGATTTAGAAGGCCGGATCAACCCGTTTTGTAGGTTCTGATCCAAATAGGTTCTTAGAGCTTGCTTTTCGGGTATGGTCAGGGAGAACATACGCCCAAAGGGCACCGAAGTCTCCGGAATCAGGTCGATGACACAGTCTTCAGGACGATGTGGGGGTAGATCTTTAGGTAATCGGTCTTCAAATACGTCAGCATACTCCTGAAATATTGAATGGATATGACGGACCTGAAGAGATTCAGAAGTCACTGAAGGGCATGAGACAGCAACTCTTTCTGTTTGATTATGGAGACAACAATGTTGGACACAAAACTCAGAATCAAACCTTATGGTGTTGAGAGACCAGTTTATCGTTGGGTTGTGTCGGCGTAGCCAAGGAATCCCTAGAATTACCGGAAAATGTGCTGCTCTTATAACATCGAATTCGAGGGTTTCCTTGTGATGTGAAATACATACTTGGATGTTGGTCGCTGCTTGCACAATTGGTCCATAACTCAAGGGGCGTCCGTCCACTCCTTCCACCTTTTGCTTCTCCTCCTTATTCACCAAGCCGATACCTTCTTGTGTGGCCCAGTTTACGTCAAGGAAATTACCAGCTGCTCCGCTGTCAATGAGGGCTAGGGCATTCTTTTTAGGTTGATCTTTCCACTGCAGAGTGAGTTGTAAAACCATAAGATGTGGATCTTCTCCTGAAGTTTGAGCACAAGGTGAGCCTTTCACTACACCCCGGTAAGCGGCTCCTTCTAGAACCGGGGTCTGTCGTTTCCCCGACGCCGTGGGGGTACTTCCGGGCAGTCCCTAAGAAGGTGGGCGTCTGAGGCACAATACATGCAAAGGCCTCTTTCTTTTCTTCTGTTTCTTTCCACGGAGGAAAGGGGTCCCCTGGCAGTGCTGATTTGCATTGGTTCTTCCCCTCCCCGGTGGGGAGTTTGAGGTGCCGAGGATAGGGGTGCAGCAACTGGGGATATCAGGGATCTACCCTTCCTTTTCTCCGTCTTACGTTCCATAATACGATAGTCTATTTGAAGAACCAGAGAAAATAATTCGGCCAGCGTAGCAGGTCTAGGAACCCTTGCCAACTCATCTTTTAGATCTTCATGCAGACCTCTTCTGAACGCAGTATATTGTACAGCCTCGGGCCAACCCACTTCGGCTGCCAGTCTCTTAAATGCTGAGATGTAGGACATTAGGTCTGTAGATCCTTGCTTGATGTCAAACATAGCTTCACCCGCCGAGAAGCCGATCTCCTGACGTTCAAAAGACTGTCGTAACAGGTTAGTGAAGGCGTTATAATCTTGTAGGACCGGATTGTTGGACGTGACCAATGGAGTAGCCCAAGCTAGGGCATTCCCAATCATGTTCGATATGAGAAATCCCACTCGAGTGCGGTCTGAGGCATATGTGTTTGGTCGGAACGTAAAATAGACTATGCAGGCATCCAAAAACTCCTTAACTTTCTTGGGTGCTCCATCAAATTTGCCAACCGAAAGAGAGAAAGGCGGTAGGTCGGACAGATGGGCATCTCTGGTGGTTACCAGCTGTCGGAGCACAGCATTTTCCGCCTTCACGCCCTGCATCTCCAGGGAGAGGCTCTGTACTGCATTTAACAACTCCTGGACTTGCTCTGCTGTGGCCATAATTGGGCGTTGCAAACTGTCACGAGTGGGGCTCACCTGTGATTCGCTGTCTGATTCGCAGGAAGATATTTCAGCCTCAGCAGATGGCGTAGTCCGGTCCGGAGTCTTTTTTTTAGAGAAGAGATACGGTCTGTTCCGGGAACTCGCCACAGTGGTTGCGTAAGAAGGCAAACAGCAACCAAGGTGGAGGATTCCCTGCACAGCCTGTTAGGGGAAAAAGCCAGTGGCAGAAAAAACCCCTGGATTGTTTGTGCACAGGGCTGAATGAAAGTCCAACGATCTTTCAGTTCCGGGAAGAAAACAATCACTGAGGTGTGCTCTTGTAAGCGCTGCGAGGAAATAAGGCCAAGAGGTTCTGCAGCTGGGAATCCGGTGAGTGCCAGGTGACAAATTCAGCGTAGTACCGACAGAAGAAGGCGGGGAAACTAAGTTCATCCATCCATCAAATACAGGATCGGCAGCAGGTAGGGAGTAATGAAAACAGGAGAGAGATAGAAGAAACTACCAACCCGAAACCGTGAAACTAGACGTGATATAGCAAGATAAGAATAAATAGAAACCCAGGAGTAAATCTAATAATCCCGATGAAATCACCCAAAAGGAAGGAGCTGTGAAAATGGTAGGGTGAAAGTAACGAAGCCCTGGAGGAAAAGCAATACGAAAATGCCTAGAGAAGGAGGCGGAGTTACTTGAAAGTGAAAAGCCGAGTAGAGGCAGAGAAACGTAGGAAATACACAAATAGAGAAAAAGATACCGAGAGAGGTAACGCCAAAGGAGGAACAATAAAGCTAGGAAACACAACGCTATGAAAGGGAATTGTCAGACGGGAGGAAAACACAGAGGGCACGGGAACCAACGGCAACCGTGTAGCGAAGAACAGGAAACAGTTGCAACGCAAGGAGGGGGCGTGGCTAACCCCAATATGAGGCACACAGAACGTAACAGCTAGAACGCTGCACAGGGCGCCGTGACGGGGAATTTAATGGCGCTTCCATCGTGTCCAACACTTCCATCGTCCTGCCCTCATGACACTGTGGGCTTCCGGCACCTTATAAAGAAATTTTAAAAAACAAAACTCAAGGTGACAGTACCTGACTGATTTGCATATGGCTGAACCCCCTTTTACAATGGCAGAGACATACAGAGCAGTGCCAGTGGTTTAGATCTATTCAAGTCTTCCACCCATCACTGCTGTGGTTATAGTTTGTCTCCCTGTGTGAGAGAGGGTATGCCCAGACGTGGGTCCCTTGCTCGCTGCGCCATAGGGAACCAAGCTGCCCCTCACTAATGAGGCCCAACAAAGCCAAAACATGGCTGGGGCTGCTTGTGTTTCCATGCAGAGGGAACCTGAGCTAGGAATTCGGGTTGGGCTGCTCCATTGGTGTCAATACCTGACTGATTTGCATATGGCTGGACACATTTTGCAATGACGCACACAAACTGGAAAGATTGTGGTGTGGAAGGTTGCCAAGAGCAGTGCCAGTCATTCAGATCTATTCACAAACTTCCACCCATCACTGTTTTGGTTAAGTAATAAAACATGACATAATATACAAGGGCACCTGTCATGCACCAGCCCTGGAAGTTCGTACACCATTGGAAGTACTACTAGCATGGTTAAGACTGTTCCATATTGACAATCTAGTTCATTTCCAAGATGGCTGACGGAACCTATAAGCAACAGATCAGACCAGCGCTCTGCGAGTTGTATCTCCTATCGTTACGTGTGCTGCCAGTCTCTTACTTAGCGACTAGCCTCTCAGTACTAATTTTCTATACTTCTTACCTTTCTCCCTATTTTCGTACTATCTTTCCGCTACTCCTCACGCGCGATCCCTCCAGGTTTTCAGGTAAGGTGAAGGTTATTTCTCTCCACTATTCTTTCTTTCACGATGCGTTAACATCCTCGTGACTAACGCGTCTTCCGTATTTCTGTCTATCTCGGAAACCTCTCTTATCCTACTCGCTCTGTTCTTAGTACCGCCTTCCTCGGTATTGTCCGTCTCTTTGATCTTGCTCTATCTTTTATTTTTCCAATCCTCTCATCATCTGTATTCTGTAGCTTTGTTTCTTTCTACTTACCTGGAACCAGGCATGGAACGTCTCTTCTTCATTCTGTCCGATCTCACAATTCCCGCTCCACTTCACCGAGGTCCCTACCTGATACATTGTGAGGCTGCACAGAACCTGTTGGTATTCATATATCTGTCCTTCCCGTCTCACCGGAGGAATAAGAACTGTAAACCGCCTGTTTCTCATCTACACGATTCGTGTGTTGCCGCCGGCAGAGAAAATCGTCCAGTCAGCCAATCTTAAAGCGACAGCACTCCTTCAACAACTCGCCACTTCTGAAGACGGATTGAAACACACATCAGGGTTTTTTGCCTTTTGGCTTGTCCCCGCGTTAAGGGAGTGCTCCTCGGGTATCCCCCAGATCTGTATTAATTTCAGATCACAGTGGCCACCGAGGGAGCGCGTCCCTACCTACGTCAAAAGAAGGAGAAGAAGCCAGTAGAAAGCACAAGGATCAAGGAGAAAGAAGCAGTCAGGTGGAGGAGATACTGGAAGAACCAGGTGAGGAGGAGTTTGCGGAGGAGGAGTCAAAGCTTGACAGCACCACTCCTTCTCTTTTCTACATCTGAAGCCAATCTGGTATGGCTCTCGAAGGGGAAGATCCTTTTTTTCAAACTCTCCTTTCACGTCCCGCATCACTCCCTTTGCACACATCCAATTCCTGGCTCTGATATTCTGATCAGTAGGCTCGGCTTCACCAGAACCTCATCCAGCTATCAGCAGGATGGAAGAATCCCAGTGATTTGGCCAAAGCCAAAATTATCGCGGCTGAAATGATCGAAACCAAAGTGTTCGAATAACCAAAAGTTCTAACAATTTGTTTTCGGACATTGCAGCCGCGATAATTTGCAAAAACACATACACACGCACATACACACACACACACACACAACACCCCCCCACCCACACCCCCCCACCCACACCCCCAACATACACAAACCCCACTTACCTTCATCTTCATGCTGGTTCCTGCAGCGCCAGTTCCCTTTCACTTCTGTGAAAGGGAACCAGCGCTGCAGGGTCCTTTTCTTCCCTTTTTTTTAACAGAAGGCTGCGGGGGTGTCCCCCGCAACCCCCGCTCAGTATACCATGAAGTATAGTGAGCGGGGCAATGCGAGGGACACCCCCGCAGCCCCCGTTTTAATTAAATGCTTCCACCAAAGGATCGAACTTTTGGTGTTCGATCCTTTGGTGGTAGCATTTTTCAAACTTTTGGTCATTTCAACCTTTTTTTTAGAGCCTTTCAACCTAAACCGGATGGAATCCAATATAATTATCTAGTAAGTCGTCCCCAAGCTCCCAGGAATTCTTGAGCACATCTCAGAGCCATCCATAACCAGGGCCATCTTAAGGAATCTTGGGGCCCGGGGCACAGATTCCTTTGGGGCCCCCCTCTGAACCAAAGAAATTACGGGATACAAATTCCTGGTCGCCGCCCCCGCATCGTGATCAAAACCCCCAGCTTGATATTTTGTCCTGAAGCAATGAACATATGCCTGGGGCTCCCTTCCAGTCCTCCATACCCTCTTCAGACTAGCTGGAATCGGAATAATAAACGAGCAGCATTTGAAGGGCAACATTTTCAGTCCAGGACGAGGTTAGTTGTGTTCTACCATAGGTACAGGAACATTTTTAGAAATAGCAGCCACGAGAAAGGTGCAGTTCAAATGCAGGGCACAGATAAGTAGCTGTATGAAAAAGGCATAGAGAGAGGCCTCAGGTTGGCAGTCTCATTAAAAGTAAAAGTGCCCAGCCATGTGGCCAGATTGCGTAGATTGTGGATATAAATCAGAAGCTATGGTTTTCAAGAAGTTTTGCTATAAATCCACAAAGAACAAATGACTTTGAGATGTGCAATATATCAATGGTCAGGATTATTATAAACAATTCAACACTGTAGCCAGAAAAACCATGAGTTAGACTTTTTGTTGAAGATCAGACCTTAGAACAAAATGGCTCTTAGAGACCAAACTCCCGATTCTCGGCTAGGTGTACATTGCTGAAAATGGCGGATTATGTTTCCCTGACATGTTCGGTAATTAACACCTATTCTGATGGTCTCGGATTTCACTGAGGGAGCACACAATGCACCAGTTCAGGAACCTATGTGTCTGTTGGCAGCATTGGCTTGGCTTGAAACCAACCTGGCAACCACCAGTTCCTTAAACAGGTTGTTTGCATGTGGATTCTGGTGTTACTGCTCCACATTAGTGAGAGTGTAAAAATGTCAGATACATAAATTACCTCCTTTGATGGTGATCCGCTTATTGCTCTTTCACTATTGCGGGGGAGTGTGACCAGAGAAAAGAGGCAAGGTCACCCACCTGCCTCCCACTCACAACCTACTTTACAAATCTAACTAGACATGCGCCTTTGCACAGGGGTAAACCAACAGATTAAGGGGGTAATTCATAGAATTCGGTGCACAAGTGGCGCACGTGCCTGGCGCACAGCGTGTGCATGCGGCAGTCAGCGCCAGCCGCTTGCGCCAAAACACATTTAGGCGCACAGCGTATTCATGGATTTATACATCCATAAACAGCCGTGGCGCAGAGTGGCGCAGTGACCCTGCAGCAGCGCCAGTTACGCCCCCAACCCCGCCCTGTACGCCAAAAACATTGTAGTACATGGCGCAACGGCCAGTGGACCAGCATACAGCCCCCCAACCATGAAAACGCGTGTAAAACTCCCCTCGCACGCCCCGGAATACATGTACCCTGCTCGCGCTAGGCCAATCGCGTGAATAAATCCCCGCGCACGTCCCAGAATACATGTACCCCGCTCGCGCTAGGCCAATCGCATGTAAAACTGCCTGCGCATGCACCCGAATACATGTACCCCGGCCAATCGCATGTAAAACGTGGAAAAAGTCCTCCCTGTAGAGTGGGCTGCCTGTGGGGCATGGCCAGGGTGGGTGGGCTGCCTGTGGGGCATGGGAAGGGTGGATGGGCTGCCTGCACGAATTTGAGGGGTGCGCGGGAAGTTTTACATGCGATTGGCCTGGGTACGTGTATTCCGAGGGATGCGCGGGGGGGTTCACATGCGATTACTTCACAGCGGGTGGGTGTTCTGCTACACGCAAGGCAGATGGCGATTCGTACATGCTATTTTTCACACTGGGGGTGTCCATGTTTGTAGCGTACCCCTTTTTCACGGGCATACTAGCCTTCGTGTTGATCGCGTACATATTTTTGGGACTCCTGGCTGCCACAGCATACTGCATGTGTTTTTTTTATACGCACGTAGGCAACAGGGGTCGCTTATCTCTTTTTCTTGTTTTTCGGGGATGCCTGTGCGTTGCGTGACATGTCATTTATCCTAGGGGGCACTGAATGGGACATTCATCGTAGCTGTATATACGTGTTTTTTGTTTGCACACGCTTTTGTAATGTGCAGGGACGCTGCGGCCTGCCTTCATGTGGCAGACGTTTTTAGGCCTGTCCGTGCCTTTGGCCGTGCGTGGGTTTGCCCTATTCAATTCCATGAATACATGTGGTTCGCCTGCGTGTTGGCGTTCCGTGTACTTCCCAGCAGTACATCCCCAGTTACGCCCTTATTTTCACGCATTGTTCCCCATTCCGTGCGTTACGCCCCGTGTTCCGCCACATTTTTGGTGTGTGCCCTAATGTTCTGGATGTTGCAATGACGTGTGCGCCCGTGTGTGCCACGCACGGATTTGGCACACATCCAGAGGAAAACACGCGCAGGGCCTTCCATGAATCGCACGCATGCGCGTGCACCTGCTTTTTCATGCTTGCGCCAGCTTGCACCAAGAGTTTCGGTGCACATTTATTCCATGAATCGGCCCCTAAGTGCTTCTAAACAAAAACAAAAAATCTCTCAAGTATGCCTGATCCTAATTGTTTAAGTAGATATTTTGCACATAATTGAAAGTAACTCTGCAACATTCCTATAATGACTGGATTATAGTTCGTTGGGGTGTTGGAGGGTTGGGTTGGGGAAGATTGTACGACAGTGCTACGGAAAACTTTAAAATAAACAGAATGCAAAACGGGGTGTTTTGGGCAGCACTTTTGTAAAATTGCAAATGTGCAATTATACAAAACTGCTACTGAAAACGTGCAATCTGCCCATTAATTAAACAAACAGGCGAAATACAGACTGTTTGTGACACAGCAGTATCGTCCTCTGCGCTGGCGCCCAGGACCCCCTGAGAATGAGGACAGTACCTGGGCATCAAGAAAAGGCGAAATGAAAAATGGTGTTTACCACGCTCACTGCGCCTTCAACAGAAGCAGGTCCTGAGAATTTTCAACAGTTTACAGACTGGAAATGTAGACAAGTTAGGCAAAACAAGAATACATGAGTTGCCCAGGATCATACATGTTGGTTAAGAGGTGAAGCTGAGATTTAAGCAGAATCTGCAATTTCTGTACTTGACCACATTGTTTACCTGTTCTTATCATAGAGCAAGGTGCAATTATTTCTGAGTGTTTCACTTTCATAAACTAAAATAATGCCTTATTGTTGTAAGAACTGACTTAGAAAGTATGCAAATCGCATTATAACTCAATATGAAGTATTTTATGCAAAAGGGCAATGATTCTAGCTTCATTTTCACTATCACAAAGGCAAGTATATTAGCACCACAATATTAATTGATAAGGTAGTTTTAGGCTCTAGGGTTGGAACCTGCCAGTGCTGAGCTCCAGTTATATTGATCATGAGCAAGATCACAGGAGTAATTGTAGGGGTTTAGCCCAAGCCCCTGTTTGGTTGGATAAGAAAAATGGTGGTCTCCTGGTTATCTCGCTTGGAAGTTAGTGAAGTAATTACTGTGACACTTTGTTCCATACGAATTGGTTCGTTTTTATTAGTGGTGGTTGTACTTGCATTGAGTTTTACATAATCATAGTTGTTTTTGAGAAACACTGTTTCAACCTAGATAAGCAAGTTAGGTCAGCCGACACGTGTTTCGACCCGTACGGTCTTTCTCAAGGCATTTAATTCTGGTGTGTGCCCTCTGTGGGGTTCTGTTGGAATGTGGACTGTCCCTACGGCAGTCCAGGCTCCTGTTGGGCCCTGAGTGCTTCTCTGTAGTCCTCGGCGGCGGTGCGCTATTAATTGATGTGAGCTTTAACAGCTTCATCTGGGATTTTCAATTGTATTTTAAAGTTTTACATGCACCGGAAAGATACAATTGAAGACTGTTATTTAGTATGTGCAGAAGTATCTTTCAAATTGTATAAAAAAGCAGACATTTTTGCCAAATGTGCAGACTAGAAAATATGTTTGCCAGAAGTCTGTGACATTTGGTTGGCTTGCTTTTGTCTAGAACCCCTTGCACTCAAATGATCTACATGAAAAGAATGATCAAGCACTAGGCTAAACAGCACCACCTGTGAGTGAGAAGGCAAACCCTTTCACAGGAGACAGCACAGCAGCACAATACAGTGGCATAATATGATTTGTCCAGGATCAATGTATCTTCCGCTGGAAAAGCAGGGATAGGAGCCTCAACACTTTGGTGCCAGTGTATTGAATTGATAACCTAATCATCTCACCCTACTAACACTTTGTGTTCCTCATTGGGAAGTGGTTGCGATTTTGACAACCCTCATTTGTAGGAACAAAGCTCTAGACCCGCCAGATGGATGCTATGTCACTTTCTATAGCTAGTGCTAACTGGTGCAATTAGATTGCTGTGTAGCACACGTTAAGTGTTACTACCACAAAAGTATATATACATACACGTTTATCAACCTCAGACAGAGGAAAGGCTGAGTCGGCCTTACTGGAATTAAGTAGCTATCTTCTGAGCAATTATGGCATTCAAATATATCAATATGCATTTCAAATTTTGTTATGGCACATTATCTATATGTAACCCACAGAAGGGTGAGAATACTACAGGATTTGTGCCATAATGACTGGACAAACTGTGTATTACAGTGTACCCAAAAAGCATTATGGGATTAATTGATAGGACCAAATGTAGTGGTCAGCAACAGCATGGCTGCACGTTTGGCACCTCAGCGGCGCACCAAATATGGTATGGGTTATTTAGTTTTGTAAAACAAATGGGCATTGACTGATTTCAATCAGGCAGCCAGGTGGGGGCCCCCTCCTGGGTGGGTGCCCAGAGAATGTGCCCCTTTTGCCCTCCCATAAAAACGTCTCTTTCCGTAACATGATTAGAGGTAATCCTCCCCCTACACGAGTAACCGCTTTCATTAAAGCTCAGCTGGTCAAAAAGGGGAAGCTCTAGTCCTTTCTTTTGATTACACTGTATTATTGTCAAAACATAGAAAACTATGCATCTATCCCAATCGTCACTATCACTTCCCCTTGTGTTTCATTTACATACATGCAGTTAAGTTTGTACATTTTTCTCTTGCTGACTTTTCCCAATCTTCCCCTTTTTCTTTTCTATTCTCCCTGACACCATTTCCTTTTCACCCCACAAACTACGGTCTGTCACCCTGGACAGGGTCACAATTTGCCACTGCACGGACAATGCTGGGTGCTTTAAGACTGTTAAGGTGGTGATGTGTGCAGTATAAGACAGAAATAACATAGCATAATGTGGTAGGGCAGGGTCCTAATGGACTGGGCCGGTTGGGTCTTCAATGCCCTGGCTTGCTTGGTTGGGCCTGGCCGCCTGTGTCGAGCAAGAGTTAGGGAAGATCGGAAAATGAAAATGATGTGATATCTGGATAGGTTATTTGCAACACAGCAATCCATTGGGCAGGAATGACGCAGGACAGACTCTTCTTTCCTCCTCCACAGAAATGCATGCCTGTGTCTCTAACACAATGCAAAAAGAATGTCTAATCTGTTTACAGACTTCAACGGTGGTGCGCAATGCAATTATAGGACACGGAATAAAGTTTCAGTCGCTTAATATTTTTCCTTCTTTGCATCAAATTCATTTAATAAAAGGGAAGTGATTATATTAGATTATGGGAGCACTTAGAGACACGCTCTGGTAGCGACACCCAGCATGCACCACAGCAGACTGCGAAGGCGAGTATCAGGCAATGGCAATGTTATTGTGAATACAAATATGAGACTGAAACCAGGCACTGAAACGTGCCGGAGAAGAATCGGTTATAAGGCAGCAGGTGCAAATTACAAATATCACATCTTTGATACTATCCACTCTTCTCCCCGCTGTTCAACCTCCGGCTAGCCGCAAGTGACCCGGAAGAAACCTAGTGAGCCACGACTTAGTATACCAGTGCTCAAGTCGAGGGTACACGCAGTGGGACGGAGTCCACCCACTTTATTCAGAGGTTGAACTCAGTCCCCCCCTAGATAAAATGAGAAACATTGAATGACCTCTTTGAATTTATGAATTAAAGTTGACCTCGAGGAAACGCATCAGGTTTGTAGGCAGGAAACTTCACCACTGCACTATATAACCTGATGAAAAATAACAGACAACTAAAGGTGAAATATGCCATGTCTGTACTGCATGTTCCAGGGAAAACATTTGTATTGGTTCTTGGAGTTTAAAACATGCACATCTTTTAACGTTTTCAAAAACACTATTATAGGAAAATATCCTCTTTTGGTTTTGTGTGTGTGTTGATTTTATGAAAGGCAAATGTCATTCGTCCTGTGCAATTTGGGTGGCTATGCAAATGCAATTTAATATAATGTGCATATTTATGATGTAATTGGTTATTTATAACGCGCTTAATACCCAGAGGTTTCTAAGCACAGACTCGGGGATCGCACCTATGTTGCTCTGTGTCGCCTTGCTTCCAAGGCGAGCACGTTGCCCCTGAGCTATCCTGCCGAGACAAACCTCTCATTTCACCTTGATATGCCAATTTCTGGTGACGTTGCATCCCATTGCGTTTGTTGATGAGTCCCCCCACTTTAATTTTTAGGACTTGGGCCATGTTAAGTAGACCCAACTGCCCAATCCATCAGACCGTCTGTCTTCCTACTTTATACGCCAGCACGATAAACTCCACCAAATAGCAATGAAACAACGCAGGCCACAAGCAACATCATTTACCAATGGACCATAATAAACTATCCTTCTCGCGAACCAGAAACTCAGACATCCGTTCATGCTCGTACGTGACACACATCACGTCTTGTCTAGCCACTTGTGCTCTCAAGTGGCCAAAGGAAACATTTAGCATGTAATAAATAAATATATATATATATATATATAAGGGGATATATATATATATATATCCCCTTATCACTTAGTATGGGCTTTAATGGTAGAGAAAGAGGTTTATGTGTTCATAAGGAATAGATCATCAGTGATCCATTTGTGTTAGAACCAATTGTCGGCTAAATTTGTCCAGGTCATTTAATGTACAGTGGTCTTATATAGCGCCCTTCTGCCAATAATGTTGGCCTTTCTGCGCGTGGCTCTATAAGAAAGGCTGGAAGTTGAATAGCAGGAAGGCAGATGCGGAAATCGGCGGTGTTGATGGGAGCATGGTCAGGAGTATCCATTACCTGTGTGCCAATTTGAAATTCTCTGTGTTCTATGTGGTTTGTATTAAGGGGGGCAGGTTAGTCATGTGGGCAGCCCTCAAGTTGTGAAGGGCAGGATTAGCAAAACATGATTGTTACTAGAAGAAGGGCAGGGTAGAGTCTGTTGAGTACACTGGTCCTAGTCAGTCTTCTGAAGGGGTCAGAGACGTGTAAGGTTGAACTTTTTGTAGTAGTAAGTAGTTTTTCAGAGATAAGAGGGGAGGGTGTAGAGGGGAGGGGTTTAGGGTGTTGTCGCTTTCTGACTTTGGGTTACGGTTTCATTGAGCGATCCAGGTGTGGACCAGTGTCACGCAGAAGGGGATCCATAAACCAACTTGATTTCCTAGGATGATCGACCCAAGAGGTTTGTAATTGCTTTTCATCTCCGAAGTACAGTTTTAGTCTGTTGTCATCATCGTCTTTCAGAGTGGTTGGTTGAACAGCCAGGTCTCGATCAGTTTCCTGGATGTCAAACAGTTCACTTGCAGGTGGCGATGTTTGAGTGCTGGTTTGCAGAGTTTAGTGTCCAGCATTGAAAGAGGATCCTCTTTGCCATTTCTTTATTGAAGTCTGGAGACTAGTACTTGTGCAGCATTGCTGGACTGAAGTGTTTTGGGGGAGTTTAGTGTTGAAATGCTCACTCTCCTCTGAAGGCTCTCTCCTCAGGAAAAGCCTCTCCCTCCCCATGCACCTTGAGCAGGATCTTCTCAAATTCCGGAAACTCCTTAAGACTTTCCTCTTTACATCCTCCTTCCCTCCTACTCTCCTCTGCTAATCCCAAAGTTGCTGAATGAGTGTCCTTTGCACTTATGTATCTTCGGGGCCTTGACCTCCGACACCAATTCTTCCCAGGTCCTGTCTCTCTACAGCACTTGCTTCTACACTCACTCCACTCTGGAGACTCGCACTTACACCTTCCACGGCCCAAGCCGTGCAGCACTCAACATTCCTTAGCACTTCGTCAATGGCTCCCCCTTGGGCTTGGACTCCACAGCACTTACCCCTCTGCCCTCTTTCTTCTGCACTTGCACGTTCTGAATACTCACAAGGCAGAGTAGGTTCGTCCCACCCCTCCCTCTTCCCCCCTCTGCTCTCAAATTATGAATTGCTACTGTTGTAATGTATCCCCTCCCTCCCTCCCTCCCTGCCCTGTGGGCGTTTTGAAACAGTATATCCTTACTGTATAACTGCCTAACAAGCAGACAATAAATAAATAAACTTACTTCTGAAGGAGGAAGGGCCCCTTCCATGGTATGAATTATGATGGGCGATGCACAAGGTTGTGAAATGAACCCTTTTTACGCATGGGTAGCCAGTAGAGAATGTGTGGTGCTGGCATAATATGTTCAAATCACTTCATCCTGAGAAGTAGACTTGACACTGCATTTTGGTCTCTTTGAAGTTTTCTCATTATGTAACCTGGGAGCCCAAGATAGAGTCTTTTTGCATAATGTAGCTGGACGGAATTAGAGAAATTACATCATGGTTCTGTGGGCGAATGTTAAGCAAGGTAAAACTCGGCCTAGTGTGCTTCTGATGAGGACTCTGATCGGCAAATCAAGTGTGAGAGTGTTGTCCATTGTTGTTCCAAGATTCCTTGCTGTGGTCGATGGGATTGGGCAAGGGTCAAGCGTGTTAGACCAAGTGATTGCAAGGGTGTTAAAAGCTGTAGGATTGCAGAGCATCAGTTCTGTTTTGCTTGGGTCGAGTTTAGTCTGTTTGATGTAATCCATGCATCTACGCTGGTACCAAGTGGGCCCATGTTACTACACCAATGCAACACTTATAGGCAGTTCTGCCTTTCTGGTTTTCGATTGGCTGGTGGCACAGGACCCCGTAAGCAAACAATTGTGGATACTTAGAACACAGATGGAATCGACTGGACTGAGTGTTCTTTTCACAGATTTGAAAAATGAGTGCACTCGTCCACATGGGGAAATAGTGAGTTGAATCTATGTGTATATGGGGATCGGTTGACATGAGCTGAAGAATGTTGTTATTATTATTATTATTATTATTATTATTATTATTATTATTATTAGTATTGTATTTATTGAGCACAGAACTAGCTTCGTAAACAACAGAGCACTTTACAATCATAGGGGGAAGAACAAAGTGACAGAAGAAGAGAATAAAAAAGGGCAGTGAGCTAACAGGGGAGGGCTAGGGTGGGCAATTGGCTGCAAGGGATCTACAAGCAATCGGGGAAGGAACACAGTGAGGGAAGCAGAGAAATAATTGGGGAGGGTGGGCAATTGGCAGCATGGGGGGGAAGACAGTGGGGAGCAGATCACCAGGTCTCAGGTAGGATGGGGAGTGCAGGGGGTGTGGACCTAGGTATTAAGGGGGAGCCATTCCTGGAAGAGGAAGGTCTTAAGCTCTGTCCTGAACTGTAGAAGTGATGGGGCAAGTCTGATTTTGACAGGAAGAGGTTCCAGAGTCTTGGAGCGTAGACAGAGAAGGCCTGTCTTCTGGGTCTTTCCTTCCTGTACCGTCGTAATTCAAGTCTGCACATTTCCTCACTTCTGGTGGATGGCAGGCCTCCGGAGATGCTGAGTTTCTCAGTGAGGTAGCTCAGGGACTTCAGGATGACAGCCTTGTAGATGATGCGACAGGAGCGAAGATGATACGGGCTTGCAGTGGCAGCCAGTGCTTTTTGATGAGGTTTGGGGTGATGTAGTCGAATTTGTGAAGTTCTTTATTGAGTCTTGCTGCAGCATGCAGGGCACATCTCAAGGGTGCCAGGGTACTACCCATGGGGTGGGAGATGCTTCCCGACTGGGCATTAAACAGCTGGAGCCGCAGTTTCCCTGCTCCACTCAGTTAGAGGGAATCTGGAGAGCTCGGAATCAATCACCAGACTTTCCTGTGTTGCTGCGTGAGGCATAACATGAAGTGCATTGTCCTGTGGGAGGGCCAAGGGGGGCGGGGCTGGATCTGGCAGGAACAAGATGGAGCTGCGCTCTAGCAATATTTGTTTTTCCAGAGGGCAGTTTTGACCCAAATGCCCTAGGGCTAAGCTCCAAAACCTGCCCCCCATTTGCAGCTAAAGCTATTTATTGCAGGTCTGTAGTCTGGTGGGGTGCTGCAGAAGACTTGTGAAGCATTTGCTGAAGCGAGTCATGCTCAGCTCAAGCGAGACAGCCTCACATTAAACAGGGACTGTCCAAATGAGTACATATTGCATGTGGCTTGCAGACATTTTACTATTGGGGTGAGTGCTGTGACTAATGGCATAAGGAGAGAGCCCCGTTTTCATTACTTGCTCAGAAAGTTTTATGCTCGAATCAATATCACAGAAATATGTCAAGTATCAAACTATGTAGCCATGTTTTCAGTCCCAAAATGGACTTTGCTTTTATGCCAACCAGCAAGACTCATTGCCCCCAGCAGGTGCCCCCCAGCTGCATGTGATTGGGTTCCCTGAGGAGATCAGGCCTGCAATCTGGGCCGGGGATCTGCCCACCAGTGGCGTGCCCAGACTCTTTTGACTAGGTCGGCCCAGGTGGGGCACTGACTTATGGAGGGGTGGCATGAAGCACGAGCCCACACACACATAATGATCATAGTTTAGGATAATGGGGTGGCGCCTGGCGTGGCCAATCAGGTTCCAGGGGTAGCACGGGCCACCTCAGGCAACTCCCTGGACACGCCACTGCTGCCCCCTCAGCCCCGCCTACATCACTCTGACTGTTCCTTCCTCCACACGAAGAGGGGAGAGGGGTCCCATAATACATTGTGTCCATCTCCAGCACTGCAGTGCCTAAGAGGGGATGGCAGGTAAGAATCCCATGGATGACGTCCCTCTTTGCCTCTTGCACTAACCAACATTTTCCCAAAGCCACTTTCCTCCTCCCCACCCACCGCCTCCCTCCAGACTGCTGTGTCCTCAGCCTCCCACCTCAAACT
This sequence comes from Ambystoma mexicanum, assembly GCF_040938575.1. Taxonomy (NCBI): domain Eukaryota; kingdom Metazoa; phylum Chordata; class Amphibia; order Caudata; family Ambystomatidae; genus Ambystoma; species Ambystoma mexicanum. Next base: position 55,806,599 of record NC_090940.1, on the reverse strand, counting down.
GTTGTCCCATCTTTTCCTTTCTGCTGCCCTTGTCACTGTCTCCTCTTGTCCCTGGAATCAACCTCCCTTTTCTCTGCTATTCCCAAAGCAGTAACATCCCGGCCACCTTGTGACTGCATGGCTGGTGAGGTACACGTAATGCTTCCCAACTGCCCCCCCCTAACACCATGCTAGGTGGGGGTGTAAATGATCATGCACGCTGCAAAACCGCTGTGACACCCCATGCTGTGTCTTGGTGTAAGAACTCATGTGCGTGCGTGTGTGCTTGCATGTCTGCGTGCGTGTGTGCTTGCATGTCTGCGTGCGTGTGTGCTTGAGTACCTGCATGCATATTAGCTTTGTGTGCATGCGTGACAGTATGCGCGTGCTTGTGTGCTTGCATGTCTGCGTGCAGGAGCTTGAGTACCTGCATGCATATTAGCTTTGTGTGCATGGGTGACAGTATGTGCGTGCTTGTGAGCCTGCATGTTTGCATTGCATGTAAGAGTGTTCTTGTGATAGTACAGGGATGGGTGTTTGAGTGTACGTCGGTGAAAAAATATACACACGTGGAAGTATCTTTTGCATGGCTGCCTGCCAGTGTGCAGATAAAGTCCCCTGTATGTATGGTCTGTGCCATGGGTATCTGAGTGTGGACTATGCTATGTTATGTTACCATGCTTTTCTACTGCACCAAATCACCGCTGCACTACTTCCAAAGAGCAGTTGGTGTTAGTACCTTTGAATTCAGTGGCAGAATCTTGGCGCATGATGGCGATGCATGGCTGTGTGGCAATGCACCCAATCGCATCATGCCATTAGCTAGGCCAGAAGCATAACCTAGACATAGGAGGTTAGTACTTAAGTGGCTATCCTGCCCCTTCCAGTTTGCCCATCCCCTTGTACATCCTCCCTGTGCAAACAATGTGCTCCTACCATGTGCCCCCTCCTCTTCCTGGTTCCCCCTCTGCCCATATAAAGGCACTGTCTGGCATACTTGGTGCATAACAGGCATAAGATGCCAATAGCTGCCTTTTTTGTGGCAGCATAGAGTGACCAGACGTTTTGCCGGGACCGTCCTTGTATTTTGCCCTTGGTCCTAGCACCCCAAGACTTTTTTACATTTTGAAACTCTAGCCTGGGATTTGAGTGATGGCCTGCTTTTGTCCCAGTTTCTGCTGGTAACCCTTGAATAAATGTCGAAATTGGGCCAGTCACGGTTCTACATGCTTGTGTTTCATACCTGCCCTTCATACCCGCCCCCTTCCTCCATGGCTTCCCTCCTCCAAAGAGAGTTCTGAGCTTTAAATAAACTCGTACTTTGCATGGAAAAGGCCACTGACATGGAAGTAGGACTGCGGTTTCATTGGAGTCCTATGTATGTTTTAGTCCTTGTTTTGTGTTTCTGTCTGCTGAATTTGTAGTCCTACTTCTTTGTCGGTGGCCCTTCACGGGTTTACCTGACCTATACAGAGATTATGTGGGAATGTGTGGCAGTGGAGGAGGGCTGCCTGCAACCTTGTGTGAACACGTCCAGCAGATGGCATTGCTTGAGATAATGCAACAGTAACTGGGCACCTGCTGGCAGCCTCTGGGCCCATGATGTCAGTGCACAGTGGTGTTGCTAGGGCATGGCTGGGTGGGCTATAGATTGGTTGTAGCCCCGGATAGAAGTTTGGGGCCTACAAACAAAAGGCTAGCTAGCCCCGAGTCCTGACAATCCTGACATTAGCGTAGCCCCAGATCTTTTCTAGACCTAGCAACACCCCTGTCAGTGCATAGTTCCTAGCCCTATGTGCGGAACGTAGCCTCCCTCCTCCCTATCCTACCCACCGCTCACGCCTGTGTCCTCCCAATGCGCTTCCCCCTGGAGCGTCCCTGACGCTCCGCTGCCTTGTGCCCCCCTGCACTTCCCGCAGTCCTACTACTCGAAGTGTTCCTTTCCTCTGCACAGCACCGTGCTAGAGTCTTTTAAGCCCCCTACTCTACCATACGTCTGCACAGCACCATGGTCACTCGCAGCTCTCCCCTATCTGCCTTCACCCACACGGTTCCGAAATCCTCGGAGGAATTCTAGCACCACCGCGTGCCGCCGTGCACATAGCACGTGCATTCTCACTGAACAGAAACCTGTTTATCAGCCACAATCCCTTGCATTCTGGAACTCGTAGTCCAGCATTTAGAATGGTAAAAGCAAAATGACTACTACCAGAAGAGAAAGAATTCAAGGCAGACAGTCTGGGCAACACCTGCTTGGCCTGAGACTAGCTGAGAGCTCTGTGTCAGTCATGGGGCCACTTGTCATCTCCCTAAGCAGGCCCTTCCCATGAAATGTGACATGGGAAAGGACAAAGGTAATGGTGTGCTCTCTAACAGGCATACTATAAGAAAAGACTTACAGCATTCTGAACTTGGCGGGGTAGTACTGCGGTGGAGGGACTTATTATTAATATTAGCTTCGGGAAGCAACACAGTGCTTTACAATCATAGTGTGAAGAATAAGGTTAGGGAGCAGAGAAACACAAGAGTGTGGATCTAACACCAGGGGATCGAGGACAGTAGCAATAGATCTACAAGTAACCATGGCGGAAACAGCGGGGATCAGATCACCCAGTCTCAGGGAAGGTGGGGATTAGATGGTGTATGGACCATGGTGTTAGGGAGGAGCCATTCCTTTAAGAGGAGGGTCTTGAGCTCATTCCTCAACTGTAGAGGCAAGGGGACGGGTCAGTCGTTGGGGTGTTGATGGGGAGGTGGTTCCAGAGCCTCGGGGCATAGACAGAGAAGGCCTGTCTTCTGTTTTTTTCCATTCCTCCACCAGCAGAATTCAGGTCTGCACATGTCTTTAGAGCAAAGCGACTGGTCATTGGGTGGGAATTATTGTCATTTTATGGCCTGAAATCATTGATCTAAACAGCTTTGTTTGGACAGGCTCTCATTTGTGATGACGCACATTTCTCAAAGATGGTCAACAATCACAGACATCTTTCACACTGATGTTGACTTGGCACATCAAAAAGGCAAAAGTCTTCCTCATAAGAAATGTGGACAATAAACCACATTTCCCATCAATTTCAATATCAATCTTATGAGCAGCGGCATTCTGTATTCATTTGAAGAACAGGGATGTCAATTTCAAGCAGAAATGGCTTACAGTAACACTTTAAAGATGGAAGAGGGTGCCTGTACAGTAGCACAAAGATGAGGACAAGTGGGGAACCAGTTTACGAGAGTGTAAAAAAGTGGGACAGAGACAAAAAATAGGTTTTATGTTATGCTATGTTTTGTGGAGCTTATAACATGCTGGAGCCTGCAGGCATCAGGGCGCACATAAAACAGAGGACGGGGACTAACAAGGCCAAGTGTCAGGCTAAGAGTAGAGAGAAAGGGGAAAGATGTCACAATCCATTATTCCAATAGGCGCGTCTTGAGCTTACATGGTATTGTGAGTTTCTGATAACGCTTGCGACATGAGAGTCAGCACCAAGGGACTTATCAATTATCACTCTGAGAGTTCTAACCTGATCTGAAACTGCTATGGAGTGACCATCAATTGTGAATTCCACATATGCCGGCCCCCATTTCAGACTAGCCTGGGGAGATCCAAAAATGAGCAGCTCGGTCTTTCCACTATTGAGACAGAGCCAATGTTGACAATACTATGACTGTGAGCATTGCACTACGTCTGTTTTAACAGAATCAAAAATTCAAAAAAATGGAAAAAATGTTTCTTTAGAAATTTAGGGTGAAAACCCACTGGAAGAAGTGTCTCCATGGTAGAACACTATACGAATCACAAAAGAAAGACCTTGGCCCTCATTACGACCCTGGCGGAAATCGAAAAACGATGGCGGAAATGCAATACCGCCATCGAATAGCGCTCGGTGCGACTATGACCCGTCACCGCAAAGTACGAAGCCATTAGCGACACCGTAGTGAACGCCAACGCTAACTGCACCAAGCACGCGCGCGCGCGTCATGCCAAACCGCAAACACCACCATGGTGCAACGGTACGCCAATTCCGACCCTAGCGGACATGCACCTAACGCCATCAGGCATGGCGTAATGTACCATTCCGCCATGGCGAGAAGTACGGCATCGCGAATCAACCGTAAACGGCCCCACTGAGTGCCTGTACACCGCTCCCTGCCCACAAAGTACAACTCCCCGTAGGTGCAATGAAGCCACAATGCAACCATTGAAATGTACAAGTCACCCATGCATGCCAGCGAACAAAAGAAACACAACAGGGGCCAATGGGAGCTGCAGGGCACAGATGGCACGAATACAGAAGCCATCCCAATGGACATGACCACAGTCCCCCACCAAGAAACGCACGCAAACACAGGCACCTGTGACCAGCAATATTCCGAAAATCACATCATTCCACCAGTCCACCTGGCTGACCGGCATCTGTTACACAAAACCCAATCCCCCGCCCCTGAGCATGACAACATTCAAACTGTCATATTGGCAGCCCCCATCCCTGACCTCACTGGGCTTCGTAGGCAAACGCGGCCAGTACAGTACCACGCAACTAAACCCCGAAGCCGGAACCCGATGCAGATCTCCTCACAATACATCGCCCCCCAAATTGGCATATGCCACATCACTTGCAAAGAAAAACGCTACACGGGCCAAATCCGAATAGAAATTTAATGCACATCAAAATCACCAAGCCCATACAGCCATCAGGCCATGAACTCCAAAACACCAATCACCATTGTGGGCTGCTTCCGCAAGAAATGACCAGCCACTACCTGTGTGTCGCCCTGTTCCCCCATGGTACACAGAGCCACAATCACGTACGAAAAGGCAACATGGAAGCGCACAGAACCACAGGCCCGTCCCAATGGGGAGGCACTAGTCCAGCTGAAAGGCCGAAATGTTGCTCCGAGCCACCAGTACTGCGTAAGGGCATGTGGCCCATTGGCGATCGTCCCATAAGATCATAATGCTGCTCCACTGATTAACACGAAGCAGCAGGTGTCGGGAGTAAAATCCATCTGCAGGAGTGGCATACAGATGGCAGTGGCAAAAGGGGAGGAGATACCTGTCAACCAAAAGAAAAGAAAAAGAACAGAATGGCCATCAGAACTACATTCCAACTACTCACTTCAATGATCACACGAAATCCACAGCCATATGCATGCTACCCCAACCAAAAGGATCATCACCACCCCAAAACCACTTGCGACTCATAACCATCTATATCGAGGTGCAAACACCATCACAAACGAGTGTACCTGTGCATGCGTCTGTCAAAACAGATTCCATCAGATGGGAATGTTAACGTGCATGGACACAAGTGTCTGAGGGCCCCTCGAGACAGGGAGGGCTCAACAAGGCCAGATGGACGATGGTCCCACAATGGCAGCCCTGCATCACATAGCGTAGGGGAGGCGGATAGATCCCAAGAAGCCCTGTACATGGCAAACTCTGTATCAAATCACCTGCCCATGCATCCATCCATCATTCCCTCATCCCGGGATCAAAATGCCTGAATAATTACTCACATAACATTAGAAACATCCATTGAGTCCGTGCGTTATGCAGCCTGCTAAATCCACAGTGCCCCAGCCCGTAATTCCAGTGTTGTGAAGTAACATGTTTTTGGGAACGGACGGCCTCATCGCCCACGTAGCTATTGCGCATCCCAAACTATTCATATCAATCATTGCTCCCTCGCCATGGGCCCTGTCTCAAGGACATAGAACAATAGAACGTTACATTTGCAGTCAGACCTGTGGGCATCTCCTCGCTGCTAGCTGGAAACCGAAAGCGCCGCCCCTCGAATTCCTCATTTGCAACATCACGTCGAAAAGGCATCTGTGGCCGTTTGAAATCACTAATTATTCCATCGAGTGCGGCTGTGTGTGAAAATGGCAACTGCCTTCACCCACGAATGGGACGCCCCGCCCGTCGTTGAACCTCGGTGCAGTGATGCATGAGGGTCCACCGTTACTCGAGTACTACGTTCCACTGACCCCTCACAAGTCAGTTCGCGACTGCACAGATAGTATGTGAAACAATGGGACCACAGCAGAATGAACATATCAACCAATCTTACACGGCCATCGGGTACAAATACATGATTGCAATAGCAAGATACAATTCCCCGAATTGCAGCGTTGTGCGCGGGACGTGCTCGGCCAAAGGGGAGAGCAGTTTGCACAGGTGGAATCAATCACCACAGGTGGAGGCCATACAGCCTGAAAACACATAAATTGCACAGCCAGTCTCCTCCCACAACCACACCGAAATGCTACCGGCAGGACTCGCGATGTTGGCCCTGGGGGACCTGATAGCACTGCAAGCGCTCCAACTCCAAGAAGAAGACGAACACCAACTACAACCAGCCGCACGGAGGAGACGCAGGAGGAGGAGGAGGCCAAGGCAGGGCCAGCAAGGGCTGCCAGCACAGCCACTACCACCACGCAGGCAGCCCGCAATCCCACGCCTCCGAGCACATCCGTTCAACCTCACTGATGAGCAGATCCACACCCTCTACCGTCTGGACCGGGACACCATAACCGCCATTGTGGACATGACACAGGCTGACCTTGTCAGCATGATAGATAGCCCAACCGCCATCCCACCCCTACTGAAGGTGGTGTCTGTACTCCACTTCCTGGCCACAGGCACCTACCAGCACACAGTCGGACAGTTGCATGGCATTTCTCAGCCACTGTTCTCACGGACACTATTGCAAGTGCTCGATGCCCTCCTGAAGCACGCAGACGACTACATCTCTCTACCACGCTCGGAGCAGGAAATAACCAACACAAAAGTGGGATTCCATGCACTTGCCGGCATACCGGGTTGCATTGGTGCCATCGACTGCACCCATGTTGAATTGGTCGTCCCACATGCCATGGAGGCCCAGTACCGCAACCGAAAACAATTTCATTCCCTGAATGTACAGATGGTGTGTGACTCCAACAGGATCATTACACATTGTTGTGCCCGATTCCCTGGATCAACCCATGATTCGATGGTCTTGAGGAACTCTACAATACCACGCTACATGGAGCGACACGCAGGGAACAGATCCTGGCTACTCGGTGAGTCTCATTACATGCATGATGATGTGGGGTATGTGAATTGGCATTGACCTGCCAGGAAGGGGGGGGGGGTGTGCGTACGTATCAATGGCATTCCACATCATACGTTTCTCGTCCACATACAGGTGATGCTGGATATCCACTGAAGAGATGGCTCCTCACACCAGTCCGGAACCCACGGGACCAGCATGAGGAGGACTACAACCATGCCCACTCACGTACCCGTGTAGTCATTGAACAGGCATTCGGCCTACTGAAGACCCATTTCCGCTGCCTCAGCAGGTCTGGCGGGGCACTCCTGTACCGCCATGAGAAGGTTGCAAAGATGGTGATGGCTTGTGTCATGCTCCACAACATGTGCGTACGTAGAAATGTGCCCATGCCCCCTGACGCAGAACTGCAAGCACCTGATGATGGTCATGATGAGGGTGGGGATGTGGCAGCACCTCATGGAGTCTGCGAGGCACCGGAGGCCCGTGACATTCGTCAGCATCTCATTGATGTATGCTTCTAGCACTCACGCCTGGTGGCTGATACATGGACACGGGACTCGTGGCACTGCGTGTGTCTGGGACATGCACAATATGGACTGTACGCCTATGATGGCCTAGTACACAAAGATCAATGTCCACACTTCTCATTGGTTGATCGTGCACTTTTTATGGCATATGTGATATCATGTTGAACACCCTATCGACCCGCCACCCAAGTGAGCCCAACACACCCCCTCCACCCTCCTACCTCCCCCCCGAACACCAGTGTCCAAAGATGCTCATTGTAAGTGGGCTGTCGCTATTGCATGCCCCCTCTGCGGGTATCAGGGGCACCCCTGCCTGTGGAGCGCAGGTTCCTCCCAGATCTACGTTGGGGGCTGCCCTGGACGGAACTTGCAACGGATGATGTGTCTGCCTGCTCACGTCCATGCATGTCCCTAAGGGTTTGCGAGAGCTCAGTGAGCACACGGCGCACTGCGGCAAGTTCGGCACATACGTCTTTGGACGTCGCATGCAGTTCCCCCCTCAGGCTCTCGGTGCTTCTCTCAATTTGTGCCCTTAGCGTCTCTGTACCTCTCTCCATTTCTGCCCTAAGTGTCTCAGTTGATGTTTCTATGTCTGCCTTAGTGCCCCCACATTCATCGGCATGGTCCTTGAGGAGTGTGGCCAGTTGCTGCTGTTGTTCGATCAACTGGTCGAGGGACTGTTGCCTCTGCTGGGCCATGGCCATTTGCGGGGGTGTCACAGAGGGGCTGTTGTCCTCATGTTGCCTTGCCACAGGGCTTGTGGGGGATGGCCAGTCGTCGTCTGGTGGGTGCCCCTGCGTGGTATCCTCATGTTGTACGGGATGGAACAGACAGGGGGATTGGGACAGGTCATGGATGGATCTGACTTCGGCATCCCCGTTTTCTGTGTCCGAGCATGCTGCCATCAATGGGGTGTCACCTATGGTGCTGCTGCCACCAGAGGCAGTGCCTTCTGTGGCATCCATTGGGGGGACCTGTGGTGGTGGTGTTGTGGGCATGCTGGCTGCTGGGGTGCCTGTTGATGTTCCCTCCTCTGTGCTGCCACCTGATTTGTGCTGCTGCCGTGTCTTGATGCGTGCAGCTGAGGTGGAGGGTCTCTGGCCGTTGGTCTTGGCCCTCTTTGCAGGTGTGCTGGTAGGGGTGTCCTGTAGCTCGTCGTTTGGATCGGACCCTGTGGTGGAGTAAAGGAGGGCGAGGGTTATTGATGGGTCTGTGGGAATTGGAATGGCATTGTATCACATGCATTGTGGTGGTACCTGAGGGTGATTTGGGTCGGGGCCTTGGAGGTGCTTTGATTTGTGTGTGGAGTGAGGGTGCAGTTGTCTGGCAGCCTGCAGTTAGGGTGTGCCTGCTGCACGTGTAGTGCGTGTATTAGGGGTTTTTAATTATTTATGTATTTATTGTGGGTTTTAACGTGCGCTTGCAGGCCGATGTGTGTGGACGTTCTCCTGGACATGTGTTTCTGTTGCACTATGTGGACGCATGGTACTTCACATGGATGGACTGTGTGGATTTGGCATTGTTTTATCTGGCCCACCTACCTGAATCTTTGGATGTCTGCACTCCTTTCTCCATCCCTCCGACTCCCTCTATGCTCTCCATTCCGATGGTGGAGGCACAGATTTCTTCCCAGGGGGTCAACTTGATGGGTGATTCAGGACCTCCCCCGGTGGCTGTGGCAATGTTGCGGTTGGCAGAGAGTATGCTGCGGACGCGTATCCGCAGGTCGTCCCATCGCTTGCGGCATTGCTGTGGGGTGCGGGGTGCAGTCCCCACCGCACTTACCCGCTGTGCCACCAGAGCCCATATGGCCTTCTTGTTTGCAAGTGCCGTTCTGGTCATTTGCGTGGAGAAGACGACGGCAGCATTCTCCTGGAGGGTCTCTGTTAGCACGGTGAGTTCCTCACGGGAGAAGTGGACCTGCCGCTTGCGGTCGCACGCTTTCTTCGCTACTTTTCCCATTTTTCTTGGTTTCGCTAGGGTGGTTGACGGGTTGGGGTGTGTTTCAGGGTAGTGATTTTAGTGGTTGTGTGGTTTTAGTGTATTTATAGGTGTACGCCGGGATGTTTCCCGTTCCGGGCCCATGTTTTAACTTCCGTTTCCGTATATTTCCGGCCACCGTACTTTCCGGTAGCCCCACACTGCGGTGACCGCTAAGAGGGGTGGCGGTATTGCACCTAGGGCGCCGTACGGCGGCGGTGTGGGCCGTTTTGGGGTCATTTCCGCCATCGCGGACTTTGCACTTCCGCCATGCCGTGGTGCTCGTGCCCGATGGGTCGGAATGGGCCGCACTTTGCTCCTTCGTGCAATGGCGGAAACGCTATTTACGCTGTGGCGCTCCGGTCAGTCGCTTTCCGCCAGGGTCGTAATGAGGGCCCTTGGCTGTGAAGCCAGCGGTGTGGGCTGCACTCCTGTATACCAGTTAGGTGTGGTTTCATGCGGTAATTATGTTGAGTCATTCAATTTTTTATGATGACATAAATATTCTGTACCCTTTTTAAGTCCTCAGCGTGATTTCCACTCAGTTCCACCAATAGCTGAGAATCATCTGCATAATTGGTGAACTTAACTCCTGCCTTATCAACAATATTACACAAGGGACGTAGATACACATTAAGCAATGCAAGGGACAAACATGCTCCCTACGGCACACGACAAGTGGACAGTATGGATACGGAGGATGCTTGATCCCAACAGACTCTTGACATTCTGCCCGACAAGATGGAATCCAGCCACTTCACTGCTAATGGAGAACAGCGACCTACGTTAGATAGTGTAGCAAAATGTTTTGCATGGTCCAGGGGATCAGAGGCCGCCGATCAGTCAAGAAGTATCAGTAGGCCTGCCTTGCTCCCGTCCATGTAGTCCATCATCTGGCTCGTAAGATCTAAAAGATAACTTTTCATTCCATGATGTTCTCTACTAAAACTGGATTGACATGGATGTAAGATGTTAGTGTCTTCTAAATGCTTTTGCAACTGAATCGCACAAACACGATCCACGACTTTCAAAAGAAAAGGAACATTGGTAATATGTCTATAGTTTGTCAAGTCTCTGGGGTCCAAACCAGCCTTCTTCAGCAAGGGCGGGACTACAACCTTCTTGACCTCTTTAGGTAGAATAGCATAGTGGAAGGTTGCATTACTAAAACGGGTCAAGATGTGCGAAAAAATGTTGATGTTGCTGAGCATAATTTTACTCGCTAGTAAGCCCCCATTACAAGAAGTAGGGCGCATCTTTTTGAGAACGTCCTCCATAGTGTGAACATAGATGGTAGAGAATTCAAAAGGCATGTCATCTTCCCAAGGGGAAGTCTCGGTCAAGTTATGGTCGAAAGCTGAGACAGGATTGGCCATAACTTTCACATGCGGGGTCGTCATTTTATCAGAGAATGCTTGTCGAACTTTGAAGCAATCTTCAGTGGTCGGAGAAGGCAGATTTGGTTTCAGATGTGATTTTTCCATCGTTTTTAGGATTTCAAAGAGTTTCTAAGTGCAATTAGGGGATTCTTCAATTTCAGCGTTTTTTTAGCAGTGCACATTTTTTCCCTAAACTCTTTTTCAATATTTTTCCAGTTTATTTTGTTTTCGTCTGAGTTTTTTTTTAGTCCATTTACGTTCTGCTAATCTTTTTTGTTGTTTCAACAAAGTTGCAGGGAGAACCAACTATGATGATTTTGTCTGTCCCTAACAGCTCTAGTTTTGACACGGGCAATACTGTTGAGCATGTCCGTCATAACTGAATCATATATGGAAAACAAAGTACCTGGTGGATCGAGATCGGAGGTATGTGACATGATGTTATCCAAGCATTTATGCAAATCCACTGTTTCAATTTTATTGGTATTCCTAGAGGTAATCCTTTTAAAAGGTTTGCTCTTTGGGATAGATTTCCCTGCAAGGGTTAATTCGAAGAAAATAGAGAAATGGTCTGACCAGACACAGGGGGTAGTGCTGGCGGAGCCAATCTGTTTATTATTTGCTGCCTGCCAGGTGTTGCCTTTGACTTGAGTTGGTGTATGTAGGTAAAATCTATCTAGGGGGACAAGTACTGCAAACTAAAGAGTAGTAATAATGTACAAATCTACACACCTGCATGATTGCATGATTGCATGGCACTGGCATTTCACAGACTGGCCACCACTGGGGGTAACGGGAGAAGGTGGGCAATAGTTTAGTCTAACGTATGAAGGAGTGCTTATGTTTTTCTGAAAATGAAACACTTGAATAATATACATGTATATATATATATATATATATATATATATATTGTTTATGGTCATTGTAGTGAATCCCTTGCACCAAGGTGCCTTTGCATCCATTTTTTTTCCATATAAGAAATGGGCATCGAATGCATTTTTAATTTTTTTTTGGGGGGGTCCCCCGAAGACCCATTTTTTTTACCCTTAAAAATCCATCTAAACAAAAATTAACCCTTTACCCCCAAAAAACATGCATCCGATGCACATTTTTTAGATGTAAAAGATTTGATGGTATGGCTATCGATGCAATGACCAGATATCTATATATATGTATTATATTGTATTTATGTGTATATATATATATATATATATATATATATATATATATATACTTTATATGTGATTTTGTTAGGATATTGATTTCTAGGAATTAAGTTGTAAATATGGGCTGTTTAATGTGTATCGGAATGTGTACTGTGATATGTATTATGAGGTGCAATGTGGAAGTTGTGTGAATCACTGTGTAGACATTGTGGGGCCTCATCTGTAGTGGAGAGTATTGTACCCTCTGTGCTGTACAACAGACTGTTTAACCATTACCCTGTGTGTGTATTAGGTCACGGTAAGGCGCAATATGTATTGGGGAGGTACCAATAGTGAGTACTAGGGACTGCTTTATGGGCAGGCTGCCGTTCCCGCTAAGGTTTGAACCAATATGATGTTCAAATAACATTGGAGGACAACAGAGGATTTTTTTTGGGTCGCATGTATTCGACAAGCTTGAAAGTAGATATATGTAAGATTGCTAATTGAGGTGAACAGCTTCTATTCCAGCACTTTGCTTGGTACAGGTTGACAATCTTCCATCTTTTTATTTTTGAATTTTTTAATCTTTTGATTGTTATATCATGTGGGTCATTCATTCCTGAAAATACATGATGTATAATTGATAACATTTATTAAGAATCAGAGACCGATTTGTTTAGAGGATGAGATTACATAAAGGGATTGGTGTACATTGAACAAGTGCCAACATGGCCGACCGATTGCAGTCTTGCTCATGTCATGTATAGTGAGTGGGAGCGGAGGTGGTGCAGAGGTGGTCTGCTGTGTGCTATACTGAGGGGAATTACAGAGTGTTTCTTCAGTGGCTATCGTCTGGAAGAGTGGCTTGCTACAGCCTCAGCCAGCTAAGGACTTTTAAACTTCATTAACCAGTGGAATGCCGGAGCAGAGGTGGTCTGCTGTGTGCTGTACTGAGGGCAATTATGGAGTGTTTCTTCAGTGGCTATCGTCTGGAGGAGTGGCTTGCTACAGCCTCGGCCAGCAAAGGACTTTTAAACTTCATTAACCCATGGAACGCGGAGCGGAGGTGGTGCAGAGGTGGTCTGCTGTGGTCCGCTGCAGGACTAGGAGGTACCGGGTAAGCAGAGTTTGACTTTTTCTTTCCAACTTGTTGGACATTTGGCTGTTCCTCTGGCTTGAGCCTGCTGTTTATCTCTGCCCGAAGCCGAGCCTTTCTGACTCGCATACGTGGGTAGCCTTAAGGACCACATGTGTGGTGCCGGTTGCCATCGGCTAAATCCCTTTCAATTTCAGCAACTTTACAATACTGAGCACCCCTTTTGCCCCCACTTAGGATCACCATCAAACATACCTCAAATCTTAAGTACGGACTACAAAGCACCTCAACACGGAGTACAAGGAGGCCGAGAAGTCCTGATGCTGTGATCAACTCTTCAAAGAGGGACCACATTGATGCTGCAAAAAGCACACAAATGTCCATTACCAACTTCTTAAATACACTGCCTCCTGTTCCCGGCTCGACTTGCCAAAAGAACACCTCTTCCCGCAGCGATTACCTAATAAAACCACCACTCCAATGATTGAAAACACCCACTCTCTGTTGAATTTATGTATACGACTACAGAGGAATCCCATGGGAACCCTGCACTGCGCAGATCTGCAAACTAATGTGCCTGGAACTTTAGTTAGTACACATTTATCCACCTCTCTTGATTTGGAGCGATTACAATCATCCCCAGAAGCTATATTGACACCGTCATCCGACTCCTCAGCTCTTTATGATAGTGAGTCGGATAGTGAGAGTGGGCTTGACACTCCTGCTGCCCTTGTTGGACCTACTGTGACTAGGGATTCTACTATTATGCTATCATTAAATGCTATGTCCACCAGTATCAATGCCCTTCTGGCCTTCTGCGCAACTCTGGCTAAAGAAAAGCAATAAACAACGCAGGTCCTGGCTGTCATTGTTGACATGATAATGGAGAACACTCCCCCGCCCCTCCAATTGGCCCTTGGTGAAAATACTAACAAGTTCAATGTAGAACCTCTGTCAAACAGAGAGACCCTGGTGCATGAATCTCGCAGTAGTTCTAACTACGATTCTGGCAGGAATGGTGGCGTCCAATTAACATCCTGAGGCGCTCTTGATGCTTCGGAGGATAGTGACTGGGATTATGAGGAGCTTTCCTTGCCATCACAAACATCTGTTTGTGATTCCCCATATGCTCCGCCCTCTATTATTTATCCTCCATTGATAAGCAGAAGGCAAACAAAGCCTCCCAGAGGGAAGAAAGCAGCGACAAAAATTAACCAACCGTGACTGCCAGGGCCTTCTGTATCAATTTTCCCACCTGCTGGTATTCGTAAACCCGCTAGCTCTAAGCCTTTGATATCCAAACAGCGTCTGACCGTCAAACTCATAATTGCCTGGACTTGCCTACAAGCAAAGGCGCGGTAATTATAAATATAACGTTGTTGTATTTATGTATTGCCGTGGTTAGAAAACCACAGAAATCATAAGTACACAGGAGACTCAAAGCGAAAGCCACTGCAGTCATAAATACAATATTGTTGTATTTATAAATGCTGTGGTTTTCTTTCTAAGTTTCCCGGGCTCCTCCAAGTCGGGGGAGCCCGGGAAACTAAGAAAGAATACCATGGCAATTATAAAATTGCAGTGGCTTAAGCTTTGGGTCTGCTGGGCTCCCCCGGGCCAGGGAGCCCAGCAGACTCAAAGCAAAGCTGCTGCAGTCATGAATACAATGCGGGTGTATTTATAATTGCAGTGGTTTTCTTTTTTAGTTTCCCGGGCTCCTCCGGCCCAGGGGAGCCCGGGAAACTTAGGAAGAAAACCATGGCAGTCATAAATACAACACACTTGTATTTATAATTGCTGTGGTTTTCTTTTTAAGTTTCCCGGGTTCCTCCGGCCCGGGGAGTCTGGGAAACTTAGAAAGAAAACCATGGTAATCATAAATACAACACGGTTGCATTTATAATTGCAGTGATTTGTTAAGAAAAATGAAATAAGCACTTACCTGCATGCAGCCTTCCTGCCTGCATTCTCTGCTCTCCGGCAATAATGAAGCAAAAGCCACCTACTGGTAGCTTTTGTTTATTACAGGTGGCTGGCTTTTGCTTCATTAGTGCTGCAAGGGCAGAGCTTAACAGACGCACAGGAGGCTCATCCATTTCACAAAATGGATGTCTCATAGTGCCAGCAAATGTTCGAGTTTCAGCCTCATTTGCTCAAAACTTTACATAGGAACTTTGTTTAAAAATATTTTTTATATATATTTTTGATTATGGGACATCTTTTTTGCCAATAAAATGTTTGAGTGAACTATCCCTTTAATACCAATATTGAAATAATTTAAAACTTTGCATCGCTAGGTAAATGGGTCAAGATCAAAGAAGTTCACCCATCAGATTACAGTGCATTTATAAACAGAAAACGTCTTCTGGAAATATTTACGCAGATCCCCAGCCTCAACCTATATTTCAAATATCTATAAAAAATATTTCTAAACAAAGTCTCCTGTGTACTTATTCCTCCGATATTATCCATTTACAGCTGCCCATATTTGGCAGCTCTTCCAATTATGTAATCTTTGAATTTTCATCTCCCTTGATGGTGGCCTTGCTAAAATCTGGTGCTGAAGAATTGGAATCCCAGTGCTTCCGACTGACAATTTGCAGGAGGCAATTAATCCATAAGCAAGGCTTGGCTCATCATCCATTGCAATCCCCTGTTTCAAAGAGGAATACAACAACTACCTCAGCATCTACCTATCAGTCGGGATGCTCCATGTTTCTATCATCTTGTATGCATTCTCTTAGCAGTTTGGCAACAAAGAATCTTAATGTTCAGTGGCTCTGCGAGGATGCTCTTTCTAGCAGGGCCTGAAGGCATGAGCGCCTACCCACCTTATCATGGCTTACATGGAACACACGTGTCTAAAGAAAAGAGGGGGCTAGGTGCCTTCTTTTTTGTTAAAGGGGGGTTTGACTCAAAAAGGCGTTAATTACAAGGAGAAGAGAGAGTCATAAGCTACCCCTATTAGACTGTGTTACTACAGTAGGTTTTCAAAAGGCAGGAGGCTAGTTTGTAATTGTTAGCTATCGAAAGTCACAAAAATAGAAGAATGGGAAAAACTTTGGTTTATTCAGACATACATATAGAGTATAGAATTCATAGTAAAGAAAAAACAGTTTAAAATGAAAGATCACATGTAAGCCTAGTTTGGCTTGTAACAAAGCGCACAAAAAATGGAAATAGTAATAAGTACAAAACTGATTTTGAATCAATTGGTTTCCGGACTCGCAAGGCAGACGTTCATTCATCCGCCTCACGCTCCTTTTTCAGTGGCACTGGCTATGTTTCTAACCTGAAAAAGCCTCCAAGTACACGGAATTTCTACCCGTGTGACTAAATAATTCTCAATTGGACCGCATACCATCAACTAAGATTACCACCACGGACACCAGATCAATTTATTTGTCTCCTTGAATTCAGTTCAACCGTTGACAGAATATAGGCGTTCCCAACAACGTCCTGATGAAAGTTCGGACCCTTCATCTGTGAACATTATCCACTCAGTAAACGCATGAATACCCCCCAAACCAGAAACACCTATAACAATGTGTCGACCACAATGACATACTACCATTCTGACTGTAGTATTTGAAATCCACAATATATGTTACTAACCCTCACCTACCAAACTGTGATGTAACAACAGTTTTGCACTTATTACTATTTCCATTTTTCGTGCGCTTTGTTACAAGCCAAACTAGGCTTACATGTGATCTTTCATTTTAAACTGTTTTTTCTTTACTATGAATTCTATACTTTATATGTATGTCTGAATAAACCAAAGTTTTTTCCATTCTTCTATTTTGTGACTTTCGATAGCTAGCAATTACAAACTAGCCTCCTGCCTTTTGAAAACCTACCGTAGTAACACCGTCTAATAGGGGTAGCTTATGACTCTCTCTTCTCCATGGAACACACGTGGTCATAAATTTTTTTGCAGTCTACCATTGGGATTTATTAGAATCACTTCTTCTGACATGTTTCTTTTACGGGGAATGTGGCATACTCCAAATTTCTAGATAGATGGCTCCTGTATACTTTGCAATCCAGCTAGGGTGTCTGGCAGTTACAACTGCGGTACGATCCGCACTGCGCCCCTTGCTTTACCCTTCTATGCAGGAGCAAAGACGGCGGAGAACGGCTCCTTTCTGGCAACGCTGGAGGTTGCTAGGGAAACGGAGGTTGTTGTCATGTAGTCACGTGACTGATCAGCTGACCGCTACGTTGCCAGCCAGTAGCACGACACGCCTCCTCAATTCCCGTTCACTTTCCCATAAAGGTGTCCGTAATGCCAGACTAGGTGCTTCTGATTAGCGTTACTACTCCCATTCATCTACTGCCGAACTCCTTTGGGAAACTGACCTCGGATATCCCTCTTTGACCACTCTTCTCATCTCTGCCTTGTCACCTGGCTTTTGACTTGTTGGCTTCAGACCCGGACCGTCTGACTTTGATTCAGCGCTCTGCTTCCTGGAGCTTGGACTCCACAGCACTTACCCCTCTGTCCTCTTTCTTCTGCACTTGCACGTTCTGAATACTCACAAGGCATAGTAGGTTCGTCCCACCCCTCCCTCTTCCACCTCTGCTCTCAAATTATGAATTGCTACTGTTGTAATGTATCCCCTCCCTCCCTCCCTGCCCTGTGGGCGTTTTGAAACAGTATATTCTTACTGTATAACTGCCTAACAAGCAGACAATAAATAAATAAACTTACTTCTGAAGGAGGAAGGGCCCCTTCCATGGTATGAATTATGATGGGCGATGCACAAGGTTGTGAAATGAACCCTTTTTACGCATGGGTAGCCAGTAGAGAATGTGTGGTGCTGGCATAATATGTTCAAATCACTTCATCCTGAGAAGTAGACTTGACACTGCATTTTGGTCTCTTTGAAGTTTTCTCATTATGTAACCTGGGAGCCCAAGATAGAGTCTTTTTGCATAATGTAGCTGGACGGAATTAGAGAAATTACATCATGGTTCTGTGGGCGAATGTTAAGCAAGGTAAAACTCGGCCTAGTGTGCTTCTGATGAGGACTCTGATCGGCAAATCAAGTGTGAGAGTGTTGTCCATTGTTGTTCCAAGATTCCTTGCTGTGGTCGATGGGATTGGGCAAGGGTCAAGCGTGTTAGACCAAGTGATTGCAAGGGTGTTAAAAGCTGTAGGATTGCAGAGCATCAGTTCTGTTTTGCTAGGGTCGAGTTTAGTCTGTTTGATGTAATCCATGCATCTACGCTGGTACCAAGTGGGCCCCTGTTACTACACCAATGCAACACTTATAGGCAGTTCTTCCTTTCTGGTTTTCGATTGGCTGGTGGCACAGGACCCCGTAAGCAAACAATTGTGGATACTTAGAACACAGATGGAATCGACTGGACTGAGTGTTCTTTTCACAGATTTGAAAAATGAGTGCACTCGTCCACATGGGGAAATAGTGAGTTGAATCTATGTGTATATGGGGATCGGTTGACATGAGCTGAAGAATGTTGTTATTATTAGTATTATTATTATTATTATTGTATTTATTGAGCACAGAACTAGCTTCGTAAACAACAGTGCACTTTACAATCATAGGGGGAAGAACAAAGTGACAGAAGAAGAGAATAAAAAAGGGCAGTGAGCTAACAGGGGAGGGCGTGGGTGGGCAATTGGCAGCATGGGGGGGAGACAGTGGGGAGCAGATCACCAGGTCTCAGGTAGGATGGGGAGGCCAGGGGGTGTGGACCTAGGCATTAAGGGGGAGCCATTCCTTGAAGAGGAAGGTCTTAAGCTCTGTCCTGAACTGTAGAAGTGATGGGGCAAGTCTGATTTTGACAGGGAGAGGTTCCAGAGTCTTGGAGCGTAGACAGAGAAGGCCTGTCTTCTGGGTCTTTCCTTCCTGTACCGTCGTAATTCAAGTCTGCACATTTCCTCACTTCTGGTGGATGGCAGGCCTCCGGAGATGCTGAGTTTCTCAGTGAGGTAGCTCAGGGACTTCAGGATGACAGCCTTGTAGATGATGCGACAGGAGCAAAGATGATACGGGCTTGCAGTGGCAGCCAGTGCTTTTTGATGAGGTTTGGGGTGATGTAGTCGAATTTGTGAAGTTCTTTATTGAGTCTTGCTGCAGCATGCAGGGCACATCTCAAGGGTGCCAGGGTACTACCCATGGGGTGGGAGATGCTTCCCGACTGGGCATTAAACAGCTGGAGCCGCAGTTTCCCTGCTCCACTCAGTTAGAGGGAATCTGGAGAGCTCGGAATCAATCACCAGACTTTCCTGTGTTGCTGCGTGAGGCATAACATGAAGTGCATTGTCCTGTGGGAGGGTCAAGGGGGGCGGGGCTGGATCTGGCAGGAACAAGATGGAGCTGCGCTCTAGCAATATTTGTTTTTCCAGAGGGCAGTTTTGACCCAAATGCCCTAGGGCTAAGCTCCAAAACCTGCCCCCCATTTGCAGCTAAAGCTATTTATTGCAGGTCTGTAGTCTGGTGGGGTGCTGCAGAAGACTTGTGAAGCATTTGCTGAAGCGAGTCATGCTCAGCTCAAGCGAGACAGCCTCACATTAAACAGGGACTGTCCAAATGAGTACATATTGCATGTGGCTTGCAGACATTTTACTATTGGGGTGAGTGCTGTGTCTAATGGCATAAGGAGAGAGCCCCGTTTTCATTACTTGCTCAGAAAGTTTTATGCTCGAATCAATATCACAGAAATATGTCAAGTATCAAAGTATGTAGCCATGTTTTCAGTCCCAAAATGGACTTTGCTTTTATGCCAACCAGCAAGACTCATTGCCCCCAGCAGGTGCCCCCCAGCTGCATGTGATTGGGTTCCCTGAGGAGATCAGGCCTGCAACCTGGGCCAGGGATCTGCCCACCAGTGGCGTGCCCAGACTCTTTTGACTAAGTGGCGTGCCCAGACTCTTTTGACTAGGTTGGCCCAAGTGGGGCACTGACTTATGGAGGGGTGGCATGAAGAACGAGCCCACACACACATAATGATCATAGTTTAGGATAATGGGGTGGCACCTGGAGTGGCCAATCAGATTCCAGGAGTAGCACGGGCCACCTCAGGCAACTCCCTGGACACGCCACTGCTGCCCCCTCAGCCCCGCCTACATCACTCTGACTGTTCCTTCCTCCACACGAAGAGGGGAGAGGGGCCCCATAATACATTGTGTCCATCTCCAGCACTGCAGTGCCTAAGAGGGGATGGCAGGTAAGAATCCCATGGATGACGTCCCTCTTTGCCTCTTGCACTAACCAACATTTTCCCAAAGCCACTTTCCTCCCCCCCACCCACCGCCTCCCTCCAGACTGCTGTGTCCTCAGCCTCCCACCTCAAACTGTTGTCCCATCTTTTCCTTTCTGCTGCCCTTGTCACTGTCTCCTCTTGTCCCTGGAATCAACCTCCCTTTTCTCTGCTATTCCCAAAGCAGTAACATCCCGGCCACCTTGTGACTGCATGGCTGGTGAGGTACACGTAATGCTTCCCAACTGCCCCCCCCTAACACCATGCTAGGTGGGGGTGTAAATGATCATGCACGCTGCAAAACCGCTGTGACACCCCATGCTGTGTCTTGGTGTAAGAACTCATGTGCGTGCGTGTGTGCTTGCATGTCTGCGTGCGTGTGTGCTTGAGTACCTGCATGCATATTAGCTTTGTGTGCATGCGTGACAGTATGCGCGTGCTTGTGTGCTTGCATGTCTGCGTGCAGGAGCTTGAGTACCTGCATGCATATTAGCTTTGTGTGCATGGGTGACAGTATGTGCGTGTTTGTGAGCCTGCATGTTTGCATTGCATGTAAGAGTGTTCTTGTGATAGTACAGGGATGGGTGTTTGAGTGTACGTCGGTGAAAAAATATACACACGTGGAAGTATCTTTTGCATGGCTGCCTGCCAGTGTGCAGATAAAGTCCCCTGTATGTATGGTCTGTGCCATGGGTATCTGAGTGTGGACTATGCTATGTTATGTTACCATGCTTTTCTACTGCACCAAATCACCGCTGCACTACTTTCAAAGAGCAGTTGGTGTTAGTACGTTTGAATTCAGTGGCAGAATCTTGGCGCATGATGGCGATGCATGGCTGTGTGGCAATGCACCAAATCGCATCATGCCATTAGCTAGGCCAGAAGCATAACCTAGACATAGGAGGTTAGTACTTAAGTGGCTATCCTGCCCCTTCCAGTTTGCCCATCCCCTTGTACATCATCCCTGTGCAAACAATGTGCTCCTACCATGTGCCCCCTCCTCTTCCTGGTTCCCCCTCTGCCCATATAAAGGCACTGTCTGGCATACTTGGTGCATAACAGGCATAAGATGCCAATAGCTGTCTTTTTTGTGGCAGCATAGAGTGACCAGACGTTTTGCCGGGACCGTCCTTGTATTTTGCCCTTGGTCCTAGCACCCAAGACTTTTTTACATTTTGAAACTCTAGCCTGGGATTTGAGTGATGGCCTGCTTTTGTCCCAGTTTCTGCTGGTAACCCTTGAATAAATGTCGAAATTGGGCCAGTCACGGTTCTACATGCTTGTGTTTCATACCTGCCCTTCATACCCGCCCCCTTCCTCCATGGCTTCCCTCCTCCAAAGAGAGTTCTGAGCTTTAAATAAACTCGTACTTTGCATGGAAAAGGCCACTGACATGGAAGTAGGACTGCGGTTTCATTGGAGTCCTATGTATGTTTTAGTCCTTGTTTTGTGTTTCTGTCTGCTGAATTTGTAGTCCTACTTCTTTGTCGGTGGCCCTTCACGGGTTTACCTGACCTATACAGAGATTATGTGGGAATGTGTGGCAGTGGAGGAGGGCTGCCTGCAACCTTGTGTGAACACGTCCAGCAGATGGCATTGCTTGAGATAATGCAACAGTAACTGGGCACCTGCTGGCAGCCTCTGGGCCCATGATGTCAGTGCACAGTGGTGTTGCTAGGGCATGGCTGGGTGGGCTATAGATTGGTTGTAGCCCCGGATAGAAGTTTGGGGCCTACAAACAAAAGGCTAGCTAGCCCCGAGTCCTGACAATCCTGACATTAGCGTAGCCCCAGATCTTTTCTAGACCTAGCAACACCCCTGTCAGTGCATAGTTCCTAGCCCTATGTGCGGAACGTAGCCTCCCTCCTCCCTATCCTACCCACCGCTCACGCCTGTGTCCTCCCAATGCGCTTCCCCCTTGAGCGTCCCTGAGGCTCCGCTGCCTTGTGCCCCCCTGCACTTCCCGCAGTCCTACTACTCGAAGTGTTCCTTTCCTCTGCACAGCACCGTGCTAGTCTTTTAAGCCCCCTACTCTACCATACGTCTGCACAGCACCATGGTCACTCGCAGCTCTCCCCTATCTGCCTTCACCCACACGGTTCCGACATCCTCGGAGGAATTCTAGCACCACTGCGTGCCGCCATGCACATAGCACGTGCATTCTCACTGAACAGAAACCTGTTTATCAGCCACAATCCCTTGCATTCTGGAACTCGTAGTCCAGCATTTAGAATGGTAAAAGCAAAATGACTACTACCAGAAGAGAAAGAATTCAAGGCAGACAGTCTGGGCAACACCTGCTTGGCCTGAGACTAGCTGAGAGCTCTGTGTCAGTCATGGGGCCACTTGTCATCTCCCTAAGCAGGCCCTTCCCATGAAATGTGACATGGGAAAGGACAAAGGTAATGGTGTGCTCTCTAACAGGCATACTATAAGAAAAGACTTACAGCATTCTGAACTTGGCGGGGTAGTACTGCGGTGGAGGGACTTATTATTAATATTAGCTTCGGGAAGCAACACAGTGCTTTACAATCATAGTGTGAAGAATAAGGTTAGGGAGCAGAGAAACACAAGAGTGTGGATCTAACACCAGGGGATCGAGGACAGTAGCAATAGATCTACAAGTAACCATGGCGGAAACAGCGGGGATCAGATCACCCAGTCTCAGGGAAGGTGGGGATTAGATGGTGTATGGACCATGGTGTTAGGGAGGAGCCATTCCTTTAAGAGGAGGGTCTTGAGCTCCTTCCTCAACTGTAGAGGCAAGGGGACGGGTCAGTCGTTGGGGTGTTGATGGGGAGGTGGTTCCAGAGCCTCGGGCATAGACAGAGAAGGCCTGTCTTCTGTTTTTTTCCATTCCTCCACCAGCAGAATTCAGGTCTGCACATGTCTTTAGAGCAAAGCGACTGGTCATTGGGTGGGAATTATTGTCATTTTATGGCCTGAAATCATTGATCTAAACAGCTTTGTTGGGACAGGCTCTCCTTTGTGATGACGCACATTTCTCAAAGATGGTCAACAATCACAGACATCTTTCACACTGATGTTGACTTGGCACATCAAAAAGGCAAAAGTCTTCCTCATAAGAAATGTGGACAATAAACCACATTTCCCATCAATTTCAATATCAATCTTATGAGCAGCGGCATTCTGTATTAATTTGAAGAACAGGGATGTCAATTTCAAGCAGAAATGGCTTACAGTAACACTTTAAAGATGGAAGAGGGTGCCTGTACAGTAGCACAAAGATGAGGACAAGTGGGGAACCAGTTTACGAGAGTGTAAAAAAGTGGGACAGAGACAAAAAATAGGTTTTATGTTATGCTATGTTTTGTGGAGCTTATAACATGCTGGAGCCTGCAGGCATCAGGGCGCACATAAAACAGAGGACGGGGACTAACAAGGCCAAGTGTCAGGCTAAGAGTAGAGAGAAAGGGGAAAGATGTCACAATCCATTATTCCAATAGGCGCGTCTTGAGCTTACATGGTATTGTGAGTTTCTGATAACGCTTGCGACATGAGAGTCAGCACCAAGGGACTTATCAATTATCACTCTGAGAGTTCTAACCTGATCTGAAACTGCTATGGAGTGACCATCAATTGTGAATTCCACATATGCCGGCCCCCATTTCAGACTAGCCTGGGGAGATCCAAAAATGAGCAGCTCGGTCTTTCCACTATTGAGACAGAGCCAATGTTGACAATACTATGACTGTGAGCATTGCACTACGTCTGTTTTAACAGAATCAAAAATTCAAAAAAATGGAAAAAATGTTTCTTTAGAAATTTAGGGTGAAAACCCACTGGAAGAAGTGTCTCCGTGGTAGAACACTATACGAATCACAAAAGAAAGACCTTGGCTGTGAAGCCAGCGGTGTGGGCTGCACTCCTGTATACCAGTTAGGTGTGGTTTCATGCGGTAATTATGTTGAGTCATTCAATTTTTTATGATGACATAAATATTCTGTACCGTTTTTAAGTCCTCAGCGTGATTTCCACTCAGTTCCACCAATAGCTGAGAATCATCTGCATAATTGGTGAACTTAACTCCTGCCTTATCAACAATATTACACAAGGGACGTAGATACACATTAAGCAATGCAAGGGACAAACATGCTCCCTACGGCACACGACAAGTGGACAGTATGGATACGGAGGATGCTTGATCCCAACAGACTCTTGACATTCTGCCCGACAAGATGGAATCCAGCCACTTCACTGCTAATGGAGAACAGCGACCTACGTTAGATAGTGTAGCAAAATGTTTTGCATGGTCCAGGGGATCAGAGGCCGCCGATCAGTCAAGAAGTATCAGTAGGCCTGCCTTGCTCCCGTCCATGTAGTCCATCATCTGGCTCGTAAGATCTAAAAGATAACTTTTCATTCCATGATGTTCTCTACTAAAACTGGATTGACATGGATGTAAGATGTTAGTGTCTTCTAAAGGCTTTTGCAACTGAATCGCACAAACACGATCCACGACTTTCAAAAGAAAAGGAACATTGGTAATATGTCTATAGTTTGTCAAGTCTCTGGGGTCCAAACCAGCCTTCTTCAGCAAGGGCGGGACTACAACCTCTTGACCTCTTTAGGTAGAATAGCATAGTGGAAGGTTGCATTACTAAAACGGGTCAAGATGTGCGAAAAAATGTTGATGTTGCTGAGAATAATTTTACTCGCTAGTAGGTCCCCATTACAAGAAGTAGGGCGCATCTTTTTGAGAACTTCCTCCATAGTGTGAACATAGATGGTAGAGAATTCAAAAGGCATGTCATCTTCCCAAGGGGAAGTCTCGGTCAAGTTATGGTCGAAAGCTGAGACAGGATCGGCCATAACTTTCACATGCGGGGTCGTAATTTTATCAGAGAATGCTTGTCGAACTTTGAAGCAATCTTCAGAGGTCGGAGAAGGCAGATTTGGTTTCAGATGTGATTTTTCCATCGTTTTTAGGATTTCAAAGAGTTTCTAAGTGCAATTAATGGGATTCTTCAATTTCAGCATTTTTTTAGCAGTGCACATTTTTTCCCTAAACTCTTTTTCAATATTTTCCAGTTTATTTTGTTTTCGTCTGAGTTTTTTTTTAGTCCATTTACGTTCTGCTAATCTTTTTTGTTGTTTCAACAAAGTTGCAGGGAGAACCAACTATGATGATTTTGTCTGTCCCTAACAGCTCTAGTTTTGACACGGGCAATACTGTTGAGCATGTCCGTCATAACTGAATCATATATGGAAAACAAAGTACCTGGTGGATCGAGATCGGAGGTATGTGACATGATGTTATCCAAGCATTTATGCAAATCCACTGTTTCAATTTTATTGGTATTCCTAGAGGTAATCCTTTTAAAAGGTTTGCTCTTTGGGATAGATTTCCCTGCAAGGGTTAATTCGAAGAGAATAGAGAAATGGTCTGACCAGACACAGGGGGTAGTGCTGGCGGAGCCAATCTGTTTATTATTTGCTGCCACCCAGTCAAGGGTGTTGCCTTTGAGTTGAGTTGGTTATGTAGGTAAAATCTATCTAGGGGGACAAGTACTGCAAACTAAAGAGTAGTAATAATGTACAAATCTACACACCTGCATGATTGCATGATTGCATGGCACTAGCATTTCACAGACTGGCCACCACTGGGGGTAACGGGAGAAGGTGGGCAATAGTTTAGTCTAACGTATGAAGGAGTGCTTATGTTTTTCTGAAAATGAAACACTTGAATAATATACATGTATATATATATATATATATATATATATATTGTTTATGGTCATTGTAGTGAATCCCTTGCACCAAGGTGCCTGTGCATCAATTTTTTTCCATATAAGAAATGGGCATCAAATGCATTTTTAATTTTTTTTGGGGGGGGGTCCCCCCAAGACCCATGTTTTTTACCCTTAAAAATCCATCTAAACAAAAATTAACCCTTTACCCCCAAAAAACATGCATCCGATGCACATTTTTTAGATGTAAAAGATTCGATGGTATGGCTATCGATGCAATGACCAGATATCTATATATATGTATTATATTGTATTTATGTGTGTATATATATATATATATATATATATATATATATATATATATATATATATATATATCAGCTTTCAAGAAATGAGTAGCTCCATATACTTTATATGTGATTTTGTTAGGATATTGATTTCTAGGAATTAAGTTGTAAATATGGGCTGTTTAATGTGTATCTGAATGTGTACTGTGATATGTATTATGAGGTGCAATGCAATGTGGAAGTTGTGTGAATCACTGTGTAGACATTGTGGGGCCTTATCTGTAGTGGAGAGTATTGTACCCTGTGTGCTGTACAACAGACTGTTTAACCATTACCCTGTGTGTGTATTAGGTCACGGTAAGGCGGAATATGTATTGGGGAGGTACCAATAATGAGTACTAGGGACTGCTTTATGGGCAGGCTGCCGTTCCCGCTAAGGTTTGAACCAATATGATGTTCAAATAACATTGGAGGACAACAGAGGATTTTTTTGGGTCGCATGTATTCGACAAGCTTGAAAGTAGATATATGTAAGATTGCTAATTGAGGTGAACAGCTTCTATTCCAGCACTTTGCTTGGTACAGGTTGACAATCTTCCATCTTTTTATTTTTGAATTTTTTAATCTTTTGATTGTTATATCATGTGGGTCATTCATTCCTGAAAATACATGATGTATAATTGATAACATTTATTAAGAATCAGAGACCGATTTATTTAGAGGATGAGATTACATAAAGGGATTGGTGTACATTGAACAAGTGCCAACATGGCCGACCGATTGCAGTCTTGCTCATGTCATGTATAGTGAGTGGGAGCGGAAGTGGTGCAGAGGTGGTCTGCTGTGTGCTTTACTGAGGGGAATTACAGAGTGTTTCTTCAGTGGCCATCGTCTGGAAGAGTGGCTTGCTACAGCCTCAGCCAGCTAAGGACTTTTAAACTTCATTAACCGGTGGAATGCCGGAGCAGCGGTGGTCTGCTATGTGCTGTACTGAGGGCAATTATGGAGTGTTTCTTCAGTGGCTATCGTCTGGAGGATTGGCTTGCTACAGCCTCGGCCAGCAAAGGACTTTTAAACTTCATTAACCCATGGAATGCGGAGCGGAGGTGGTGCAGAGGTGGTCTGCTGTGGTCCGCTGCAGGACTAGGAGGTACCGGGTAAGCAGAGTTTGACTTTTTCTTTCCAACTTGTTGGACATTTGGCTGTTCCTCCGGCTTGAGCCTGCTGTTCATCTCTGCCTGAAGCCGAGCCTTTCTGACTCCCATACGTGGGTAGCCTTAAGGACCACATGTGTGGTGCCGGTTGCCATCGGCTAAATCCCCTTCAATTTCAGCAACTTTACAATACTGAGCACCCCCTTTGCCCCGACTTAGGATCACCATCAAACATACCTCAAATCGTAAGTACGGACTGCAAAGCACCTCAACACGGAGTAAAAGGAGGCTGAGAAGTCCTGATGCTGTGATCAACACTTCAAAGAGAGACCACATTGATGCTGCAAAAAGCACACAAATGTCCATTACCAACTTCTTAAATAC
This sequence comes from Ambystoma mexicanum, assembly GCF_040938575.1. NCBI lineage: Eukaryota > Metazoa > Chordata > Amphibia > Caudata > Ambystomatidae > Ambystoma > Ambystoma mexicanum. Next base: position 55,778,666 of record NC_090940.1, on the reverse strand, counting down.
ACTGCCTCCTGTTCCCGGCTCGACTTGCCAAAAGAACACCTCTTCCCGCAGCTATTACCTAATATAACCACCACTCCAATGATTGAAAACACCCACTCTCTGTTGAATTTATGTATACGACTACAGAGGAATCCCATGGGAACCCTGCACTGTGCAGATCTGCAAATTAATGTGCCTGGAACTTTAGTTAGTACACATTTATCCGCCTTTCTTGATTTGGAGCGATTACAATCATCCCCAGAAGCTATATTGACGCCGTCATCCGACTCCTCAGCTCTTTATGATAGTGAGTCGGATAGTGAGAGTGGGCTTGACACTCCTGCTGCCCTTGTTGGACCTACTATGACTAGGGATTCTACTATTATGCTATCATTAAATGCTATGTCCACCAGTATCAATGCCCTTCTGGCCTTCTGCGCAACTCTCGCTAAAGAAAAGCGATAAACAACGCAGGTCCTGGCTGTCATTGTTCACATGATAATGGGGAACATTCCCCCGCCCCTCCAATTGGCCCTTGGTGAAAATACTAACAAGTTCAATGTAGAACCTCTGTTAAACAGAGAGACCCTGGTGCATGAATCTCGCAGTAGTGCTAACTACGATTCTGGCAGGAATGGTGGCGTCCAATTAACATCCTGAGGCGCTCTTGATGCTTCGGAGGATAGTGACTGGGATTATGAGGAGCTTTCCTTGCCGTCACAAACATCTGTTTGTGATTCTCCATATGCTCCGCCCTCTATTATTTATCCTCCATTAATAAGCAGAAGGCAAACAAAGCCTCCTAGAGGGAAGAAAGCAGCGACAAAAATTAACCAACCGTGACTGCCAGGGCCTTCTGTATCAATTTTCCCACCTGCTGGTATTCGTAAACCCGCTAGCTCTAAGCCTTTGATATCCAAACAGCGTCTGACCGTCAAACTCATAATTGCCTGGACTTGCCTACAAGCAAAGGCGCGGTAATTATAAATATAACGTTGTTGTATTTATGTATTGCCGTGGTTAGAAAACCACAGAAATCATAAGTACACAGGAGACTCAAAGCGAAAGCCACTGCAGTCATAAATACAATGTTGTTGTATTTATAAATGCTGTGGTTTTCTTTCTAAGTTTTCCGGGCTCCTCCAAGTCGGGGGAGCCCGGGAAACTAAGAAAGAATACCCTGGCAATTATAAAATTGCAGTGGCTTAAGCTTTGGGTCTGCTGGGCTCCCCCGGGCCAGGGAGCCCAGCAGACTCAAAGCAAAGCTGCAGCAGTCATGAATACAATGCGGATGTATTTATAATTGCCATGGTTTTCTTTTTTAGTTTCCCGGGCTCCTCCGGCCCAGGGGAGCCCGGGAAACTTAGGAAGAAAACCATGGCAGTCATAAATACAACACACTTGTATTTATAATTGCTGTGGTTTTCTTTTTAAGTTTCCCGGGTTCCTCCGGCCCGGGGAGTCTGGGAAACTTAGAAAGAAAACCATGGTAATCATAAATACAACACGGTTGCATTTATAATTGCAGTGATTTGTTAAGAAAAATGAAATAAGCACTTACCTGCATGCAACCTCCCTGCCTGCATTCTCTGCTCTCCGGCAATAATGAAGCAAAAGCCACCTACTGGTAGCTTTTGTTTATTACAGGTGGCTGGCTTTTGCTTCATTATTGCCGGAGAGCAGAGAATGCAGGCAGGAAGGCTGCATGCAGGTAAGTGCGCCTGCAAGGGCAGAGCTTAACAGACGCACAGGAGGCTCATCCATTTCACAAAATGGATGTCTCATAGTGCCTGAAATGTTCGAGTTTGAGCCTCATTTGCTCAACACTTTACATAGGAACTTTGTTTAAAAATATTTTTTATATATATTTTTGATTATGGGACATCTTTTTTGCCAATAAAATGTTTGAGTGAACTATCCCTTTAATACCAATATTGAAATAATTTAAAACTTTGTATCGCTAGGTAAATGGGTCAAGATCAAAGAAGTTCACCCATCAGATTACAGTGCATTTATAAACAGAAAACGTCTTCTGGAAATATTTACGCAGATCCCCAGCCTCAACCTATATTTCAAATATATATAAAAAATATTTTTAAACAAAGTCTCCTGTGTACTTATTCCTCCGATATTACCCATTTACAGCTGCCAATATTTGGCAGCTCTTCCAATTATGTAATCTTTGAATTTACATCTCCCTTGATGGTGGCCTTGCTAAAATCTGGTGCTGAAGAATTGGAATCCCAGTGCTTCCGACTGACAATTTGCAGGAGGCAATTAATCCATAAGCAAGGCTTGGCTCATCATCCATTGCAATCCCCTGTTTCAAAGAGGAATACAACAACTACCTCAGCATCAACCTATCAGTCGGGATGCTCCATCTTCTATCATCTTGTATGCATTCTCTTAGCAGTTTGGCAACAAAGAATCTTAATGTTCAGTGGCTCTGCGAGGATGCTCTTTCTAGCAGGGGCTGATGGCATGAGTGCCTACCCACCTTATCATGGCTTACATGGAACACACGTGTCTAAAGAAAAGAGGGGGCTAGGTGCCTTCTTTTTTGTTAAAGGGGGGTTTGACTCAAAAAGGCGTTAATTACAAGGAGAAGAGAGAGTCATAAGCTACCCCTATTAGACCGTGTTACTACGGTAGGTTTTCAAAAGGCAGGAGGCTAGTTTGTAATTGCTAGCTATCGAAAGTCACAAAAATAGAAGAATGGGAAAAACTTTGGTTTATTCAGACATACATATAGAATATAGAATTCATAGTAAAGAAAAAACAGTTTAAAATGAAAGATCACATGTAAGCCTAGTTTGGCTTGTAACAAAGCGCACGAAAAATGGAAATAGTAATAAGTACAAAACTGATTTTGAATCAATTGGTTTCCGGACTCGCAAGGCAGACGTTCATTCATCCGCCTCACGCTCCTTTTTCAGCGGCACTGGCTATGTTTCTAACCTGAAAAAGCCTCCAAGTACACGGAATTTCTACCCGTGTGACTAAATAATTCTCAATTGGACCGCATACCATCAACTAAGATTACCACCACGGACACCAGATCAATTTATTTGTCTCCTTGAATTCAGTTCAACCGTTGACAGAATATAGGCGTTCCCAACAACGTCCTGATGAAAGTTCGGACCCTTCATCTGTGAACATTATCCACTCAGTGAAGGCATGAATACCCCCCAAACCAGAAACACCTATAACAATGTGTCGACCACAATGACATACTACCATTCTGACTGTAGTATTTGAAATCCACAATATATGTTACTAACCCTCACCTACCAAACTGTGATGTAACAACAGTTTTGCACTTATTACTATTTCCATTTTTCGTGCGCTTTGTTACAAGCCAGACTAGGCTTACATGTGATCTTTCATTTTAAACTGTTTTTTCTTTACTATGAATTCTATACTCTATATGTATGTCTGAATAAACCAAAGTTTTTTCCATTCTTCTATTTTGTGACTTTCGATAGCTAGCAATTACAAACTAGCCTCCTGCCTTTTGAAAACCTACCGTAGTAACACTGTCTAATAGGGGTAGCTTATGACTCTCTCTTCTCCATGGAACACACGTGGCCATAACTTTTTTTGCAGTCTACCATTGGGATTTATTAGAATCACTTCTTCTGACATGTTTCTTTTACGGGGAATGTGGCATACTCCAAATTTCTAAATAGATGGCTACTGTATACTTTGCAATCCAGCTAGGGTGTCTGGCTGTTACAACTGCGGTACGATCCGCACTGCGCCCCTTGCTTTACCCTTCTATGCAGGAGCAAAGACGGCGGAGAACGGCTCCTTTCTGGCAACACTGGAGGTTGCTAGGGAAACGGAGGTTGTTGTCACGTAGTCACGTGACTGATCAGCTGACCGCTACGTTGCCAGCCAGTAGCACGACACGCCTCCTCAATTCCCGTTCACTTTCCCATAAAGGTGTCCGTAATGCCAGACTAGGTGCTTCTGATTAGCGTTACTACTCCCATTCATCTACTGCCGAACTCCTTTGTGAAACTGACCTCGGATATCCCTCTTTGACCACTCTTCTCATCTCTGCCTTGCACCTGGCTTTTGACTTGTTGGCTTCAGACCCGGACCGTCCGACTTTGATTCAGCGCTCTGCTTCCTGGAGCTCTTCACGGCGACCTCCTGCCCGCCATCTTCCCTGCCCAGCACGAATTCGGTCTTCGAGCTAAGAAGTTCCTGCACACCCAGCGTACTCACGGGGCCCAAGTCATACCCCGCTATAGCGGAACTCACCTGCAGTCCCGATCAGTGATCCTGATTGGTTGAGACTCCTCCTCACCTGGTAAGACTGAAACTTTACCTTTTTCATCTGGGATTGTCTTCCACATCCTGTGTCCTCTGTATCCACTTACCTACAATACCTTACTTGGCGATTGTTCACCATCAACATACCTGGACAATACATACTGTATTAATTTATCTCCACTTTGCAAACTTACCTGAAGATCAGTGGAATAATTTGAACGCTCTGCTGTAGACATTGCACCAACCCGTACCTAATGTTGGCCCTCGTTCCTCCCGGGGAGTTCCCCATACTAACCTTCCTTTTTCTTATTTTATCCTGCCGTTGTTTACAAATATCTAGGCATTGCTTTAGGCTACAGAGGGTAAGAATTGGCAATTCCTCTTTCGTTTCTCTGCAAGCTTTTCTCTCTGAACCTGGCTGATATCAACATCCATTCTTTTTCTCATAGATAATACCAACCTACTATCACCTGTATTTCAGGTACTGACCCTAGCAGCAGATCTGTGTTACATTTACTTCTTCCATTTGGTTCTAATCATTTGTCCTTTCTTTACAGATTGGTGAAAGCGCTGTGGGTATCCCCGCTCTTTTGGGTAATTTACCATCTTGGCTGTTATCTAAAACAGCGGGAGGGTCTATTACCAAAAAGGGTTCCCTTAGTGAGAGGGGGTCCGGTCTGAGTATTTTCCCCTCTGGGAATTACACCAGCAGTGACTGAAGATTCTGGACTCATTGAACAGCTCTCGTCTGGTCTTGAGCCAACACCACGGCCAGTCTGCACGGTGGTGAGTCTAACACTGGCAGAGGTCGTCCCAGTGGTGGTTTAGCCATCGGGGCCCGCTCCAATCATAACTCTTTTTTTTGTGGATGGTTTTCTTCCCCAAGTCCTTTCGACTTCTCTATACCTGCCTGATATTAAGGAATACATTTTGGTTGTTAATGTTTATGACCCTCATGCCCCTCCCAATTGCACAATAACCCAAAAAATACGTAGCTTGATTGCAAAGATATTGCTGATATGGTACAGCAGATATCCAAATAGTTTGGTTCTGATTGCTGGGGACTTGAATGTGCATGATTTACATCTATTAATGTCCAATGATAACGAGGGAGAGATGTATTACACTGGTGCCTCGTACATTGCTGGTCGTGCCGACCGTGGCTGGTCCACCTTTCAATGTAGTCACAATCTTACCTGCTTACCTATAGTCCATCCTGAACATACTAATTCAGCATATACCTGGACTAATGGCAACTCAAAGTCATTCATTGATTACGTAGTATTTAACGCTAATATGCTTAATCGATGTCCTCATCTATTAATCATGCATAATACCACGAGTGATCATCCAGACCTCACTTGGTCTACCACCATGGCACCAATCATATGGCATCAATGGGTGCTCCCGTATTGAGGTTGAATTCTGTTGGGAACTGCATTATATGGTCAATAGCAACAACTGTCAAGTTTGGCGAGATTATTGCAAAAAATGTGTCTTATTTAGAATCTTGGCTCTCACTGAGTATATGGGATATTGAATTATTTATAGCCAAATTAGCACAATCAATTACTAGGTTGAGTTTGGGCACTTTTGGAAAAATGGTTTGGAACTCTTTGAATAATTTGGATTCCCTTATCTATGAGAAAAAGGTATCATACTGTAAGGCTAGGGCCCAGATCAGAGCTTAGCTACGCCTCCTCCCCATAGAAAAACAGTCTATCCTTCGCTCTATTGCAGCCCGGCACACAAATTGGCTAAGAGAACAAAAATCTTCATTAAACATAGTCCAATGGCTTTCTATGTTTCGTATACTTAAGCTTAATGATAACCGTCGATTTTGGTCATTTTTCAGAGAACATCTGGCCGGGCATGCTCCGATTGAACTGAACCCCATACCGGAACTTCAATGGACAGAGCATATGTCGAAGCTATACTTCCCAGATAAGGAAATCTGGCCTGATATTTCCAATCATGTTCCCTCCACTCGCTTTTTTTGGAAAATGACGACTTCAAAGACAAAATTCCTCCTTATTAGTAAGTTAAAATCTTCTTGAGCGCCTAGCCCTGACGGTATGGCCAATGTAACCTTGAAGTCTAATCCAGTCTTTTGGGAAAAGGTATTGCTGACATTTTACCGATATATAGAGCACATGGGTGAGGTTCCTGGCAGTTGGCTAAAATCAACACTTATTCCTGTGTATAAAAAAAGTGGAAGGCAAGACCCATCAAACTACAGGCTTTTGGCCATGCTTGTTACCAGCATGAAAATCTTCTCTGCCGCCCTTCTGAAAAAAAAGTAGTCAGTGGGTTACAGAAAGCGCTCTCCTGGAGCCTTTTCAAACGGGCTTCAGGAAATCACATGGAACTCTGGATAATATTTCTACAATACAAACACTTATGGTTGATACCAATTCCCGCCCTGATTCTAACCCTTACTGTTGCCTAATAGACTTTAGCAAGGCATTCGACTTGGTGTCCTCTCCCTTTCTTTGGGCAAAGCTTGCCTCTTGGGGGATTGACTCTCATCTTCTGTATTTTTTAAAGCTTTTGCATTCCAACATGACAGTTTCAGTTCGATTAAACCTAGAGGGAAAAACAACTAGTTCAATGCAGACTATATATGTAGGGTTGAAGCAGGGGTGCGTTTTTGCTCCCCTGCTCTTCAATCTCTACATTGCTGATAGACCTTTTTATTTGGGAAAGGTGATAAAGATCAACGGTGTCCCTGTCACTTGGCTTGGTTACACCTACGACATTATACTCTTTGATCAGACTCCCGTTGGTCTCCAGCACCATATAGATGCGCTCACCACCTTTGCGCGTGACAATTGTATGACTATCAACATGAATAAAACATACATTACGTGCCTAGGAGTTCTCCTACCGGAGAATCAGAAATTTGTCTGGAATTTGGAATATGAGCCGCTTGAAGTTGTAGATGGACATATGTACTTGGGATTTCCCCTGAAGCTGAATCCATCGGTCTCATGTATAAAGGCTCACGTAACTAATAAGACATGGAAGAAATGGCTAGCCATCAAGTGATACGACAGTCACAAAGGGGGAAATAACCTGGAGGGCCTTTTGATAATCTATCGTACTAGCCGTGTTCCCTCTATACTCTACGGAGTCCGATGAAATGGCTTGAGGGATTTGAAGCCAAAGTATTGCACTTTATGATGAAGTTGACGCAATCCATACCTGTTGAAGCAATGTACGGTTAGAATTTGCCATACAGTCACTCTCCTCCATTTGGCTTGCTCAGCGTCATATTCTCTATCTCGGGCTAACTCAATTATTTGTGATACTAACAAATTATACAATATTTTGGGCTCTTGTACAGTACACCATAAGAGCACCATTTTTATCCAAGAATTGGTGCTCTCAGTAAACTATCTCTTGAACTCGTTGGCTATGTCGTTGGGTTTGGTTTGTGAACTGCCAAATGCAGAACAAGTCCTGACAATAAAGACACTAGCCTGGGATCCAGCATGCCTCGTGAATAGGCATTGCACTGAAGAAACGTTACAGTCCATATTCAACGCAAGGCTTGACTCGGCGGCTATTTACCTTACAGAGCCCTGTGATCTGGGTTTAGCAAGATTTATAATTTATTCACGTTTTAATGTATTACCCACATTGGAATATTGTGGCGCTTGACAGAAGATTCCAAGAGATCAAAGACTTTGTCGAACTTGTGAAGGGGAAATAGAAACGGATCGTCATATATTGATTATGTGCCCCCCCCCCCCTAGCTCAAGTGTATTTGAAGAGTTATGGAAAGTTCACACATAAAATGGACTTTATCATAACTGATCAATTTTGGAATACCTTATACGGTGCAACTTCCCTGGTTATTACCGTGGCTGCATTTCATGTATGGAATGCGGCAAGAAAACCATGTCAAGAGGTGAACTGATTCTATGGCCCATTGATTTGAATAAATCGATTTGAATTCGTTTTTTATGAATTGATTGTATTCTTAAACTTGTTCTTAATATTGTTAATTTTACTTATTGATAATCTTGTTGATGTCATTTTTTTTTAAAATAGGTTTTTATTGATATTTTGACATGGGATAGTTCATATCATTTCAATGAAACACCAAAGCAAGAGAGCCTAACAAGGAGTAACGAAACAAAATACTTCATGGGTGCAGGGCCCGTGGTTGTTCACAGGCATTTGTGAGTTTTCTGTGGAGGGGAACGCCCTGGGAGCCCCTCTACTCTCGTGCAATATCCCGCTATCGCCCTCTAGGTGTTAGAAACAAACTATATCAACCAACCGTGTGTTGGCGTAATTTCGTATGTTTTTAAATGTGCTTAAGGTTATTTATCTAGCCAAATGCACAATAAAGAAAAAACACATAGTGAGTGCCAAAACAAAGGACGGACTGTGATTGAACAGAAGGCAACCATACAGTTGGTATAAATACCGGGACAATTCTGATGTTATTTGTATCTGATCAAGCAACTTGTGCGCTGCGAAACGGGTCATACTTGCGCTTCTAATCTATGCCAGTCCTTGACATCGGGATTTTGAAATAAAGGACTCTGGGACCTACGAACTTGGATGCGTTTGCTCCGTTCATTGTGGACGGAGTTGCGGAGTGCATTTGCAAGGTGCTTCTGTACCTTTTTTGGCAATGCGATATACATCTCAGCCCTGAAGAAATGTGCGGCTCACATTTGAGAATAAGATGGCTTGCGCGTTTCTAAAGGAGGTATAGATAAAAAATAGCGCATCCTCTGCGCTCTTTATACTTGTGGCGCATTTTATGAATCTGCCCCACAGATTTCTCCCACAACAACTTATGCACAGGAAATGCCATCGAAATCCCAGCACATGCAACAGTGACACGTGCATCTATGACTCCTTCCTGTGCACAGGCATCAAACCTGTGGTTAAACTATATCTATAGATGCATTAATTCCAACCAATTCCAGGCGAGCAGGCTAGCGTCGCAAACGCCCCCTTACACCTATCAGGGACCAGGCGGCAATAACAGAGAGGGCTCTGTACTGTCCTCATCACTATCGCATGTCCTAAAAGCAGAAATCCAGGGTAGCTTCGCAAAGGCACCTGCAGATCATTAGGAGACAGGTGAGCAGCACGGGATTTAGTTCTAGCAGGAGGTAATCAGCATGAAACTGAAAGGAAATTAAAGGGACAGAGGCTGAGTCATGCGCCTGGGAATGATGTTTGAAAACAAAGAATGACTAGTCTGGACACTAAGGCGTTCCCTTGTACTTAGACCTTTGCTGTTCTCCTTGTCCCGGTGGCTGTTTGCCAGCAGTGGCGTCGCCAGGAATCAAATTTAGGAGGGGCACAAAGGGGGCCAAAGACAAAAGTAGGGTGGCACAGACAAATGTAAGGGGAGAACATGGTCACTGCTTGTCTTAGGCAGGGGGGGCACAAGGGGGACACATGGTTTCACAGAGGGGCCCCGGCCCCCACAGGCCTCCCCCTGGCGACGCCACTGTTTGCCAGTGGCAAGTTCAGGCTGCACTTGCCCTTAGCAGTGCTGTGTGACTCGTTTGCAAGGGGAAATATCCCTTGCAGTTAGTGCTGTATGGTCACATGGACATGGCATTCTCTGCCCTCCACGGATGGGGATGGTGACATATTCCGTGAGACTTTTGGTCGTATTGAAAATGAGGGTGCAGACATCTGCAGTGCATGGGGTGCTATCAGTCCCGACAGGATTGCGCAACGTTTGCAGCCGGGCTACCCGATGTGGCCGCTGCTTACCTGTTCTTATCGTTTCTGCAAGCTCAAAGGAATAAGCAGTCGATGCCATGTGAAAATGGGGGCAGATTCTGCAAATGTACTTCCGGTGCAAAGCTGAGTTGGGCCGCAAATGTGCAACAAATAGACGTGCTTGATTCACACAAGTGCGTGTCTCCGAGGTGTGCTAGTGGAAATAACATGCACAAAAACTCGTGCAAAACAACATGCGCAGTGTGGGCGGAAAGCATGCAGGTTACGCATGCTTGAAGGGAACAGCTACCAAAAAAGGGTGCAGAATGCTCCAGAATTCAGATCCTCAAAACTTGAGCCCATGAGTTGCTCCAAAAATGACCTTCCACGCTTCTTCTGCTCACAAACTGGAGCAAGTGCCGCCCAAAAAGAATGCCATTGATTTGCGCACCGGAGCAGGTGACCCTGGCCTGTCCAACCGCAGCAGTGTAAACTTCCAGCGTAATGCGCATCCTCAAAACAGAGGGGGGGGTCTGGGAGTCTCTCTACCAGCACGAACACGGCCAAAATGGCTGATCCATTGGCCACAATGCTGCTGGGAAGCCTGAGGAAGAGGATGAGCGGGGGGTGGGGAGGAGTGGGCGGCGTGTAGGAGGAGGTTATCCAGTTAACAACTGGCTGATGAAGAGGTCACCCAGAGGTAAGAGTTCACACCTCATGTAATACTGGACATATTAAAACAGTGGGGGTGGGGTCTTAGCACACCTGTAACGCGAGGACACGCCTTCCCCCCATAGTCAAGTAACCTTCTGCCTTCCATATGGTTTCAAGTTGCCTGACTTCAGGGATCTCACAGCCCTCGCTGTCAAGGGCACTGCACCTGGTCCTCACTCTGATCCCGTCATCTGCCGGGCAACTCACAGCCATGCCCCATGCTGCCTGCACAAGGGCAGGCACAGTGAGAGCATGTGTGACACTGCTGGGTTCCCAGGGGTGTCTGGTGCTGTTGATTGCACCCATGTGGCTCTCCTACTACCAGGAAACACCGAGCCCTGCAGAGGAACGGAAGACACTGGCCAACTACATCTTTCCAGTTAATGCCAACTTTCCAAGCTCAACACATGACAGCTACTGTAGATAGTTGCTGGTGTGCCCCTCCAGCACGTAAACCCCACGTCCCAGCATATGGAAAACACACAACACAGTGTTCTCTGTCTGGGCTCCACAGTCTCTCTGCCGATCCTGGGACCGCTCCGCTCTTATTATGCAGACACGCAGCAGAGTTGCGTCACTCTGTTGCGTGTGTGCCCTTAAAGGTACAGGCACCACAGCTAGGTATATCGGCACGCTACCATCACTCGACAACTCAAAGTTACTTGGCAAGCCATCACAGACAACCTCCTAAACACATCTATCTGTACAAATGGACTGACAGATCTCAAGATGTTCCTTTCATTCCCTTGTGAGAGTGGGTAGCTCCAGAGAACTCATCGACTCACCCCCTGCAGGAATCAGAGACTAGAGGGTGATGACGGTTCAGTGCAGCACGCACACACACCAGAAATCCCATGGAGGTTCATTTGGCGTACTCAAGTCAGGCTTCATGTGCAGGACAACTCGGATGCAGTGTTACTTTATGACCCCCCCAGATCGCCTGCAACATAGTGGTTGACTGTGCAGATCTGCAGCCACCGCCGCCCATACCACATTGCTCAGTTGGTGGGCAGATGGGCATGGGGGCAGACTCACAAGATGAGAGGATTGTATGGTTTTTCACCTCAGCAAGCATGCATGTTGGACAGGCCCTGCCAGTGCTCCATGTACATGCATGATGAAAGGATGATCGGGCTATTGACTGTATCTGACATGCACATGTCCCTAGAGGTGTCTCGCGTATCCATGACAGCAGTTCACATCCCAGCTCCTGACCATCATTTGGATGCCTGCCAAAAGGACGGTCAGGGAAAAGTAAGGACACCATTGAACTCAGAGTTTTCAGTGTACTCCAACGCCATCATATACATCACACATAAAGCATTCTGGGATTATCTAGTGAGCATAATAGGGTGCATTTGTATTTTGTATTTATTTTATTTATAGAGCGCTCCTTGCCCTGGGGCATCTGGGCGCATGTTTAACAGCTCGCAGTGTTACAAAGCATTTACAATAATTTTACAAGGGTTACATTATTTACAAGGTTAGCAGATCAATTATTACACAGCATATGCAGTATATTCAGATGTTACATGGTGAGGTCAGTCAACACGCAGTACTGAGTAAGGCAGTAAAGTGAGACAACAAAGCAGAGAGAAGAGCCGGAGGGATCGAGGGCAAGATTCCTGTCAAGAGATTCATCTTGTAGGCGTCCAGTGAGGTCAGGTTCAAGGAGCCAATGTTTAGTGTTAATCTTAAACGAGTGGAAGGAGGGTTCCGATCTAAGGGAGGCAGGAAGCGTGTTCCACAGCTTAGCTGCCGAGACCGGGAAGCCAGCGCCACCTGAGTTCTGGAGCTTGAAGACATGGTATGAACTTGGGCAGCTCTAAGTGGCCTTGTGGAGGTATGTGAGGAGAGTCTGTCGGTGAGGTAGGCTGGGGCAAGGTTAGCTCTTATTTTGTGAGTTAAAGCAAGTGTTTTCAGGGAGATTCTGTGCTCGACAGACAACCACTGCAGGTTGCGTCTGGTGTCCGATATGTGAGATTTCTTGGAAATGTTCAGTGCAGCCCTGATAGCATTATTCTGTGTTACTTGCAGCTTATTCAAGTTTTTTTGGCAGATCCCTAGGTAGAGGGCATTGCAATAGTCTTCTCTCCAACTTCAATTTTAGACATGACTAGGGTTCTGGCAAGCGTGAAGCGGTTAGCTGTTGTGAGGAACGGCCTGCAAGCAGTGATTAGTTTACAGGTGTAAGCTGATGCTGCTACCACAGCATTAGTTTGCCTAGAGAAGGATAGTGTGGCGTCAAGGTAGATACCAAGAGTCTTTGTGTTACTGGATACATTGATGTATACACTGGTATTGCCATCAATTGTGAAGGATTTAAAGGCAGGGTCAGCTTATTGAGCCTGGCTAGAGATCCCAGGATTAACAACTCTGTTTTTTTGTCATTTAAACACAAACCGTGTTGTGCCATCCAGGCTTGGATTACTGAATCGATTTCATTGAGAGCTATATTCTCTATTGCATGGTCTCCCTTGATAGGAATAAGTATCTGGGTGTCGTCAGCGTAATTGGTATACGTGACACCCATTTGATCAAGTATGTTGAAGATAGGCTTCGTAAAGACATTATATAGCGTAGGGGAAACACATGAGCCTTGTGGCACCCCGCAAGTTACTGGAGAAGGTTCAGCAGAGGCTGTTGGAGAGAAGACTCTCATAGTTCTGCTAGCAAAGAAAGATCTAATCCATAATGTGGCTGAGTCCAAAAAGTGTGCAGCTGTTTTCAAGTGGTGGCAGAGAGTTTGGTGATTGACCAAATCAAAAGCTGCTGATAGGTCAAGTAAAAGTGAGAGGGAAAGTTTACCCTTGTCTTTTATGTCTTGGATTTGTGTTATAAGGTCAATCAAGGCAGTTTCCGTAGCATGTCTGGGTCTGAAACCTGATTGCCTGAGTCCTAGAAGCATGTTAGTTTCAAGATAAGCCTGTATTTGGAGGTATGCAGCCCGGTCTAGTATTTTTAATAAGAAGGGCACCGTTGTAATGGGCCTGTAGTTAGATGGGTTCCCAGGGTGGAGTGTAGGTTTTTTGATTAAGGGAATGACCCAAGCGACTTTTAGGTTGTCCGGTACCGTTCCAGTTTTGAAAGAAGCATTAGTGAGGTTGGTGATAAAGGGAGCGAGATTGTGTGCAGCTACTTTAATAACAGGTGCAGGGCATAAATCACCTTGACAGTTGGAAGGTTTAAGCTTCCTGATGATATTTTCCACTTCCCATGTTGACAGAGGTGAGAAGCTAAATGGTTTGCACGAGAATACGGGTGTAGTGATGTTGTGAGCTGCAGGTTTGAATTTTGGGTCTAAAAGTAAGTTACATTTTTTGGCATTGTTTTTTGTTTGCAACATCGATATTTTATCAAGGAGGGCCTTCTGAATATTAGTGCACCATACTGCATTGGTAATACAATTGTCTGTAGGGGCAATAGGAGATTCCAGTTCTTTAAGTATCTTGAACAGTTCTTTAGTATTGGATTCGGCTTGTGTGATACGTTTATTATAAGTCTCTTATTTTTGGCGAGGATGATGGCTTCTTTGTAGTTGGATGAGGTTGTGGTTAGTGAGCCTTTGTTGGCTGTGGACGGGCAGTTTCTCCAGTGTGCCTCAGCATTTCATTTGGCTTTGCGCAACTCGTGTAGGTGTGGTGTAAACCAGGAGTTGAGGTGGGATCGGGGATTAGGTTTGCGCAACTTTAGAGGGGTGATAGTATTTAATGCTTTTATTATTGAGTGGTTGAAAATATCAACTAGAGCTGTGGGGTCCGAGGACGAGGATATGTTGTTGAGGAGGGGAAGAATAATTGGGAGGAGTTTGTCAGTGGTGATGTCTTTCTCGTTCCGAGTGTAGGTCTCTGGGGCGATGATTGGACTAGGGCAGTTAGGTGTGGATTTAATAGAGAATGTAATTTTGTGGTGATCTGACCAGATGCAAGGTGAGACAGATGTTAGATTAATGTTGCAGTTTAGGTTGACAAGCCAATCAAGGGATCAAGGGTTCTAACTTTGATGTGTGTAGGCTTGTGAATGTGGTGAGTGTAACCAAGGTCGGATAATGTACTGGCTAAATCAGAGGCATTAGAATCCAAGGAGTCTTTGAATCTAAGATTAAAATCGCCAAGTATAATGCCTTACGAATTAGGTTTGGCATTCGCGGAGATGAGTGACACGGTGTCCTCCGCGAAAGTAGTAATGGGTTCTGATGGACGGTAGATAAGATGCACAGTTGCTGTGTGGTTGGGTGATAGAGGCAATTTGATCGATAATGTTTCAGCTGATGGAATATAAAGGTTGGGAATAGCTCTAATATCGATGGTATTCTTAAATATAAAGGCGATGCCGCCTCCTTTTGCTTGGTTAGTGTTTCTATCGCATCTGACGATGGACTAGTTGTCTGGAATGGCTGAGGCTAGGGATGGGCCTGATGCTGCATGTAGCCATGTTTCCGTGACAGCAAGGAGGTCAAGTTTTCCGGTAGTTAAGAGTTAAGGTGCAACCTTTTCCCTGTAGAAGTGAGTCCTCACCATTAGACAAATGAGACACAACACACAGCTGGAACAACCAATGATGTATTTCTCTTCACTTCAGGCACCAATGATTGGCATGCGTCCTGCACACCTGCAGCCCACGCGCAAAAAGCCATAACTGCAAGTCGCTGTCTGTCCTGGCATCTGTATCCCAGGTGGAGCTGGTGCCAGTGAGCACCCAGACGGCTGGAGGGGCAGTCACCTTCCGCTCGCCGGCGTGGCAGAGTTTGTGCCCGGCGTGTTCTGAGCGCCGCTATGTTGGAGCAAGCACACATGTGAGGGGTTTGGTTCCTGACTTCCATGCATGCGCACTGTGGAGAGCTTCCATGATCACCTCTGTCTTCCCTTTTATGATGCTCAAATGCCTGCGATGAGCGGGGGCCATGGCACACAACAAACATACACACAGGGATGTGTTCTTGGTCTGGGCCCCGCTCGTGCACACCGTGCGTCAGCGCGGTGCCCCTTTTATTGAGAGAGCCCAGTTACGTCACTCTACTTGTATTCTTAAAATTACCTCACTGCACTCCTCCTTTTCCATAAAGTTAAACCAACATTTCTTTAACACTTTAACATTAGAAAAAACAGTCCCCATCATCACCCCCTTTTTCACAAACAGAAAAAAATGTCATTCTACTACTCATCATCCATTAAATAGTCTGCTTCTGGTTTCTCTTTGGGGGTACCTTCTCGCCACCACCTGCTCTGGGACACTGTCTCTCGACGGTCCTGGATCACCCCATGCTTCCGGATACCACCCCTCACCATTCTCAAGAACTTGTCGACCACCGACTTCCTTCACATTCGCTATTTAGGAGGAGCAGGGGCTGCCCTACTCCTGCATGAGGCCCTGTGCATCCAACCTTCTCAAAAATATGAGTTCCTAGTGACAGCATCATAGCCATCAGACGCCGTGACCATGGACCCCTTGACGTCTACTACTACTACGGAATAGAAGCTCAGGAGCTACAACCAAAAGGCTAGCTAGCACCGAGTCTTGACATGAGCGTAGCCCCAAATCTTTGCAACACTCAGAACATTCACATTTCATGTTTGTTTACCCAAAATGTTTTTTTGATGGCTAGACTGGCCCACTGGCTATGTAGGCAGTGTAGGGTTTCCATGTGGCCAGGCATGCAGTTTGTTATGACCTCCAGCTCTGTTTCTTTAAGAGGTTTGCCTCTGAGGCCTTTATCTGCCTCACGCCCCTCCTGGTTGCCCTTGGATACCACTCTGGTGTGCAGGCTACTTGTGGATTGGGCCTGTGGCCTTCCAGTGCTTGAGGATGGTGTGCAGTGGTGCTTCCATGCTTGGCTCTACATGTAGGATGATTGCACATCTGATGCAATGCACACGTGGTGATGCAATGTCATGCACCAAATGTCATTAGTGCAAGTGATTGCACCTGATGGATACGCTTGAAACATGAGCATCACATCGGATGCGCCATTAAATTCATCCTTATTTGTATATGTTTTTCATAAATAATTGTGCTATCTTGCGCACAGAACATTTTGTATCGTTTTTTGTGTGGATTGCACCATGAGATGCACAATGGCGCCCTTGCACTGTTGCACAATTAGGCATTTTATTGAGATGTGTATTTTGAGATTCTGGCCCTAGAGTTCTCCCATTCACCAAGCTAGTTGAGGCAGGGAAAGTTATGCAAAGCAGTCAGCTGTGCGCATGCGCAATAGCACATGCATGTGCTCTGTGCCTAATTTACATGATAGTTCCTAGACTTATGTGAGCTTGAAGAATGGGTTTGCGGCCACTGCTTTGCAGTGCACCGGCCCAAACCTTCCATTATGTTGCCCCCATGTGTGACAAGAAGGTGAAGGGGAGAGTGAGAGAGCCAACCAGAGAGAGTGGCAGGGAAAGCCCCGCTGGAGGTAGGGTCAGCATGTGACTCTGTGAGAGGAGGAAACTGCATGCGCCATTGTGTGATATGGGAGAATGCATTCAAAAAAATGTTAGATGGGTAGGTTCCCAGTCTGTGTGATGAGAAGAGTGTTTGTGACAGAATTCACGATGGCGAGAGACAGTGCGAGAGAGAAGGAGTGCGCGTGTTTGTGTAGCATTGTACACAATCAGGAGATTTGCGACAATGCCTGCCAGATTAAATGAGTGCGTGACCATATATGTGAAAGTGTGTGGGACGCTATGCGAGGTTGTGTCAGTTCTGTATTCTTCTGTATGTTACTAAGCTATAATCTCCACTGTAACAAGCGCCACGATGCCTGCAGGCTGCTGTGCGCTCAACACATGTGAATAAATAAATAAATAAATCAGTACCAGATGTTTCACCCACCAGGGGGTGCTGTTGGAAGGACTCCTGAAATGTTAGAATGAAGGCGAATGCATCTCCTGCTTGGCCACAGACCTTCCCAAATACCACATCATCAGAACAAGCTATATTCACGTGTTCTATGCAGAAATGCATGCAACAGTGTCCTGGGTAGCCAATCCCAGCTCTGTCCCAGATCCAACGCAGGTGTTGGTGGCTGTAGAACTACACGTACCACAATCCCTTCCTCTCCTAGAGTCAAAGCAGGTACTGAATTAGCATAACTGAAGTTAAGCAGTGCCAGCTTCTCCTTCCCTGGTCTTGCAACTGAGGACGGACCTCTTTCTGTAGCTGACAATTCCTGGGTTCCTGTCAGTCAGGCTGTGCCTGTTTCTTGGGAAAACAGACCTGCCTCTTTCTGCCCACTGCTTCTGTTATCAGGATGCGGCCTGCTACCTCTGATATCAGGCACTGCTTGTGCCAGGGCATTGCTAGCTTCCCCCTGTTTCCTCCGAGTCATTGAGTCACTGACTCCCTCGGCCTGCTGTCTATATTGTGCCTTGTCTGAAGAATTCCACCATAGCCCTCTTTCAATTTCAATTTCCTGCAATATGAACATCTGTGATTTCTTCACATGTGTTCTGGTCCTGTATTTTCTGACCTTCTACTATGAATCCTCCTAGATTTGCTGGCTGCCTTCCACTCTCGCATCCACAATGTGCCCCTGGAACACATTCGGGACTAGTTTGACATTGTTGCACAGCATGTTGCACAGCCCTGGCCTGTTTTGGATCTTTCATTTCCCAGAAATCACAATGGAAACTAGGACTTTTCCTCTCTCCCAGCCGGCCCCTTACTGTCCAGTGCGCCTCAGCTCATCCATGACCTCCTCTCCTCTTGTATACCAGTGTCCGCTAGCAGGCGGCCACTAGCAGAGGTCATCTGGTCATTTAATCTAGAGTTCCTAATGCAGAGTTCAAAGCATTCAACAGAGAGGATGCAGAATTAACTACAGGTTTTATTTAAGCTTATGAATGTGGCAGAATTCTTGTTTCTGGTGCAGGTTCCATGCCCCCTTCCCTCCCACAGCAGAAGACAACCCTAATATGCAAGCCTGGAATGAAAAGAGCAGCTGCACATGCTAAGGAACTCTTTAGCGAATGCCTTTAATGGTCCAAAAAGTGTCCAAAATATTTGCTTGCAGGATTGAAAAAAAGAGTACAAAATCCAAAACGTGTGAAACAGATGCTCAGCCATTAAAGGCATTCATTACAACCCGCTTGCTATGTGTGCACATCTTTTCATCCCACCATCACTTGCTGACCTGAAACCCTGCGTGCCAGGCCTCGCTTGCTCTATCGCAACTTCAATGGCTCCCAATATCTCCTCTTATCCAATTTAGGATCCTTTACCTTCCCCAGGACACCATTCATCACTGAGGTTCAATCTATTTCTGAAACCTCCTCAAGTCCTCTGAACACCACAATGAACCTGTGTACCCAACACTAGGCCCTTTAATATGGGGTAGGAATACTTTGAGATGGACGGGGATGCAGAATATACTCAAACATCAATAATCAGACTCAGGAAGTTGGCTAAGAACGTCTGTTTTATTTTCAATTGTCTATAACGAACATCAATGAACATCCGCTCGATCTTCTCACTCAGCGAGTTTCATAAAAAACTGCTTATATAATCAAAACTTGTCATCATTGACTTCAATCTGCGTGGCAAACTACAAAAACCTATTTGGGAAAGTAATCAGGTTAAAGGGAACATCTAGGTATACGTTCCATACTTGTCTGGGAAAGTGATTGGGTTTCTAACATCATGTGGGGCAACTAAGCCCTCCTCTAGTGCACGTCATTATGAACGTCATCAAATACACAATGTCCTATTGGTTACATAAACTATTGGGCTGTTTATTTGCATGGCACTCTATAATTGGTTGGCACCCTTATACCCCTCTGTAATATTCCACAACCGCTAGCAGCACGCAGGGTGGCACGAAGGTGCTGGTGGGCTGGTCATGACCATAGCTTCCCACCTAATTAGCCTGCCATCTATCATCACTCTAGCCGTCTGCCAGTCAATTAGCTTTTGAACATTGGCCTTGGAAATGTTCTCTGTGCCTGAGAATAAAAGGGAGTACAAGCATACTTCGTCTCTTGGTTTCGATACAGCTCAACTCAGTATCTATTTTCATCCGACCATGTGACTGGAGACCATGCTTCAGATCTTTTCCTGTATTTAAAATACTATTAAATGATGAACCCCTGACATCTTCAATGTTCTTGCTCCTCACCTTAGACCAGAGTTTGTTCTTTTCACATGTTTTGTAGCTACTGCACAAACATCCAGGCTCACGGTGGCGTTCACTTCCTGGCGCTGGGCCTGCCAAGCCTTTCTTGAATTCACCTCCACCATTAAGTCGTTTTCCAACTGTGCCACTCTGAAAAAGCCTTTCTATTAACTGGTCCAGACTCTGCTAAAGTGCGTTGTGGAAAATCCATAGTCCATACATTTTTTATGCATATACATTGGTGCATTGCTGCAATCTATTCACTACATAACCAGTCTTTAAGAATACTTTCCCTACTTGCGTTTACTGCATCTGTACAAGAGTGACATGACTTGATATCTTCTTCATCATTTCTGTAGCATGAACATCTTCATCTCGAGCCTTAAATGTTGCTCATCTTTATTACTTTGTCTTCAGATCTCATGGAATGTTTACATACTTCAGACTCTTGCCTCTGTTCTGGATGCTTCAGTTCTGCTTTACATGATGTCACCAATCTCTTTTCTCACTCGTTTTCATACTTCCTCCAGGATTTCATTCAGATGGCCATCAAATTTGCGTGAGTGCGTATACGGTTTGCTCAATGGATACCTTACTTCCACTAATCTTTGCGGTATAGGCATTCTTACAGGTATTGCATGTGTCTCACACTCTGGCTCCCAACATATAGGCAGCATGGGGGCGGAGTTCTGGGTGGGGCTACTTGGCTCCACCTCTACACTCCCCCTCTGGGCGATTCATCGACCACTCTCTCATCATTCTTCACATCTAGACATCCTTGTCTGAAGAAATGCGTCTTTGGGACCCATATCTGTATGACTCCTTTCAGGCATCCTGCTGACTTCACATGCTCATCTTTATTCCAGGACATAAGCATGTATTGTCCATTCGGACTGCAGTAGATCTATTTCCCCACATACTTCTTGTTGTTCCCTCAGGTGCATGGATGCTGGCCTTCACGTAGTCTCTGATCTCTTCATCTGTCTGTTCCTTCATTTTCCATCCTGATTCGACATCAATCATGATCTTCATTCCTACAGGTTTCTTTGCAGTCTTCTTGCATTGTGAAATTATTATTCTGATCACACAAAATCCAAGCAAAACCATCACTATCAGGGCTCCAAGGAACTTGAACATGTCTGCCATCCATTGCGGAACCCATGAGAAGATTGAGACAAACCAACTGTCATCAGCAATGTCTTCCACTTCATCTGTCATCTGGGCGCGTAGTTTCATCAGCAACGTTATGGCCTCTGTCATGGTGCCATTCTCGTCATAATGAGAAGGTATGAATGTGCAACATGATTCTCCAATTTTGGCACAAACACCTCCATTCATAGCTGAAATCATGTCCAGGACATATCTATTCTGAAGAGTCATCAGTCATATGGCTCTCAGCTCTTCTTTGATTGCATTGAATCCCTTTATGGTGTGTTAATTGTCTGTTACAATTCCCACCTGGTTATCTGTAACCACTTGGTATTTGTTGCCGTCTGGATCCTGGGCATGAACATTATTGTGAATACCGATGAAGTCTGACTGAACAATCTGTGTTCATATGGAATTGAATCAAAAGCTTCTATTGACTTGGCTGAGAAATAGTTCTCTCTTTTCATTCGATTCAATAGCTCAGCAGATCTCTTCTTCCTCAGTTGAGCATCTGATTTTGGAAATTCACCAATGTTCAAGTCACTTTTAGGAATCACCAATGCTGGAAAATGGACGATCACTATAGAACACCGTCCTCTCCAATCTATGGACAGCTTCATATGAGCTCTGGATCCAGAGGCCCAGTAGTGATCCATTATCACTGCTGTTTCAATATTCATTCCTGGTACATCAAAGACTCTACCACAATTTTGATCCTCTCTGACTTTTCTTGTGCCATTGTTTCCAAAACACAATTTTGCATTGTCCAGAGGCACTATCTGTAAAGGCCCTACTTTATCTTCGACCCATATCAGTAGTTTTGCAAGTCTTGGCCATAAAGGTTTGCATCTGTTTTCCACAATGTCAATGGTTGGCTTGCAGTTACCAATCACTACCAACCCTCTATAGATAGCTACTCCTTCCTCCCATCCGTCTGGAGAAAATACTGATCCCCAGATCTGCATCTGGCCTATTTCCTCCCATCTTCAAATTTCTTCTGCAGTTTTTCCTGGGTTCTCAAGTCTTCTGTTTACTTCTCATATGATTCCTGCTCCTTTCACTCCGGGCTGTTCATATAATATCACTTGATTTCTGGTGCGTGCTCTTGCTCTTGTCTTTGTGTCTTGAACATAATCATCTTCGTCTGGAGCTGACCATTCTGTTTCCCATACCAAAGATGCTGTTCGTTCCATGAACTGACCTCTTGCTCGGCAGGGTGCTATGTGAGATAGGCAATGTGCTGTCTGAACATCTATTTCAAGAGCTATGAAAATCTTAGACTTTCTCATACTATAAGGCAGGAGTGCACACACATAGCATTCCTCCTCTGAGGATCTTTTTCCCACCTCTTTCATGTGCCGGTACAACATGATATTCCCCAAATGTGCTATGCTGTCTAAGTAGTCATTCAATTTATGATCACCCTCCCTTGCACTTCTCTTAGGTCTCTTTCTTGCCTCATGAGCTCTTATGATCATCTCATGAAGTATATTAGCATAGTTCTGTCTCACTGGTGGAATCATATGGACATGTGTCAGTGAATCTGATATCTTTACATGAGCTACTGGTGTAGGAACAATCACATAGGGCCTTGGCTGCGTTATTAATTGCTATATCTGTACTTTCCTTCTGCATAGGAAGATATATAGGAACTACTGCTCTCTTTGGACCAACATAATAAACAGTGTGTATGGTGAGAAAGAGAAGAGTAATGATACATTTAATGCATATATATATATATATATATATATATATATATATATATATATATATATATATATATATATATATATATATATATATATATATATATATGTAAAGAAAAGGAGGAGAAGGGAAGGACCGCACTCTCCGTGAACCCAGCAAAGTTTGAAAAAGGTTCCAACACAGGTTCCAGAAAAGGAAAGCGCAGCTCACAAAAAATAGAAAAAAAGATTATTTAATAAATTCTTGGCTGTACATAATGCACAGAACAAAAGGCTGGGGAAACAGCATAAACAAACAGAGGCAGGACGCCCGTGGGTACGACCCGCTTAAAACGCGTTTCACGCTCAACTGAGCGCTTGATCACGTAACACAACAAAGGACAAAGGCACGGTTAAAAGGTATGTAGTCCATCTTCTATGTCAATTAAGAAATGAAGGTGCATTTACAGAGTGATTCAACAGTGGCCATCTTGGAACGGAAAATCAGATTATTGCCTGCCAGACAACAGATCGTGATTGATAACAGCATTCAGTTTGTATAGTTGGATTAAATCCATACCGGATCAATATATATATATTCAGTAAAAAAAACTTTGTTAAAGGGACATTATTGTTAAGTTGCGCTACTAAAAACCTATGAAATTCAGTAAAAAAACTTTGTTAAAGGGGCGTTATGGTTCAAAGTAAAACCGAAAAACCCCTGAAATTCGCTAGTTATGGTAAGCTAAGCAACCATATCTCACGCCACCACCGTGCATTGCTAAGACTAACACCCAGGACATAAAATATGACATCACAAATGTCATTGATGACATCACTGATGACATCAAATGTTCGTTTACTTTTCATGAAAAGTCTGTACAAAGGATTCTTATTATAATATTCACAAAAAAGTGTCCAGAATCATTGGAATAAATATCATGAGCTATGTAGTGCATTGATATAAATAGCATTCTATTATGAAGTTTTATATGCTGTGAGTGGACCCTAAGTGAATTATTGTAAGAACATATTTGAAGTATAAGTATAGTAAGCTAATCATGTAGAAACATAAGCATTGTGTACAGCATACATCATGGAGGTGCAATATTCATAATCTTCCATGTTGAATAGTGAAATGATAAATGCTTTCCTATTAGAGTTTTGCATACTGTGCAACATGTAATACGTATCTAATAAAACCCACTTACTGTAACGCTCACCTGATTCCCGTAGAGCGCCGGTCTTGACTGGGCGTATACCGTATCTTCAAAGGTGATGTGTAACACACGGCTGGCTCTTTGGGCTGGACCTCTGTGCACTGTATGTCTGACTCGAAGG
This sequence comes from Ambystoma mexicanum, assembly GCF_040938575.1. Taxonomy (NCBI): domain Eukaryota; kingdom Metazoa; phylum Chordata; class Amphibia; order Caudata; family Ambystomatidae; genus Ambystoma; species Ambystoma mexicanum. The sequence continues at coordinate 55,754,705 of NC_090940.1, read as the reverse complement.
GTAAGATGTCTGCAGATAGAAAATATGGGATTAAGGAACTGGGTTATTGAATGTCTCTCTCTTCTTCCCTTTCTCTTCTCCTGTAGAACCCCAAAGGTTAACGCTCTCACCTTAGGTAAGTGAACGCCGTGCTCTCCATCTGCCTCGGGCAGGGTGCTGTAACCAGTTTCTTCACTGGATAAGGGGAGCAGGCCTCTTGACTTCAGAGGACTGCTGTCCGTCGTTTACTGCACGAACGGTAAGTTTCGAGTAATTCTAATGTCTTTAAAGTCTTTAGTAATGATGTTTCTTGTTTTGCAGGGTTCCGGCGATGGCGGATGACGGGCTGAAGTGAGTTGAAGATGGAGCCCGTGTGATGAATAGAAGCGCCTGGAAGCACGTAAGTAAGCGCTTGTTGCCTGCTTCACGATGCGCTCTAACTGTCTTATTATTTTGCAGGTACAAGTTCGGAGCGGCTGCAGGGTGCCGGAATACCCACTGGGTTAGATGTGGAAAGGAGTAATGGCACGTGAGTATTAAAGTTCCCCAATGTCTTTAAACGCACCTTGTTTTGTCTTTCAGATGCGGGATGCAGCGCCGAAGGCCTCCGGAGCGTGCGAAGAGTTGGTAAGCTTTTGTCTTTCAGATGCCGGAATGCAGTGTGAAGACCTTCGGAGCGCACAAAGAGTAGGTAAGCCTTTGTCTTTCAGATGCCGGAATGCAGCGCGAGGCATTGGTGACAGCCGATGGACCAGGTAAGTGAAGAGCTGTCACTGAAGACCGTAATGCTAACCTGTTCTTTCTTGTCTTTATAGGTGTTGCTGAAGAGTGGATTCAGGATGGTAAGCCTTTTTCCTTAGGCCCAGGATCAGATGCAGAAGACACGATGAGCGTTCTGCTGCAGAGGATGCAGAATAACGCAAAGCAAGATTCATCCATCGGGTGTGGTTTAAATAGCCTCCTGTAGTGCTTAGGTGTCTCCTTCCACAGCCACGCCTAGGTAAGAAAAGAGTTCCTGCTTTCCAGAAGAGTTCCAGTGTTCTGAATCTAGGGAGTGGCTCCTGCCCCACCCAACAGGAAAAGTAGTTCCAAACAGAAGAGGATCAGAGGCTCAACTGGCAGGCAAGTAAGCAGCATGGTCTGCTGCAGGTAAGTCCACCCAAGCATTATGAGCCCGGCGCTTCCAGCGCTGGGACTGGGCATATTTATGAGCCTGGTGCCACTGGCACCAGGACTGGGTCCAAAAGGTCCCAATTGGGACTGGTTGGCACTCGGAACCTGGGTTATGGATCTGCTTCCAAGGGAGTTGGGAAAACCCTGACCTTTTGGAAGCAGAGATCATGACAGTACCCCCCCTCAAGGCCCCTCCCAAACCGGGCTTCTCCGGGGGTTTTAGCTTGTCAGGAAATGTTCGGTGAAATCTTTTGATTAGGCGAGGAGCGTGGACATATTCAGCAGGTTCCCAGGATCTCTCTTGGGGGCCGTAGCCTTTCCAGTCAATTAGGTAAAATAGTTTAGATTTGGAGATCTTGGAGTCCAGAATGCTTTTGACTTCAAACTCGAGTTCTCCATCAACTAGGATAGGTTTTGGAGATTTAGTTAGTCGGGTTTGAGGTTGCACGGGTTTTAATAGAGAGACGTGGAAGACCGGATGTATCTTCATGTGCGGGGGCAAGTCCAACTTGACCGCTACTGGGTTTACTATGGTAGTGATGGAATAGGGACCAAGGTATCTTGGGTTGAATGTGCGTGGCCCTTTTAGAGGTAGATATTTGGTGGATAACCAGACTTGATCCCCTACTTGATATTGAGGGGCTTCCTTCCGATGTTGATCTGCTCCTTTCTTGTATTGTTCTTTAGCCCTTTGAAGGTGAGAAACAGCTTCCTTAAAGGCTTGGGTGATTGTAAAATGCAGGTAGTCTACTGCTGGTGTTTCAAGATCTTGGAGGGGATCCAACTCCGAGGTTCGAGGGTGACTGCCGTACAAAAGAAAAAACGGGGTTTTCCCAGTTCCCGAATGGACAGAGTTATTGTAGGCATATTCGGCTATCCAAAGGATGTCTTTCCAAGTTTTTTCAGTTTGTTGCAGCATGCAGCGTAAATACTGTTCCAGAGTTTGATTGGTCCTCTCGGTTTGTCCGTCGGTCTGAGGGTGGTGACTGGTCGATAGTCTCACATCAATTTGAGCCGACCGACAGCAACTTCGCCAAAAATGAGAAATAAATTGACTACCTCGATCCGAAATTAGAACCGAAGGAAAACCGTGCAGTCGGACGATGTTTTCGAGAAATTCTCGGGCCAGAGTTGCTGCTGTTGGCAAGCCTTTGAGCGGAATGAAATGCGCCATCTTGGAGAATAAGTCCACGATTACTAGAATCGTATTGTATCCGGAGCATGGAGGTAGATCGGTGATGAAGTCCATAGAAAGCGTATGCCAAGGGCGAGGTGGGATGTCAATAGGGCGTAAGAGGCCTGCTGGTCTTTCCTTTTGACTCTTGTTTTGGGCGCATACTCCACAGGACATTATAAAGTCTCTGATATCTTTTTTCCAAGACGGCCACCAGAAGTAGCGCTTGATCTTTTCTGAGGTCTTGGCCATACCGGGATGTCCTTCCATTAAAGAATCGTGATAACAAGAGATTACTTTTTTCTGTAAATCTGTGCTGGGTAGGTATAATCGTTCTTGGAAATACAATAAGTTGTCCTTTACTGCAAAGTCCTTTCCCTGCAGATGCCAATTCTGTATGTCTGCTGGAGTTACAAGTTGCTTGGCTTCATCCTTAACTTCCTCTATGGATTCTGTGGCGATTACACCCAGAATTCTTTGTTCGGGAATGATTGGTACAGGTTTAGGGTTGATCAAGTGTTCTTCCACTCCCATCCGAGAAAGGGCATCAGCTTTACCGTTCTTTGTACCAGGTCGATAGGTAATTATGAAGTCAAACTCGGCAAAGAATAATGCCCAACGGAGTTGTCTAGAGGATTGGGCTTTTGCGGTTTTCAAATATTGCAGGTTTCGGTGATCCGTAATCACAGTAACGGTGTGTCGGGCCCCCAGCAGATAATGCCGCCAAGCCTTAAAGGCAGACTTGATAGCCAGAAGTTCCTTGTCAGTAATCATGTAATTGATTTCAGGAGGCGAGAATTTGCGGGACCAAAATGCCACGGGATGCAACTGATTGGTTACCGGGTCCTTTTGTGATAGAACTGCCCCCATGGCAAGGCTTGAAGCATCAGTTTCCACGATGTAGGGGAGTTCGGGGCGAGGGTGTTTTAAGATTGGTGCAGAGATAAATTTAGTCTTCAAATCCTGGAAAGCTTGTTCCGCCTCGGTAGACCATTCAAAACGTTTGTTTTTCTTTAACAAGGCAGTGATGGGCTGGACTATTCGAGAGAATTCGGGGATAAACCTGCGGTAAAAGTTAGCGAAGCCTAACATGCTTTGCACACCTTTTACGGAGGATGGTGATGGCCATTTGAGAACTGCATCGACCTTCTTTGAATCCATACGCACTCCGCCAGGTGATAATATGAATCCAAAGAATTCAACTTCAGTCACGTTGAAAACACATTTTTCCAATTTAGCGAAAAGTTTGTGTTGACGCAATCTTTCGAGGACCATTTTCACGTGTTTCCGATGTTCAGATTCCGATGAAGAATAAACGAGGATGTCGTCAATGTAAACAACAACACACACATCTATGAGCTCTCTGAGGACATCGTTCATAAAATATTGAAAGGCGGCCGGGGCATTGCAAAGTCCGAAGGGCATGACCTGATATTCAAATAGCCCATACTTGGTGCGGAAGGCCGTCTTCCATTCATCGCCCTCTTTTACTCGTACCAAGTGGTAAGCTCCTCTAAGATCCAGCTTTGTATATATGCATGCTATTCTGACTTGGTCCAGGAGTTCAGGGATCAAAGGCAACGGATATCTATTCTTAACAGTGATCTGGTTCAGGGAGCGATAATCTATACAAGTTCTAAGGTCTCCTTCCTTTTTTGGAACGAAGAACAAAGCTGAAGAAGCAGGGGACTTGGAAGGACGAATAAACCCATTTGCCAGATATTGATCCAGGTATTGTCGGAGGTGAAGGTTCTCAGGCTCGGTGAGGGCATAAATTCTACTACAAGGAGGAGTAGATCCAGGTATCAGGTCTATCTGGCAGTCATAAGACCTATGAGGAGGTAGAGAGTTAGCCTGATCCTTCCGGAAAACATCTTGGTATTCTAGGTATTCGGGAGGTAACTGGGGAGTCTCTGAAGAAATTGCTGCCAGTGCAACACCAGGTGGAGGGTGACAAGTAGAGACACATTCTGGAAACTGGACCGTTCTTGCTCGCCAATCGATAAGAGGATTGTGTTTCTCTAACCAATGTATTCCTAGAATAATCTGAAACTGAGGGGCCTTGATCACATCGAACACGATCTTCTCATGGTGTCCATCTTGACTTACTAGCGTCACCTCTTGAGTGGTATGCGTTACTGGCCCGGAGGCTATCTCCGTACCATCCACCGTAGTAATGACGTCCTTTACAGCCTTGGGACAAAGAGTTAGATTCATCCTCAAAACCATTTCATGATCCACATAATTGCCGATGGCACCGCTGTCGACGTAAGCTTCAATTGCATGTAATCGATCCGGATTATCAGGGCTAATGAGGACCATAGGTATCACGAAATGCGAGGTCACGGAACTGGTTTTCACGCTCGGCAAGAGGACCTCTATTCTTGTCGGGCGAGGTCGTTTCCCTGCTCAGAGTTTGTAACTTTGGTAACTGCAGCTCCTACTGCCTTCTTGGCAGGTTTCACCGGACAGTCTCGAAGAAAGTGCCCTGAGTTTCCGCAATAGAGGCATAATTGCAACTGTTTTCTCCTTTCCCGCTCCTTTTGTGTTAGAGGACCTTTCAGACCCCCTATTTGCATGGGTTCCCCGGAGTCTACTCCTTTGGAAGGAGTTGGCGGTTTGGAAAATACTCGAGCATCAAACTTGGAACGATCGGCCTTCCTGTTCTGCAGTCTGTGATCTATTTGAACGACTAAGTCTGTATAGTCCGAACAATCTTGTGGGGGATTCACTACTTGGGCTAACACATCTTTGAGCTCTCCACGTAGACCTCTATAAAACAGCGTAATCCTTTTGTCCTCAGGCCATTGAGTTTCCACTATCAGTCTGTTGAAAGACGCAATATAAGCCAAAAGGTCTTGATTACCTTGTCGCAACGAAAGAAGCTCATTGTCCAAGGCCTGCCCCTGTGAATGTCTTGCGAACAGTTTTTCCATACTGAGCTGAAAAGCTTGAAAATCATGGAGGACCGGATCATCTTGATTTACTAGAGGGATTGACCAGTCTGCCGCATTGCCACTAAGGTACGAAAGCACGAAAGCTACTTTAGCTTGATCAGTTGGAAAGGCTGCTGGCCGGCATAAGAAATGCAACCGGCACTGATTGATAAATACTGCAAACCTCTTTGGGTCACCAGAAAATCGTTCGGGCGGAGCCAGAGGTACATTCCCAGGTAGGTTGATCTGCACTGGATTCATAGAGGATGTAGAAGGAAGATTTCCCCCAGATGCGGGTAACGGGGTCTGTCCGGCTTGTGACTGTAGCAATTGTCTAGCGAGATCATCTGTTCGCTCTTTGGAAATAATCAGTTCCCTTCTTAGAGTGTTCGTTTCCTGACGGGCTGCATGCACTTCTGCCCTTAGTTCCCCAAGTAACTGGGCTAGCTGGTCGGTATCCGAGGTTTCGATAGCGCCTGGACGGGAGTTTTGTGGTAGGCTTTGCGTTCTGTAACGCTCACCTGATTCCCGTAGAGGCGCCGGTCTTGACTGGGCGTATACCGTATCTTCAAAGGTGATGTGTAACACACGGCTGGCTCTTTGGGCTGGACCTCTGTGCACTGTATGTCTGACTTGAAGGGTAAGATGTCTGCAGATAGAAAATATGGGATTATGGAACTGGGTTATTGAATGTCTCTCTCTTCTTCCCTTTCTCTTCTCCTGTAGAACCCCAAAGGTTAACGTTCTCACCTTAGGTAAGTGAACGCCGTGCTCTCCATCTGCCTCGGGGCAGGGTGCTGTAACCAGTTTCTTCACTGGATAAGGGGAGCAGGCCTCTTGACTTCAGAGGACTGCTGTCCGTCGTTTACTGCACGAACGGTAAGTTTCGAGTAATTCTAATGTCTTTAAAGTCTTTAGTAATGATGTTTCTTGTTTTGCAGGGTTCCGGCGATGGCGGATGACGGGCTGAAGTGAGTTGAAGATGGAACCCGTGTGATGAATAGAAGCGCCTGGAAGCACGTAAGTAAGCGCTTGTTGCCTGCTTCACGATGCGCTCTAACTGTCTTTTTATTTTGCAGGTACAAGTTCGGAGCGGCTGCAGGGTGCCGGAATACCCACTGGGTTAGATGTGGAAAGGAGTAATGGCACGTGAGTATTAAAGTTCCCCAATGTCTTTAAACGCACCTTGTTTTGTCTTTCAGATGCGGGATGCAGCGCCGAAGGCCTCCGGAGCGTGCAAAGAGTTGGTAAGCTTTTGTCTTTCAGATGCCGGAATGCAGTGTGAAGACCTCCGGAGCGCATGAAGAGTAGGTAAGCCTTTGTCTTTCAGATGCCGGAATGCAGCGCGAGGCGTTGGTGACAGCCGATGGACCAGGTAAGTGAAGAGCTGTCACTGAAGACCGTAATGCTAACCTGTTCTTTCTTGTCTTTATAGGTGTTGCTGAAGACTGGATTCAGGATGGTAAGCCTTTTTCCTTAGGCCCAGGATCAGATGCAGAAGACACGATGAGCGTTCTGCTGCAGAGGATGCAGAATAACGCAAAGCAAGATTCATCCATCGGGTGTGGTTTAAATAGCCTCCTGTAGTGCTTAGGTCTCTCCTTCCACAGCCACGCCTAGGTAAGAAAAGAGTTCCTGCTTTCCAGAAGAGTTCCAGTGTTCTGAATCTAGGGAGTGGCTCCTGCCCCACCCAACAGGAAAAGTAGTTCCAAACAGAAGAGGATCAGAGGCTCAACTGGCAGGTAAGTAAGCAGCATGGTCTGCTGCAGGTAAGTCCACCCAAGCATTATGAGCCCGGCGCTTCCAGCGCTGGGACTGGGCATATTTATGAGCCTGGTGCCACTGGCGCCAGGACTGGGTCCAAAAGGTCCCAATTGGGACTGGTTGGCACTCGGAACCTGGGTTATGGATCTGCTTCCAAGGGAGTTGGGAAAACCCTGACCTTTTGGAAGCAGAGATCATGACACTTACCCATCCACTTACTACATAATTTCATTATTACATACAAAGCACAAAGATAGAACACATACAAATATGAGTATATAAAGGTAAAGTGAACTATGCAAATAAGCAGCAGTAGAAGCAGAAAGTGTTCATAACTTACCTGATTATCTTTATGCACAGAAATGAGTGCTCTGCTTGAAACCTACTACGTCCCTGTGTATAACTATCACATGATGTGACTGCACCCTAAAGAAAGTAATGTGAATAGAAATATGAGCATATCCAGAGAAAGTGCAGTAATAATAAACAGCAGAACAATAAGAAAGTGTTGATAACCTTACTGATTCTCTTCATACACAGAAAGCATTGCTCTCTTTCAAGTGTGTATTCTCCTTACGTATATGTTTCATATGCTACGAGTGGACCCTAAGTGAATTATTGTAAAAACATATTTGAAGTATAACTCTACAAATGTAGTACTTTTTACATTTTTTGTTCCTAGCTATTGCTGGCCAAGATATAGCACTAAAGGAAAAAAGAGTGAGTCAGACATGTGATGTCATCAGTGATGTCATCAATGACATTTGTGATGTCATATTTGATGTCCTGGGTGTTAGTGTTAGCAGTGCACGCTGGTGGCGTGAGATATGGTTGCTTAGCTTACCATAACTAGCGAATTTCAGGGGTTTTTTGGTTTTACTTTGAACCATAATGTCCCTTTAACAAAGTGTTTTTACTGAATTTCATAGGTTTTTAGTAGCACAATTTAACCATAACGTCCCTTTAACAAAGTTGTTTTACTGAATTTCATAGGTTTTTAGTAGCACAACTTAACCATAACCTCCCTTTATCAAAGATTTTTTTACTGAATATACATTTTCACAGTGTGACTTTGATAGATGTTTACTAGGATTCCCTTACTTTATATACATGTAACATAGAACATACTGAACCTCCTGCTAATGATTTTGATGTCCGCGGACTGTGCGTATTTCCGCAAACAGACGCAGACAACATCAATACTACCTAAACACTCAGGGGGTATCTTAAATTGTTCTTTCATGCCATATAAACACTGCACAAGTTCTAAAAGCAGCACATAAACACATTATATGTAATAATAAATAAGAAGTGGAACCTACATATCTAACACCTCAACCTTCCATTTAAATACAATATGTACTGAAATGGAATATACCAAAACAAAAAAGATATGCCTCCAACATAATTATCTCACAGAAACGGCACAGCTAGGAGCAACAGTAGACCTACACAACAGTAAGAACACAACTTACCAGAAACTAGTAGGTAAACTTCATGTTTCTCATATATTTCTGAACTTTTTGAATTAGGTACACTAAAATTAGTATATTTTAGTTTTTTACACAGAAATGTCCAGTACTTTGGAATGACTTGAGGAAAATTTCCCACGTGAGGAAATGTCTGAAGACAGTAATACTAATGGTAGACACTTCTCTTTATAAGCAAATTAAAAATCATTACTTTATGTGCACTTAACACATATATATTTATTTAATTTTAACAGACCATACAAACATTGGAAATAATACACCAAAAGACACATTAGAAAATACTCTGCAGCGCATGGAACAGAAAATGGACATGCTCAAGGAAAATTTCAATGTTTTGAAACAGTTTGTGGAGGACCACATAAAAGAAAAAATGAAATACCATTGTCCAACATGTACCTGTTCCCCCTCTCCATGTCCCAGTCAACTATCCCCAAACCCTCAACACCAAGAAAAACGTTTTGATGAGACTTCCATCCCTTCATCCCCTCCCATCCATCCTTTCCAAAACCCTAATTCCCCTATATTTGTATCAGTTTCTCCTTCCCCCTCTCTTTCATAAATTGTGTATATGTATATAATAAAAAATATTATGTTTCTTTTGATGCAATCCTTTGTGTCTTATTTTTTTTAAAAGCAGTTAAAATGTCCGCGGACAGCGTGCCTGTCCGGAATGTCCGTAATTAACAACATGGGGATGTCCTAAAGACACTATACCTGTCAGTACCATTTGCAAGCAAAGATGGAACTGGTCTTAGAACACATCCGGTGTCCAGGATATCCGTAAAGAAACAAAATGGGGGTATCCCAAGGACACTATACCTGTCCGTACTGTTCGCAACCAAGATGGAACTGTTCTCAGAACACACCCGGTGTCCGGGATGTCCGTAACTGAACAACATGGAGGAATCCTAAGGACACTATACATGTCCGTACCGTTCGTAACCAGAACACACCCGGTGTCCGGGATGTCCGTAACTGAACAAAATGGAGGAATCCTAAGGACACTATACATGTCCGTACCATCCGCAGCCAAGTTGAAACTGTCCTAAGAACACACATGGTTTCCGGGATGTCCGTAGTCAAACAAAATGGAGGTGTCCTAAGGACACTATACCTGTCCGTACAGTCTGCAGAATATTTACATACATGTGCACCACACCCGTAAGTCCTGCGAACATCGCGCCTGTCTGTAACTGTCCGTCTCACTTGTGTCGCACTTTTAATTTGTTTGAGGACCCGAACACTGTGCATAGAACAACCGCGTGCATGCGCACGACCGTTCCCGTACATTTAGTGTCCTGCGGACACCCGTCCCCTTTGCGGATGTGTTTCCGACATCATCATGTGACCGCACACAGGGTCAGCGTGTGTCCTAATTTGCGGACACTGTCCGATTCCTCAACATTTTAAAATAACTTTTTCAGACAATCCAAATTATTTTACAGTAAAAATTCACCATTGCACATGTCCCAGACAATGACCCTGGCTTTCCACATACTTTTTGGAACTTTAACCTTTTTGGGTGGTCGATCTGTTCGCGAAGCGCTCTCCTCCACCCCTATAAAAGGACACACCCAGAGCTGATCTTCATTGTACTTCTGGCTATTGCAAATTGACTTTTACTGCCTTTTCTGCTCTTGCTGAGATTATCTCATCAACCCTGATGGCATCCATGTGTCTTCTGTTGCTACATCTGCCTCAGCACCACCCCCAAACCCTCCACTACCACCACCTCCCCAATGGCCTGCAGAGGGGAACAGGCGTGAGAATGTAGAGAACGAGAATGAAGGGGATGAAGAGAATGAGGTCGAGGAACTCCCTACTACCAGCACTCGCCGGGAGTCTTAGGTGTGGCGGTTGTTTACCATTCATGGTAACGTGCCAAAAGCACATGCGAACAAGGTCACCTGCAAACAGTGCGAAATGGTGCTGAGTCGTGGGAGACGTGGTTCGTACAGCTTTGGTACGGCATCCATGAAGCGACACCTAACGTCGTTCCACAGTGGGGACATTCGTAAGGTTGTACCTTGTGATAAACGTAGTAGGTTGAGTATCTCTACAGCATCTTGCGTTTCCGAACCTCTCATCACAAGAGACACTCCTGTGGGAGAGCGCATCCCTCCAGCTGCTTCACAGGCCATTTGTGATGCTGTTGACCCTTACCTTTTGAGGGTCACAATATTGTGTTTGTACTGCGACGCAGTACTCTGCAGGGGGGGAATCTTTGAAGTGTTTTTGAGACTACGGACACGGAGCACAATAAGACCTGCTACCTACCTAAGTAAGGCCCACCCTACATCTTCCTCTCTCCACCTGCCCTTTCTTATCCCCGTGGTTGGTGTCCCTTCCTTACCCTCCTTTCCCCTCCTCTCCTAGTGTGTTGTGTGTAAAAAACCAAAATAAAATAACAAAAATCAAAAAAAAAGGCTCTTTTCAGAGCCACCTTTCACAGTTTAAAAATAAAAGTGGCAAATAAACAGTGCAGGGCGCTGTGCATTTTTGGAAGTCCGTGGACAGTCCTAGGACATATAAAGTTTTAGGGTGCTACCCTAGCAAAACCAATGCACTTCTCTCTGGGAGGAAGTGGTGGCTCTGAAAAGAGCCTTTTGGTGGTGTTTTTGTGTGTTTGAAAAACTTAAATCATCAACATCTACAGCAAAATAGATGACTGTAATTACAAAAAAGGGCCGCAATGCATTTTGTACATTTCTCAGAAAAATCTGATTGCCAGCATAGGTAAGATGGACTCCATCTCTGCGAAAAATGTATGTGCTACGAAACATTCTATTTTCATTGTGAAAAGAGGACATGCCAACATCTCTTAGAAAGGCACAAAGAGCATTATTGACATTGTGCCTCGCTTTCTCCATTTGTGGACCAAATGAAGAGGAACGCAGCCACATTTGTCTTTGCACAATATGAGAAAATATTACTTGGGAATTTGGAAACAAGTCCATGACCTTCGCAAGTCCTTCTTTCATTGCAAATTTCAAAGAAATTCCAGACACATGTCCTAAACTGTTCCCTCCACAATTAATTATAATTATGTCTGGATGATGCTCTGTCTCTAAAGTAGCACAGGGAGGTACTAAGTCCAGCCACTTCATTCCACGCACTCCATACCAGTGCACTTCCACATGAAGGAATCCAAGATCTGCAGCTACTCCACAGTGTTCTGCATGCACCTCCGACCAATGTATCCATGAGTCTCCCAAAATCCAGATAATCTGCTTTCGGAAACACACAGCCATAGCTATCTGATCTACTCTCAGGAAAAAGACGTTCTGACAAAATCTGTCCTTACACAACCAGTAAACTTTACTGACCAATCCCTAGCTCCACTCATTCTCATTTGCATGCCTCTCCACCCCAGAATCCCTGTATGTAATACGTGCTAGCCGCGGACTACCGCCATGTCCGCGGACATATCGAAAATCTCAGCCTGGTGAATGTAAATTTAAATAGTGTGCCCCATTTCCCCTTTGAGGTTGGCTCTGGAAAGAGCCGTTTTTTTGTATTTTTTGCAGATGCCTGACAGACACCTGTTATTTAGTATTTTTTGGGGGGGGGTTTCTTCTTACTTTACTACTAAAATCTTCACATAACCTTCTCCAAAGCAACCCTTACATTCCAAAACAGCATGGCATTTCCCAAAAAAGATAAGGAAATGCCATCTTCTTCAAAATAAACAGCATTACTCGAATCAATATTTTCATTATTACAGAAAAACATACCAGCTCTAAGAATGAAAGCAGACATGCCTCGGTTGACTGCACACCTAGCAATGTTTTGCTGAGGACAAAAAACAGAACTAGTGTGCCATATTGTCCTAGGTAGTAATCCAGAAAAAATTACTTTTGCATTTGGAAGGATGTTCATTACTGCTTGAACCAACTGTTCTAAATCTGCCAACAAAGTAGGGGCACTGACGTAGCCGAAATGGAAAGAACCATAGTACAAAACTACCAGATGGGGACTGTTCATCCTGCCCATATCTTCACACACTTGTAGAATTCGCTCTACATTGCAATCAGGCACAGTGCTCCACACCACCTCCACTCCTTTAACATCGAAATTGTTTGCCACATGCCTACATTGAGCATACTGCTGTAAAGCATGCACAAAGATATCTCCGAGCACCAACACCCTGACTTTCTCCACCTCTGACATCTTCACTACACACAGTCTCTTTCTACACAAATCCACAAAGTCAACATCTGATTGGCTGGTCCTTACAGTGCCCTTTACATACTGGAATTTGCTGGAAAACCCCGGATTTGGCACGCCCTATCCGCAACAGCCATGGTGTCCGCGTGGCGCATAACTCTTATCAGCTCTTCTACCCTTTCCACATCAATCTCGGTGCCATTCCCTCATTGGATACAGCTAAGCAGTCACACAACCATCCACCAATCACATCCAAGACCTCTACAACTAACTCCATCATCAGAGTTCCGCACATCAAATGTACTGTTGATCACTCTGAGTACAAGTCTCATATCATTGCAAAGCACCTACTACAAAAACTACTCTATAAGTCTCCAAGATTTCTACTTACAGCTGCATTCATAGCCACATGCATGAATACAAACTACAGGTATGCATATTTTATTCACAGTACATGTACAACTCTTATGAATCCATATAAACAGAGTAATGCCACTAAACCTGCATAACCTATACATATATGCCAACCCTCCCGATTTAGGCGCGAGACTCACGATTTTTCATTGAAAAATCGCACTATTTTTTACTGTCTCCCACATAACCTATACATACATGTCAACCCTTCCGATTTAGGCGCGAAACACCCAATTTTCTACTCATTTGCAAAGCATGTTGAACTAACATATAAAGGCTGCACATAGTCAAACGAAATGCATGCATACACTAGGTTCAGATATCAAACAAGAATGCTACTACAAAAACATACAAATCAATGTCTACATTAACATCAGTGCTATAAACACACAAAATTACTAACTTCTTTCTTTTACAATTGCAGTGAAGACCACCTGAAAATCATCAGCATCTGAACTACAAACAACATATCCGAAGAAACCTGCTCATTCCACAAAAAAGAGTACGTGCAATACTACCTTAATATTCTTACTATTCCTCAAACACATTGTGTGGTTCATTCATGTAATTTGCGCACCAAAAGAAAACGCTGATTTCTGAACCATTCTGCCCACAAATCCCCATTTATTAAACAGGGATTAGCAGGCAGAATGGCACAGAAATCCCTGTTTTTTGGAACACAAATAACATACTGAACCCCTAGAATGTTAGTATTACAATACAAAGAACTGTTTTAATTTTATACCATTAGGTTTACTATTAATGTTTCTCCTCACCACTAGCTCACTTTCTACTCTCATCTGAACCGCAGTTTAGTAATACACAAATAGAAGAATAGCCTTCCCAACTAATTGCAACTGCCCAATGCACAATCACACGCCACCACATACATCTTTCCCATCATACTCAGACACTCATGCACACAGCACACATACATTGCAGAACGGCCCAACCCATAGCTTCTTTTTTTTTCGACAGACTCCAAAGAATGCCTACCAAAAAGCAAGTCTGTAGAAAGCAACGCGGAAGTAGAGCAAATCAAAATAAAAGTCTCCAAAAATAAGCATCGATCACTACCAGAGTTTGTACAAAAAGTTCAAACAAAACAGCTAATAGTCATTTAGCAAAACAAAACACGCTTCCAGTACAGAAACTTTGCCTCCTCTACAAAATGTAAAACGAAACAGAGCATGATTAACAAGAATTTGGCTATCACTACTGCTAAAACTGCTCCTATAAATCTTGATATACTAGGAAGTAACCATACCAAAATAAGTATTTTAGCAAAAATGTTCCACCACAGAGTCCTTCAGAATCTTATAAAAACAGGACTCAAATCATCCACAACCCTTCAAACCTACCGTAGAAAATTTATCTTAGAAGCTTTGATAGACAGTGCAATCCTTCTCAAAAGAAAGTTATTCATTTTAGTGTTAAACAGAATGAAAGCACTAACAAAACGAACTACTAAATTACAAAAAAGAAACTTCTCAATAAACGGAATGTCAACAAAAATAACTTCTTAAATATCTGTAGAGGTGAATGGAGTCACACCACGAGCACAGAACCATATTTTAATGAAGAGGCATTCAAACAAAACCAAAAAAACACAATTGCCATACATAGCAGTGGACGAGGTTATGAGAAAATTAATAATACCATAATGGAACAAGAAATACTGCTTACAAAAATATCCCCAGGAAACTCAGAATTACCTCTCCATTCGACTGAACCAGACTGTCCAGTATACAAATGGCCGTGCACGTCAATGTGTAACATTCCCAAAAAATATTACAAATCTTTATGCTAGTTCCTCAATCAGTATGTGAAAGGCAAAGACAAAATCAAAATGAAAGTGCTGCAAAATATGGATACCTGTCCAGTGTGCAAATACACAAGGACATTCATTATCCTGCATTTCAGGACCTATTTGCAAAAGCACCTTCCATCATATCAAAATTATATCAACACATCATTCAACTATAAGAAATCTAGTCTATAAACTGTACTATGCTAAAAGTCCTGCTTTAGCACTAGCCAATTTACATAACACTCTTCTACATGGTACACCCAAAGACCTACTCAAAGAAATTGACCATATCCAGAGAAAATATTTTGGAAGTGAAAGCCACTTACAAAATGCAATAGCTTTACAACAGACTAGCAACAATTCTGCACATGGCAACCTTCTACTACACACATAAAAAAAGAAATACTAAAATTTAAAAGTATATCCGTTGAAGTACCAAACCATGTGTGTGTGTGTTGCCGCAGAACTTTTCATAAAAGTAACACAAAAACTGTAGACGTAACATACAAAATAGAAGACAATGAAGATTCCAAATGGTTTGAATTAGCTCTCTACCTTATAGCAGAACACAGATACGAAATACCTGATCCCTTAATACTTTGCAGTTACTGCACTACAAAACTTGACAACAACCAAACTCCTTCACGTGCTATCACAAATAACTTGGAAATATTCCCACTACCAAAACCCCTGCAACAACTCAATTTATATGAGAGCATTATAGTTCAAACAGTGAACCCATTTCAAGCAATAATACGCCTTCAACCAAAAACAGCTAAATTACCTCCCTCTGAATTGGTGAAAGGCATTTGTGGCAAAGTAGTTTATTTACCATTCGATCTGAAAGAAAATGCTCACACTCAGTGCAACATCCAATAGAGCAATCTTTAATGGTCTTAGTAAATGGTGTACCAACAAAAGACAAAAAGATTTGGCAACAACTCGTAGACATACATAAAGTTAGACAAGCTTTGCAATTCTAAAAGACAATAATGAATACTACAAAGAAATAAATATTGAAGACAACTTAAGGGAAACAACTGAAATAATTCAAGATTCACCAGAAACTGGTCAATTTGAACTTCTAGATCCTGCTACAGTAGTAAATATTTTAGACCATTATACAATTCATCCATTACACTCTAATGACACCATAAATGATGCACTAGAAACATACCAAATGTAACAAACCAAAGGATCACCAATCAGCATATGGGAAAAAAGTATAGAAGCACATGCTTTTCCTCTACTCTTTCCTACTGGCAAAGGAGGAAGGTACGATGATAGACCCACTCAGATAACAGCATCAGAATACCACTCGTTATTAATGTATTCTGAAGATCCCAGATTTAGACAAAATGTGGAATACATATTCCACCTACTCTTTGAAAGTGAACTAGCAACTCTATGTTACGGAGTTGCACACATATTGAAATCAGGAACCCAGTTTCAAAATATGTCAGCTATGCAATTAATACAAAAAGTGCAAGAAAAAGATGAGGTTTTACAATCAAGCATTATAAATCTGTTAGCAAACATGCGTGGTACGAAAGAGTACTGGTTCCGACATCACGGAGATGCATGTTGTATGATAAGAAACCTTGGCCCACCCACTTGGTTTGTTACATTAAGTTGTGCAGAATATGCATGGGAAGATTTACATGATTTTCTACGCATATCAAAGAAAAATAAAACAAACATAGATATACTAACACCTGGAGAACTTTGCTCTCTAGATCCTGGTAATGTTTCAAGATATTTCCATCATCGTTTCCTTGCTATGCTACAATTTATTTGTAATAAAACTGTTCCTCCCCTCGGAGAAGTGCAAAACTTTTTTGGGAGAAAAGAATACCAAGCCAGAGGAGCACCACATATCCACATGCTTTTATGGATTAAAGATGCTCCTAAATTTGGTCAAGACAGTGATGCCACTGTTTTACAGTTTATCGAAAAATATGTCACTTGTGAAATTCCATTGGAAATAACAAATAGGGATCTTCATGCACAAATAGTACAATTTCAAAGGGAAATACTACACCAAATGCCACTTTGGTTTCACTAGACCAGTTACCGAAACAGGTAAAGTGAACAACTTCAAATCTTCAGTTAGACATAGTGTTAAAGGTAAATCACCTAAGAACACGTATTACATAAAAAGAACAGAAGAATCAAAATATTACAATGCAATCATTGCCCTCTTATGAAAAGCAAACATAGATGTGTAGTACATTGCAGACAATTCCACTGCAGTTGCACAATATGTCACAGCCTACTTAACAAAAGCTGAAAAAAACAGAACTTCAAGACCTCTGGAATGACCTATCATCAGACAAAACGCTGTCTCAGAAATTGCACAGCTTAGGCATAAAAATGCTCTCTCATAGAGAATGTGGCTTCAAGACCTCTGGAATGACCTATCATCAGACAAAACGCTGTCTCAGAAATTGTACAGCTTAGGCATAAAAATGCTCTCTCATAGAGAATGTGGCTCGTATGAAGCTTCAGATCGTTTAACCGGTACTGCTTTGTATGGAAAATTTGAAAATATAGTATGGCTAAATCTTGGTCCTGCTAAATCTAGAAAAAGAATTCTCAAATCATACGACGACATAGAAACAATAGCCAAAAATGATCCCAACAGCCAAGACATTTTGAAAAACAATTTACTAGATACATACTACTTGAACAGGAGTACCACGTTGGAAACCATGTGTCTATACCACATAGCCCAAAACTTCACATACAGAAATAATATAAAACCCGATGAAAAAAATGGTAGATATAGAGTGACAGGTTGTGAAGGCAGATTAGTGAAACTTACCAAACAAAGCTTAATTAATCTTATCAAATTGTCATTAAAAACTCCTCAACATAATGACCTATATCACATGTCCCTGCTACAACTTTTTAAACCATGGAGAAAGAAGAAGAGATACTAGAAAACTATGACTCCTATGAAGACGCTTTCAAAGCAAATGAAAGCACTATCACCGATATAAACTTTATGCAGTACACAACAATGTTGCACAATGAACAGCAGCACGAAGAAGAACTCCAGGCCCACCTAGATAAGGATACTCCCGACAGTAGTCAACCTTCTGTAACAGCAAGTCAAGAACCACTGGGACAGCCACTAATAGCAAATGAGGCAGAATTAGCTATGACAGAAGTAGAGAACACTATGTGTCACTATGAAGAAGATACAGAAGACTTAACTGTACTACAAGCAAAACTGAACAAAGAGCAGCGTAACATTTTTCAAGAAGTAACAAAAGAAATTGCACATGGTGTACAACATGAAAATAAAGAATGCACCTGCCAAAATTACAAACCTATACTACTATACATCAGTGGTGAAGCTGGTTCAGGCAAAACATTCTTAATCAAAATCATCAGCAAGTTGCTTCAACAATTGACAAACAACAAACTGTCAGCTGTTTTAACTGCCCCCACAGGTTTAGCTGCCTACAACATAGGCGGTGTCACTTTACACCGATTACTACTCCTTCCAGTAGAACACCAAAACAAATTAGAATATTACAAACTTTCTACAGAAGCTGCAATGGAACTATGCAGAATGTTAAAACAAATGAAAATGCTACTAATAGATGAAGTGAACATGGTCTCCAACCTAATGTTAGCTTTGATTCACCTCAGATTGCAAGAAGTACTTAAAACAAACTACGAAGAGCTCTTTGGAGGAAAACACATTATTGTTTTTGGAGATCTTCTGCAATTGACATCAGTGAAAGGTGAACCTATTTTTAAAACCTTAGGACACAACCTCTGCCGTAAAACTGATGGCAGCATAGGAAATGTCAACCTTTGGCAACATTTCCAATACAGAGAATTAACAGAAAACATGCGCCAATCTGCAGACCTCACGCCAACATTTTAAAAAGTATTAGAGTTGGTGTTCTATCTCAAGAAGCACAAGCAATATTAAATGCCTGCACTTTATGGCCATAATTCATGTGCTACTGATGTCATGGAACAATTAGCACACAAAAATGTCAGTTGTATGTCCTTAATGCCAACTCTTGCAAGCTGTTCCAAATTCAATGAAACAATGTTGAAAAAATAAATGCAATAAATAATTGAAATTAGCTCCACAGACAAACTGGGCGTACATGGTATGACACTACCCATGTGTCAACAAGCCACAACAAGACTAAATACCTTAGAAAATTCTATCTCCAACACAGCTGGTTTGGAGAAAATATTAAAATTATCCTTAAACTGTAGAGTAATGCTTAAATGTAACCTTGATGTGGAGCAAGGACTAGTTAATGGAGCACTGGGTACAATTGTTGGCTTTCAAACATACCCACGTGACAACAACATTCAGTTTGTCAATATTCTCTTTGACAAACTTTCAGAAGTAAAAAGGATAGGGTGCTCAACAGCTCGATTCCTTCTCTTCAAAGACATGTATGTACGCAGAGAACAATTTTCTCTAACTCTAGCATACGCAGTCACCATTCACAAATCACAAGGTCTTACCCTAGATAAAGCAATGATAGATATTGGCAACACAGTCTTTAAAGAAGACATGAGCTACGTAGCACTATCACGCTTACGCACACTTGACGGTCTATTTCTAATCAACTTTGATACAAGTAAAGTAATCGCTGATATTCCTTGCATTTTAGACTACAATAGACTACATTCACTATACACCCCCATCTAAAAACATATCCTGTTCCACAAAAAGGAAAACGTTGTAAAAGAAAACTAAATCAAACAGAAATGCAACAGGATCTCACTGCAAATCCTCCAAAGAGAATAAAAGAAGCTAATACTTCATCAATTAACACAACCAAAGAAGGACCTATTACTCAAAGTAACTCACCACCCCGAATAAATGACTTGGACACAGAACTATCTGGTCCATTCAAATTTTCAAATATAACTGGTGTAAGTTGCTACACAAATGTAGCAATGAATATTCTATTTCAATTGCCACCAATTGTTGACAACATTTACTTACACATTACAGACCAATTGTGTTTGCAAATGTTAGTCCTTCATAGAAACGCAACAAATAATCCTGACAACACGTATAGTGTCCATGGAATAAGACAAGAATTGGACTACTGTGCTGGAATGGTGAAATTCACTATAAACTCACAAGAAGATCCACAAGAATTTGTAATGTACCTACGACAAGTACTGGAAAACAAAAACATACCTATAAATGAAATCTTCCAGATTTCATACATTTGAAAACATACATGCACTCTCTGCAACAATGTGGCACAGGAGCAAATCCCTAATGAGCGCTTCGTGTATGCATGCATACATAATGGTGAATCGGTTCAATTTCAGGAACTTGTACAAAATGTAAACCATGGTAGATTATGTACTACCTGCAATTCAGCGCCTTGGTGTAAAGCGCTCTATAAATAAATAAATCAAATCAAATCAAATCAATTCAGATAATCGCTCCACCTTACTAATAAAAACACATAGTAAATACGTAATACTAATGCTTCCACGTTACAATGCAAATGGTACCAAAAACACCTGCAAGCTGACTGGATTCACACATGGCCAAGTATCACTTGGTAAGAAAACCTTCACAATAATAGGTATAATCTACCATGCAGGAGTCACAACCAATGCAGGTCACTACACTGCATAAATAAAAAAGAAATGTGGATGGTTCGAATGTAATGATAGCACCATTACTGTAAAGCAGAGATTACCAACAAATCCTACAAACGCTTATTTAATCTTCTTAAAACCAAAATGTAATAACTAATCTGTACTTAAACATTAATAAAACTTCAATTAAAAAATTATAACCAGTTAGTATACGCCAACAGGTATCTAACTGCCCCAAGATTTTGCAACAACCAAACAGATAAATCAATACCACTAAATTATAACAATACATAGACAGTTATAATACGCCAACAGGTATCTAACTGTTCCAGAAATCTGCAACAAGCCAACAGATAGAACATTATCCAGAAACAACAAGTGAACACTGAAAACAAACAAACAAATAGACTGTAGCAGAAAAAAGATTTTTTTTTAATCCGACATGGATTTCTTTTCCCACAGACCCAATAATTTGAAAAACAAACACAGAAACTGAGCAAATTGCACAGTACACTGGTTTGTAAACTACTAAATATGAGGGTCGAAAAAAAGCTGAAATGTCTATTATGCAATGTAATAAGTCTTTATAAAATACATACACTAACATGCTCTTTTCTTTTATCACAGAAATTGAAAAAGAATATGTGCTCCAGTTACCCATCTCATGAAAAAAATATATCCAATCTCAAAAAATCAACCAGTAAATATATTCTAATACAACGCATAAATACTGCTACATAACAGAACCATTGAAGAAAACATCTAACCATACACCACAATACAAAAAATGTACTTCCATGGATCTGTTATACTGCAGTGCTTGTTACCAAACTCTACAATCATGACGTAGCCAAAACTTCACATACAAACTATACAAATCAAACAGTACACAAACTTTAGATTTGCAAATATTTGATGGATATTTTATTCTATGGGTGTGATCTATGTGTGTGATATGCTGCGGTGGTTGTGGCCAGGGCCTAGAGTCTTGGGAGTATGGCCTACGGACTACAGCCTGCGGCCATGCACCCAGGACTCTAGGCCCTGGCCACAACCACCGCAGCATATCACACCCATAGAATCAAACATTTTAACTGTGGCATATGGGCAATTTTTATGTCTGCGTACACCACGCGTGTCCTTAGAACAGTTTCAACTTGCCTGCGGACAGCACAGACGGGAATACTGTCCTTAGGGCACCCCTCATTTTCACTAATTACGGACATCCCAGACAGCGCGGGCATGGCGAATACATTAGTAGCACCTGCCACCTAAACAAATACAGTATTTGATCCATCTCTTAATCCCCAAACCTCCCCAAGCACTCCTGCACACCAAAACACTCCCCATAATGACATTTCGCCTCTGTTCGCCGCCGCGGTGTGGGCGGAGCCAAGATGGCGGGCGCATCAGAACAATCTGATGCAGTTCAGGCTCTTCACCATCCAATCAGCGAACGTGTCACATGTCCGTGGACATGACGCAAGCCGATTAGCCAATCGGTGTCCTGCCCGCGGAGCGAACAGGGAAGTGTGTCTGCGGAGTGGACATAGATATCACTCATTTTTTGTGACCTACTTTTTGGTCATTTTAAAAAAAACTACAAGACGGATTTTCACCAAATTTACAAAAGCACGCTTTCGGGACCAAGCTGCTGCTCCTGCCGCAGATTTGGTGCAAATCCGTCCAGTGGTTTGGGCTGTAGGCGGCTGTAGGCAGGCGCAAAGTTTTTTCCCCATTCAGTCTATGGGAAAAAAAGAAATTTTGGGACATATTTTTTATCCCTGTGTGTGCTTTTTCTTCTCTTTTTTCAGTCTGCTAATTACTTTAGGAATGATAACATATGTTGAACGTTCATTTTAGAACTGTATGATTATTTAAATTCATGTGAACTATTATAATAAACTTGATTTTTATATTTTTCTACTTTCTTTGTGATCGAGTGGCTTAACTTCCTCCACCACATAGTGGTTTATTAACTCCATAGTTGAAGGTCTTAGTACCTTCCTCATCCAGCTTTGTGTTAGGAACAGCGAGAGGAGTATCCCCACCTGTGACCATACACTGCTCACCAATATTTTGTTGTGTTAAATTTATGGGGTTGCCATTTTTGAGGAGTATAATTGGTGTAGCAGTATAAATATACTCTCTTCTTCCACATACCTGCTTTGCGTTATAAGGTTGCCATCAGACACCACCATGGGTGCCTCCAAAGAGAAACTCAGTAAGAAAGGAGTCAGGAAACTGGTCCTTCCTCCAGTTGCCGAAAAAAAGGAACTCGAGATTTGGCATTTTTCTTCTTCAGGATCTCAATGCCTCACAGTCCAAAGTTAGCAAACTCCTGTGGCTCAAAAACAATAGCTTTTTCACTCCTTGCTTAGCAGCTACAGAGTGTCTTGGATGAGCCACAGTCCAATGTACTCTTTATCTGTCTACTGGACAGTCTCTGCATCCTTCTTCCTCATCAACGATCTAGTCTGCACGTGCTGAACTTCTTCTGTGTGAGGTGCTTCCGAAGGGGGTGGAGGTGCAGTGGCCTCTCCAGCTAAGACTTTTACGTCCCAGAGGTTTATCCATGCGCGTCTCCCTAGTACCTTTACTGCCTATGGGGTAACGTCCACTATGAAAGGGCCATTAAATCTGGGCTCGTGCCACTTTCGTGTGAAATTACCAATCAGAATTTTATCACCTAGAAATAGTCTTGAGACCAGTAGTTCTTCAGGTCTGTTTGCTGTATGGTCTTCATCTGTGTTCTGACACCGACACCCCGTCCATTTGACGTGGTCTAAAAAGACAGAGATACTTGTGGCCATACATGTCAATGAAGCATTGAGCTCATCTCCTAACAATTCTGCTGTTGTCTGGGCATCACTTCTAGTCCTCGATGGAGGAGTGAGAGGCATTCTCATTCACCTCCTCCTAACTAGTTCATGGGGTGTGAGGTGATGGTCAGAGCCTGGTTGATTCCTGAATGCATATAATGCAAGGGGCAGACAATGCAGTCATCCCTTTTTCAATGTTTACTTTAATTTGGCTATCCTCTCTTTGAGCAGACCTTTGAGTCTCTCACATATCCCTTTCACTTCCGGGTGATAAGCAGAAGAAAACGTATTCTTAATCCTCAATAATAAACTTGTTTGCTCAAAAACCTCATTCACAAAATGTGGGCCATTATCTGATCTCAACACCTCACATATTCCCCATCTAGGAAATACTTCTCGTACTAAAAACTTGACAGTGCAAGTCGTGTCAGCGTGTGTGCATGGACCGGCCTCGATCCACCTAGAGAAGGGGCACACCACCACTATCATATACCTACATTCATTACAGACCCACAGCATATCAACATAGTCGATATATAAATGCTGAAAAGGACTATTTGGTTGAGGAATAACTCCTCTGACTGTTCGCAGCGTGTGCCCAGCAGTAAACTTTTGACATACAATACAATTTATTGCATACAAAGCAACATGTTCTAACAGGTGCAGCACAAACCAATCCTCCGCAATGGTTGCTGCGAGGCTTTCTCTAGTGACATGCGCAGGGTAGTGTAGCTGTTCTAACGCCACCCTTAATAAGGCTACAGACATCACTGGTTTCCCAGTGCTTTCCTGTTACCACATTGCCTCGGAAGGAGATAAAGAACACCCCCTCCGTGTCCACAGATCTTTCTCATCCTGTGGGGTTCCACCTTGAACTTCCATCAATTGTCTGTTAAAAGCTCTTTTGATCAATGTTCGTTCTGTGGTTGCGCACTGTGATGATCTTAGATTTATTTTAGAAACACATGCGCCTAATGTGTTATGTATTACGGAAACATGGTTCAATGTACACTCTGGCCCTGACATTGTTCAGCTTTTGCCAATTAATTATGATATAGTGCAACTTGATCAGCCACCTCCCAAAAGTAGAGGTGGCATTACGCTGGTAGTGGATAAACTCCATAACTGCCAGGCTGTACTTTTTGTGCATAATCTTCCTTGTAAACTGCTTCTTACCAAACTGCAGGCCTCTCCAGAATGCAGTGTCTACTTCTTGGTGGTGTATCACCCTCTAGGCTATGTCTCCGACCAGTTTGTGGCAGATTTTGCACCAATTATTACGGATCTTGCCTTGACTTATTCTAACCTAGTGCTGTCAGGAGATTTTAATCTCCACATACTACAGTCTTCCGACCCTCATGCACAGAACCTCGTTGCCTCTCTTGCAGAATCTGGCTTCTCTCTCAGCATCTATAATCCTACTCATATTGAGGGTAACCAATTGGACCTAATCTTTTCAAATATTCATGGCACCCAGTTGTTTGACTCTTTGCCAATGATATGGTCTGACCATTTTCGGATTCCTTTTACGCTGCCTTATTTTCTCTCTAATTCTAAGGCCCCTCCCCTCATGAAACTTCAACTTCGATGGTCTAAGTTCTCTGATGAGACTATTTCTCATGCCTTTATTGATTCTACTCAGCAAAATAGGAATAAGAGTTTGAACATCTGCAATGCGTTGGATACCGTTGTGATGTGCTTGGTTAGTCTGATGTGGTTTGTCATGTGATTTATGATGTCACCTGAGTGCCTGTGGAATGTTGACGCATGAGTGGGAGAATGCTGTGGTGAGTGTTCTATGTTGTGTCAGTTGAGCCCTCCCTCCCTGGGTGATGGGTGCCGGTGTCTTTCTCTCTCTTTATTGCTTATGTCTTAAGCCTGTAACTGTAACTGTAACATAAGAATTGAAGTAAACTTATCAAGTAACTTAAAGCTGCCTGCACTGAGCATTATAACAATGGCGACGAGGATGTTTCTAAAAAAAAAAAAAAAAGGAACCCATGTGCAAAGGAAGATGAAGAGAAACTAAGTGAAGTGATGAAGAAGCTAATGATTCAAGTCGCCTGCTGCGGGGGGTGCAGGATGAATCAGGTCCGGAAGAAAACAGAAGACACCGCCCCCAAGGATCAAGTAAGCGAACCCATCACCCAGGGTGTATAAGGGAGGAGGTTTAATGGATCACTATAAATGGGGTCAGCTGCCGGCAGAGATTGGGAGTGCTCCATCCCTGGACATAAGTTGTTATGGATGTGATCCATTATGTTTAAACGCTTGAACATCAGCTTCAACTTTAATAGGAGCGCTGTGTTGGTGGGCCATAAGGGACTTCCTGGGACAGCGGGAGTTAAGAGAGGCTTGCCCTTAAGTTGTATGCGTCTCGTAAGCAAGATGAAGTAAAGGAAACCGGGTGAAAAGTTTTTTTTGACTGGTTGGCGCTCGGATGATTAATGTAGCAAAATAAACGCACGTACGAAAATAAATGCACAACGTGCGAAGCGCAGAAGTTGAATTGACATTATATCTGACATTGAAAGATGGAAGTCCTAATGAGAGGTGGTCCGTTTATAAAAGTCGTGCGATATTGGCATGGAGGATCCAGTAATTTTGCGTGATCAGTCCCACTGTTAATTATACATGGCATTAAAGAAGTGTATGTGCAAATGACAGTGCCTGGCAAGCGACCGTTGGTCATGGGTCAGCGCAGGAGTACCTTCGTCTTCTGTGGCAAGTTCAGGTCTGATGACGTCATGTGTCAACTGAAGGATTCGGCGATCCTTTGGAACTTAGAGTCATAAAGATTCTGTACTGTCAGAGAAGTGTACTGTCAGAGAATGCCCGGTGCTCGGGAGTACGTGGCTATCCAGTGAGCTGCGTCAGGGTTTCGAATAACGGACCCTGCAATGTCTTTTAGCGTGTCCAGGAAGTGATTTTACTTTGCGAGTTCCGGGTTCCTATATTAGCTGCGTCGTAGTTGGAGACTGGCACAT
Organism: Ambystoma mexicanum; assembly: GCF_040938575.1. NCBI lineage: Eukaryota > Metazoa > Chordata > Amphibia > Caudata > Ambystomatidae > Ambystoma > Ambystoma mexicanum. Next base: position 55,728,376 of record NC_090940.1, on the reverse strand, counting down.
AAATTGACTAACATTGCTTTTTCAGAGCGATGGAAAAAGTGCTTCTTTAAATGATGGGGCTGTGTTGCGTGTATGCCTCTGCTAGAGTGGCATTAAATCGAACTTGGACTCGATGCAAGTAGGGTCTCATCTTAATGCAGCTGAGTCTGGTCTGGCTGTGGGAATCCGGAAGAGACGAAATAAACACTTGTGGAAGGACGCTACACTGTCACACGAGGGGTATATGTTGTGGCAATTAAGATGGAACCCGTTCTTTCGTGAACAGTCAGTCTTATAGGAGATATTGAGGCAGCCAACGAGGAGCATGATGGAGCTGGGATGGGCCCAGCTGATGCCGCTCCGTCTCAATTAGTGAAGCGTTGTAGTAGCCAACATATAAGGTGACTGTTATAGGTCGGAAAGGTATGATGAGCATTGTGCTATGTGTTCATTTGAACATGCCCCGTGCACATGCATATTTTGTAATTGTTGAAATTAGTTATGAAGTTTAGTGCTAACAGGTTTTGAGGATTTGCAGGCCCTATGGACTGATGCTCATTTGAGAAAATGCATATGTGAATGCAGAAGTTAGATGTGGAGTTCATTTTGGTGTGAGTGGTTAGTAAATTAGCAATTATGTTAGGGACCTAACATATTTCAAGGATTTGCAGGAATGTGGACTTCTGATTAGTTAAATTGTGCATAGCTGAATGCAATGCAAGATGATGTATGTGAGGTGAAGCCTATGTGGATTGATCTATTTAACGTTTTGAGGATTTTTAGGAGTAAGTTGTTACACAACAACATGGACTTTTAGGCATATGTAACAATCAAATCTAGAAGTGAAGGAAAATTTCATATGCTAGGTATAATATGTTGGAGTTTAAAAAAGAAAATGTTAAATGGTGATGTGAGAATGTATATCCATGCACTTGTGAAGTATGGAAGTAAAGGTATGTCACTAGTATATTATCTAATTAAATGGTATGGATGTATAAAAGAATGAGTGGGTACAACATTCATCTTTTATTTAAGTATACGTTCTAGATATTAGGGAGGTAGCACCTCCGTTGGTATTAACATTAGGTAGTTGCATTGTTTTGAAGAGTATTGTTAGGTGGTAGCGCCACTTAGTAGAGCACTCTTCTTGTGCTTTCAGTAGCACTGTTAAGGCCATGGAGATTGCGTAGGTGATGCAACTAAGGTGAGGTAGCGCCTCTGTAAGTTTTTTAGGTGCGAATAAGGTGATTCCTGAGGGTAGCGCCTTGCCAGGAATTTTAATGAGTGATTAGTGAGAGTTGCACTATTGTGAATGGTACTGTAAAGTCGAGTGTCTTGGCTATAGCGGTAGTCAAGTGTCTTTATGTTATGGCGGTAGTGCACTCTTTGGAGAAGATGATTCTTATCCTAAGGAACAGCTAGTAGAAGCCAGATGAAGTGAGTTGCTGGTAGGGGACGCCCTCCAGTTAATATTGTGCTAAAGTTGGAGATGCTGTTCAAGGTGAAGAATCGCATGGTGATTTGTTTATCTTTATGTGTTATGTGTTGATCCTGGCTATTTTGACCTGGTCAGGGTTGAATTATGGGACTGGATTGTACTGCCATTGAGAAGAGTGTTAGAGTCAACCATATGTTTGGTAAATGGTCTTGGAGTTGACTGGCCAGCATCTCCAAGCTGTTTGAGGAGCTTTACACCATGGTATGGTTAGGTTTGCTTGATTGAGCTGTAGAATTTTACTGAACCTCTTATCTGTCTATGGTGATTTCGTTGTCATCCTGATGACTAGTATTGCGTCGGGGTGACAAGTTGGTGCTTCAGGGTGGCAGCCTGAAGGCTCGCCTGTGGCAGGGGTGAGCAGGAGGACCAAAGTTGTTTTGTGTTGGTTATGGTATTGTGGGTTAGGTATAGCCTTGGATCTGGGCTGGTTTGTGTCTAGAGTGGGAGACTAGAGTCTGCTCGTGGCAGGGGTGGATAGGAGGTGATTTGTGTTGTTATTGATGGTGTTTAAGAATGATAGGCGGAGTTTTGGAATTGCATAGTTGTGAGTTTTTCATGTAAATCTTCCTTTGCTCTCTGGTTTGGATGTGATGTGTTTTGTTTTGTGAAAATGTTTGGTAAGGAGGGAGATGTGTTGTGAAGCTCTTGTTGCAAGTGTGTTTGGTAAGGAGGGAGATGTGTTGTGATGTGCTTGGTTAGTCTGATGTGGTTTGTCATGTGATTTATGATGTCACCTGAGTGCCTGTGGAATGTTGACGCATGAGTGGGAGAATGCTGTGGTGAGTGTTCTATGTTGTGTCAGTTGAGCCCTCCCTCCCTGGGTGATGGGTGCCGGTGTCTTTCTCTCTCTTTATTGCTTATGTCTTAAGCCTGTAACTGTAACTGTAACATAAGAATTGAAGTAAACTTATCAAGTAACTTAAAGCTGCCTGGACTGAGCATTATAACAGATACCGCCCTTAAGGACTCAGCAGATGCCCTCGCGCCCCTCCAGCTACTTCCCATTTGTACTGCCTCTTCAGCCCCTTGGTATTCTCCAGATCTCAGGGCACTGAAACAGAAATGTCATCGCATGGAGCAGAAATGGCACTCACTTTCTGACCTCGAATCTATGTTGGCATATATACTAGCAAGGAATCATTATCAAGATTCTGTTAAAGCAGCAAAAACCCAGAACTATGCTGATTGTATCCTTAATGCCTCGTGCTCTTCTAAGGAGCTTTTTGCATTTGCCAAGGAGCTCACTACTCCTTTTCAAGCTCCTTCCTTGGCCAGTCGCTCACAATCTCAGTGCCACTTTATTGCTTCTTTCTTCCATAACAAAATATGTACTATCAGAGAGAAGATATGTGCTGAGAGAGTTACTTATCCTGGCACTTCTATTTCTTTGTGCTACCCTGTTGTCAAATGCTCCAGTACATTTAGTTTTGCTATTACAGCTAGCATGGTATCAGACACGCTACTTAAACTAAAATCTGTTTCGCCAACGGATCCTATCCCCTTGTACATTTTGCACGATCCGTCCTTGAACCTGGTTCAAACACTCATGCACCACCAAACTCATTGCCCCTCCCTTTAACAAGCATGCTGTTTTGTCTCTGATGCTTAAGTAGCCCCATTTGTACCCTATAGTGGCACAAAACGATCACCCAATTTCACTTCTCCCTGCTATGTCCAAAGTGTTGGAATCCATTGGTACTCCTCAGCACTCTACTTATTTGAGGCTAACCACATCCTCCAACCTTTCCAAACGGGTTTCCGTCCTGGAATGGGTACAGAATCAATTCTCTTATCTTACTCGATCTGTCCACGGCCTTCGATACCGTTGACCACCAGAGATTGTTACAGTGCCTGTCTGACACAGGTGTTTTAAGAGTGCCCTTAAAATGGTTCTCCTCTTTTCTATCTGGTCGCACCCAAGCAGTGTCGCTCCCTCCTTTCACTTCTCCCCCCTTGGTGGTTAACTGTGTAGTCCCTCAGGACTCTACACTCTCCTCTCTACTCTTTAATTTACATATTATACTAGACTAATTGCCAGCTTCGGTGTACTTTTTTTCATGGATGTGGACAATACGGAATTTATTTTCCGTCTCAACTCTCCTAAGGAAAGCCCCTTTGAACTTCTGAGATCCTGTCTCACAGCCATGTGCCAGTAGATGTCCGAAACTGGCTCAAGTTGAAAAGGGAAGAGTCTGAGATATTAGTGATTGGCCAGGCATTCAATAGCTGGACTTCTAACTATTGGCCCACCTGCCTGGGACCCTGCCCCAAACCCACTTCTGTAGTCAAAAGCTTGGAAATTAAGATCATGACTTCAGGCTCTAGAGAGGCGCAAATCTGTGCCATCTGCCAGAGTGGCTTTGTGAAACTTAGGGTACTGAGGAAGGTGATTCCATTTCTTCTAAACACAGCTAGGAGCAAAATTGTCACTGCCGCCATTGACTACTGTAATGGCATCTATCTGGGCCAGCCAGAGGCATTGCTCCAACGACTTCAGATCCTCCAGAATGCAACGGCTAGGCTGCTCTATGTGCCCCTAGAATAGCCCACTCTCAGGACCTACTTCATCGCCTTCACTGGTTTCCCATCAGGACACGGGTAAAATGTAAGGTCCTTTGTATGGTCAACCGTGCAATCCACTCCATGGATGGTAGGTTTCTCCAGTCGAGGTCGTCTCTCTATCAACCCAAGAGAGCTGTTCACTCAGCTAATCAGCTTTTGCTGACTTTTCCCCGCTTTCGATGCTCTCGCTTGGGGGACAGATCTTTCTCTGTGTTGGTCCCAACCTTGTGGAATGCTCTCCCCTGCACATTAGGAGCACCCAGGCCCTATCTTTGTTCTGCAAGCAGCTAAAAACGTATATGTTCTGATTTGGGATGCTTCTCGTCTTTCCTCTTTGGTGGTTCACTGCCTTCCGCGCCTTGATGCCTTCGGGTCTTTGTCGCGCCCTATACATTTTTATACATACATTTTTCAACAAATGGCTAAAGCTTTCAGTCACAATCATCATCACCAAAATTCTTTCTTTCACATCAGGCATATCAAAGCTCATTACATCAGGTGAATATGCAGCTCTTTTTGCTTCTTTGTCTGTGGCTTGGTTTCCACATGAAATAAAGTCTGCTCTCTTAGTGTGCGCTGCGCACTTAACTGCTGCAATGGCTACTTGGAGTTGTAGTGCTTTAATAAGTCTTTCCAATAAGGCGGCATGCTGCACCGGAGTGCTGTCCGCTCGGAGTTAGCCCTTCCTTTTCCAACGTGCTAGCCCTGCGTGTATTGTTGATGTCACGTGGGTGAAGTCACTGTACACTGTTACTTCCTGGACTGCATGTTTCTCGAACGTGACAATCAGCGCCACTAATTCTGCAGCCATTGCTGAAAAGTGAGAAGATAGTCATACACTTATCATTACTTCGAATTCACCATTAGACCTGTGTTTTAGCACAGCAGCACCTGAATATGTTTGTCCATCAGTTTGATCGATCTTCGAAGAACCATCAATAAAGAGAATCTCCCCCGCTGCTAGAGCTTTTTCCTTCACCCTCGGGATCACATCAGAATATTCCTCATAATTCGAGCAGTCATGTACCTGCTCGCTCTCTGTCAGTGGTTCAGCTACAAACGTGGCAGGGTTCACCATTTTACATCTGTCTATTTTAATCGCTGGATTCAATATAACCACCTCATAAGGAGAAGCTCTTTGAGATGTCAGTGTGCCTTTAGGTTTTTCCAAACCAGCAAACCAAATGTGTTCAACAAATAAAGTCATGGAACACCCCATTACTTTCCAGGCAGATTTCTTAATAGTGAACGTGGCACCTGCCAACGATTGTTTGCAAGGGAAGTGACCCCTCATTAGTGGGTCTAAAATCTCACTGTACTTTGCTAGAGGGTTGTACCCCATAATAGTTCTCTGCGTGAGCACTGCTGTCATGACTGTTCCATTCGTGTGCGAAAATAAAAAGAATTCCTCAAAATAATTGGGAACCCCTAAAACTGAAGCTGTACAAATTGCCTTTTTTAACTCATCAAACCCTTCCTCCATCTCCTCAGTCCACACCATTATTTCACGATTCTGCTGTGCCTTTTTCAGGGCTTTCAACAATGGTCTTGAGTAAGAGCTATAATCAAATATTCATACTTTGGCATAATTACGCAGTCCTAAAAATGGTTGCATTTGCTTAACTGTGTGTGGTTTTGCTGTTTTCAAAATTGCCTCATCCTGTTCAGGTGTAACGTTCTTTCCTTCGTGCGAGACTAACTGTCCTTTGTATAACACCTCTTCTTAGCAATACTGCAATTCCTCTTTGTCCACCTTATAGCCCTTCTCTGCTAGGATGATCATTAACTGTACTGAGTCATGTCTGCACTCTTCTTCTGATGTGCTGCAGACCAAAATATCATCTACGTATTTTAACACAACACTTGGCAAATCAACACTGTTTAAGTCCATCTGCAGGACTCTATTTACAATTAATCGAGACTCACAACACCATAGGGGTAATCTTGTGTTTTTCAACTTAGCCTGATCCTGAGAATCTTGATGCAATGGGATTGAGAAAAACACATTTTTCAAATCAATCACAGTGAAATATCGCGACTCAAGAGAGATACTACATCAGATATTCGCCGGATTAGGAACTAGAGGAAACTCAGCCTCTACAATCTTGTTAATCTGTCTCATATCTTGAATTAAATGTTACAACCCCCCTTAGATGTGTTGATAGTGTACGCAGTGGTATTGCATGGTGACTCTGACGTCAGTAAAATGCCCTGATGCATCATGGCGGATATTGTCTTAAGAATACCCTTGTCCGCCTCTCAAGACGTGGGATACTGCCTTGCCCAAGGTAAAATTGCTCCTGGCTTCAGTTTGATCTTAACTTCTCCAAACTCGTTTAACAGGCCTATGCCATAGGGGCCCATAGTGCATAAAGAAACTGGCACCTTTGCCCTATCTTCATCAAAATCTGCGTGGCGCTGTCGCACTATCATAATTTTCTGTGGAACTTTGCGTCTTTCTGCCCTTACCCAATATGTAATGCTCACCTCAAATACTACCTTGTCATCAGACGGGTCATCTCTAAATATGTCCTCAACAGTGACGTCAGTCAATCTGTAACCCTCACCACTAGCAATCACTGTGCTCCATGTTCTGACGTCATCATCAAATCCTATTAGTATAGCCAATTCTCCTCCTACTACAGCTGTTTGCAAGTCTAAGGGAAAAATCCACCCACCCCCTCTTTGTCCATGGGAATCTCTGGCCTAAAGAGAAATTCATCAGGTATTTGCATAGTCTTAACCTCTATACCAGGCAGCCATGTTAACGAAATGCATACCCCGTAGTGAAATACTTCTCATTCTAATGGTAATCCTCATATGGCTATTTGCCCTGTGAAAGCCATAATAAATTTGCCCTACTTTAAATAATGCATTCCTGGCATTTAACACACTATGCCTTTGTCAGCAAATGAGATTGTCATGTTTAGTTTCATCATTAAATATCGGCACAGTATATTAACTGGTGTCTGCCGTGAATACAATAGGACAGACATATTACATTCTGCTATAGAGACTGGCATTTTTTCAGTAATAGCAACTCTACATGTAGCTCCTGAGAATCCTTGAGTATTCATGGCATTACCCGACAATACACATTTTCCCTCTCGTATACAGGAGCGAGTTGCACCCATGTCTACTAAAAAAGAAACGGATTTGTCTCCTATAGTGACATCAACCCTTGGTTCCTCTTGAGGATTGGTAGTCACAGATAGTACTGAACACATTAAGTCACCGAGCAAGCTATCCTATTGTGGGTACATACTTATTCCTGTGCCCATGAAAAGATTCTGCCCTCGACAGTGACACCCCCATCCTAGGAGTCAATAGCTGTCCTGTGTTTGTGCTCTGCTGTATCTGCATGAGTGTGTGCAATGACTGCCCTTGTGTTAGATTCAATGGTGCCTGCTGTGGCTGAAAAGCTTGTGGCATTCTCAGCTCTTGTGCTTGATACACTGTGTGATCTAGGGCAAACCCATCCCTACTGTGTGAGCTATATGCAGGCGGATATTTGGTCCCTCCTCTTGAGAACTGCCCATTCTGTACATACCCTTGGCTCCCACATGTTCGCGCTATGTGCCCTGTCATTCCACATGTCCAACATACGGGAGGGAATCTTCTGATTTGTCCTCTTTGCATGCCTTCATTATCATTCTGCATAGTCTGAAACCCACTTTGGTTACTCTGATAAGTTCCTTGATTATTCTGTGGAAGTTTCCTCGATCTCTTGGTATGAATCCATTCCCTCTTTAATCAAATTGTCGCTGGTTATTCACCTGTGGCATGCCTGTTGTTTGCTGTGATCCTGGCCCTTCTCAACTAGTTAACATTGCCCCTTCTAAAGCATACTTTGATAGCTTCTTCTGTACTAGCTTAGCTTCCTCGAGCTTCCTTACATCGTCTCTCTTTTGATTTTTCTCCTGCAACAATCAGCAATGATGCGCAATGGTCAGCTTTATTTCTGGTCATGGTTTCGCCTCCAAACCCACCAGCTTCTTGAGCTGTCTCTGTACCTTGGAAGTCCCTGACATAATATATGATAGAATACAGGTATAGATTTGCCCCACGGTTCCTGCGTTTCCAAAGACCACTGCTCTTGAAAATTCTGAATGTAAACAAGCGGATCCTCCCCTTCCTGCATCTTTCATGCCATTATAGCTCCCATATCTGAGGTATCAGGCTATTGCACTATCCAAACTGCAGCTCTACAATTATTAAACGGCTCTCCATCGTGCGCTGTGTTCTGTGCAGGGACACTCACGTATCCTGTTCTTGACCAAATGTCATCAGACCTCTCCCCAGGGATAGCTGCTAGAAGACCCTTAATGTCCCCTATGGCTAGCCTATTTTCTCCTGTCATTTTCTCTAATTCATGGATCCATTTTCCAGCACCCGATGTAAGACTCGGGTGTTTATACCTTAAATTATCCGTATCCATCTGGGGCCATGGTATATACTGTGATCTGGCCCCTCCTTTTTCTAGCAACAGGAACTGTGAAATCCCAAAATCGCACTTGTCTCCCATCGTCTGCCTGTCCATAGCATGGAAAATGGTGCTGCAGTGTCTTCTTCCTGGTAATGATCTTACCCTACTCACATAGGATGGTGAGTCCCCCTCTCACTAAGAGGTCACCTTTTACGTCAGTTTGGCCGCGCCAGGGACTCTTCCTCTCCACAGAAGGTTTCTCTTTCTTCGTCTGACATATCTTGTCCCCAACTAGTGTGACTTCCCTCTTTCTCATCTCTGTTTAACATTAGTTTGTCCAAAGACAAAGCTCTATGCTCAAGGATGAACAGACCCCCATCTTTACCTCACGAATGAGCTCCTTCAAATCGATCATCTTTCCCTTTATTTCTCGATTCACTTTTTGTCCTCATCTCCTGATAGCTTTCTCAAAGCTATCTCCAATAGATCCTACATCAAAATGATCTTCTAGAGGGTCCTGTCATTGGTTCTTGTGTCGGGAAGAACTCCTCTATGTCCTCCCATGCGACTACTGGATTAGGTCCCATTAACTCTTTCTCTATGTGATCAATGTCGTGTGTCCTTTGCCTTCTCTGGTGTTCCATTTCCTCATCAAACTCTCTTTGTTTCTTTTCTTCCTCCGTAACACTTTCTTCTTCCTGTCTTTTCACCTCTCTTCTCTCGTTTGCTCTAAGCACTTGTCTCTTCATCTTTGCATTATCCTATCTCTCCATTTCTGTTCTTCCTCTTCTTCCCTTTTCTTTTCCAACCTGTCTCGTTCTTCAATTGCCTTTTGCCTATTATCATACTTTCTTTGCTCCTCTGCTCTTTCCTACTTTCTCAACTGTTCATCTTGATACAGTTGTTCTCATATTTGTCTACTCTTTCTTTTAGCTTTGTCTTCGTTCAATCATTTCTTTAATTCCCTGTCTTTTTATTTTTCTCATCCTGATCTTCCCTGTGCCTTACTTCCTCAATGCTCTTCCCATCAAGCTTGAGCAATATCTGAACACCCATCCATTTGTTCTGTGTAAGCGCTACCTTGTCAGCTTTGTCTTTCTCTCCTTTCCATCTCTTTATTTCCCTTTCTATATCTAAAGACATAACTGGTTGGTCACTTCTCTCCTTGTCCTGTGGGACTTTAGGGATCACATCTCTTTCTGGAGTCTTTTTGGGACTCTCATCGCTGCTACATGCAGGCGACTTATGTGTTGGGTTGCTATACCCTGTTGCTGTCTGCCGTAAGCTCCCTTAAAGGATATAATCCATCATCTTTTGTACTATCGCCATTTACTTTAGGCGCGGTAGGGGAGCAGAAGGCTCATCACCCCCCTCTTTACACTGGTTAAGCCTCCAGTTTTCAGGAGGTCGGTCTTTCCTTTCCTCCTGGTACATCTTCCAAAGCTCTAAGCTAGCTGACCTTTTTTATAGCTTTTTTCCTGTGTATGCTGCGTGCAAGTATGTCGTCATGTGTTGCAAAACTGCTTTGGACAGTGACCTTCCTTGTGGCCATGGCATGGACATTTTATCTGCCGTGCCCTTAACCCATTCTGCACTGTACTTCTTAAGCTTGGGTGCGTTTTTTGGTAGCTGTCTGCACAAGTGTATAAGCGAAGTAACATCCTCCATCATGACTAGTCACAATCGACTGTCAATACTTACCGTTATTTTGCACAGATAAATACTTTTCAGAAAAAGAATACAATATGAGCATGCACCAAGCATCGCAGATCCAAACCTCTATATTTTTCTTTACTTCGATCTACCTATTCGATGAACCTCATCAGTCAAATAAATAAATAATTACATTTCAGCCTTTTACCGCAATCCATTACTTTTTCATTCTTCAATATTTCATCATTTCTTTACCATATACAACAAACAGACGGACAGACAAACTGACAAACTGTCTGGCCCACATAAATCTCTGTCAACGTTCCTTGTGACTACTCCTGAGCCTAATAATGACTCTGATCAAAGTATACGTTGTTCTCTTTAACGATCCTTCATTGTTCGTAGCCTAGCTATGTCCACTCGGACTTTAGAACAACTTCTTCTTAAAACGTCTCTTGATGAAAGATTACTGGCTTATCTGTGGATCGCTCCTCGTCCACAACTTAACCTATGACGTTCTTCACCCTTAAATCAAAAAATACCCCAACCAACTCTCTGTTACTCTTTCCCCATTATCCCTTTATCACTTTCCGCACTCAATGCACATTCATCGTTTGCCCTCTCTCTCAGTCTACTCACCATTCGTGTTTTCTGCTTCTGACCCACGAGATCGCCTCATCGTCAACCAGCCGCTCCAGCCTTCGGTCCGCTCAGCTTCCCGTAGAAACCAGGAGGGGGACTCCGTGAAAGATTGACCTGTGCCACCTCTATCTCTTTAGTGACTTGCAAGTTTTTAATAATGGCCGCTATCTACAGGGAGGTTCACGTTCCTCCAGGACACTCAATATTTCGAGACCCTTAAAAGCCTACTTAGTCGATGGGTCTTTAACCATCATCTCTCTGTTACCACGTGAACCCATGTACCCAACACTAGGCCCTTTAAAACGGGGTAGCAATACTTTGAAATGAATGAGGATGCAGAATATACTCAAACATCAATAATCAGACTGACTCAGGAAGTTGGCAAAGTACATCTGTTTTATTTTCAATTGTCTAAAACAGGGAGTATAACGAACACCAACGAACATCCGCTCGATCTTCTCTCTCAGCCACTGTTCTGGATGCATCTGTTCTGCTTTACATGACGTCACCAATCTCCTTTCTTGCTTGTTTTCATACTTCCTCTGGGATTTCATTCAAATGGCCATCGTTTTGTCATGAATGCATATATGGTTTCCTCAATGGGTACCTTACTTCCATGATTCTTCGCGGTATAGGCATTCTTACAGGTAATGCACGTATCTCATACTCTGGCTCCCAACATATAGGCAGCATGGGGGTGGAGCTTTGGGTGGGGGTACTTGGCTCCACCTCTAAAACAACCTCGCAGATCATCTGACGAAACGTTGCCCGCAGGCACCAAATTCTTGGAACATCCCCTGGGCGGATGGTGGCTTGAAGGTCTAGCCTCCATCCTCTGGAACTCAATGTCCCCCAGTTTTACCAGGCAGAGAACTAATGCTTTCGATGCCCCATAAGGACACATATGTTTTTGCTTCTATCCAGGCATTCCTGCTGATTGACCACCTGTTCTCACCACCTCTTCTTTACTACGTTACCAACTTTCGAGCGCCAGTGCATCTATTGCACTGTTGCTGTTGTTTTATCCCTGTTGTGAAGTGCTTTTGCAGAAGCGCTCCAAAAATATAAATAAATACAAATATACCCTCTCTCACTTTTCAGGTTGCTTTTGGTCGCTATCTGACTTTGCACCTTGCTTTGTTCACTCTGACACAATCATCATTTGGGTGCGCCTCAAAGCAGCAATATATCCATACATAAATAAATCCATAGGAAGGAAGGCACCACAATCTGCAAAGCTAGCTATTCACCGGGACCAAACAATGACATAGGCTCATGGAAACACTAAAAAGTTACTGGCACATTTTCTGGACCAGATCACTTTGAGTCTGCCGGTAGGGGCACTGTACAACCGGCAGGCATGACCTGCCAAGATTTCAGGCCCCTACTGGCAGGCTGTTAATAGCGCTGCCGGTGCTTCAGGGTTCCCATTCCCATGGAGTCCAATGTGAATTTACCATACCGCCTGTGAAATCCTGGTAGCACCGGGATGTCAAGCGCTGGTAACACTAATACCGGATTACCGGCAACCTCGTAATGAGGCCCAATCTGCAACAAACTTCTCTACCTTGGGGGTCATTACGAGTTTCCTGGTTTCTCTCCGATAATTCTGACATGACATTGCGAAACAGAGCGACCATTACCGGCACCTGAAATCCCGATATTACTGGGATGTTGCAGCTGACAAGTAATGGTGCAGGGGGGAACCGTGGAGCTGTGCAAAGGGGTTGCACCCTGGGGGTGACAAGTAAGGGTGCAGGGAAGCACCGGAGAGTTGTGCTAAATGTGACGCACCATCGGGGTGAGAAGTAAGGGTGCAGTGGGGATCCATGTAGCTGTGCAAAGGGGAATTGCCCAGAGAGTGACAAGTAAGGGTGCAGTGGGGAACTGTGTAGCTGTGCAAAGGGAACCTACCCAGGGGGTGACAAGCAAGGGTGCAGTGGGGAACTGTGGATCTGTGCAATGGGGACCCGCCCAAGGGGTGACAAGTAAGTGTACAGTAGGAACCGTGGAGCTGTGCAAAGAGGACCTGCCCAGGGGGTGACAAGTAAGGGTGCAGTGGGAACCGTGGAGCTGTGCAAAAGGGACACGCCCTGGGGGTGACAAGTAAGGGTGCATGCAAGAACCATGGAGCTATGCAAAGGGGACGCGCCTTGGGGGTGACAAGTAAGGGTGCAGGGGGGAACCGTGGAGTTGTGCAAAAGGGACACCCAGGGGTTGATAAGTAAGGGTGCAGGGGGGAACCGTGGAGCTGTGCAAAGGGGACACACCCTGGTGCGACATGTAAGGGTGCAGGGCTGAAACCTGAAGTTGTGCAAAGGGGATGAACCCTGGGGGTGACAAGTAAGGGCTTCAGGGGGAACCATGGAGCTTTGCAAAGGGGATGCGTCCTGGGGTGAAAAGTAAGGGTGCGGGGGGAACCGTGGAGCTGTGCAAAGGGGACACACCCATGGGGTGACAAGTAAGGGTGCAGTGGGAACAGTGGAGTTGTGCAAAGGGGACACGCCCAGGGGTGACAAGTAAGGGTACAGGGGGAACCATGGAGCTGTGCAAAGGGTATGCACCCTGGGGGTGACAAGTAAGGGTGCAGGGCTGAACCCTGGAGCTGTGCAAAGGGGATGATCCCTGGAGGTGACAAGGGTGCAGGGGGAACTATGGAGCTGTGCAAAGGGGACACGTCCTGGGGTGAAAAGTAAGGGTGTGGGTGGAACTATGGAGCTGTGCAAAGGTGACCCGCCCAGGGGCTGACAAGTAAGGGTGCTTTGGGAACCGTGGAGCTGTGCAAAGGGGAGGCACCCTGGGGGTTACAAGGGTGCAGGGGGGAACCGCGGAGCTATGCAAAGGGGACGCACCTGGGGGTACTGTACAACTGGCAGACCTGACGTGCCGGGAGTTCAGGCCCCTAACGGCAAGCTTTTCTCTGAAGCACCGGCACTGTTACTGGCGGTGCCGGGGGTTCAGAGTTCCTATTCCCATTGAGTCCACTGTGAATTTACCATACGGCCTGTGATATTCCGGTAGCACTGGGATGTCAGGCGGTGGTAACAGTAATACGGGGTTACCAGCAACCTCGTAATGAGGCCCAGTCTGCAACAAACTTCTGTATCTTTCCCAAAGTCAAAGGGTGTCATTATGAGTTTCCTGGTCTCTCGCCGATAATTCTGGCATGACATTAAAAAACAGACCCGCCATTACCGGCAGCTGATATCCCGGTATTACTGGGATGTTCCAGTTGACAAGTAAGGGTGCAGGGGGAACCATTGAGCTGTACAAAGGAGACGCATCCTGGGGGTGACAAGTAAGGGTGCAGGGGGGAACCGAGGAGCTGTGCAAAGGGGACGCACCCTGGTGGTGACAAGTAAGGCTGCAGTGGGGAACCATGGAGCTGTGCAAAGGGGACGCGCCCAGGGGGTGAGAAGTAAGGCTGCAGTGAGGAACCATGGAGCTGTGCAAAGGGGACGCGCCCAGGGGGTGACAAGTAAGGGTGCAGGGGGAACCGTGGAGCTGTGCAAAGGGGATGGGCCCAGGTGGCGACAAGTAAGTGTGCAGGGGAGAACCGTGGAGCTGTGCAAAGGGGACCCGCCCTGGTGGTGACAAGTAAGGGTTCGGGGAGAACCGTGGAGCTGTGCAAAGGGGACACACCCTGGGGGCAGCAAGTAAGGGTGCAGGGGGAACTGTGGAGCTGTGCAAAGGGAATGCACCCTGGGGGAGACAAGTAAGTGTGCAGGGGAGAACCGTGGAGCAGTGCAAAGGGGACCCGCCCTGGTGGTGACAAGTAAGGGTGCGGGGGGAGAACCGTGGAGCTGTGCAAAGGAGACTCGCCCTGGTGGTGACAAGTAAGGGTGCAGGGGGAACTGTGGAGCTGTGCAAAGGGAATGCACCCTGGGGAGAAAAGTAAGGGTGCAGGGGGAACTATGGAGCTGTGCAAAGGGAGACAAGTAAGGGTGCAGTGGGGAACCATGGAGCTGTGATGGATCGGTGAGCGGGAGATGGGGTGGGGTTCCAGAGGTAGAGGATTCGGAGGGAATGGGGCAATGCAAGATGTTCTTTGAAGAGAAGGGTCCTCAGATGCTCCCTGAAATGTCGGATGGGGGGTCAGGTTTGCATAAGTCTTCGAGTGTTCGGAACTGTGGATATCTTAATGTAAAGCATTAATTTTATTTTATTTAAACTTGTGTACAGCGCTGTCCCTACCTGCAGGGTCTTGGAGCACCTTCCACGGCTCAATGGGGGGGGGGGGGGTTTGAAAAAGAAGGTGCAATGTTTTCAGGGCGGGATGGGAAGATTAGGATAGGCAAAGGATGGCAGGCAGGTGGTCTGGCTGGCCAGGTGTGGGGAAAGAGGTGCGTTATAAGGCTTTTGCGCACGGTGAGTCCTGAAACACTGACATATTGGGCTATTGGCACCACACCCGAATCCCCAGAATCCTCCGGGACTTTGCGCTGAAGTCGGGCTAGCGATGTTCGCGGAATACGCTCCGGATACTTGCAAGGGCAGTAGCAGGAAACGGGCTGGGGTTTTTTCAGGAGACTGCCGGAGATTGCCCCCTCCCCGGCTTGCCAAAGAGCCAGCACGGATCCCGTGACCCGTGGGAGATCCCAGCCTCGCATTAAAAAAGAAATAGAAAAATACCATCAAATCAGCACTTCATCACCCGCGACATTTCTCCATTATCGTTCCGCGCGGCCTCCGCGTCATATCATTCTCCGAGATTAGGGGGGAAGTGAACCAGCAAAAGACAATTAAGCGGGAGCAGCGTCCGGTCTCCCCCAGACCCGCAGCACAGGGCGGAGCGCGGGCCGCATGCAGACAAATCAGTGCGCGGGGCGGCGGGCGATAAATCCCGCCCCGACAGGCTTTATTGCGGAGCCGCAACCGAGGAATAATGATTTGAATGCGGGGAGGCGACGCCGAGCGCTGCGCAAGGCGCTTTCCATCCCGTCCGAGGTGAAGCCAAGGGTGTTGCGCGCTTCATCCTGCGCTCCCCCCACCGTCGCCCCATTCCCCGTTATTTGCAGTCAATCATCCCGGCGCTCCCCCCACCGTCCCCCCATTCCCCGTTATTTGCAGTCAATCATCTCGGCGGCCGCAAGGACGGCCGCTGAAGCACTTCCTGCTCGGAGTTTCACCTTCATTTGGGGGACTGGGTGTTGGCTAATTTATGTTTTTATTTACGCAGGCTTTCTGCACCGGCAGACATGTATTTATTTATTCCTGCGTGTATTGCAGCGCGCTAAGGCCTGGGGCACCAAGGCGCTAGTTACTACAGAGGAAGGTGGGTAGGGGGAAAGGGGGACATGCCACTCCGGGGCGTTTGACACGAAGGAAAGACAAAAGTGAATTAATCGGGCAACAGGGCAGTGCACGTCGCCAATGTAGCCAGAGGATTGGCGTGTGCACAGTGTAATTTCCTTCTACCAATCACGAAGGCCCGCTCAGATGATATCGCCGTCAGAGGCTTGTCAGAACGGGGCTGGTTACAGGTGTGTGCCTTCAGGTGGACTTCTTGCGTGCCCTGTTGGAGGAGGCAGGAGCCTGCACCGAAGGGACCCGCCCCCTTGTTTATGCCAGAAAACATAAAGTTCATCATATTATACTCAGGCTGGCATCCAGTGACATCTTCGCTGGGCATAACATTGATGGTGACGCCATATGTTTTTTAAAGGCACTATCAAACACTTTCCCCAAATATTCCACGACTGGAGATGGTTAATATAATTGCACCAGTCATAAAATATATTGGGGCGTGGGGGGTGTTTAGTGCCTTGAAAAAATGTCGAGACACCCTCGATGTTTTCTGCAGTGATAATATCACATATGACCGCCAGGAGCAGCTCGTTCTTGACGACACACGTATTTGAGAGTGTTTTCCCCAAATCTCTTAATCTCTCTTGCCATGATCCTGCCGACAACACTTCAGAAATCTTGAAAGTCCCCAAAACCAACATCACTGGTTGTACCCCTCAGATTGGCCAGTGGGTGGAAAACCTGCAAATAACAGATGTCATGAGTTACAGTACAAAATGCAATAAGTGTAAAATGCTTGTTTCCATGTATCTAAGTTTACACACTCTTTATAACAAGTGCCACAATGCCCACAAGCTGTTGCACGCTCTACAAATATCAATAAATGCAGGCAACCTCTATCCAACCCAGAGAATTTCTCGCTCACTTGTTCCTTCCTCCGATACCAAGGACCAGGGTGTAGCAAGGGACTCGCAGCTGACCCCGGGACACCAATCACAAGCCGTGGGCCTTCTCAATCCCCTCAGAGGAATGTTCAGTTCCCTTACCATTCCAACCAAATGGGCAGCCATGACAGCCATCATCCCTATACGTGGGCGCTCCTGCACACCTGCTTGCGAGACTGAAAACAGTGCCCCTTGCAGCAACGTCTGCCCCTGAGACCAGCATGCAGGTGGACAGTTCTCTGCGGCCACCATCTCTATGCTTGTTTCCAGTAGGGCATAGAATTGCCATTAATGCCTTAGGCAGTACCTTCTGCACAATCCACGCAACGGCCTACATTCTACCGGTTCAAAATAAAAAGACTCTTTCCAGTTAGAAACCTTAAATCTGCTGCGCGCCTTGCCAGGCCGCGCCAATGTTTAAGAAATGCATTTGGTCTTTCCTTTTTTCCCGGCCTTTGCCTGCAAAATTGGAACTCGCCATGTCACAAACTCAGATCTATTGAAGAATAGGCAGCTTTCAGGAAAGCGATGCAAACCTGGCCATGTCCACATGGACCCCTATTTCTCTAGATCCTTCTCTCATACCCTCTTGGAACTGTACACCTGGGCCGGCTTCTTGCCACAGCTCCACCTGGGTGCTTCCACATTGACCCCTGTTTCTCTAGATCCTTCTCTCGTACCCTCTTGGAACTGTACACCCGGGCCAGCTTCTTGCCACAGCTCCATCAGGGTGCTTTCCACATGGACCCCTGTTTCTCTAGATCCTTCTCTCGTACCCTCTTGGAACTGTACACTGGGGCCGGCTTCTTGTCACAGCTCCATCAGGGTCCTTTCCACATGGATCCCTGTTTCTCTAGATCCTTCCCTCGTATCCTCTTGCAATTGAACACCCGGGCCGGCTTCTCACCACATGTCTGCTTGGGTGCTTTCAGCATGGACCCCTATTTCTCTAGATTCTTCTCTTGTACCCTTTTGGAACTGTACACCTCGGCCGGCTTCTCACCTCAGCTCCACCTTGGTGCTTTCCACAGGAACCCCTATTTCTCTAGATCCTTCTCTCATATCCTCTTGGAACTGTATACCTGGGCCGGCTCGCCACAGCTCCATCTGGGTGCTTTCCACATGGACCCTTGTTTCTCTAGCTCCTTCTCTCGTACCCTCTTGCAACTGTACACCTGGGCCGGCTTCTCGCCACAGCTCCACCTGGGTGCTTTCCACAAAGACCCCTATTTCTCTAGATCCTTCTTTCGTACCCTCTTGGAACTGTACACCTGGGCCGGCTTCTCGCCACAGCTCCACCTGGGTGCTTTCCACATGGACCCCTGTTTCTCTAGATCCTTCTCTCATACCCTCTTGGAACAGTACAACCGGGCCAGCTTCTCACCACAGCTCCGCCTGGGTGCTTTCCACATGGACCCCTATTTCTCTTGATCCTTCTCTCGTACCCTCTTGGAAATGAATACCAGGCCCGGCTTCTCACCACAGCTCCACCTGGGTGCTTTCCACATGGACCCCTATTTCTCTAGATCCTTCTCTCGTACTCTCTTGGAATTGAATACCCGGGCCGGCTTCTCACCACAGCTCCGCCTGGGTGCTTTCCACATGGACCCCTATTTCTCTAGATTCTTCTTTCGTACCCTCTTGGAAATGAATACCGGGCCCGGCTTCTCACCAGAGCTCCACCTGGGTGCTTTCCACATGGACCCCTATTACTCTAGATCCTTCTCTCGTACTCTCTTGGAATTGAATACCCGGGCCGGCTTCTCACCACAGCTCCGCCTGGGTGCTTTCCACATGGACCCCTATTTCTCTCGATCCTTCTCTCGTACCCTCTTGGAAATGAATACCGGGCCCGGCTTCTCACCACAGCTCCGCCTGGGTGCTTTCCCACGAAGGAACTGCTTCAACACTTCACGTTACGCCTGTTGGATAAGCTCAAGCCATGTCCTTATGCCTAAAACGCAGTTTTGTTCAAGGATATGTCTGCCTTATATAATTACAGAGGCACTACTCAAAGCAGCATTAGAGTCTTTTTGTGGTATGTTCAATATTGCCCCAGTGTCACTTATCACTGTTCTAGTTGATGCATTTGCCTCAATTTTCTTTCAGCCATGGTCAATATACCGTCGAATGACATTGAACGCATCATAGCTCTAACTTTGGCACCTCATTAGTTTTGGCTATTAGGTGTTATTTAAGCACCACCTATAAGTCAAAAGAATGACATTGGAGTACAGCTAGGAGGGACATGGCATGTGAGAAGTGACACACAGCTTTGTTGGGTTAATAAATAAGGCAGTCACGATCTAGAAAATGTTCCATCCAACCCCATCGTGGCATTCCTTACACTAGGACTAAGGTTTACAGGTCACAAGATGTGAGGATAAACTTTAAACTGTGTATACTATCTTTGAGGACATTCCGAATGTCCTTATCTTCGTGACACTTACATATACATTTAATGATTCCTTCTAGGCTGCTTTGAGAGTCAGCAGGGAAGAATGTCTGAGTTATTGGTGCCAGGCCTTGCAGTGGTTTAAGTAAAACAGATGTTCCCATGCCCTTCCCACTCCCCATGTTCCCCTCTCCACAGTAACTGTTCACACAATCTATCCTGTACTGGGGTGCCCCTGGCCTCATGGCTTGGCAGTCCCAGGATCACTAGGCTGGCGTTTGCTTCGTCGAAGATAGTCCCAGCATTCCCAGACATCAGAAAAGCATCCACGCCTCAAGGGGTCGTGTGCGCGCATCTCCAATACTTCACACAGCCATACCCTGCAATCTATAATGTCCATTATCAAGCATGCCCTCGATCGTAGTTCCTGTCCTTTATACAGTCACAGCTGAATTGCACCTTTAACCTTCTGCCAATCTCTGGCCTGCTGCCAGCACATTGGAGTACCACGCATCCAAGGTGGACCTTTTGCACGTAACCACGTTTTTAGTTTTCCTTTGTTATTTTTTTTTGTTACCTTTCCTTCCCCACTCCTCCCGTTTTCACCTTCCTCACATATTAGGGTCTGACACTAGGTGCAGGGCCACAAATCATCAACGTTTCCAGAAAATCCTAGGCACTGGGTCTGGGATGTTGGTGAGTACGTGTAGGAAGTATATAAGCTTTGCTACATGACGTGTTGCTCTTTTCTCTCACGTGCAATGGCCGCTCATTAACCTCGTCCCGCCGCTATTTCGCATCCTGGTGTATCTCTGATACACGACCATCAGAGTCCTGCCACATGCCAGCATTTCCCCGCGAGGCATCTCCGTGTCCTTCCACAGGGGTCAACGCGCCTGTACCTGCACGCCTTGTCCACAACATGCGTGCACATAGCGGTGGGTGAAATGGTCAACAGCTCTATCCAATGCTGTCAGTGTGACCGCGTGGCAGTCCTATCTGATGCTGTCGGTGTGCCCGCATGGCAGCCCTATCTTATGCTGTCGGTGTGACCGTGTGGCAGCCCTATCTGATGCTGTCGGTGTGACTGCGTGGCAGCCCTATCCTATGCTGTCGGTGTGACTGCGTGGCAGCCCTATCCTATGCTGTCAGATTGACTGTGTGGCAGTACTATATGTCATATGTTACTAATGTCAGCAAAAACCAAGGTATGCAGACTGTAGAGACAGAGCCAAGTACCCCCACCTCAAGCATCTCGCCCATGTTGCCTATATGTTGGGATCCAGAATGTGAAGTACGTGACCAGTGAAAATACCAATACCAAGGAGAATCCTGGAGGCAAGGTTCTTGTTGAGAAAACCATGCCTGCATATACGACAGTATGATGGCCATTTGAATGACATACCAGAAGAAGTGTGAAAAATGAGCAAAAGAGCAGATTGGTGACATCACACGAAGTAAGGCTGACGCACCCAGAAGAGATGCAGAGACAAGAGAACGAAGATATTCCATAGACATCAAGACAGTATCAAAGATAAGTAACATTCAGGACCGAGATGAAGATGTTTATGCTACAGACACAATTAAGATATAAAGTCATTTTACACGTGTACAGATGCAAAGAAACGCAAGCAGACAAGGTAATCTTAGGGCTAGCTATGTAGTGAATAGGTTGCGGCATGGGCCAACGTGTATATATATATATATATATATATATATATATATATATATATATATATATATATAGGAGTGAGTGAACTATGGACGATTCCACTACGTATTTTAGCAGAGCTGGACCACAAAAAGGAAGGCTTTTCCAGTGTGTCACAGTTAAAAAGCAATTGAATTACAGAGGTGAATCAAAGAAGGGTGAGGCTGGACCAGTCCCAAGAAGCCAAGGCTGCTTTGGGCTGGAATGATCAGACAGTAGCTACAAATGTGTGAAAGAACAAACTCCTGTTCAGAAGACATGCACTAAAACAAGGAAGACGTCAGAGGTTCATTAAATAATAATATTTTAAATATACCAAGAGATCAAAAACATGGTCTTCAGTCACGTGGATGGGTGAAAATGGACAATCATGACGAACCACACCTACGCAAGAAGACAGAGCATGCCTCTACTCCCTCATATTCTCCAGAGGAAGGAACATTTCCAAGGCCAAGTTCAAAGCCTTAATTGACGTGCAAACCATAGAGGTGATGATAGATGAGATGCTAATTGGTGGGGAGATATGGTCAAGACCAACCCACCAGCACCTGGAGACCAGCCTGCATGCTGCTGACGTAGGTGGAAAAGTACTTATGGATGTAAGGTTGCCAACCATTTATAGAGGGCCACATAGTAAAGAGCCCTATAGTTTGTGTAACCAATGGGACGTCGTGTAATTTATGACATTCATAGTGACCTGTTTGGGGGGAGGGCGTAGTTGCCCCACCTGATGTTAAAGACCCTATCACTCTCTTAGACAAGTATGGTACATATACCAGGATGTTCCCCTAGACCCAATCACTTTCTCCAATAGGTTTTTGTAGTTTGCAACGCAGGTTGACGTCAGCAATGATGAGTTTTTACTATATAACTTGTTTTTTTATTAAATGCTTTGAGATCATGCTGTGAGAGGTCCGTTGATGTCCGTTGTACTCCCTGTTTTAGATAATTGACATGAAATCAGTCAAACTTTGCCAACATCCTGAATTAGTCTGATTATTGATGTTTGAGTATATTCTGTATCCCCATCCCTCTCAAAGTATTGCTAACTTGTTTTAAAGAGTTGGGTCAGTAATCCCGGTTCAAGACAAATGCAAATTCCATGCACAGTTGTGTGAACATATAAGCAATGGATGCTTAATTGATTGTGTGAATTACATAAGGAGCAGAACAAAACATTTCTCGACTAAGCATAATATCCGTACACGTTGCATGGCGCACGTTGCAATGTGCATGAATATAATGCTAAGCCGAGAAATGGTTTGTTCTGCTCCGTATGTAATTCACATGACCAATTAAGCATCCATTGCTCATATGTTGATACAAGAACACAGAACAGACCCTAACAACAGTACAACATGTAGGTGGAGCTCAGCAAGCAGGACATGTGTTCATGATTGAGATAGATCAGCCAAAACCTCTCCATCCATGTATGCACTGTAGATAGTGGGTGCTTTTAATAGCATAGATAGATCAAATTAACCAGAAAGATAACATATACAAACAAACACTTTAGTCGCAATGGCAATTGTTAAAAGACTGCAAAAAAGCGACCTGCGCACCCCTTTAGCAGTGACTGGTGCAATAACAAACTCTTGTACAGATACCAATCAATACTAGTTAAGAAAGCCTGCTTTGATGCTTAATGCTAACCAATTACAGGAAATGGCTCTTACACCTATGTCTGGTACTGCCATAGGATACATCTTTAAATAGCAGTGCCTCTAATCTGTGGCACACATGTAGCACAGTTACTTAAGAATGCCTCTGGTTTCAAGCCGACATGCTGATACAACTGTGCATGGAATCACATGTGTCTGCATACATGTGTTGGCCTTGGGATGCAGGGGTGGATATGGCAGTACAACTCTAGGGTTATACACAGGATATCTTTGGTCTGTCTGTCATCTGTCTTCTGCTTTGGTGCTCTCCACTTTTTGGTTTGGTATTTTTTGAAGTTGCTAAGGGACTACGTTGGCACAATTGAGTTGGGTGCGCACTGGGAGGTTGCCTTCTTGTTTTTTGTTGACGTTAGAAACATATGCTAAAAAATGTTTTGTATGATGTAATATATGTTTGTCTAATGTTATGTTGCTCATATGTTTGGGTACCCTAGGTATATTTAGTTTGTTTGGCCGACCCGCAAGCACCAGAAGAGCAATAGTGCAACAGAGAACATGTGCAGACATGCAACGCAATGAAAGGTTCCTATGAAATACTGAAACAAGATTGGCCATGGCAAGGTGTGCACTATAATTCTCCAATGTTGCATCTTAGAGGCCACTACCATGTATTGGGGTCTGCCTGTTTTACCAGATGGTGATGAAGAGGCCTGCAGAGGACACAGCAGCTCAGGGGCACCCACAGGATTCCTCAACCACTACATGTCTATTGATCCGAGATGAGTTCTATAGTTGAGGAACATACACACTAATCATATAAAGATGAAGGTAAAACATGTATTCACGGTGGGAAACTCCCAGAGAAGGCGCCCAGTTAAATACTGAGGGATGTTGTCATGTTGTGCGGGGGCAGTGGGCATACCAGAATGTGCATATGTGAGAAAAACTCTGTGCAACTTTTACCCAAAAGAAAACGTGAGTGTATGCAGTGCGCTGACAGTATGTACCATTTATTCTCTCAAACAAAATACAGTATTATAAAACCAAGCTCTTGACGTGTCAGTATAGTACCAACTCTTCAAGAAAGAACATGAAAACTGGTATTAGGTTAGAAATGATACACTGAGTTTTTCATTTACACATTTCAATGACCTTTTAGCAGAATCTTTGACAGTATGCTCTGTAATCCCTTTTAAGGGTTATCAAGGTAACTCTGGGCACCCTGGTGTTGCTTTTAGGTGTTGTACATGTGATGCTGGATATGCATTGGAGGGACAGGGCCTTCATGTCCTTGTCCTGTACTCCTTTTATCATGTGTGTTATGTGTTATTTTCTGCTCAGGGGTCCATGTGGGACACCTGGCAGTGCAGCTTTTCCTCTTTTTGGTTGTGGTGAACAGACCTTGGGATACCCTTATGGCACCCATGGGTAGGGGTACAACCCTGTGCCCCTAGTGTATGTTTTTGGGAACCTGTGTGTGGCCCACAGTGCAGGGTATGGGCTGTGGCAGCTCCATGCCAAATTTGACAGGTCCTCTGAGTATTCTACATTTTGGGATACCCAGGCCCTGCCATTGGAATCAGTTGATTCCTGATGGGAGACAAGATGGCCCCTGTGGCCTCTTGCTTTATATTGCCTGTTACCAAAGTACTGGGTAGCCCTGACTCTGCCCCTTCCCCTAACTGGCTGTTGGGTGGAAGTTCCATATATGGTATTGTGGGGGAGTCCAGGCCAGACTGGCTGGAGACTTTCCAGTGACTGTATGTTGTGGGTACACGCTTGGTGTGGGACCTTGGTGAATGGAGTATGTGACCAATATACATTTCATGTTGTGGGTGTCTGGTATCTGGTGTGTGACACAATGACTGAGACAGTCCTGCCCGAAACTGGTATGAATGCAGTGTGTAGTGTTGAATGGCTGGCTACTTGTCCCAATACACATTCCTTGTTGTGAGTGTCTGGAGGGAGGAGAATGGCCTGAATGCACTATGAGCCTGATTGACTGCCTGCCAGCTGAATGCCCTTCTGAATGATTGGCTGCCTGAGCCTCGCTCACCAGTGTGAATGAGAGAAAGAACATTATATCTGGGGACCTCTCACTTACTGGAATTGTTCAGAAGCTGAAGTCGAAACTTCATACTTAACCTTGAAGCCCAGCTGGAAGAAGGTTTTCCTGCTGCTTTCCTTCAACACAATTGTAAAGCTGTTGTGTCTACAAGAACTAATCGAAGAGAATCCTGGCTAAGAGACCTCTTACCGAACTAAGAGGGACCATCATGCACCAGCTAACCTTCACCAATGCTCCTTGGAAGTCAGTCTGACTAAAGGCTGCCGACCAGAGATGGGGACCGCCGAGGAATCTGAAGTGAAGCGCTAGGACGTCGAGGCCCTCGATGACCATCAGAGTCGATCGAGTTTCGGAGGACCACTGTAACCCTGTTGACCGGAGCCACAATGCTACATTGCCTAAGACACTTTGAAATCAAGGACTCCCTTGCTCATCACCATGGACTGCTTTGTCCGGCCGGAGAAAGTCAAGGTCGCTGATGAACCAAGGAGAATCCACCGGTGGGTTTCCCGCCACCCGAAGTCCACAAAGATGCAGATGAAGATCCGAAAGCCAGCCGTAGTGGAGTCCCGATCGCTGACGGCAAACACTGATGACCAGACGCCCTTGCTGGGTTTATGTTCTTCATCGATCTGCTTTGCAGCAACAAACTCTCGTCATCGAGGTGCACCGCATGCCTCATTTTAGCAGGGAATCCCCAACCGATCGTCGACGAGCACCGCAAGGACCGAAGATGCTGCCTCAATGACAGTGTTCACCTTTTCCTCAAGGAATCTCGACAATCCGTGGCTCCTGCCTTAAAGGGAGTTCACTCAAGAAGGATCTGTCGAGGACCCATCGAAGAACTCAGCTAAACGAGGTACATTGGGGTAGTAGAACATTTTTAGAAGGAAACTAAACTTTGCTACAGGTTGCCCAGGTGGAGGGATCCTCACACAGAACTGTATCTTGCGGTCGGGACCCAGTGTTCTGCCAATTGTTTAACCCAACGTGTTTTCCTCCCAGGTCTGGTGTTGGTTCACATTGCTATTATACTTGTATGTCATTGCAACTGTCAGCAGTTGGTGCATTTAAAGGAGTCAAGAGTTAATTGTGGTACCATGTAGATATTTTATATATTTACCATATTAGTATTGCCTGACCACAAAGTGTGTTATTGTGTGTGTGTATATATTCTGAACCTTATTTATATAAAGAACTGTGTTACCACTAACATAATGTGTGAACATTCCTTTGTGGCGGCTTGGGGACTACACTGTACTTAAGAACCAGCCTGCATCACCCACCTCCTGAGAGCTTAAACCTTGGTTGCCCGACCCTCGTTACCATATATAGAATCGTGGCAGTGGTGCTCTGTGCTTCTACTCTGTCAAATAGAGGGCAGGATTACAGATAGACTCCCTCCAGTCTTTACAGTACATTTATGTGAAATCAAGAAACACATTTACCAAAACACAATGCTGTGTGACCACTCATATTACTTACTACACTCCTATGTTGACTGTCCCACAAGAAATGTGAATTTTATTTTGACAACAAGCTTTTCAATGTAACACTGTTTCTTGCAACATTGCATTTATTCTCAAGTGACCAACTTCTGTGGTACCTATAGCTAACATGTGTTTCGCACTTAGGCGGACCACTTCCACTGCCGTACATGCATCTTCAGGACCTCCTTGTTGATTTCAGGCTTATGTAGGACACATTTTAATTATTAATGTACAATCCTTATTTATTGCCCAAGTTACTGTGAGCAATCCTTCACAATGTCTGATGCTGTTACTTGATGAAGTCTGTTTTAGCATATCCTCTGCGTATTCTATATGGAGAATTTGCCCCATAGCCGCTTGCTAAAGTAGCGTCTATTGCATGAGATTCTCAATGCCAAAGCACGCGTTGAGAAACTCGCGGAATAGATGCTCAAGGACCATCGAGCAGTGCATGATATTATGCAGCCTAGTCAACATGACAAAGTATATCTATCTGCTTGAGAGCTCAGTAAGAGAGTGCTCTATACTGCAACTATGGCATACGGGTTATATGTGAAATACCAAAATAATACAGTTTTTAATTTTATTTGGGGGGGTTCCCTCATGACCCTGTTTTTCAACCCTTTTAACCCCATCCCTACCCATTTAACCCCTTACACCACTACCATATATATATTTATTTTAAATGTTTAGTATGTTTTCGATATTTTTTACTTCGGTAAAACTTACCACTCTGAATGTTTTTCAGTAAAATAACTGGATACCTGGCAGACGAAGTTTCCAATCTATAATAATGTGATATTTATATAGTGCTTTGATCCAAAGCACTTTATATAGCACATATTTACATACATTAGTATTACCCAGTCGAAACTGGTACTCACTTTATCGACCTCAGCAGGATGATAGGCTGAGTTGACTTTGCGAGGATTTGAACTTGCGACCTACTGATCAAACACAGATCACAGCAACAAGTGCTAACCCCCCGAGCTATCTTACCGGCTTAATCTCTAGCACATTATACTACGGTAATATTGCCAAGGTAGCTAAACTGTCTCCAACTGGTACAATATTAGAGAAAAATTACAAGAAGGTGAGATAAGGCAGTACAGAACATTGTGCTGTGGGATATTTGCAACGTACTGCAGTGTGCACCTTACATCATCTCAAGACATAGGGTTACCGGGTTGCAGAACAGAACAAAACAGAACACAGGGGCAGCATAAAACATACTTGAATCCAAAAGCAGAGACAGAACAGCACTTTCTACCAAAGAAGGACATATGCAAGTGAGGGTCCTCAAAATGACATTGGGCCTCATCACGAGTTGGGCGATATCTTGTCTGGGATACCGCCCAACTGTATTTGCGTTATCGCCCACCCGTCCGGCAGTAATTCTCCATTCCCCATTGGGTCCATTGGACCCAATGGAGAATTTTTGGCGCAATTAGCGCGCGCTTTTAGCACTGTGCTCATTGCGCCCAAAAATGGGCGTTAAGTCGGCACATTTACACCAGCTTGGAGCTGGGGGTAAATGCTGCAAGACTCGTGGTCGGGTGGACCCTTAAATGTGGCGGTAATAGCGTTACTGCCGCATTTAAGGTCTACCGCCCAACTCGTGATGAGGCCCACAATATCTTAAGGTAATCAATGAGATTCCAGTGCATCATTTAGCACAAGTGTGCATGCGCCCGAATCACAGTAACACCACTGTAAAGTGCCCACGGTGCCACAGCGTGGATGTGGTTATTTAGTACTGTTATCACAAAATCCCTCTGCCATGTCTGCGCCTGTGGGTACTCTGTGAGTACTCTCCCTACAGCACTGTGCATTGTAATTAAGGCTCCCAGTGTTATGGTATATATGTTTTTCAACATTTCTGTCTCTATTTATCCAGTGCTTACTTTGTGTTTTATTTTTGCCATGGCTCAGCCCTGGCACTTATTTCTGACCCCAGCACTCATTGTCTCAGACTCACTTTGATTATGATGTGCTGTTTTGGTAACTTTATTATTTTCACTGCCAGTCACATAGTGAACACCTATAGAATCAGAGGAAAATGTAAATGATGATTGATATGATATGATATTTTATTTGTATCGCGCTCGTACACATGTGTTTCAGAGCGCGACTAGGCAAGGGAGGGGAACAGGGGAGAACACAACACAACAACGATCTTACGAGGCCCAGTGACATTGAGAACACGCAAGTGCATGGGAAAGGGACAAAGGGAAAAAGTGCATGGAAGAGGGGGAGTGGAAAGTGCGGAGCAGAGAAGAGCAGAATACATAATAATGAATAAAAATA
The DNA here is from genome assembly GCF_040938575.1 of Ambystoma mexicanum. Taxonomy (NCBI): domain Eukaryota; kingdom Metazoa; phylum Chordata; class Amphibia; order Caudata; family Ambystomatidae; genus Ambystoma; species Ambystoma mexicanum. Next base: position 55,699,832 of record NC_090940.1, on the reverse strand, counting down.
AATAGAACATTGAGGCAATAAACAGTGGTAGTGCAGCCAGCAAGTGGCAAGTGCTGGGTTTAAGGCAGCAGACTGGGTAAATCTGATAAGTGCAGAAAAAGAAGAAAAAAAGGGGGGCTGTATGGGTACAGATACAGTACCCAGTGCAAGGGGGGCCGGGAGGCAGTGCAGGAGAGTGGCGGGGTGAGCAGGTACCTCGGCCCAGGGGACAGAGGGTGGCCAGGTGCGCAGTGCCAAGAGAGAGCAGATCAGCAGCATTGTGTTTATAGACACACTTAAACATTTGTCTCATGTCAAGACACAACGATTCTATTATTTCTTGATTATGTTGATTGGTATTTGTAAATCACACATCTGCTGTAGTCACTACATCCATCCACCACACTAAGGTGGTGGGAGTTGCAGCTTTAACTCCTTATATGTTGACAGCATGGATAGCAGCCATGGGTGGAGGCAAAAGTGGGTGTGGAGCGGCCCATCCTGACGTGTCATGGGCCTGTTAGAACATATTTGAGTACCGGCACTTACTTTTTATATTTACAAATGAAGCACTCTATTTATCCGTTTACTTTTTTCATTTAACTGTATTCATCCACATTTATATTTGCTCTGTAAAAAATAAATTGCAACTGGTGCTTTTCACATTTATTCAAATAAAAAATGTAGTGGTTTAATGCCTGTAATGGGAAGCTCAAGGAGCTGGACTCTTGCACTTCAATGCATGATACATTTTAACCTTTAAAACCAGCTCGCTGCTCCTTCTGCTAACGAGTTAAACATCACTGCAGCCCTTGAAACATCTTGACAGAGAAATAATTACTTATTTAGCCTCTCTGACGTGGTACTTTGCTCATCCATTGGCCTGCGAATCACAACTGACAACCTGAATAGCCAACCCGGAAGGACACACACATTTCCACCTTTCTCTGACGTGGTACTTTGCTCATCCATTGGCCTGCGAGTCATAACTGACAACCCGAATAGCCAACCAGGAAGGATACACACATTTCCACTTGTTTCTGCTTTTGTTAAATAAATACTGAAAGGGAACATAGTGATTGCTGTCTGTATTTATGTGTAATAATCAGCGAAAAGGGAAACCTAGGAGCCTCAATTGTATTAGGAGGATTTACTGGACCCACTTGATATTGTGCAGCTCTTGTCCTCAGAATTTGCTGTGCACATCAAATACATGTAGTCTTCAAAATTGCCTTCAAGGGCCTGACAGGGTAGGTCATTATATCATAGAGTATGGGTTGAGTACGGCAGTCAAGGCTTGGAACTCAGGTAAACAGGAATACCCTCTCTGCAAAGGAACGAATCTAACCTTGCAAGTCAACAGAGTTAACCCAGGATTCCATATCATAAGGGAAGCCCCGTCAGTAATAGAACAGCATTCAAGAAAAATATCAAAGCAAGGGCAGAGGGGCTTGTGGCAACAGAGACATCCACCGTGTACGAGCCCTGCCTGCTCCGACCAAATGGAAACACTGCAGGGGAGTAACGGCGTTGGTGGCTTAGCACAGTGAACTGGTGTGGCCTAATATGACCTACAGATAGATAAAATAATAATAATAATAATAATAATAATAATAATAATAATAATAACAATGATAATAGTATGAGCAGTTGCCTAAAGTATTGTTTCCTTTCTTCAAGAAAGAAACATTTGGCTATGTATATGCTCTCAGTCCACATGGACTTCAATTAACCACACTGCTAGATAGAAATGTGTGGAACTATTTGTTGAGGGACCACCTGACCCTCCTTTGGATGTCTTGAGGGTTTGCACTTTAGCACTTTGTCCGATTGGTGGACTACCTCCAGCTGCCAGGCAGTGACAGATCCCATTGTCTACTAAAGCTGTAAGGCTGATTAATTCCCCAAAACTAGGCATAAGTGACTCAAGCGTCAAACTAATCACGATAGAAAATTATATTTTGTTCAGTAAAAATAATCACACCTGTTTAACTAATGGACATTGTAGCCCCTTTTAGCTATAACAAATTGAAGTAAAAAACAAGTAATTGTGGAAGAGATGTAAACCGCGCTCCCAAGGCTGCTCTCTTTTTCAAGTCCATTGTTCTAAACTCTACACTAACAATGTTGTCCTCATGAAGCGCGTAACGGCAAGCATGCGTCTATTCCAGTACGGTAGGTCACCATGTAGAAGGGCCACCAAAATGAATCCAATGAAACGAATTATTAGAACGCACCAGGTGCAAGGAAAAAACGGCTTTATTTATTTTGCAAAAGTAATGGTTAGGAACAAACAAGAAAAACTCAAAATACCCACACCGCATCAAGGGTTGTGAAGTGGAAAACCACAGGATTATCATAATTTAAGAAAATAACATTTAATAAAATTCTAACATAGTCATGAGCTACTCTAATCAGGACCCTATAGAACCCTGTACATTGGAATGCGCCATTGGCTAATCCACTATCTCCAGAACCCCCCAAGTCCAACCCATTAACTTAACGTCATCACCATGAATGTCACTGATGCACTATTTCATTGGTTAGCAGGTCTTATGCTGAGAGTGATCAAAGGTCTTCATACGATTGGTTGGCACTTCTTAACGTGGCCTTGGATGTTGCATCCCTCTGAGGCAACCCAATTAGCAATTGTTGTGAAGAGAGAGATCGAAACTCGGCTTCAAGAAATAACAAATACTCCCATCTCACTTCCCATGCTCGGGCCCCAATGATCCAGACCATTCCCTAACCTTGAACAGCTTATTCTGCAATTCTCGTCTCGATACATGTTGCCAACGCAGGTGCAGAATCTTTTAATTAGATCATGGGATGAATAGCTTGTTTAGAAAGAAAATGGTAAGGGCCCCGTGTGCAGAAAGAAATTTCTCATATATATTGGTCTCACCAATAAATTCTACCACGGGTGGGATGGCATAAACCTGTTTTTGAGGGTGCTGTGTATGCAGCTTAACTTTGTATCTTTGGCAATGTTACTACATGAATCCTTGTGCATCTGGCAATCAAAGCTGTGTATTCATGTAGTTATCGTCTGGAATGAAAATAATTGGTGCACATCTAGTTTCGAGTACTGGAAACAGCCGATTCTCACAGCTCCAGTGAACACCATCCTATCCTCCTTTCTTCCCTTACTTTGGCTGTCTGGTGCTTTCAACGCAGGAGTGAAAAGGAAAGCTTTTAATGAAATTAATAAATTGTGCAGCTTCAAATGGGGGCCGTGTCTCAAAATGGTGATACCCTTGCTCAGTGTTACAAGCAAAACTCAACAAAACTAAGTGCTGCTATATACCCCGTTCAGCTATATATGCCTGTGTATTCAGCAACCTAAAGCTCCCTTAAGTGCAGCCAAACTAGTTCCCGGAAGTGTGGCAAAACAAACTCTATCCTACTTGTGTTCATACGCTACAAAATAGCATAACAACTTCTCAAACAACAAAAGGTCTAAAAACCTTTACTAAAAGAGTTTTCTTATTTTATATTTCCGCTCTTGCTTGGGAGGTGTGGGAGGCGGTGCAGGACGTTGCACCTGCCCAACCAGCACCATCACAATCGTGAGAACTTCATAAAGAGCCTACTCTACAGGACGGTGGATACTGAGACATGTTGAATGGGACTGAAACCCTGTGCATGGGATGTCCGACTTGAGTCTAGTGCCACGCTGCAGAGAGAGTGAAGAGGGGCTGCTGGTTTTCCTTGGGCCTATTGGTGATGGGTGAAATGGAAATAAACGAGTTGTTGGCTTCTTGACGAGACAATGGGCCTCGTATCACATTAAAAGATGCATTGCATGTTCGCCAATATTTCAAATATCGATGACAGGTCTTGCACCACTGGTTCCTGAGGTTTCTTGGGCAGCATAACACATTTGTTCTATTGACAGTGTTGATATAGTGTGGATCGGGCCATGGGCAGAGAGTTATATAAAATGGGTCCCTTTCAGATTCTTGCAGTGTCTCTAGATGGTTTTCTGTCTTTGGATTATACTGCAACCACTCCTGTGGACTTAATGAACTGTCCTTCACCCTCAAGTATTCAGAACCACTGGGACGAATATGATGAGTCCTCTTACATTCTTCACTTCCTTTAAGCTATTCACAACCACTGGGACGAGTATGGTTAGACCCCTGATGCTCTTCCTGCCATGTTTCTTGATTCTGATAGACTGGCGTCACCAGTTCATCCTGTAGTCTCTTCTGCGCGTCCAGCATGCCTTCTCTCCACCGGCACTAATGTGCGGCTCCGCTGAGCATTTCTAGTTGTGGTCTCGGTGTTGTTTGAGAACCAGCTGGCACACCTCTTCAGGGCAACGCCACAGTCTCGATTCTCATTCTTGGGCATACACAGTTTGGCTCTTTGCCCTCCCTGTGCTTCTTCCGCCTCATGGTTGCCGCCGTCCTCTTGGCCAAAGACTTCTCGTAGCTCTCTGTTCACTTGCTATGAGCAGCTTTGAAATTCACAGGTTCCACTAACAACATGCGTTGGTCCTTCTTCTGATTTTAAATGGAAGTACTGGTCCCTCCCCAGCATAAAACCATAGTCCCTTGTCTCTCTCTCATGAGCGTTCTTCCTCACTTGCTCAATCTTCTTAGTCCTAGTATGGTTGGCTGCCAACCACTGGGTAATCTTTATTTCTGGTTTCCTCTTCCTTTTCTTATTATGTTTGTTTGTCTGATAGTGAGTTGGTGTGACATTAAAATAACAAACATTGGGGTCATTCCAAGTATGGAGGTAGCCATGATGCTTTGAGCGGCATGGCTACCCCCATACCGGGTACCGGGTACCGGGTCCAGATCCTGTGCATCCCCATTCCCATTCGAGCCCCCATACGGGTCAATGGGAATGGGGAGCATGCTAACAAGGGGCCCGATGTTGGCATGCTGGATCGCTCGCGGGACCCGCTAAGGATGCCTGGTTTTACCAGGCATCCTTAGCAGGTGCCACAAACAGACCTCGTAATGATGCGGTAGGGGGTTAATGGGGCCGCAGCTCTACCGGCCCCGTTAACCCCCTACAGCCAGGGTTGCAATGACCCCCATTGTCTTGTGGAGGATGTTTCTCCTGAAGCCTTGATGGTTTCAATTGTTCTTCTTAGAGGGATTTAGGGAGTTCCTTGAAGGAACATGAGTCCTTGTCCCCAAGGGGGTAGTCTCCCCATGTAGGTTCCCGCTTACTGCCACCCCTAGGGGGATTACCTCCCTAACCTCACAGGGAAGGGCTCACCTCTGGGGAGAAGTGACAAGATCCTGTGAATCGTCACACTACTCAATCAAACTGTTTTCCCCGCAAAACCTATTGCACCTCTGTGATGTTGATGGTGTTATACAGTGGTGCATTTCACTGAGGATATCGAGAGCACCACTAAACTAAATTTCAAGAAGGTTCTCATGAATCTGACTCGACACATGCAGAAATGGTCTGATTGTTCTTGGAGAAGAAGAAGAGGCGGTCACAGTTGTTGGTGCACCCTTGATAATTTATCCTCTTAAGTCTCCAGCCTCTGCCATTGACCTCAAAATGTTTATAACACACAGATAAAGCATTGGCTGAGTTTATATAAAAAGGTGGTAGGCCTAAAAGACTAAGTGCACCTTAGGTCATGGGACAACTCCCTGACCTTGGTTTATATAATCATGGCTTCCGCTGACAGCTGTAGGCACTAGTATTTCAGATCGTCCAATGTGATCACCCCAATAGGGTTACTGATGGACAGAGCCACGGTACTGCCCTGCTCTCACTATGACTTTCCAGGGCACCCTAAGCCCTAAAGACCCCCAATTATTGGAGCCATAACAAGTGTAATATGCCCTCTCACTGAAACAATCGCCAGGGGTGGAGTTTGGCCCTGCAACACCCCTCTTTGGTGTGTGCTGCATTTCAGGTTACACCAGAGGTATTCAATTCCTTAAACCGGTGTTTGTTCGTTTTGGGATCAGTGCTTCCCATACCCACCCCTCCATTCAGACAGGTTCAAGATGGTGCAGCTATCAAGATAGTGTGGTTTAGTTATTTATTTATTTATTTATCGTATTGTTTAGTTAGTCCTGTGACCCTGTTTTTCAGTTGCTGTTTCTAGAGTTGTGCAGCTATTTTCATGGGTGTCTTGGGTTCAGTCCATAGACCCTTATCCCGCAACATCAGCCTCTCCTGTATCCCACTTCCTCTTTGCAAACCTGTGTTTTTTCCTCTGTCAATGTTTTAAAATGTCAACAGTAACTGCCTTTCCCGTTTATCCTATGTTTTATTGCTGTGTACCTAAATTCCCAATAAAAATGCTGAACAAAGAAAAAACGGGGGGCATGGCACTAAACCAAGGAGCCTTTGCCTCAGGTCCATGTGGGTAACTCATCAAGGTGTCAATTTGAATTGAGCCCCTATGTTTCAGACTGGTCTGCTTAAATATGTACTACAGAATGATTGGGTTTAAATCAAAAGTCAATTCCTTCATTCCCTAATGTACTACTTGTTTCACCTTTTTGTTGTATTTATGGGGCTTGTTCGAGTTACATGGCATAATAGTACAATGTTTCGGCCTGCATATGGAGTAAAGGATTCCTTGGAAAATTTTAACATTAGCCAATATAGAGCAGAGTAGACTAGATAAGCTTTGCGATCCAAATGTCCGAGAAATACACCAAGCGTCTATGAACGCATGTATTAGTTCTCTTATGAGCGATGATGGCAAGATTGATGTTATGCTATGTTATGTTATTGTTTTTTATAAAGCGCACGTTTGCTAGAAGCATCATGACGCTAAGAGGAAACCCGAAAACGGAAGGACTTAGAACAAGAAAGTTTTTTGAAGCCGACGAAAGGCAAGGTGGTCAGAGGTAACTGGAATGGCAAGAGGCAAGGTGTAAAAAACAAGGGGGTCCTGGGAATCTCTCTGCCGCACATTAGTCTTGGTTACGAGAGCCTTACACAGATTCTTAAGCTCACTATCTTTCACAGAGGAGAAATATCCAAAACATATCAGTCTTTGTCCTGCCCTAGGGTAGTCCAGCACCAAAATGCTAGGCGATTCGCCTCTGAACAACAGTACCAACAGCAACCCCAGACACGTGTTTCAGTCTGGTTGGACCTCATCAGTAGGGTGGAGCTGTGCCTCTCTAAGAATAGTGTGCAAGGGGTCCATGTCTGGATTCCACTAGTAACTTATGGTGAGACCCAAAGTTACTTAATTTATGCAAAAAACAAGGGGGGTCCTGGGAGTCCCTCTGCTGGACATTACTCCCCCCATGTTTTTTGCAAGAGGCAAGGTGTTCCATCATTTGGCCGCTACAATCGAGAATGAGCGACCACCCATTCGAGCCTGCTGAAACCGGGGAATGACCAAAAGTCGGGCATTCTCAGATCTTAAAGAGCGACTGGGGTGATAGTGTTGAAACTTATCCTGGAGGAATTCAGGCCCCACTCTGTAGAAAGCACACTGAACAATACAGAGGGATTTAAAGCCAATGTAAAAAACACAAGACTGGGGAGATATGTGCCCCATAGGCAGTATTAGTGGCTACACAAACTGCTGAATTCTGTAACAGCTGAAGCTGATGGATATTATAAGCTGGTTGGGCCAGAAACAGAGAAAACAATAGTCGAGCCGGCTCAATATCAGATAAGACATGACCACAGGGAGTAGTTTCTCGAGGAGAAAAGGTAGAACTTTTTTTTAGCACCCTGAGCTGAAAATAGCTTATTTGCATATCGAGCTGACTTGAACTGCATCTGAAAGAGACTCAGAAAACAGAAATTTCAGGTTCCTAACTGAGGGAACAAGTAATGGACAAGGGCCAAGCTCAGAGGCCCAAAATACAGAAGACCAGAGTGGTAAAAGCAGAGATGAAGAGGGAGAAACCAGAGGAAGGGAAGAAGGCCCACCACCAGGATTTCCATCTAGTCCCCATTAATTTTCAACCAGTTGCTCCCCATCCAGGTACTCACTGCCGCCAAACAACACCATAGCTGAGACACGGTGTCTGGTTTGGCAAGATCCAGCCGGACGAAGATTTGAGTGTCATCAGCATAGGAATATGATTGGAAGCCGTGACACTGGATGAGGAGCAAGAGGGGCCGAATATAGATATTACAAAATGCAGGGGACAAGGTGGAGCCCCGAGGAACACTGCAGGAGAGATTGTGGGGGGGGGCAGGAAAGAAAGGGCCCAAGAGAAAGAACTTGTGACCTATCTGTCAGAAATGACGCAAACCAGGCAAACACCTGACCCAAAAGGCAAGTCTGGGAGAGACAGAGCTGCAGGGTGGAAGGATCCACAGGATCAAAAGCTGCTGAGAGGTATAATAGGATCAAGGCCCCTGTCCACCCCTGATATACCCATCTGTTAGGTTAACCATAACCGATATGGGGAGGCTTTCTGTACCCAGGCCCGGGCGGAATCCTGGTATAAATGGGTCCAGAACATGTGAGTGCTCAAGAAAAGATGTGAGATGTGGGGAAATCAGGGATCCAAGCAGTTTCATCAGAAATGGGAGTAAAGGAATAGCATGAAAATTAGCCAGAATAGAGGGATCAAGAGAGGGTTTTTTTAAGCAAAGGAATTACCCGAGATTGCTTCAGGTCTGCTGGAATGAAGCCAGTCGAGCAAGATCGATTGATTGCTGTACATAGCCAGGGAGCAATGTGGTCTATAATCTTCTGGAGTGAATCTAAAGGGATCCCATCAGATGGAGAGGCAGATTTTAGACCCTCAGTAGCTTTCAAAATCATAGAGGGCGTAAACACTGGAAAGGTGGACCAACTCTCTTTGTTGTTTATGACCGGCAACTTCAGGTACTTATCGATCAGTGGCAGTCCAGTACTAGCAAGAAGTTCTTGTATGTTAGTAATTTCAGTAACAGAAAAGTCTGCCAAAGCGTCACACAATAGTTGGGACGGAACAATAGAGGCCATTGAGTCGTTCTTAGTAGAAAGAAAAGTCACCAGAGAGAAAGGTTCTTTTGGTTTGTTCAGTGCTCCTTCCACTTGGATGGTATGGTGTTGCGCAAACCGAATTGGCTGGTGGTAGGCATTAGAGCTCTGCTTAAACAGAAGTCTATCCATCAGTGTTTAAGAAGCGCGCCATCTGCTTTCTAATTGGTGGATTTTCTGGCGCTGAGTTTTTAATGTGTCATTGAACTGTGGTTCTGAAGTGCGGGTTTTGCGTTTACAAACTTGCTGGGGAGCAAGCAATTCAGCCACCATCAAAAATGGCTGTGCAACATTAAACATATCGGCTTCCTGCAGGGTGCTCCATTTGTCAACAAGTTCGGAAATAATGTATTTACTTGGTACCCGGCGCCAGCGAGGCTTAATAGCGGCTGATGGCTAGATTGAGAGGGAGTGGAGGGAGTATGAAGGAGGAAAGGTATCAACAAATGGTCACACCAAAGGATATGAAACAGGGGAAAAGTCGTGGCCAAGGTAGGTGACGCAAGAATTAAGTCCACTGTATTACCAAGCAGATGTGTAGGCCCATGAACCAATTGCGCCAAATTTAAATCATTCATAGCTTTGAGGAATTGATGTTCCACAGTATTTGTCATACCCATAGAATTCAGGTTAAAATCCCACAAAGACACAAGATTTGGGAAGTCAAGATACAGAGCGGCGGCCAGCTCAAGGAACCGCTTACAATATAAGCAGTCTGACCCAGGGGGCCGGTAGACCACAAGAATATGAACAGAAAGAGAATGCGAGATCCTGATGCAACCAAGGAGGATTTTGGATTTCAAATTGTGGTTCAAAGAAAGAGATTTAGCCGCAAGGCGTGCTTTAAAAATAATGGCGACACCCCCACCGGATTTAGCGGCACCGCAATCCATTCACAACAGATTGTGGCTGTCAGGAAGGGCGTGTATGACGGCAAGTTCTGAAGTGTCCTTTAGGCAGGTTTCCGTGACACAGAGGAGACCGGGGCCTACATTGCTAAGTAGGCCATAGCAGGCTTAACTAGTGGTCACGTGTTTATTAGCAAAGATCTAAGGATTCTAGTGCTAGCCTCTGTCATAGGCGCCCCGCGATCCATATCTAATGGCAAAACCAATTCCAAGGCTCTCCAACCTTGAGGACTTCTTTCAATCACTGATCAACCAAAGGGGTGATTAACTGTAACAACCCTTCTACCCACACACATGGTGTATATTTCACCATTCAAGAAAATTGAACATGTGGCTTAAAATCAGCATCTGTGCTGGGTCCATCCATAAGCTGTAAACACGGAGCTCCAAATCTGCTTGTATCAGAAGCAGCAGCTGGAGCTTTGTGATGCCAGGACCAATTCACCATGTACGCAGAATATAATGATGGGGTGGGGCTTAAGAGCAGATGCCCAAAGACTCTGGCTATGGTGTGTGACACCTTATTATACCGTGTAGGTCCCACATTGATGGAATATGTACTAGAACCACTCAGATGATTGTGAATCTGGAAGGTTTGTGGGAACCAATTGTGTTGTACATCTTTGTCTTTGATGGATTGACATGTATGCTGATTGATTCGAATGTCAACCCCTGAGGAAGGTCCCTGTCATTACAGGGGACAGAAACATGTAGGTGTTATTTCTTTTGACACTCAGTGTGCCATTTGCACATTCAGAGGGAGTGGGGCCTATGCTGGACCCAAATCTGTGTAGTCCTTTACTTGCTAGGGATGGACATGTTACATGAATTGTGAATTCTAACATGAGTTTACAATTGGTTTAAAGCTGTGGCAGCAGTTTTATTGGAATGTTTTATTGTTATCAATTGTTTCCGTATTGCACCCAGCAGTCATACATAAACATCTTCTTATCAGCACCAAGATGGGTCAGCAGAGTGAATGTAAGCTCTATAAATACACCTATTTGTTATGTTATTTTGTGTTTTCAAATATTGATTTATTTATTTATTTATTTATTTATATAGCGTTTTACACCAAGGCACTGTACAGTGGAACAACAAAATACAAAATAACTACAACATTTAACAATGAGAGCAAAATGTACATCTTGAATCATTCAACAAAACAGTGCAAAGAGCAATTATCTTAGTGGGGTGGAAAGGGGAGAGGGAAGAGGTGGGGGGGAGTAGGAGATGGACAGGGCAAGGGAGAATGGAAGGGGAAAAGAGAGGAGTAGGAGAGGGGAGAGAGGAATCAGATGAGGGTTAAAAGAGGGGGATCGGGGAGAAGTGAAGAGGGCAGAGGAGAGGTTTTCAAGGAGGAGAATGGAGGAGGAGGGCTTTAAGGGAAGTGCGGAATGAGGTGAAGGTTGTGGTAAAGCGGATTGTAAGAGGGAGCGAGTTCCAATGCAGGGGTGAAGGAGTTGGAATGAGCGGAAACGGGAGGAAGCGCAAGGGGAAGGAGGAACAGTGAGAAGGAAGTGGTCAGCGGAGCGAAGGGAGCGGGAGTAGAAGGAGAGAAGGGAGGAGAGATAAGGAGGAGGAAGACCATGGAGGGATTTGAAGACAAGGCAGAGAAAGTAGAACTTTAGTTGTGAGTGGAAAGGTAGCTAGCCAAGGTGAGAGAGCGAGGAAGAGATGGAGTCACGAGAGGTAAGGAGACAAAGGGTACGGTCAGCAGAGTGGTATATGGATTTTAGAGGGGAGAAATATAAAACAAATGCCTTGCAGAGATGTTGGCTATACTAAAGTTATGTTTGGAATGAATACAATGTTCTTGTATTGAATAATGGGGTATTTGTGTGTCATGATTCGCCATTAAATGGATGGTGTATTTGTGAGGCTGATGGCTAAATGGATTTTTGTTTTTGTCGTATTTTTCAGGAAGGCCTTGGTCTGTTATACAGGTGTTCTCTGTAAGTCGGCCTATATATGATGGCCCGTCAAGCAAGCACTGTTTTAGTGAAGATGGCTGTGATTTTGAAAGCGATAAAAGTAGCACGCACTGCATACTTTCCACACGAAGGACAACTGCCAACTAAATACACGGAACTACTAATCCTTCAATACCGTTTATTTGCCCACTGGCTTTCTGCATTCTGCACAAAGTGTCTCATTGACTCAGCATATCACCCTCTGCTTTTCTCTACGCTACCTTATTTCCACTTATGACTTGCTGTGCATTGGCCTATTCTCAGCCTGTCCTCTTTTTACCAAGTCCAATATATGCCTACTGTGTTCTTGAGAACTGCCTTCCCTGTAGCTTGTGATGCTCATCACCTCTATTCTGGACTTGCAGCCTGGTTTGCTCTGTATACACTGCTTCATTCTAATGTTGCCATTTAGAAAGTATTTTTGATAAGTGACTCTGGATGTTTTTAAAACTGCTGCCTTTATTCCCATGTTGGCATTCCGAATGTACTTTTCTGATCATTTGCTGAACATCCCTGAGCTGCTTTTATATTCTATGCTTCCCACCTATCTGTTAATTCACATCAGAGTACTACTTGTAAAATATGGCTGTACCAACTGCTATGCCTTTTCCATTACCTGATGGTCATTTCTGATGCTAAACTTACTGGCTGTGTCTCCATATTTAAATGTTGATATGTTCATACTACCCGCTGCATTTTGTAACCTTGGACATATCCCTCATTACCCTTTGACTTGCTTTTTCATTTGTTTCATTTGACTCTTATTCACCTGATTTGCTGCCAGGCCACCTGGTGACTTCCATGTGCACAGTGCAACCCCTCTATCTGCTCTCTACCCCCCTGCAACTATGGTGCTCTCCATCTCCCCTATAATTGCTACTCACCTTTCCTACCTCTCGAAGTCCGGAAGGACCACATTTAATAAAGCACTCCTGGTCACGAATCCAGGACTGCCCATTGCTGACACCTATGCCAATGTTTCCTCCAGGCAGACTATTATGGACATCTTCTTTGCGGTCCCCTTTCCTGACCTATGTACTCCCCATAACATCTCTAGCCACTCTCCTTTTTCCTCACTATCCATTAACGGTGGCACAAGATGGGAAGTTCTTCTGGAATACATCTCATCATCCATGTGCCTCATTAATGTCTACGTGAATGGCACTATTTTGGCCCAAAGCTCTCCGCCCAATCTCTTCTTTCTTGAGAGGCATCTTCCGTCTCTCATTGACTTCCAACCTTCTCCTTCCACTCCTCCATTTGCCACTCCCTAGCCTCTTTGCCCCCACCAATGGCTGTACCTTGCCCCTGTACCCCACCTCGGGAGACCTTTAGAGATGACACCAAACCTCACCTAGCAACCCTTAGCTCTCGATCTGCTGTCAAACACTCCTCTGACATCTGTCACTTCCTTGAAAACTTTGACCTCAACGTCCTCGCTCTCACTGAGATGTGGTTCAATACCATCTCTGTCACTACTTTTGAAACTCTCCTTCCCGAGGGCTACAAGATCCTCTCCATGCCCAGGTCTAATCGTTCTGGAGGCAGAGTGGCCCTTATCTTCCCTGAATGGGTCCCTGCTTCTATCATACCCACTCAATAATATTCTTGCTTTCAATGTCTTGTCTGCAAGCTCTGTGTCTCAACTAGCCTCTCACTCAACCTTGTCACCATATGCAGGACCCCTGGGCCGATCGCCCTCATGCTCTCAGAGTGGGCGATCCTCATTTCTTCTCTTCTGACCTCTATCTCTAAGCTTCTCCTCCTCAGAGACTTCAATATTCATCTTGATTCACCTGAAACGCTCCCCTTTACTCTTTTGCAACCTCTGTGACTCTCTTTCCCTCGCCATTCATCCCTCTGGTCCAACCCTCTCAGCCGTGCGCACCTTGGATGGATTCATATCAGCTGACATCTCACTCTCTAAACCTCTCACTACTCCTCTCCCCTGCTCTGACCATGCTCTCTTCTCCTCCCATCTGGAGCTCCTGTGCTTCCTGGCCAAGCCTCGGCCCACACTGCCAGTCTCCTTCTCAATAATTCAGCTGAAGTGAGTGTCAGTAGCTGCTTTTGCCGCCTCCTTCATCCCCCACTCCTGCTATCGACTCTCACACTGACTCTGCCCTTGCTAACCTTCACCTCTCCATCTCCAATACCCTTCACATCCTTGCCCATGCCCTGAGGATCCACTTGAAGCCTGCCTCCAAGTGCAATAGTTGGTATGTTTCCAACCTAGCCTTGCTCAAACACAAGTGCAGAATTGCGGCCCGGAAGTGGTTGGTTTCTCTCACATCCTCAAAGTTGGGGTAAGAGCACATCTAGCAAAGCCACGCCTCATGGTACAGGGGCTACATTAGGCATACAGATACATGATAGTCAAAGTTAGGGTAAGAACACATCTAGAGAAGCCACGCCACATGGTACGGGGGCTACATTAGGCATACAGATGCATGATTTCCAAAGTTAGGGTAAAGACACATCTAGAGAAGCCACACCTAGGCATGCAGATACATGATAGTCAAAGTTAGGGTAAGAGGAAATCTAGCAAAGCAATGCCTCATGGTACAGGGGGATACATTAGGCATACAGCTACTTGATAGTCAACGTTAGTGTAATGGCACATCTCGCAAAGCACCTCCTCATGGTATGGGGGGTACATTGGGCATACAGAAACATGATAGTCAAAGTTAGGTTAAGAGGAAATCTAGCAAAGCCACACCTCATGGTAGGGGGGCTATATTAGGCATAGGAACACATGAGCATCAAGGTTAGCCTTGTGGGTAGGAAAGACCCAAATTGTGTGGCGGCCATATGCAGGGAAGGGCCAAGGGGGGTGGGGGCACAAGTGGCCATGCTGCTTTCAGGTGCTCTTCACTGTATTGGCAGGGTCGAGGACAGACTGGCTGATTGATAAAATATTAAATGGTGCGTTCGAGTGTGCTGATGCAGAGGCATGGCACCTCTTACCTGTAGGATGTGCTTGTGCGGCAGGGCAGCTGGGCCATTGCTGGCTAGTAGCATGGATGCTTGTGGAATCCACACAGCGGCACGGCGTATTCGGCCAGCCCGGCAAGACAGGCAAAGACAGGGGACTTAGACCCAGTCTCCTCCAAAACCGGTGCTCCCTTGCTCCTCTAGAACTATAAATGACAACATTACCTCTCTTGCTGCCTCCTTGGCTGAGTTCTGTAATCACTCTTTTGCCACTGGCTCCTTCCCTTTACCCTTCAAGCACTCTCTTGTGCAACCACCTCCTTAAAAAAGTTGTTTACTGACAACTTCCTGCCTGGCTAACTACCGCCCTATCTCCATTACCCCCTTCTTAGGCAAACTCCTGGAGAAGTTTGTCATCTCCCAATTGATCCATCACACTGAAACTGTTGACTGTCTACATGACCACCAGTCTGGCTTCAGAGAAGCCAGAGGCACGGAAACTGCTCTCCTGAACACCAATGATGACTTGTACTCCAATCTTGAGTCTAACTCTCCTTCTGTTCTCATCCTCCTCAATCTGTCCTCTGCCTTTGACACAGTCAAACATTCCACCCTCATAAATCGGCTCTGAGACACCCTGGGCATCACGGACCGAGCACTGGATTGGTTAACCTCTTTGCTTTCAAATCGGCCCTCCCAAGTGTAACTGGGCCCTTTTCTCCCCTCTACCTCACTCTCTACATGCAGCGTCCCACAGGGATCTATCCTCTCCCCGTGGCTTTTCAACATTTACCTTGCCCACCTGATCTCCACCTTCTCTCCCCATTTCCTGTGTTACGACAACGACACACAGCTCTCCTTTAAGCTTCCTTCCTCTACTTTCTCCCCATCCTCACACAGTGCCAACTGTCTGACTGCTATTCAGGCATGGTGTGCTGCTAATGATCTCTGCCTTATTGCCAGTAACACTGAGATCATTCTCATTGGGACCCCTGCTCCTTTCTTCCCTCCTACTCTCTGGCCACCCTCCTTCGGCCCCCTCCCCTCACCCTCGTGTGAGACTAAAAACCTCTTTTCTTCTCTCCTGATATCGCTGACCTTTCCAAAAAGGCCCACTTTCATCTGCATCTCCTGAGAGGCATTTTCACCTTTCCCCAGAAACTCAATGTCTCCAGAGCTCTGGTTCTCTCCAGGATGGATTACTGCAACAGCCTCTTCCTTAACCTGCCTCTTTCCTCCCTCCGACCTCTTCAACTAATCCAGAATAGGACTGTGAGGTTTATCCTTGGTCTCAAGCCTAGGCACTGCATCTCTTCAGCCCTAAAAGCTCTCTACTGGCTTCCAGCGGTTGCAAGGTTCAAATTCAAGACCCTCTGCATCATCCAAAATGCTTTCTGGGACCTCGGACCCCACTACATTCAACTCTCTGTCCCTAAATACCTTCCTGTTAGAGCCCTTCGGTCTTCTAGCTCCAATGCTCTGAAGATCAGACATTTCTCCAAGCGTCCTGTCTCTTTTCTGTTTGCGCCCTGAGGCCTGTGGGCATGTGGCGCGTTACAAGAATTAAAATAAATAAAATAAATAAATAAATAAGCAGAGTGGGGGGTAGATCTCTTTCTCCGGCAGGAGCCTCCCCCATGAACGGCCTCTATGCCCGGATCTCCTTGAGTTCCGGAAGCTTTTCAAGACCTTCCTTTTCTCCTCCTCCTTCCCTCTCCCCTTCCCTTGCTAATCTCCCCTGCCTCTGCAACTTATTGCCTGTGTCCCTTATGATTCTCACTGTGGCCAGGCCCTCATTCAGCCTCACCAGCACTTGCCCTCGGGCACCCCTCACCGACTAGCCTACTTTAGTCTGGCCCACCCCTGTCCTTGGACTATTGACCCTTATCCCTTCCCCCTGGGCACTTGCCCTCCTGTGCTTACCTTAGCACTTACGTTGCCCCTGGGGCCACCTCCCCCTGCAAGTCTCCCTCTCTCACTATCCCACCCCCCCCTGATCTTCCCCCTCCCCCTGGACATTGTGTTACTGCACTTGCACGATCCGAATGTCACAAGGCCTAGTCGGACCATTATTGTTGTTTTCACCTCTACCCCCTGCCCCCTTTTTGTCTAATGGTGCCTGGAAACACTTTTTGCTGTATAGGCGCCTTAGAAATGTTCAATAAATCAATAAAAATAAAAAGGACACAATTTGGGCATTTCCCTATCTCTTGACTTCTTTTAGCCATGTGGCTATCAGGCTCTGTCTGACCTATAGGGCAACAGGGCAATACCTGAACCAACTGACCAACAGGGCAACAGGACAATGCCTGAACCAAAAATGCTAAATTATAGCGTTGGCCAGTTTTTTGGTCAAAATGGGCCACTTTTTTTAGCCAATGTGGGCCAGTTTGATGAGTTACTTCACCCTGCGGCTAGTAGTTTTGAACCTGTTACTGAAAAAATATTCTTTAAAATGCACAATTTGCATAACAATTTACGTTAAAAAAACTCCCCATGGATCCTACTCAAACTCAGGGGTGGAGTGGCCTAAAGGGAACTCTGGAGATTTCCCGGTCGGCCTCTGCACCCTGAGCCTCTGTGGGGTATGTCCACATGTTTCCATTGGAAAAGTGTGGGGCTTGCTGATAATGTGTAAAATGGGGACACTTTGAAAATTATTTCCAGGGCCTCTTTTGGTGCCCAGTCCAACCCTGCTAAAACTTGCCCCCACCCCCATCCCCGTCCTGTGGCGCCTGCAAACACTTGTGTATAGGCGCCATACAAACGTTCAATAAATAAAGACTTTTCTATTTGCAACTGTGGGCCATTTTTCATGAATGCCCCTGTCCGACTCTGGTGGCTATTATGTACCTGAGAATACCATCCGAGCCTAATCAAACACTTCTCCTCGCTCTCCCCAGTAGGCACACTTTCTGATTCTGATCATTTAAGTGCTTCCGCTTATCAAGCATCTACAAGGTTGACGTTCTATTGAAGACGCCATGCTACCCGACAGGGCCGTTCACGGAAGCCATTTTGCGGGGTTCTGATAAAGAATCCGGGCCGCAGCACGGATAATGGCGAGACGTGTCTTTGTCCACTCTGGGCCCGTGAGCAATGAACGCCACACAACCCGTCCCCGGCACCCCATCCTGCGCCCCGTGAGATATATAGGCCTTGTGCGACGTGAGATTGCGAGGGCTCCGCAGCTTTGGCTGACATTCAACAAATTCCGGCGCAGCTAATAACGCGCTGGGTTCCATTAAGTCCCCCCATCTGTCTGTCACATCTGCCCGCGCGCGTGCCAAGCTGTTATTAGGAGGCATAACACTCCCCTCCCCGCCCTCCCGCCATTCACTGTCATTCAGTCTTCTCTGAAGGGGAGTCGTGATTGCTTGGCGGGATTCTTCCGAGTCCTGTTCAACGGACAATGGGCAAATGCGTGGCTCGCGGCCCAGAGCATGCACGCGCCATTTTCTCTTCATGAACACACAAAGGCCTGGCGTGTCGCAACTGCCTGCACCCCCTTCCTGTGTGGAAAGCCAATGAAAGAGTGCATGGGTTATTTGCCGATAATCGCCTGAGGCACTCAAAAGAGGAGCCGACCATCCAAATGTCCACATGTTGGTGAAGTGTAGAACTTTGTCTGCAAAATGGCGCCCAGCAGGTAAAAGATACAAGGCCATACGTTCCCAGGCGCATGATTGTAAAATGTGGGATTCGTGAGCAACATAGCCTTGTCGCACAACCCAGTTGTGGATATGTCGAGATCATGGTGTTGGCACAGTCAGTATAGTGTGTCGTGCAACCAGCGACGTCCTTAGCGGCAGCAGCGGCCCAGACAGCAAAACAAACATTTGGCGCTCCCCATGCCCCCGCGTGCCACATGTCATGTGGGTGGGGGGGGAGATTTGTCAATAGGCACCGATGCAAAAGCATCAGCGACCTGTTGTTATTAAATTAAACCTGCTCTCGAGAGCAAGGTGCATTTAATAACAATAGGGCGCCTGCTGGCGCCTTCTCCCACCACCCGAGCTCAGGGGAGACCTTGAAAGACTCCCCGTGAGCTGTCAAGGTGAGGGGCCTAATGGCACCCTGGGCGGTTCCTCTGGCAGGTCTGCCCTAAAGACGGCCCTGTGTGCAACATACACTTCCACCAGCATGATTTGAATAATGTGGACCACAGAAGTTGAACGTCTGGGTGTAGGGTGCAAAATTAAGAAAAGCAATTTTCAACATTGTGTTGGGATTGATATTTTTAGTATGATCCATGGTAGCCCGTAGACCTTCTGCACATGATTGGCTGACAGAAACGAGGAGAACATTTTGAATTGAATACACCGCGGTTTGTAAACATGGTGATCAGAATCGCCTGCAAGGTTTGAATAGCGTTTAATTACGTGTGCATTGCTCCTTATCCAAGCTGGTGGCCCATATTATCTTTCTATGCTCATTTCAAGACTAACTTGCACAGAAATGGCTGGACTCAAGTATTTTCGAAATAAAAAGGTAGGAAAATGATACCTATAGCAGAGTTTAAAGAGATCGACCAGGTTTCCCCAGGCGTGAATCGACCCCATGATCCTGTTCCGTTCCACCATATTCCCAGTAGCCCAGGGTTATTCAACCAGTGGCTCTCCAGTTGCTTTGGGCTACAATTTTTATGATCACTGACCATTGACTATTCTGGCTGGGGCTGATAGGATTTGTACTCTAAAACATCGGGAGAGACAATGGTTTCGGACCCCCCCCGCATTAGCCAAAACCACCAGAGGACATTAGCTGTGTTTCCACATGTGTGTACAATGCCACCATGATGGAGGCCAAACTCCAGGAGGGAGCGGGAGGGTGAGAAAGGCACGCGCACGCACAGAGTCATGTGGCCATCAGAACTGCATTCAGTAGAACTCTTGCTGCCAAGCCACGGGCAAGATGGGGGGTCTGCTGGTGGTACTGCTGGGAACTAGTCAACCCCCTGTTGACATATCTTAATCCGAGGGACCGCAGTCACTACTGCATGCAAGAAGTTGACCCTGGGGAGTATTAATGAGTTCATAGTATTCTCCAGGGTATTCACTCACTGTGGCTTTGCCACTGCACGGTGGGAAAGGTTGCATATGGGAAATACCCCATTGTCATGTGTATCCTTGTTTGAAAGATGGAGATGCACGTGGGATATCAGTGATGCACACAGTGGAGTAACTTTTCTGAAAATGTTGGGGGGGACATGACATCTGAAGAAAAGTTGTCCCCAGCCAAATGAATGGGGACAAAATGGTGTGACGTGAAAGTTGGGGGGGACAAACACCCCTTTTCCCCCCTTAAATTGTGCCCATGTCATGCACATCACTTCTGTACAGGCAGCAACAAGCACATATGGGTCACTAAAGGCCCTTCTGTGCACTGTGCATCGCCACTGTGGGGGTGAGAATGTGAGCAACTGAAAGGCCCGCATTCACACCCCCTTTCAATAGAGGTACACATACGGAGTATAATATCACCTGCTTTTACTACTTGCACCATACTCATGACAAGCTCCTAGAAGACAGCTATCTACCAGCTGCGCCTTATCTGTGGCACAGCTGTCTGCTGCCAAATAGCCAGTGAGTTGCCCTTGTCCTCGCTGTAGTTATATCCCGTCTTGACTAATGCAATTGCATTAAATTGAAACTCCCAATCAAGCTATTTCACTAAGTGTCATTATATTTGGGATATTTGTAGCGCTTGGATATGGCCCGATGGGCATCAGAGAGCTTTATGTAACACAATGAAGGTGGATTGCATCTGCAGCTGTGCGGGTTACAGGTGCATGCTCATCAATTTGCATATAACAAGAGGTTGCAGTGGAGGCGTGAGGGCTGCAGGTATTTGATCGCAGGATATAAACATAAGGTGAGTTAAAGCAGTTGGCCGGGGTCAGGGTTGGGTGGGGAGTGCGGCGAAAAGGGGTTTTGAATGTCTTACTGAACATCAATGAGGAGGTAGAAAGTCTTGGCTGTGAAGTCAAAGTGTTCCAGAATGCAGTAGCATGAGCGGAGAGGGCATGTCTCTTGGTCTTCTTTTTGCCTATCTTCTGGGATCCGATGAGCATTGAAATGGAGCGACAGGTTTGTTCTGCAGGGTGCAGTGCCCCCCATCTGGAAGTGAGCTAGTGGAGATCTACGAGTGTGGGGTGCCACACTGAGCACATTCAGGCAAACCAGCGATTAGACATGCTGGGGGACGAAATACAGCCTTGAGGAGGGTGACGGTTTTCAAACATTCCAGGAAATTCTCAGGAAATGACCATGGCACTCTGTCTTGGGTGGGCTTTCCTTGTCTCCCGATGAAAGGACCCTTGAGTGATTTATGGACAAAGCATTGCAGGCATCATCCTCGGGCAACCTCTCCAATATATCCCTGAATTACCAGTCAACCCAACACCTTTCCTCTTCATCCAAACACATTTTCCCAGGAGAACATCACTAATTTGGTGAAATAATCTAGCACGCTCTATAATGCACTGGGTGTAACTCATAGATGGGTGTGGTTTACTGTCCCCAGTGGGGATGGAGTGTTTAAGGGAGGTGGTTGGATCAGAGGGGCGGAGGGGTGGGTGGCATGATGCAGAAGGAGTCAAAGCATGTGCGCATGCTGGCACTGAGAAAGAGGATATGCTCTGGATTAGTGTTCTGCCACTTTTGGCTCTTTGGATTTATAGGACTACAACTCCCATCATCCCTAGCAACATAGTCAATGGTGAGAGATGATGGGAGTCATATGCAGCTTTCGTCCAGGCAGAGGCGTTGAAACAGCTCTCCTTAACCTCAAGGATTCTCTTTTGCATGTAGTGGTTTACGGTCATGTAGGATTATGGATGCTTAGTGTTCTTTCGGCAGCCTTTGATACCATTGACCATACTGTAATTTGCCAACGCTTTAGGGATGTGACTTTGGCATCTGACTTGGCTGTAGATTGGCTTTCCCCCTTCTTAAGTAATTGCATGTCTCCAGTAAGAGTGGGTCCCTTCACCTCCAATCCTGCATTACTTACATCTGGAGTCCCCCAGGGATCATGCATCTCACCCACTTTATTCAACATCGATATGAAGCCTTTACATGACCTCCTGGAAAATGTGGGTGCAGTGTTTCAAAATTAGGCCGATGATACCCAACTAGTTTCCTGCCTCGACCAAGACCCTGATACCAACATCTTCCACCTTCAAACCATCTTCAAATGAATAGAAACTTGGATGGCTGAAAACTGGTTGGGACTAAAATAATGCAAGACAGAAATCTTGCTGATTGCCTCTTCGTCTGCTCTCTGAACGTCCCTGTTAACTTATCCAGACTTTAGATCAGGTGGCATCACCATTCAGGAACAGACCAAAGTAAAATCTCTAGGTATGATATATTTATATATTTTTTTAAACTTTGTTTTTTTTAACATCTTGAGTATATAACAGGGTGCTCAGGGAACACCTGGCACCAATACATCAGCCAAAAACAATTGTTGATTTTTGTACATTTACCACCCACCCCCCCACCCACCCCTTCCCGCCCCCCCTGGCCCTTACAAATGCCAGGTTTTGAGATTCTGCAGGGTCTTAAAGCTGTGGGAAAAACAACCAATAACCAGTTTGATAACAATCAAACAACTTGGCATTGTGGGGTCGAGTCAAGTGCCATCCAATTAGGAAGAGACCAAGTCCACGAATGGCGTTGGCATCTATACATCACAATCTCATAGAATTACAATCATCATTCAAGAGAACAGCGGTCCATTCCTGTACAAAGGAAGACATGGTATCATTCGATAACGCAGTGAGTTTCTCGTAGATAAAGATTGCCCTTAACTTACTGAGCCATTCCTCCTTGGAGGGAGCCAGGGCACTCTTCCACTTTTGGGCAAGTGCTAACCTTCCCGCCCTCAACATAGCTCCAATGACCTTCGGAAACGCAGACTGTTCGATCTCCAGCATGGGTGTGCCCAGAAGAATTTCCATTGGAAGAAGAGACGGACAGACTCCCACTATATCTTTGATCCAGCTGAGCAGCTTCCGACTTTAGGCTATATTACAAAGCGGCACAACTCTGTGTGATTTTGGAAGCCCAAGGACGTCGGGGCTTAAGGAGAACACATCCAAATCTAGTATAATGCCTATGGGCCTAGGGGACCATGAAATCAGGGGAAATAATGAAATGTTGGGAGTGAGAATAGACCGAGAAGCCACAGTTTATTTGGGCACCTCCATCCCCAGAGACCTGACACAACTCTTTCAATGCAACTTTCCCTCGATCTTGGCTAAGATCCATAGCGATCTCAAACGCTGGGGACCCCTCACTCTCTCTTGGTTCAGGCATATGGTCTCAGTGAAGATGAACATCTTGCCCTGACTTCTCTATCACTTCACAACCCTCCCTGTGGTGATTCCCAAGGCCTTCTTCGAGGCACTGCAATCCCAAATCCACAAATTTATTTGGAATGGTCAGAGAGCAAGAGTCAAATTTTCGACCTTAACTCTCCCAAAGTCATGCATGGGGTTCGGTCTTCCTGACTTTAGGCTATATTACAAAGCGGCACAACTCTGTGTGATGTTGGAGCACATGAGGGACGACCTGGGGACGTATTGGACTTATATCGAAGACATCCACTCGCACCTGAAAAAAGTCAAATATTTATGAGGTTGATTAACCGAGGCAGCGAGCCCTGAATGTTAGTGAGGTACGCTAGGATGTCATCCGCGAACAGCGAGAGTTCAAAGTCGCAGTCGCCACACCTTATCCCCGTGATCTCTTTGTCCGCTCTGACCGCGATGGCCAGGGGCTCCATCGCAAGGGCATACAAAAGTGGAGACATGGGACACCCCTGTCGTGTGCCCCTGGAAAGGGCCAAGGGTGCTGAGGTGCCGCCATTGACCAGTACTCTCTTCGAGGGGCCATTGTATAGTGCCGAGACCCACCCACAGAATCTATCCCCCAGACCCATCTTTCAAAGAACTTTACCCGTATAAGGCCACTCAACGCAGTCAAAGGCCTTTTCTGAGTCTAATAAGAGAAGATAGCCCTCCACCCCCTGCATCGACACTTCATGCATGAGATCCAGGGACTTACGCACATTATCTGCTCCCTGCCGGCCCGAAATAAAGCCCACCTGATCTCCATGCACTAGAAGTGGGAGAGGTTTCGCCAATCTGTTTGCCAAAAGTTTAGCCAAGATTTTAACGTCTGTGTTGAGAAGGGAAATAGGCCGGTATGATTGGCACTGGGAGGGGTCCTTTTGTTCCTTGGGGACAACCACTATAAGAGCAGACATCATGGTGGGAGGGAGAGAGCCCAGTTCCAACAAAGCATTAAACATTTTGGCCATAAATGGAGCCAGCGTGGACTGGTAAATTTTGTAAAACATGACTGTATATCCATCGTCCACCGGGGCCGTGCCACTCTTCAAAGAGGATATAGTATCTATTATCTCCTGAGGGGTGATGGGAAGCTCAAGTGGGTCTGCTTTATCCAGGAGAAGTCGAGGAATGGGGAGGGAATCCAAGAAGTTGTCCACCTCGGATCCGTCCCCAGCGTAATCGGAGCTATAAGGTGTTCATAGTATTGCCTGAACTGCTCAGCTATCTTACTATCGCTTAGGACCGTCACGCCTTCGGGAGAGCGAATGGAATTCACCCTCCTACTATTTCTGAGCTCCCGTAACTTCCAAGCCAAAACCTTGTCTGCTTTTTCTCCCTTCTCCATATATTTCTGTTTCAAGAAAGAAAGCTTCCGCTCCGTCTGCCCCACCAGGAGGCCTGCCAGCTTGGAACGCAGCCCTTGTAGTTCCTCCCACTTCCCAGGGAGCATTTGAGTTTTCAATTTCCCCTCCAGTTGGATAGCCTCTATCTGTTCTCTCAGCTTTTTCTCCTCATAACCCCTCTCCTTCTTTTTCCTCGAACCTATCTCTATAAGTGTACCCCTAATGGCTGCCTTTAGGTATGATATTTGACTCTACTCTCTCGATGCTACCTCAAATAAAGCTTACATTGAAGAATACTACCTAGACAGATTAGGCCCCTACTCTCTCAGGATCACTGCAACATGCTGGCATCTCCTCTGATCGGTACTACACTGGACTATTGCCAAGGTCGAATTAAGGCTTAATATTGTCTCTGGCACCAATAAAAAAAAGTGGCCCAGAGTTGCAAATGACAATTCATTCTTTTTGCGACAGACTGTTTGAGTAGTACCCAAGGAGGAATTTTTTGAAAATGTGATGGAAATTGTGCATTTTAAAGAATATTTATTCAGCAACATTGGTCGTAACTGCGAGCTGTATGTTGAAGTAACTTAACAAACTGGCCCACAAGGACCAAAAAAGTGGCCCACTCTGACCAAAAAAAATGAGCCCACAATAGCATTTTGCGTCTTTTGTTCAGGTATTGCTCTATTTCCCTATAGGCCCGTCTGAGCCTGACTGCTGCAATACATTAAATGCATAGCGTCCTCTCTATCGGAGATTAACCGACCTCAGATTTTGCAGAACTCCTTGCCAGGATGGTCGCTAGCACCCCGAGATATGCTCATATTACCCTTGACCTCCATAAACTATATCGGCGGCCTATCAAGAGCAGCATTTCTTTCAATCTCTTGACGTTAGCACACAAGGCTCTCTATGGATCCGCCCCCTACTATATTAAGCAAAGAAACAAATGGCGAACGTCTACCCGTCCATCGCGGGCACCCACCTCTCACCATATGTTCTTTCCTTGTTTCAAATGATCTAGAGCACTTGGACGATCTTGCGGTGTATTGACTTCTAAACTGTGGAACCATCTCCCGGTAGAGCTCTGCAAGTCTGACAATCTTCGATCATTTCGCAAGAAGCTGAAAACACTTTTATTCAAAATGTAGGGCTATCCTCGGCTCCCTTGTTCTGCCTACTTCCCCTTACTTGCGGTAGAGCGCTGTGAAACCTTCTTTGATAGTAGTGCCTCATCAATATAGAAAATAGAAATAGAAAAATAGTCAAAAGCATCTGAAGATCTGAAGAGCCACAGGTTGCGAACCCCTGCACTGCGTTCACAGACCGACGTGCCTGGCTATGCATAATAACCATCCCTGCCTGTAAGACAGCAGGAGCACTGTCCACAAGCAAACCCCAAATGAATAGTTTCAAATGTGTATTCAGAGTGCAACACTTTTCAATGTGGGCTATACTTTTCGTATTAGCATAATTGACCTAAAAACATTTGACCTAATACATTTGATCGAATTTCTTTGACCTTTTTTTGGTCAAATTTAATTAAATATAATATGGGGGTGGATAAGGGTATAGATTAGGAGGAGGGGATGTGGGGAGGGAGTCCTATGGAACTCCACGGAAATGGGAACTTGCCGTTCCGCTGCCACCTGTAATACCCCAGTATTACCGGGATATCGGGCGGGGGAAACGGTAAGCCGAGGTTGCCGGTAGGCCGCCGGTTGCACTGGTGACCTAGCGGCAGCATTGTACTGAGGGCATATATGTCAGACATACTGAAAACAATATGAAGGTGAAGAAGTTCATGGAGGATGGAGTGCAAGGGGGGATACTTAAAGGCCTCATTGAAGACATATGTGGAAGATTCCCCTTGACCTGCAGCTATTAGAAGGGCTTGCATGTGACCAGGTGTCCGCATGGCTATGATCCAGCACTTAAGAGGCATCTACCAAATTAGCATGGCAGTGCCACCCATTACACCCCCTCCATGTAGTAGCCAAAACACTGAGTGATTCTTTTCTGAACATCTCAAGTTCTTGTGGCTGCGGCGAAAGAGGGCATTCGCCCAAATGTTTATCATGATCACCGTCGCGCACCAATTACTTCCTAAAGCAGAATTATTGAATGTACTGAGTAATTTTTCTTTACCTGATCATTGGGGTCTGTAACCTTTGTCTCTCCTGATGTGCACAACATCCCCCATTAGCCCTACCCAGCATAGTCAATGGTGAGGGATTATGGGAGTTGTGGTCCCGAACATTTAGAGAGCAGCAGGTTATCTGATTGTACTAGCATTCTTCCCCTTAGCTGGATAGGGGTCCTTGCCCCAAGGTCTAACTGGACCCTATTTCTCAGCTGGACCGAGAGCCTTCCATCTGATCCACTGGAACTATTCCACTTGACTGTAAGGAGGGAAGTGGGTCATGTTACGGCGGCCATTTTACAGCGGTGGCACTTTTGCAGGCATTAGCCCAGGCAGGGGTTCCAGGACAGATTAATGTAGGGTTGGGGGATGGACAGGAATACATGAGGAGTGCCACAACATGGAAAAACAGTGTGACGAGGGCTGAAAAGGAAGAAGAAAAATAGGAATCAGAGGGGTGTCCACCATCTATTGTTGTGTCCAAGGGAGTGTGCCCCATTCACCAAAAAGAAAATGGAAAAGTACAGGACTCCCCCAAACTTAGGAAAATGAGCTCTCCTAGGAGCTGCTGGATCCATGACATGGAAGAGCCCTGTGTGTGGAGAGAGTCGACACAATGGATTGTCAGGGGGCGGGCAGGGCAGAGTCAAGGTGCCAAGCGTGGAGAAGAGGTCACGGAGAAGCTAGAACTGATTGGACAAGAAGAGCAAGGAAGGAATGGACACATCCACAGGATGGATGCCAGAGCAATGCTCCTGGTGCTATTAACCTTCTTGCCAACATGACCCATTCCAATGAGTAGGTGCTTATCCAGTCCTGTTTTTTTTCTTTGCATTCCTGGATTTGTAGTTTCCAAAGTCCCATTATAAAACTGGCACTACAAGTCCCAGAATGCAGAGAAAAACCAGGACTGGATAAGCACCTACAGATTGGAATAAGTTGTGTTGGCAAGTATGGGACCAACCTGAAGACATTTCAACAAAATGAGCGATGGCATGTGCCAATGTGCATGCATGTCGGTGACACAGGCTTCTGCAAGGAAGTGTCACGGGTATTCACCAGTGGGAATACATGCAAGTACAGGTAGAAGGTGCCTTCACAAATGTTAGGCAAACACCAAGGGTCCCATAGCAAAGACCACAATACGCTTAACCCAGCTGTACTCCGAGTTCCACAGTGAGGACCAGAGCACACTGTGCGATCCCTCAAACACACCCGACTACTTCTGGGAAGCTAATATCCTCCGGTCACCTTTGATTGCCGCCTCTTTAATCTTCGCCCTTTCTTGAAACAATGCTGGGCAACAGTGCTTGGTCCTCCAACTCCAGCGAAAGTCTTGCCTGCGTTCCAGAATCTGGAGGCGTGCAACATAACGGCACAGGAGTAGCCAGGATTGTCTAACAAGGGGGGCCTGCAGCTAATGTAGTTGGGCCCACCGCAGTGACATTAACATCTTGCCCGCTCAGGCCTTACCCCTTCTACGCCTCTGCATAGTGGTGATTAGGGCCACCTTCCGGGCCAGAAAGCGTGCAAGAAAAACTCTAGAACAAAGAGACAATAGGTCGTGGAAAAAGGAAATCCAGCTTTTGGGGTTCTCTCTAACGTATGGCCCCTCTTGATTGAAGGTAATAAAGTTGTCTGAGCACAGCGAGCAGAGTCAGAGAACCACATCTCCACCTCACTGAGGCCCGACTAGTCCGAAACATGTGTCTGGGGTTGTTGTTGGTACCCTTCTTCAAAGGAGGATTGCCATAGTATTTCGGTGCTGGACTGCTCAAGTGGGTGTGACAAAGACTGATATGCAAATAAGTATTCCTCCTTTATGAAAGGTACAGTGAGTTAAAACATGTGGCTGTGGACTCGGAGTGGGTGCATTACCACAGAACAGTTTATCATGCTGTGTTGTTTCTTGCAGTGGGGCGCCCTGACCTCTTTTTGTATGTCTAAGGAACTTGGGGTTGGTCACCCTAAGATATCCAGCTTTATCTAAACGTGGACCCCTTACTCACTGTGCTCAGAGAAGCACAGCTCTACCTCACTGATGAGGCCCTACTAGGTCGAAACACCTGTGCGGGGTTGCTGTTGGTACTCTTGACCAAGGGGGATTGCCATAGCATGTCGGTGCTGGACTGCTCAAGTGGGCAGGGCAAAGACTGATATGCAAATAGATATTCCTGCTTTGTGAAAGGTACAGTGAGCTAAAACATGTGGCTACAGACTTTGAGTGGGTACTGTTGTGAAAGGCAAAAGGGGACACTCACTTTAAGATAGGGACTCTGGGAAGGGAGGGCATGTGGAAGGAAGGAGGAAGCGGCGGGGGAACGGGAGGGCAGTTAGTTACGTGTAGAGGAAGAATAAAGGAAGTTAACCCAACATTGGCTCTGTGTCTTCATGGCCCAGGGCCCATTAGCCGATAAAACAACTGGCGACAAGATGAGAAAATGAGACTCACGCAGTGCGCATGCAGGCTGAGAGAGATTGGATTGCAAGCGCTGACATCGCGGAGGAGTATGGAGGCTGGCTGAATGCAGGAGAAACCGCCCGCTGTGGCTGTGACGCAGCAGGAGACCGGTGAATGAGTGAAAAGGGGATAAGGCTGAGGCTCAAGTAGCCGCAGCAAGCAAGGAAGTGGTGACGCCGCAGCGGGGAAGAAGCCCGACCTGCCATCTGCTGGACACGGCCCAAATGGAAGCCTCCAGCTCCATAGACGTAAGGTACTGGAGTGGGGGCAACAGTGAGGGAGGAACAAGGCCCTCAATAACGCCTGAAAAGATGCAGAGGTGCACAAGCTTGGGGGTAGGGGCACACTACAAACTCCTCAGGCGTATTACTTTCTGCCAGAGGAACGTGCAAAGTAAGCTAGCACAGAGACAGGGACACCGGCAATTGGTTCCAGGGCCCGCTCCCACAGGTCCTTACCACAATGGGCAGCCAGAGACATTGAGGTGGCACAAGGAGATGGCGGTACCAAGGGGAGGTGCCAGAGACACATAGCAGAGAAAAAGTCACATAGATGCCTAAGGCGCCTGAGGCAACAGCACAATGATGGATAATGCACAGGCGGGCACAGGGGTGCCAGTGGCGGCAGGAGCACTGGTTCCCAATCAGCTCTCCACAATGGCACGAGCCACATTCGTGAGGAAACCAGACCATTGTCTTTACAACCCCAGCATGACCAGGGCCAAAGATGGGAGGAGTGGATGGAGGAGTTTGAGGATTTTATTAAAGCGCTAAGAGATCAAAGTTCACCCAACATCACCGACATCTTCAGGGATCTGGTGGGGAAGGAAATAAAAAGCATTGTAAAGACAATTCCCCTACAGGGGATAACGACGTACCCCATGCTGGTGACTGCTGTCAACAGGATATTGGTGATACTTCCTAACAGCTACTACGAAAGATACTAATTTAACCAGTGTGTACAGCTCTCTCATGAGACCACCGGGGAGTTTGTGCTCAGGCTCCAGAAGAAGATTAACCACTGAGAACTTTTCAGGCAACAAAGCCATTCATCAACGCATTATTGAAGGATGTACATTGTCAGTTTTTAGGAAACGCCTATTAAAAAAAAAACACTATCACTCCCAGAAATCATGGATTTGGCAAGAGTGTATGATGAGTGGATGTCCAAGCAACCACCATGGAGGGCCTGAAGAGACCAGAAATGGTGGCAGCCATGCAAACGGCGCTGTCAGGCGGTGGGGGAAACCAGATTGCACCGGAAGAGCCAACAAACCCATCCCAGGACAAAAATACAGAGGAGAAAAACAATGCTACCAATGTGGCTTTGAATTTCCACAACGAGGACAATACCCGGCTTTGGGACAGATGTGTATGAGGTGCGGCCGGGGGAGAACCACTTTCATGCTGTGTGCAAGGAAAAGATTGCACTCCTCCCAGCATATCAGAACCCAGGTTCGTGAAGCCTGGATGGACTCCCCGAACAGCCACGGGCCTTAGGCAAAAGAATGTACTCTGGACACAGTTACACACGCCTTCTGACGGAACGGGCTGCACTCCCGCGGCCAGGACAGGCAAGGTATGTGAGATCAATGGAAGATCTTTCCATGCAGTCACCACAGATGTTTCAAGAGGAGCAGGAGCACCACTTGGCGCTCAGCCAGACACTGATTTGCCACCACGACCAGGACGACATGAGCTACACGAGAGATCCATTTGAAAACCCCATGCCGGGACAAGGAGGAGAGGCATAAGCACAAGACGAATATGGACACATGGATTGATACAGCAGAGAATATGTGCACCTCATCAGCGAAGAGGATGACAATGGGACCGCCTCGAGGGTGACCATTCAAATAGGAAACCTTACCAGTTGATCGTGGATACGGGACCCACTGTCAATGTCCTGGATGAGATCATCCACCAGCTAATCAAGGAATTATATCCTTTACAACAATTTCAAACAAGGGTCTTCCAGTGGGGAGCAGTGTCACCCCTCCCACCCAAAGGCCAATTCCAGTGCGAATTACACCACAAAGGGCAGGTGGTACCTGCCACTATCCATGTGATACAGAGCCTGGCGACTGGTCGATGCCTCCTTAGTTACCACACTGTGAGAGCTCTTGCTCTCATCGACATCAGGTATGACCAGTGAGAGATAGTCTCAGGGTTCCTGCCGAAAGGAAAGGAAGTGAACCAAATGACAAAGGAACTGAATCAAATGACACATGGTGAAATGACGATGGAGCACATTTAAGCCTCGTTCCCGGTGTTATTCGAAGGGGTTGGAATGCTTAAGGGCACTGTGATCACCCTGCACGTGGCCCCAACAGTGCCCTAGTTCCTCAGCACCCTCGCTGAGTGGGGTTTCACCTACAGACACAAGTTTCCGAAAGAACTTCAACTGCTTATGGACAACAAGATAATTGAAAGAGTCAATAGATTGACGCCATGGGTGTCCCCCTTGTCATTGTCCCTAAGGACAGTGGTCGCCTGCGACTCTGCGTAGACATGCACATTTCAAATATGGCAATACAACGAGGATGGCACCCTGGCCCCAATATTGAGGATACGATCATTTGCCTAAATCAGGCAGTGCGCTTCTTGAAACTTGACCTCAACCCGGGTTACCATCAGCTGGTACTCCACTCGGACTCAAGATCAATCACAAACTTTGCCACTCATAAGGGACTTTTTTGCTACAAGCGATTGAACTTTGGGATATCTTCCACGGTTGAGATATCCAAGAGACAATCCACTGCTTGATATGGCCTGTGATAGCCGCATTCAATTACAGCGATGATATCCTGGTTTTCGGTAAAACCCAGGCTCAACATGATAGCACGCTAATGCAAATTTGTCAGATACTGTAGTCGGCAGGCCTCACTCTGAATACAGAGAAGTGCGAGATCAATAAGCCCAGGCTGAAATTTTTTCTGACACATCTTTTCAAGCACCGGAATGACAGCAGACCCGGACAAGATAGAAGCCATAGTCCAAACTGGACATCTAGGAACTAAGATCGGTCCTAGGCATGGTGGGGTACTGTGCGCGCTTCCTCCCCAGCTACGCAGCGCACACAGACCCGCTGAGGTTTCTACTAAAGAAGGATGCTGCATTGCCTGTCGACGGCTGAGTGTGATGGAGCATTCCAAACCATCAAGAAGGAGCTAGCAAACGACCGCAGACTGGCCTACTTCGACCCGACATGGGAAACTGAAATCACTGTAGGCTCCAGCCCAGTGGGCCTGGGAGCCATCAGAGCCCAGAGTGCATCCCCACAATCCTGCAAGCAGCGCGTTGTTGCCTATGCCAGCCAAGCCCTGTCACCTACAGAGAGAGCATACTTGCAAGCAGAGAGGGAAAGCCTTGCGGCAACGTGGGCGTGTGAAAAGTTCCTCCACTTCATCATTGGCCGCAGATTTACCCTTGTCACAAACCATCAGGTGCTGCTGACACTGTTCAGCAAACCCCCAAAACGAACATGCCCCCACATATAGAACAATGGGGCATCAGACTACAGGAATATGATTTTCAAATAATTCACAAACGTGGGAAAGGGGTGCAAATCCTGCAGATTATCTGTCCAGATATCCAGTGGGTCATACAAAGGACACCCTTAAAGAAGAAGCAGAGCACTACATCCAATACCTATCAGAAAATACATTACCCCCAACCCTCATGGTAACGATGTTCACTGACAAAAGCAGGGTGGACCCCACCATCAAGGCCACAATACGGCCCACCAATGCCAACAAGTGGAGAGACACCAAATGAGAATTGGACCACGATGAAGGATTAGACATGAAAGAAATAGAGGCAATGGCCAGAATACAAAGGGAACTAGCCACGACTGAGGAAGGGCTATTACTGCGGGGAAACCACTCAGTAGTACCAAAGACATTACGGAAAACGGTGGTCAACCTAGCTTATGAAGGTCACAGAGTACTAGCGAACACCAAGAAAATACTCAGAAACCAAGTCTAGTTCCAGTACCTGGATGCTGTAGTAGAGGACATACTCACACACTGCTCAGCATGTCAAAGGGGGGCGGCCACCACGAGCCCAACCCCCCTCAGTATGGTCCCACTCCCAAAGGGTCTATGGCAAAGAGTGGCAGTAGATTTCTATGGACCTGTGAAAGAAGGAGGTCATCTTCTCGTGCCCATGGATGAATACTCACGCTTCCCAAAAAGTAAAGCTAGTGCAGTCTACTACGTTCCACAACGTGGTGGGCATCCTGAATGAACTATTCAGTGAATGGGATGTACCGAATACAGTAAAAACGGACAACGACCCCCATTCCAAGTATATGACATCAAGAAGTTTGCAGTGCACCTAGGCGTCACCCACCAGAAAATCACACCACTCTGGCCACAGGCGAATTGAATGGTAGAGGGCTTCATGGCCACCATCAAGAAGACTGGTCAGAAAGCACGGATAGACCAAATGCCATTCCCTCAAACCTTATGCCAAATGTTGAGGAGCTTTTGGAACACTCCACAAGAGGCCACAGGGAAGACTCCAACTGAAATAATAATCTGATACAAGGCTACTACAGTTTGAAGAAAACGCAGAGGAATAAGATGCCGAAATCAGCGTAGAAGAGAAAGGCAAAGAGGTGGGTTGACCAACGGACCCACGGAGAGCAGCCAAAGAGTCAGCAATCCCAGTGGCAGTTCAAGCGCGGGTACAGCAGAGGCAACAGAAGAAAACAGACACCCAGTATGACCCCGAGCCCTTCCAAGTGGTGGAGGTGAAAGGCTCCATGATCACTGCATCAAGAAAAGGACAAAACATAACCAGGAACGCTTCTTTTTTTCCACAAGCTATGTGCCATGGAAGAAGAGGATGAGGACTGGGAGTCAGCCGAGGAGCTAGAAGGAACTGCGAAGCCCCCAGGAGAACCACTGGCGAAACAAGGAGGTGTTACTCATATGCTGATGACACTCAGATCCTGATCGGATTAGATCTTGATCAGACTGAGATGTCGTTGCGTCTGAGGGAATGTCAGACAGCTGTGGGAGATTGGCTGAATCGCAACTGGCTGAAGTTGAATGGGGACAAGACTGAGGTGCTGGGGGTAGGATACCCTCCCGACCCTTCACTTTGGGTCTCTTCCTTGTGGCCTGCTTCCTTGGGTCCCCTCCTGGTCCCGGCCGATAAGGTGAGGAATTTGGGGGTAATATTCTCAGCTACTATCTCTATGGAGTCCCAGGTTGCCGCTGTTTGTAAAGCAGGGCATTACCATCTATGTATTCTTAGGAAGGTTCTTCCTCTAATCCCTGTTCATTTCCATCCTCCTTTTATGGCTGCAATTGTGCTCAGTCGTTTAGACTACTGTAACTCCCTCTATTTATCTCAACCGAAGGGTCTTATCCAGCGGCTCCAACGGCTGCAGAACATGGTTGCTCGGGTTGCCACGGGCTCTCCTTACGGTGCCCACATATCTCCAGTCTTGCAGTCCCTGCACTGGTTACCCGTTGCCCAGCACATTGTTTTTTTAAACTTTATGTCTGGTACACTACACTCTTCTGTCCCAAGGGGCTGAATATCTTTGAACCAAGTTTTCTCAGTACTTTCCTACGCGGTCTCTGCGCTCGGCAACAGCTGGTTCACTTGCCGTTCCTGTGTTTCAGCGCTCCCGTTGTGGTGTGCATGCTTTTTCTGTTGTTGCTCCCAGACTTTGGAATGGTTTGCCGTTGCACCTGAAAAATCTGGAAACCCACCCTGCCTTCAAAAAGGCACTAAAACTCATCTGTTCTAACCTTTTGGTTGTCGTAACTCAGATCTTTCCCTCTCGCAGCGCCATGATACCTTTGGCGAACGAGCGCTTTACAAATATGCTTAACATAACATAACAGGACTCAAACCCGGCAGAAGAGGATGGAAGAGAAGACGACAAGGAGAGTAATCCAGAAGACCACACCGAACTATTCGGAAGCCCTTGCAGCTCATTGAACAGATATGAGGGATGAAGCACCATGATAAGTGGGGGGGGGATGTTGTGAAGGGGAAAAAGGGACGCTATCACTTTAAGAGAGGGACTCTGGGAAGGGAGGGCACATGTGAGGAGGGAGGAAGGGGCAGAGGAATGGGATGAAGATAGTTATGTGTAGAGAAAGAATAAAGGAGGTTAACCTGACATTGGCTCTGTGTCTTCATGGCCCAGGGCCCGTTAGACGATAAAACAGGTACATTCCTCAGAACAGGTTTTCATGCCATGTTCTTTCATGCAGAGGGGCTCCCTGAACTCTTTTTGCTCTGCGTACATGTGCCTGCACCTGGGGGTCACCTGGTTGATTGGTTTTGTCGTCCAAAACATCTGGAGATCCAAAGGTTGTTTACCCCTGGTGTAGGATGGGACCATCTCCATTCTGTGCAAACCCTATTTGATGCCCAGGAAATGGCTGTCCACTATCAATGCCTTACCTGATGCACAGGAAGTGTCCATCCATTATCTGTGACAGTACTATCTGATGCCCAGGAAATGGCCGTCCACTATCTATGAATGCCTAACCTCACGCCCAAGACGTGTCTGTCCATTATCTGTGCCAGCCCTATCTGATGACCAGGAAATGGCTGTCCACTATCTTTTGACACCCTATATAATGCCCAGGAAATGGCTGCCATTATCTGTGCCAGCCCTATCTGATGCCCAGGCAATGGCTGTCCACTATCTATCAATGCCTTATCTGATGCCCAAGACGTGTCTGTCCATGATCTGTGACATCCTATCTGATGCCCATGAAATGGTTGCCCCATTTTCTTTGCCAGTCCTATCTGATGCCCAGGAAATGGATGGCCATGATTTGTGAAAACCCTATATGGTGCCCAGGACGTGTCCGTCAATGCACTATGGAAATCCTATCTGATGCCCATGGCATGTCTGTCCATGACCTGTGTCAATCCTATCTGATGCCCAGGAAATAGCTGGCAATGATCGCACAAGCCCAATTTGATGCCCAGGAGCTGTGAGTTCATGATCTTTGGAAACTCTATTGAAGCCCAGGATTTGTCCTTGCATGTGCAATGGAAGTCCTATCTGATGCCCAGGAAACGGCTGTCCATGATCTATGGAACCTTTATCTGATGCCCAGGACGTGGCTATGCGCGATCATTGGCAGCCCTACCTGATGCAAAGGGCTTGTCCCTCTATGACCTGAGGACCAGGATGTGTTTGTCCATGCCCTCTGGAAAAGTAGTATATGTTGCCCAGGGCGTGGCTATCCTTGATCTGTCGCAGGCCAATCTGATGCCCAGGAAATGGCTCTCCACGGTCTGTGGAAGTTCTATGTGTCGCACAAAACATGGGCGGCCACGTCCTCATGGCACATGCTCAGGGATGTCATTTGGGAGTCACCAGGAGTCACAGCTGCAACACATGTTGTCTCCCTTGCTACCCCTATGGTCTCCCTTGCTACCCCTGTAAACAAAAAAAAAAGATTTTCTTTTTTTAAATGGAAGCTCCTGGGCACTGGAGTAGCGGGGGCCCTGCCACACCAGGTCTGGGGGATCATGGCTTGCAGCGCGAGAAGGAAGTGCTCAGTAGGGTGAGCTGACCATAACATGTGACACGTGTCTCATGCCACGTTCAGCTCCAACCCCTTCTCCTCCGGCTTCCTTGCGGCTCATACACAGGAACCAGGAAGCTCTGCCAGCTTCCTGGTTCCTGTTTGTGAGCGGCACAGAGGAGCCGAGGATGGCATGGAGTGATAGACCGAAGCTGCAAAAACAGGTAAGACAGCTTTTTTTTAAAATGTGATGTGTATTTTGCATGTGTGAAGTGCGTGCATGTGCTATGGGTCAGTGAGTGTTGGGTGAATGAGATGAAATATGCCAATGTGTGTATTTGAATGTTCTGGGTAGGTAGGTGGGCGGATGTGTGCCTGTGCGGAGAATGCAGTGAGACTGGATGTAAGAGAAGGTGGATGAGTGAGTAGGAATGTGATAGTGTGTGCCTGAATGTTATAGCAGGGAACAGGAGTGTTAGACGCATCTGAAGGTCATGGGCCATCACTTTCCGTGATGTCATTTGGGGGCAGGGGCAGATAACATCACTTCCGGTGATGTCCCCAGAGGCCAAGGGTCGTGTGATGTCCCTTCCGCTACCCTTGGCATTTTGGTGACATGACGTCCCTGCACATGCTATACTTGCAGGAGCCGCAGTGGAGCAGCCTTTTCTGCCATTCTTAAGCAGAACACTGCCAGTGAGGGGCTGCCGCCTGAGGGTTTGTGTATAACGGCCCCATCAATAAACAGAAACTAGAAACCCCACAACTGCAGATTAGAAGTGGGCTAGCTGGCTGCTACAGTCTCTCAGGAAATTAATTCTGCCGGTGAGAAAGTAATTAGACGCGGGGAACTGTCAACACCGTTATTAACCTTGCAGTCATTGCTGCATTTGGAGAGAAAATCCGAGGGAACAAACTGTTCGTCCTCTTGCAGGGCTGGGAAGCTGCTTTGTGCGACTACCCAGGGTGGAGTGAGAGTTGAGCGGAACCCGGGGGAAGGGAGAGGGTGGCCGAGAGAGGGGTGGTGAAGGTGGCGAAGAAGCAGAGGCCGAACAAGAGAAAAGAAAGGCGTGGGAGACAGAGACAGGAGATAAAGGGGAACACACAGGGTCCCCTGCAGTGCTGCCTTTCACAATTGCATGCTGATGTATTTTGATTTCTTATATGGCCCTGTAACACGTGCAGGAAATTGGATGGCTTTGCCAAGATCTGGAATCCAGCAAAAATTGTCTCTCTGGAACCCGGGGTCCAGGGAAACCAAGAGCCCACGCCAGAGCTGCCACCAACACAGCCCTGACAACAAGCAGTGGCATGCAGCGCTCAGAGACTAACACCAACTTCAGAAAAGTTCTGCGCTGTTTTGTATTTTTTGTTTTCTTTTCCCTTGAATTTGTGAGTTGGTCATTTGGAGAGACTATTGTGTGTGGTGGGTCCCTTACGATATGTGACAGTTCAGTAATTGGAAATGGGAGGGCTGCATAACGCTTGGTGCAGTGTGAAACAATGACTACAAGCAGGTGATTGTGGTGTGCATTTCCTTTCACTTCAATGTTTTCAATGTTAATACCACATTTACACAACCATAAGATTTTTTTCTCACATAAATTTGCATGCATGTAATTTAAGGGTTTCATTCAGGATAGTGATTCTGAAGCTACTGTCATACACTTTTTGCTCATCATCCAGGTAGATATCCGACAAGTAAAGCGGAGGCCTGTGACGTGTGAGGATTAGGGCTGATTTAACCTTTCATTCTTCCAAGATCAATAAACCCAGCAACATTATATTGAGGCAATATGCCCTGAGGACGTGGACCGACCCTGTCAGCAACAGCCCACTGCCCAAGCTAAGGGCCCAAGCAAAGCAAGTGTCCCTTGACAAGGGCGATGGTGCCATCACCGACAGGGTTGGTCCACTGCCGATGAGCATATCGCCATTAGCATCCGTGCAGTGCTAATTGTGGGTTTTTTAAATAAAAAAAAACAGAAACTTTCCGCTCCCTTACCCCTCAACTCTGAGCACCTACTCGGGTGCTAAGAGTCTGTTTAAAAAATTAAAAAATAAATGTACCTTTGCTGCGCAGACCAGAGTTGCGCAGTATCAGTCATGAAGTCCGTTTTCAATGTTGATGACGTCCACTGTTATCAACAATGAAACTACACGGGTACTAGGAGGTGAGGGGCTAAGGGTAGCGGGGAAAGGAAGGGGGCGCTGGCCAGTGAGGGTGCTTGGAACGTGGGCTGTATTTTATGGTACAAGACTGCATTCAGAGCAGCCTGGGTAGCCAGCGCCCCCTGTAGGGTGCTAATGGATAATACAAGCACTGGTCAATGCAGCACTTAGAAGAGGGGGGACTCCAGCATGAGCTGCTACATAAGAACACACGCTTGATATAATAATTATAACTATTAAGGTATGCTCAGGTTGGTTTATTATATTAATAATACAATTAATAATAATAATAATAATAATAATAATAATAATAATAATAATAATAATATCATCTTTATTTCAGAATGAAAATGTTCCAAAAAAGAATACAATACATTTCATCCACTACAATTTTAACGAACCAACAATAAAAATACAATACAAAATGAGTATGTCATGTCTTACAAAAAAAGAGTACTGCAGTTCTTATTAAACAGGTTAGAAACTCATTAAAGTACAACACTTATATAATACAAGTCAAAAGCTCCTTATACCAAGTTCGACAGGAGCAACAAGAGTAACATTGTGTGCTTTTTTAATAGATTCTAAATCTGATTTTCACTTGGTGTCCTGAAAAAAACTGTGGTTAAAAATAGTCTCATCTTGACACAGAAGGCCTTTTGGCAATTACTAGGACCCTGCGTTGACGCCTCATTGCAAGTGAGGGTTTCCTAAAATGGAAAATTGAGAAAGCCATTTGACACCACCAGGGGGGTAATACAAGGCGGCCTTCTGGCCCTGTTACTTGTTTCATTCTTTGGTGTCTGTGGATGTTTCTACAATTGAGGGAATTCCAGTCCCAGGTTGGTTGTACGCCAATGAATCGAACCGTAGGTGCCACAAAATCAAAGATAATGGCATTTGGGAGGCATCAGAAGAAAGGAAACCTGAACCGGCTATTGCTGGTAACTGAAATCCCGGAAGAAGTTAAGGAGCTCCCCTACCTTGGAGCTCACATCAATAACTATCTGTTGGCCAAACCCCAAATCAGCACAGCGATATCAAAATTAGAGCTGGCTTTTAGTGCACATGTCAAGCTGTGTTTATTTATTTATTTATTTATTTATTTATTTATTTATTTATTTATTTGTAATTATGTATTTATTTGTATTTATTTGTTCAGTTATTTGTTTTATATACAGGGAGGAGCAATGCTCTTTTGATCACAAAAGAAAGAACATTAGATAAGGAATCAGATTAGAAGGAAAGCCGTGAGCTTCTTACAATGGTGTGAGTTTGAGGGACATTCTGAGCAGTCTTGTGGAGGGGAGTCAATGGAACAGTCACTGGGGACAATACATGGGTGAACCTACAAAGATTAAGGACTTAAGCTTTCCTCTCCTCTTGCAGCATTAGATCCAGCACAGCCACTGGGCTTCAAAGTGACCAGACCCATGAAAAAAGTGACAGTGGCTGCTTTTTCCTCCTCCTCCTACTCTCCTCCATCTACTCCTGCGGCTGACTCCCACCCTGACACAGCCCTCCCTAACTTCAATCCCTCTATCTCCAACACTCTTGATACTCTCGTCCATGAGGGTCTGACTAAAGCCTTCCAAAAAGTGCAACTCTTAGTGCGACCCCGACCGGGCTGCCCTTAAATGCAAGTAAAGGGCATCTGAGCAGGAATGCAATGCGTCGGGCGAACCATCCGACAAACTGTTCTGCCACCTCCTTCAAAGGCATTATCGACTCTGCATCCGCACCAAGAAAACAGTTTTTATTCAAGCCTGCATCTCTGCGGCATCAAACAACACGGCCACACTTTTCAAGGTCTGCAAGGAGCCGGCCAATCATGCAGCTGCATCTTCTTCTGTCACACGCAACCAGGATCTTTGTTCGCCCCTGGCTGCACACTTCACCGCAAAAACCCAAAGCATCCTTTCCACCATCTCTTCCACACCACAGCATACACCAACACCGGAGCCTCCCTTGCCCCCCGCTCCCTCACTTACCCTCTCTTCTCTCTCACCCCCCACACCGGATGAGGTTCCCAGAGAGGTCCGATCTATGAAGGATTCATCCAACCAGGTGGACCCCTGCCCCTCAAAAACCATTAAAGACAATGTCGACTCCCTCGCCCCAGCCTTGGCTGATCTCTGCAATCTCTCTTTCTCCACTGGAGTTTTTCAAACTGCACTGAAGTACTCCCTCGTGCACCCTCTGCTAAAAAAAACCTCTGCCAACCCCTCCATCCATTCTGGCAAACTACCACCCTATCTCCATCACTCCCTTCCTGGGCAAAGTCCTGAAGAAACTGGCGCTCTGAAACTTGAAGCGCTTTGAAACACATTGTGTATAGGCGCTATATAAATAAACTATCATATCATATTGTATCATATCTATCTCTCAACCGACCCGACACACTGAATCCATTGGTTGCTTCCATGACCATCAATCTGGCTTTCGAGCATCCAGAGGCACAGAAACTGCTCTTCTGAACACCATTGAAGACCTGCTCTCAAATCTTGACACTAACAACCCATCTATCCTCATTCTCCTTGATCTCTCCTCTGCCTTTGACACAGTTAACCACAACATGCTGATCGCACGTCTCTGTGACACTCTGTTAATCACAGGTCAGGCTCTGGCAGGGTTAACCTCCTTCCTTTCCGACCGCCCATCCCAAGTGGAACTTGGATACTTTCACTCGACTATCACTCTCTCAACCTGTGACGTTCCCAGGGATCTAACCGATCCCTCTGGTTCTTCAATGTCTATATGGCTGCCCTGGCATGGGTGATTGCCACCTTCACCTCAAACTTCCAGTGCTGTGCGGATGACATGCAACTATTTTTCAGGCTACCCTCAGCCGCCTCCTCCTCCTCGCTCATATCTCACTGTCTGCTATTCAGTCTTGGTATGCTGCAAACAACCTATGCCTCAATGCCAGTAAGACTGAGATTGTTTGCATTGGGACCCCTGCTCCCACTTTCCCACTCTCACTCTGGCTAGCCTCCCTTGGTCCTCCACCTGCACCCACCTGCAAAGCAAGAAACCTTGGGGTCATCTTTGACTCAACTCTCTCCTTCTCCTCTCACATTTCAGACATCTCTAAAACGTCTATCAACTACACCTCCTCAGGGGTACCCTACCCTTTCTCGCTTTCCCCCAGAGGCTCCAGAGCCCTGGTTCTCTCCAGGCTGGACTATTGCAACAGCCTCTTCCACAACCTCCCCTATTCTGCCCTGCACCCTCTGCAACTCATCCAGAACAGAACCGCAAGACTTATTCTTGGCCTCAAGCCCAGGGACCGCCTCTCTCTGGCACTGAAATCCTTCCACTGACTCCCTGTGGCTGCAAGGATCAAATTCAAAGGTCTGCATGGCTTTCTGGTGCCTGAGACCCACCTACCTACAATGCTGCCTGCCCAAATACTGTCCCTTAAGAGCCCTCCACTCATCTACCTCCAACCTTCTGCGAGTCAGCCAGTTCTCCAAACAGAGATTTGGTCAGAGATCCTTATCCTCAGAAGGTGCCTCTCTCTGAAATAGCCTCCCTGCCAACCTACGTCTTGAGCCGGATCTCCTGAAATTCTGGAAGCTCCTCAGGCCTTCCTCTTCTCCTCTTCCTTCTCTCTCCCTCTACCCTGCTAACCTATTTCTATGGCCTTTCCCTCTCTCCCTCCTATTCCTTAAAGCATGCTGACTGGCCACCTGGTGTACCTCAGAGTCTC
The DNA here is from genome assembly GCF_040938575.1 of Ambystoma mexicanum. Lineage (NCBI taxonomy): Eukaryota > Metazoa > Chordata > Amphibia > Caudata > Ambystomatidae > Ambystoma > Ambystoma mexicanum. The sequence continues at coordinate 55,657,391 of NC_090940.1, read as the reverse complement.
ACTGGTACCCGGCACCCCTCCTAGTCCTCTCGCACTTGCCTTAGCGCCCTACAAACCACCCACACTAAACGCACTGAGAAATTAAACCAAGACAGTGGCTCTCTCTGCACTTACCCCAGTCTAAACCGACAGGGTGCACTTGACCCTCCACTCCCTGTGACCCCCTGTGCACTTGCTCAATCCGTAAGCACCACGCCTGAAGATTGTCTGTCTTTTTCTCCCCTGTCTTCACCCCTAATTGTACTCTTAAAATTGCAGAATCGCTTTCAGGCTTATTTGGTTTCCCATACTGTTAAATGTATTTTATGCATTTACTCTGCCTGTGCAGACTATTATTGTCTCAGTTTTGCAAGGGCTCTGAGCAACTGTTGTATTTTCGCTGTGTTCCCACCCTCATTGAGTGCTTTTAAACACTTGCCTGTGTATAGGCGCTACATAAATAAACAATACAATACCATACCATAAGGACAACCAACATTACACATTTATAAGTGCAGGTAGGTGGTAGAGCCAGCTGTGCTCGGATGTGACCATGATGGGTGAAGTGCTAGAATGGAGGCAGAGGAAGTGAGAGACATAGGCAGGTTAGAGGTGAAGGAAACATGTTAGCTAGCAGGAAAATGAGAGGCAAGTTAAGAGGGTAACTCATTAGCTAGGAAATAGTCTTTTAGTTTGGTTTTGAACAAATCCATGTGGATTGTTGTTTCTCAAATGTCCGAGGGAAGAGCATTCCATGCAAGTGGAGCAAGAAGAGAGAAAGCGTGTAAGTGAGGGCAAGCAAAGGGAGGGCGAAGAGCCACAAGGTTAGTCACTGAGGCAGAGCGGAGATTACGGGAAGGCTTATAGAGTTGGATAGAGGAGGATAGATACAGTGGTTCCTTTCCGTGGATAGATTTGTGACCCAGGAGAAGAAATTTAAATCTGACCCTGTTTTGCATTGCCAGCGTTCCACCCTGATGGCGGCAGGAGGAAGTAGGTGTGAAGTGAGGGAGTTCAAAGAGAGTCCTGGTAGCGCAATTAAGGATCTTGTCGAGAGGACAGAAAGCATCGTTGATAAGACGGAAGAGGATGCTGACACAGTAGTCCAGTTTAGAGAAGACAAGAGTGGTTAAGAGATACTTGGCGATGTTGAAAGGAAGAAGGTGCCTAATTTTCCTAATATTTAGGAGGTTATTATTAGAGGATTGGGGATTCTGTGACGAATCAACTTCCGGGGCACCAGTGGTCCGGGGATGAATATCGGTTTCTAAACCATCAATCAGCCCCACACCTCTAGTACACCAGAAGGGATGGGAAACAGATTGGAATATAAGTGAATTACAAGACCTCCTTGTCCAATTCTGTTAAAGTGGACGGAACGGCAGGCTTATCTCTGCAAGGTTGTGGATTGTTGGTTAGTTGCAACACAGTGAAAATACAATTATTACCCAATGATAAAAGGGCCTGTTGAGTTAAGGTTGTATAAAAATATCTACTTTATTGTTACTACAATAGACAGTTCTAGCACACCACAAAATACAACCCACACTGTAAAGGAACACAGAAGACAGACAGTTTCACAAAGGAAAGGGAGGCACTCTTGATACTAACAGGAGGAGTTGTTTGGTAAAGAAATCAGTCTTACTGTTCAAGGTTATTTCATTTCCACACAAAGGGGCAAAGGGTCATAATTGTCTCTAGGGGCCTTTAGAGAAGGACTGGGGGGCCAGAACCGAAATGTACCTGGTGCTGAAGAAGTTCTTGGTGCTCGACAGCATCGAGGTGGTTTCAGGGAGCTTTGCAGCCTGTGATACAGAGTTAGTGGTGGGAGACAGCTGCAGGTAACAGGCGGCAGGCAGTTCGGCAAGCGAGGCAGGACGGACGTCTGCAGGCTGTCCGGCATGGAGTCTTGGGGCCAAGAATCACTGTCTCTGTGCTGGTTGGCAGATCTGGAATGCTGGTCGAGGCCTCCCAGACGGCTCTGGCGACTGCAGCGTGACAACAGTCAGCAGTGCAACCGGATGCAGTTTGAGGACTCGACTGCCTCGAAGTAGTCCTTAAAAAGATGGAAGTTGGATGATGCTTGTGTGGCACTTCTCCTAGCCTCTTCGCAGGGCTTGTGTCCTTTCAAGGCATACGGCCCAAAGCTCAGGAGGGTGTTAGCAGGCAACAGCCTTGTCCTTTGTCCAGAAACTCACCGGCACTTCCCATCTAGGAAGCTTGCTGTCAGAACCTAGCAGGGCATTCTTTTTTCTGGTTGGGTACCGGTTCTGGAGCTGCTGGATGGGTCCTTTGAGTCCGGTATCTCCCTCTGTTCCCTGGGAGATGTTTAGGGGAGGGATCTTGCTTCCCTCTTGGAACTCCAGGCCTTCCTTCACTGGCGGAAGATGTAAGGTAGACTGTACCTTCAGCTAGGGTTCAAATGAGCCCTTGTTCTTATTCCTTGCAAAGTCTTCAGATGATCTGATCAGTGAGCGGTTCAGCCATCTTTTAAAGCCAAATTGGTGTAGGCTAAGCCTACCTTAATGAACCAATCTTGGGTCTCCACCAACAATCGTCAGTGATGCTTTAGGTCAGAACCAGGGTGCTTGGCAACAGACAGGGGAAGGATGACAACATATACTTCTATGTCCCACCCATCTTCCTGTCTGCTGTACATCAAAGTGTCTCCCTAATTAACTAACCCTATGCGCACTTGATCACAACATGGGCCTCCTTTGAAATAGGGGGTTGCAGGCAGACATTTGTCTCCTAAAATTCACATACTTCCCTGCTCTGAAAGGAGAGGTTCCAGACAGGACATTCACTGCCCTTTCATACCAAGGAGGGGTGTTAGTACCAAGTTGACACATTGCATTACAAAGAGGCGATGGTCTCCATTGTCACTCTCTGCACCTAGGCCTTCCCTGAGGCCTGCTAATTAACATTCTTCAGTATTCGCCGCAACCAGCAAGGTTTCACAATGGAGATGCAAATCCATGGGGCATTGAAATTCTAATTAGGCTGCCCATTGCCAAAGGCTTTTGATGTACCCACGGCTGTCAGGTGTCAGCTACACATGACCGGGGAGGGCTGCACTGGTAAGCTGTGTCCTCCCAGAGTACATGACTATTTTTCTGCTGTACGGTGAGTGTGGAAAATGTGCACGGGAATGGCCCATCATTCATTCTTTTTAAACAAACAAAAAAGACCTGGCGTGCACATTTTTCCTGTGCGGATGGTCGAATTCCTCACAGATTCCCTCATTCCTGCTATAGACAACATTATCAAGGTGAAGCTCAGAGAGAGCACGGCCTTCGGGGAGGAAGTCTGAGGCTTGCATGGACATGTGAGTCGGTGGGCCCTTCCGAGAGAAGGGTTTTGGAAGAAGATTACCCTTTTGACACAAGGATTTCCCAAAGCCGCCCTGGAATTTGACATACCATTCAAATCTATCATGGAGCGAGTGCAAAATTCACCCACATTTTATGCAATTCAGAAGACAGAAGCGAGGGGGCATGCTTTTCCAGCTCGTCCGTATATGTCAAGGACGCGGCTTCCAGAAGAGCTGACGAAATTGGGTCTGCATCTCCGTTTATCGAGAATCCAAATACCCAATAAAACCGTGAAGACTCAAATCACTGGGACCAAATAAAGACGATTCTCGCTGAAAAGCAAAGAAGGCAGAGAGAAGCCGGAAAAACTAAACTGAGTGCCCTGGAGTGAAACATTTGAAACTGCAGAGCAGCCTGAGGGATGCCCAGAGGCACTTTCAAATGCCCAGGAGAAAAAACTATTCACTCTAGCAAAAGCCAATGTCTTCATTTAAGGTGATAGATTGGAAAAAATGAAATTTAGTGATAAATTCTGTCCTTGTCGGAAGCATATGTTGGAGGATTTAAAACATTTCCTATTTCGCGATACAATTTATTGCACAATCACAGAGACAAAGAGCCAGATTCTGAAAACTTTTTTGTGCACGCATCTCCTCACTTGCGCCCAAAAACGTAGCACTCCTATTCGCGAAAGGCGTCTGAATGACCACATTTTAGGTGCGCTGATTCAGACCCCCTTTTTTCCCCTTTGTGTATTTACACAAAGAAGGGGGTATTTCTGGGCATTTTAAAGTGCATCCTGAATTCACAAAAGAGTTGTGCTTTCAATAGTCCAGAAACGAGGGTAAGCTCCCTGCGCCTTTTGAAACAGCGTAAATCATGACAGGATCATTTCTGACCCCGGCATGTAAACAACCCCGTCATGATTTTTTATTGAAGTATAACAGCTGCGGTTTAAATTGTGGTTGTCACATTAGCATTGCCATCCCCCAAACCGGGATGGAAATGTTTTCACTGAGACAGGACCTTTATGAGTCCGTCTCGGTGAAATGCGCTCCCAGCTATCACGTGGTTGATGAGTGCATATCGCTCCCAACACTAATGTATGCAGGGGGGCTGGACAGCGCCTCATTGCGCCACGGTGCAGCGGGGACCAGAGCGTTTCTGAAAGTGGCGCACATGAAACAAGCGTATTCTCTGCGCGCCTTTCATTCACACGTCTTTCTAACCATCTGGCCCAAAATATTCAACTCGCTGAGGAAGGGATAAGGGAAACGTGATGGGTGGTGTCCTTCCATTTAAGTGGCTTACACCTGGGGCCAATTAGAGCAATGATGAGCGACTTTAGAGAGGCCTGGACTGGTGATTATTTGGCATTAGGGCCCCAGAGACAGGAAGTGGTGGCAGTAGGTGCCCAAATAGTTACTTAGGGCCCGATTCATGGAAGCGTTTTATAATAGCGCACTCCCATAGGAAAACGTTCTGTGAATCAGCCCCTAAATGTTTCCAAGCAAAGGGAGGGCCATTAAGAAAGACTCAGGGCTCCTAATGGCTGTCATGGACCGTAACTGTAGGCGTTAATGTTTTTATTTTTTTTCACCTGTTGAATTGCACAGCAGACCTCATAACATGGAACATTGTTAGAAAAATTCAAGTGTGGTGGCCAGAGTCAACGTGCACACACACCGGAGGAAGAAACCCACAGAGGCCAGGCATGAGCAGAGAACGCCATGGGAGGACAGAGGCTTCTGAAGAGAGTGAGCAGGGATGGGACCAGCTGACGCTGAGGACGTCCCGGGGAGCCCAACCCTTGGGAGCAAGTCATTCTGGGCATTCTAATAGAGATTAGTGTCCACAATTACACACGCTCCTGATTGGCCGAGCCGATGTGATGGCAACTAAGGGATCAACTGTGATAGATGTTGTGTGAAAGCGAGGGGCCAGCAGGCCCCTCTCATCCTTCACTTCTCAGTACAAGACTCGAACCAAGTGCCTCCAGTAGTGGGTTCGCCCCTTGCCCTTATGCGATGTTAACTTTGGGTTACATTCACGTAGATGGGACCACTGAGCAGGACACAGGGCATCCATTTTTGTACCCCCTTTCGACTCCATCTTGGTGACCAGGCCTCACTGCGATAGTACGAAACGCTTCTCTCCCTTTCCTCGCAGCGCCCAGGCGCAGGGCACATGGCCCCTACCCTCGTTCCCACTCTGACTGGAAAACTCTGCGGCTCCATTCTCACGCTGAAGCCGGAGGTATTTGCAACAACTAATAAATGTAAGACATCACTCTTCCTCTGAGATCACTGTCCTGCATGTGAACCGGCATGAACTAAGCCCATAGCTCATTCATCTCCACAAAATGTGTCCTTGCCCCCACACCCTCGCCAGTGGAAACTTACTGCCATTCTGACCCTGTGTCCCTGCAAGGTATTCCTTTCATGTACCAGACCACTGACCAGGCCATGATGCCCACCCAGCAGACCCCCAACTAACATTAGACCCCTGCTGCAGTATATCGTGCCCAGTACTAACAAACGCCACATCCCTGAGATTCTTGTAAGCATGAACCTACACCCTGGTCATTGTATTATAGTGGTGAAGATGCTTAACCTATGACTTGTATAATCCAAAGGCTACAGATGATATAAATACCTGTGTGACTTTTATAGAGACATGACAAATTACTGAGAGTCTTTGAATCACTATTATTTAGTACATGCATTATAGAGAATGTATAATGTTAGCTTAGATAGTGACCACCCTGCTTCACAGCCACCTGACCTTCACTCGTCCAGGGCACAGATGTCTGACATCCATCCTCCCGCCAACCGAGCAACCAACCAAGAGGACGAGATGATGCCCACACCTAAGACACCACCCTGGCTGACCAATCCAGGTCCAACGTAGTATTATATGTTAGACGCATCATTGTACCTATAAAATGTACTGTAACATTAATTTTGCCAGAGTGCTCTCAGAGATCTAGATAAACTTTTCCTTGAACTCTCGCAGCCCGCTCTCTTTTGCCTTATTCCCTGTCCGGGGAGTGTCTGTTTTATTTTCTTGCACGTGTGAGAAAGGGAGGGCACAAACATTGTCTGTCCCACCTGAGCACAATACAGGGCCACTGGGGAATGTATCACACCCCACCCCAGCCACCTTGGCAGCTGTGGGGAGTGCAAATGATGTTAGGGGTTTCTGTGACATGCAAGCTAAAGCCTTCAAATCACCCACCAAAACTCCAGATACCTCAATTCCAACATCAACCTGGCTGAAACTTTATTTTACCATCGTGGCAGAGACCGGCATGGATCCACTGCCTTTCCTGAGCAGTGGTATGTTCCTCCCCGCCCCACCCTACGCTTGAGTCTAATAAGACACTGCCTCCGAAAAATACAATTAGTGCAGGTGCGAGCTCCAGGTAGACTGATATGGAGTGCCTCTGCTATTTGCCTAGTTGGTGGCCACTAATCCAGATCCAAGTATTTGTAGCAATTATTCATTTCGGCACCAATGCTGTCTATTGACCTTTTGAGAAAATTGTCCCAATTTACAACAAGCATTCAGAATGCCAACAGTTTGGAGTTTTGTATAGGCATGGGAAAGGCACTGGTCGGGCACTGCCGAAGTGATGTTAACTGTCCATCGATGGTAGCTGGGGCAAAATGGTGTGATTAGCTGGCTATCTAATTGCAGTGCCTGTCAAATGCCTAATACTTAAACACAAGCCAGAACTGTTGGCTTTGCCAATGCTTGTTTTTGACGGGACTTCAGTGAAGTGCTTATAACTGGGATAGGGAGGGTTTGCCGTTTCAGATTTCATCAAATCAATTTCATTGAATTTATTTAAATGAATTTTGCTGAAAATATATGTGGGGGTGGGTTTAGGTGAATATAAATAATGCAATGGGTTTATGGGGGGATCTGCCTGGGGGTAAAGAAAGAGATCCAAGGAGGATGTGTTTTGGGCTGAGAGGGGCAGAAAGTTGGTGGCAATGGCCGTGGGAATTAGCATGGCCATGGGCACGCAATGGGTGGGTAAATAACCAAACAACACCTGCAATGTTTGTGGCCGTCCTCAAATGCCATTTCTCCCTAGCTGTGCTCTAATGCAATAGTTTTGGCTTATAGGTGGCGCTTTAGTCACAGTTAAAAAGATTTAGAGAACCGGGGAGTAGGAATGTAAACTTATTTCAGTGAAATCGTTGTAATGTTAGAATGAACTTCCCATTGTAAGACCGACCACCTCAATCCTAATCAGGCCTTTGACTCAGTGGACAGGCCACTGTGGTCAGATTTGAATGCCCTGGGACTACCCCTAGACCTCTTAAGAATATTCCAACTTGCCAATAGTAGAACAGAAGTAGTGCGATGTGGCCATCAACCAGCAGACTCAAGTTCGGCCACGGGCGGGTGCTTGACAAGGCTGCTTGCTTGCCCAATTGCTCGTTGTCTTGCTTTGGAGCATGTGGGTGCTGCCCTGGCTCAGGTTTGTGGGACCCCCATGGCTGTGTGCCTGCATGTATGGGATGTATATATGATGTGTGTGCCTCGCTGACAAGCAGCAGAGGCGATTCACCCAGGGCGTTACAGGTAGGGCGCAGGGTAGCAGAGGAGCTGGCATGGGTGGGAGATGCAAGAGGAGGGGGGTGAGGGTAAATGTGAACAGTTACACTACAGGTAGGGGAACCAGAAGTCCCAGTGTTGACGGGACAGTCCCAGAATTCGGTCCTCACCCCGTCCCGGTTTTGGGGAAAGAGGGGGTTCCAGTCCAGGTTTTTGTGGAAAGGGAGATTTGACAACAATTATAAAGTAAGAATACATTAAAATACGCACACAATTTTGCCATGGCAGTCTGGGTTTGAACACCCAACCTTATAGGTAAAAGGCACAAAGATTAACTGATTGTGCAGCAGAGAGCAACTAGTGAATGAATAAACAGCAAACCAAAAGCTATCTTTTTTAATTATTAATAAGCTTTTACCCACAGTCAAAAGTGGGTGATATATGGGAGCAGCAGCAGAGTATTGTTAGATGGAGGGAGGACGGTGTGGAATGGGGGTGGTTTGAGGGGGGATGCAGGGTTGGAGGATGGACTGTGAGGTGGTGGTCCTTCTTTTATGTTGTTGGGCGTCCCGGTTTTTCGTCTTCTGGTAACCCTAACATCAGGTCTACCATTGAGCCTTGTGAGAGCTAGGGAACTGTTCTGCCACGCGAGCTGGATCCTCATCTTTTAAACAATGTGATTGGCGGGCCATCGCCTGTGTGCAGAATGGGAGTCTGAATGGGCTCAAAGCAAACATTTCAAAATCTACACAAGCTAAAGGCGCTGCACTAGTGAGATTCACATACAAATGAGCCGGGATATTTATTTATATATTTGGGATTTGTAGAGCGTACTACAGCCCACAGGCATTGAGGCACTATAAAGGATACTTAAGAAGGCTTGCTTGAGGGTTACAATAAGCGGCCCACGAATAAGGCTTAAGACAGTTGCTTACATAGTTATATTAGATAGTACTGTATACTGCATAGCATAGTGTGATATTCAGTGGTTCATAAAAGGTAACATATTCAATATAGAACTCAAACGGATAAGTCACATACAGTCTTTTCATACAGAGGGGTAGGCCCTTTGAGGCAAAGAGCCTAGTTTTTAGTGCCTTGCGGAAGGCAGCATGAGAGTCGATTGATCTAGTGTGGGCTGGGAGGTTGTTCCAGAGGGTAGCAGCCATTGTTGGGAAGCTCGTGCCTCCAGCAGGCACTTTGGGCGTGTGGGGAACCGCGATACAGTTCGCATAGGCGGTCCTAGTTGGTTTGGATGCTGTTTGCTTGGTGATCCTTTGCGCTAGGTACCTGGGTGCCAGCCCGTGAACACATTTATGTGTTAGGGCCGGTGTTTTGAAGACAACCCTTTCCTTGATGGGTAGCCATTGTACCTGCCTCCTGACCCCTGAAATGAGCTCTTTGCGTGAGATGCCTGTTGCGGCCCGTAAGGCATTGTTCTGGGCTATCTGAAGTTTGGCCAGGTTTCTTTGGGAGGTTCTAATAAAGAGGGCATTGCAGTAGTCCAGTCTGGAGCCAATGATGGCTCTGGCTATGGTGATACAGTTCTGTTGGGATAGGAATGGTCTGACAGCATTGATCAGTTTAGAGTAATACGCTGCAGAGGAGGCGATGACATTGACCTGCCTGTCCATGGTGAGGCTTGGTTCAAGGTACACGCCCAGTGTCTTGATCGCTTGTGAAACTGTGATGGGGATGTTATCAATACTGAAAGAGTGATACTCCTTGTCAAGTTTGCCCAAAGTGAATGGAGACCCAATCACCAGGAGTTTGGTTTTCTCACTATTTAAACAGAGCCAGTTGTCTGCCATCCACGTTTGAATGGTGGAGTAGATGAAGTTGAGGGTGTTAGTATCAGTTAGATATTTAGTAACTGCTGGCAAGTCTACAAAATAGAGGCCAATTCTGCCCTGTTTCATGGGACAGACCTATGAGTTTATAAAGAGTGGACTGTCTGGCCCCCAAATATAGCCCACATCTGCATTTCGGATGGAAATAGGAGTGTGCCTGTTAGGGAAACCTCTCCTGCCTAGGCTTATCATACGAGAAATGTATTTGTGCCATGGGGGATGAGAATATTAATAATACCTGTGCTGAGAAGTTAAACTCAAGGACTCCTGGGGATGTCATAGTTATGCAATGGTGAAGACACTTTCTGCAGCCTGCACTTTACCTACTAGACTCGCACAAAGGAGGTGGGGGGCATTTAAGAATGTACAGGTGTTAGGAAATATTTCATTCTTGTGCAATGTTCCCTCCATCTATGCCCCCAACCCCAAACGTTTTGCTTTTTTTGGCTACCCTATCTTGACATTTTGCAGCGGAGCCCAGCCTTCAGCTGAACTCCCTTGGGCTTTTGCTCACTTGTTATGGGGAAACTGACACATCCTTCAGACTGTCAGTACTTTAGTCTTTGACTATGGGCCTCATTCCGACTGTGCCGGTTTGGTAACAACGCTGTTGGTAAGCCTCCCAGCACCATTGTTACCGGACCGGCACAGTACGACAGTCTGCCAGGGTCAGACCTGGCAGGTGGAACGGCACCCGTCCGCAGAGTTACACGGAAGCACAGGCACCGTAATTAACAGGCCCTATGTTGCCATTTCTTGGTAACTTTTTTAACAGTGCACAAAGTACCTTCCAGTACCGTGCACTGGGGTCCCTTTTTGTTTTATGGCCCTAGACAACCTCAAAGGATTTTTTGGTGATTGTACGAGTGTGTCTGGGACATGCTGGCGGCAGCAATTACTTTTTATAATGTTTTACTTCTTTTTATCGAGATAAACCGTGTTTACCGGGTTTGCCTCAAGACTGGCGCCAGGTCCAAAAATGACCAAGTCACAAAGTCTTTTGGTCTGTCGCATGGCCATTATTTCCCTTGTCTTCACCCAGGTTGAGTACCTGAGCTTTCCTTATTTGGGCATCCAGCCTCACATGACAAACATTCTCTTTTGCAGGTTTCTGCCTGTCATGGATGTCTGCACAGGAAGAGGGCTGAACTGTCTAGTTCCAATCCACACTACTGGTGCCAGGATGTCTAGAGTGTCTGAATGAATGACACCACTGCGGGCTGTGATTGGTCCACGTCTGGGATGCCTGCAAGAGAGCAGATCCTCTATTGGAAGCCCTCGATTTTGGTGCAAACGTAATCATGGATAAGAGAAGGGGCTCTGCAGCCATTCCAGGTCGATCACCTGTGTTCTCACCAAACTACAGAAGGATCCAAGTCTCCTACATGAGGAAACAGACTTGTAATCCCACCGGAGATGCTTTGGAAGGCTTTGGCACCCTTTGTCCTTTGCTGTCCCGTCAGACCCCTGCTTTCTTCTTCGATCAAGAAGGCCTGCCAAGGTGCTTTGCCTCTTTGGAGTAGTTGGAACAACTACTCTCAGTGTCCCCTGCTTGCCCACCAAACAAGCCCCTTCTGAAGTTTTCCTGGACCATTCAGTAAATTGTCCAGCTCTACCTCAGGGTATCCCGCAGCTATGCCGTAATCTCGAGTACAGACCCGAGCCATGGGATATCTATTCTGTGTGGTCCCGAATGTTCTCCTGCAAAATTTCAAAGGCCTAGCCCCTTTGGGTCCCGAATTAGGAGAGTGCGTAATGCAGCCCGCATCCCCGATTCCCACACTAGTACCTAGTGGTGACGGTCATTATTGTTCCACTGCTGTTCTGCTCTCCTGTGCCCTGAAGCCAGCTGCATCCAAATGTTCTTCATACCTCCCTCGGAAGCTGAGAAAGGGCAACTGTCCCGTGACTGATGATTGTTCTCCACTGCAGCCGCTGAGAGTCAGAGAGCCGCAAAACTGCAGGACTCGAACCTACTAGTGACCTGGACAAAACTGGTGAAATTTGGTCCGGACTGTGCCAAGGGTCGTGAGTACTTGCATAATTTACCAGTGGTCCCCTGGCACAGCCTGTTGTTTTTACGCATGAGTATCCCTTAAAGGTACACAAAATTATCTAGGTAGGCCTGCGCTCCCTAGCTATTCTCACCACTTTAATACTGCTTTGCTGCCAAGGGCAGGGCCTACTCGAATAGTGGGAACTTATTCTTCATTGCCTCAAGCCCCTTCCTGACTTGCCACAGCCCCTACAAGAAGACCCGCTCTTTTGTTCATCTGCGCGATCGTGCCTTTTTATGCACAACTATACTGTTGAGCACAAGGCTCCCCTCTTCGAAGGGTTGGACATGAAAGTTAGGGAACAAACTCTGAAGAATAACCTATTGCCATTTGTGTACTCTAAACGTCACCCCTTTCTTTGCAGGTTGCGATTGTAGCTTGTAACTGAATTGCACTAGAAAATGGAATGTATATATACTGTATAGTTTAAGCATTTGTGTGATCATGGTTTTACTCACTGCTAAAGTTACTTGTGTCTATTTGGTCCGGCCGACATTAAAAGTATAGAAACGTTTCATATGCACTTGTCAAAGAGTAATGTGGTTCGTTGCTGTGTTGCTCATTGTGGGCTTCCGATCACTCTCACCCCTCCTAAGACTTAGTCTTGACCGCCTGCCAAGCTACCAAGATTGGTCTGGCTTGTCCAGAAGGTTCCCCTGTTTCACTAAACCGAGATTGTCCTCCTAAACCTCTGTCCACCAGGTCAGAGTTTAGCAATCCATCTTAACAACTGGCAGCCACAAGATCTAGAAAAGACGTGTACTATAGTTCATTGCCATTATAAGACCCTGGCCAATTAAGAGTCCCTTTTAAAAGGGGTGTTGCCTCTCAGTTTCAGAAAACTCATTAATGCCGCCCATTTCAATGTGCTCTGGTCTAGGGGTGGGGTCGGCAACTTTTGGCGCTCCAGCTGTTTTGGACTACAAATCCCAGCAGCCCTGGGCATCATATTGAATGCTGAGGGATCATGGGCGTCATAGTCCAAAACATCCGGGGAGCTGCAGGTTGTAGACTCCTGGGCTAGAGGACAGAAGAAGGAGTGGAAGGACCCTAATCTTGAATTATACCGTAACTCCCAGGTGTGGGATAATGAATATCTCTCCTCATTTGCCCCGTGTTTCCTCTAGATATAGAATTATCCACATGACTTGTCCCCTCCTACCACCCAATAGTATTGTATTGTTATTTTCTGGCAATTAATAACAAGAAAGGGCAATTGAAAATTACCAAGGTACAAACTAGTCTATTAGAACAACGTATATGTTGGTACATGCTTGAACATTTCCAGACCCACCTATAGCATTACGATGGCCGATCCAGTGTAGGGTCTTTGAGGATTTGCTTAGATATGAACATGTGTAGGTGCAAAGGCAATAGGCCCGTTTGTTCAAGAGACCCTAAAGTTATGCTAAGGGTAAAATAGTTGTAATGTCTGTGTATTGACGCACCCTTGCTATGAACATTATGAAGACGGCCCCTTTTTTGAAATGTACATATGATGAAGGTTTTTGTTTGTTTTAGATTGGTATGCTTTGAAGTCTGGTTAAATAAGAAGTATTTATGTACCTTTTAACATGTTATGTGTCCTAAAAAACTTGAAAACCGCGTAACAATTTGGATTGATATTATTGGAGAAATGTGAATACATTCTTTGACTGACTGACAGATGTTTTTTGGATATGATACATGCTTATACAGCACCCAAAACAGATTTATTGGGGATGTTGCGTCACCTGAACGATAGTCCACCATTTTGAAGTGGGCAGTTCATGTTGACCAAGGAGAAGAGGAGCCATATTGAGTGGGCGTCAGCGTGGGTTCGATTATTGTATTTTGATCTGGGTTTACTTCTTCCACCCTCATATTTCATCAAGTCAGATCATAAAAATCACAATTATCTTGTGAGTAACGTGATCTATGGATTAAACACCATAAAGGTCAACAGTGGCCCACAGAAGGAGGACCAGGGTCTGTTTTTTTGTTTCTGTTTGTTTGCAGCTTCGGTTAGGGGCGGAATAAGGAGGGAGCTGTCAAGCTGCTGTGGAGGTGCGTCGTTGGACTTGACAGCTTGTTGGCATCCGAGGGCGGTGCGTGTGCCTCTGGGGCTGCCGTGAAGATCAGAGTCCCTTCCTGCGAGCCGGTATTGCGGAAGGACTGGCTGCAGCTGGTGAGGGCCCCCGACGTGGCGAGGGAGGTGCAGTGAGGAGCGCAGGACCCACTGGATGAAGCCGCGTGGCGAGAAGGAGCTGGTGTTGTGAGCAGCAGCCTTCTGCCTAGAGGGGAGCCCAGAAAGGTAGTTGAGTGGGGAGAGTAAAGGGGAGTGGGGAGAGTAAAGGGGGATGGGCAGTGCACAACGGATCACCCCGCTCATCAGGACTGCTTGAGCAGCTTCCATCCGGCCCGCCGAAGGGTGAAAGTACGTTGTGCATATTGTTGCACATAGAGAGAGTGGGAACGCTTCCACCCAGGCAACCACTGGGTGATAAAGACTTTTGAAACAGTACTGTCCATTTCACTGAACGTTGTTGGGCATCCAGGCCGCTGCAGAGTGAAAGTAGGCGGTACAGATTGTTGTGCAGCCGGGCTGCTACAGAGTGAGCACAAAGGAGCCCTCTAGACTTGTGGGGACATGTGGGGAAGAGACAAGCAGTTGGGATTGTATCATGGTACTGCTACGAGCACAGAGCAGGGGCTCGCAGGGGAAGCTTACATTCACCAGCAGAACACGCAGCAGGCAAGGGTTCACAGTTGCTAGTCTATTTAACAGTGATTTTGTATTGAATCACAAAGATTTCTGAAGGAGGAGACAACCTGAAGAATTTCATCGGCTTTTACAGTGCAGTGCGTGTGCCAGGAGGCCACTGCAAAAGGCCAATACCAGGCAGTGCATGTGCCAGGAGGTCGCTGAAACTAATCGCTCCATCGCAGTGCGTGTGCCAGGAGGCCGCTGCAACTAGTCGCTCCATCGTAGTGCATGTGCATGTGCCTGGAGGCCGCTGAAACAAGGAGGATGTCTACACAAGAGCGGGGCACTCTTGGGTTCTGCTGCCCTGATAAAGACTTGGAGCAATTTGTGATGATGGTACGGATGGCGGCCATCAAGCATGGGCCAAATTGGTTGCACATGGTGGCAACACAGCTAGATGGGGAAGCAGCAGGGCCAAACCAATGTTGTTCCCTAATTTTTCAGCAGAGGAGGTGATGCAGGAGATCCAGGATATAAAAGAGGAAGAGGACAGCGCGCCCAGCGAGGAGGAGAAACCTGCAGCCAAGAGGAAGAGGACTATGACCGCCAAGGCTATTAGGCAGCAGGCCGAGGCTGCCATGAAGTGTAAGGCAGCCAGGGCAAGAGGCAGGGGGAGAGCGCAGGGGCCTGTTGCCAACCCGGCAGCCTTGCCTACGGAGGCTCCAAGGAGTAACAGCAGTGCACCCAGCACACCCGTGGCCAGCTCGGCGGCGGTGGCAATAGTGGGAACTGCATCCTTGGAGCAGGTTTATGCAGTGCTTGCAAGCATGGGGAAAAAGGGGGAATGGTTAAATGTTGTGCAGAAATGTAAATGCATTTAATCAGGTTGGGAGGAATGCGCAGGTTATGCATCAGCAGGGAGAGGTTCAGAGGCTAGGTGGCGTGGGGGCGGGGGGCGGTAAGCTCCATGGTCACAGTCAGGCCTCTGAACTGCCCAGGGAAACCCCTCTTGGGGTGGGCAGCCAGCTGCAACAGCCAATAGCAACACTGGCAGACAGCCAAGGGCAGGTTATTGTGTGGGGTAACACCACGCAGTACGGGAGGGCGATGCCTGGCTTTGCTCCAGTAAGGTCAGCTGGGAACTCCCTAGTATGGCACATTCATTTGGCCTAAAAGGAGAGGATTTGGCAGAAGGAGATTTTTGAGATCTTTTCCCTGTTAGACTGTGGGGATGGGCTTGCATTGTCAAATGAGAAATTATATCGTGCCTCCTATTGCAGTGAATATATGAATATTGGCCTACGCCAAGCTGCATATAAGTCGCTTGCGAAGAAATCCGTGTTGCAAGGTCCTGACCTTAAAATCAACGTAAGCCGCCATTTTAGGTCAATCCGCCATTTTAGGTTCGCTTTGTAAAGTCACCCTGTGAGTTAAAATGGAGGACGATGTCATTCCGAATTACAACATGGCCGTCTTGACCTCTGTATGTAGCTAATATGTAACTTGCCTGCAGGCCACTTGTTGAGGTCGTGAACTGAGACCTTGTCCATCGTTGACCTGTGTGTAAAGGATTACTCGTGCAATGAAACTAATCCACGAGCATATGTTAAGAAAAATGTATTCAAATATTGAACGTAGAACACTTGTTTAACTACATTGTATCAATGTTTGAGAAGACCTGCATGGGAAATCCCAGAATACACAGTTGCCGTGTAGGCTTGTTGATATATGTATTAAAAGCAAACCAGTTACATGTGGATATGCAGACTCGGCATGAACCATAGATCAGTAATGTATTCGAGGAATATTAACCCGAAGTAGGGTTGGACATCGTGTTCGCAAATAGTATAAAAGAGTCATGAATTCTAATGTACAGCGTCTCTCACTGAACACACTGAACCACACTGGAGTTCGCTGTGTTACACTGAGGGCCGATAGCTATCTGATTTTGTTCTGTTCTTTGTAACTGAATTCAGTATAAATTAAAGTACTTTGTATGTTCCTTTGTAACCCGTGTCCGGTGTATTTCCTTTTGGGGTACTCAGCCTCGATATTTTGATTTTGTTTTCACAGCGTGAATTGTCAGAGAAGGAGAGGGAGAAGATGGACAGGGAGAAGGCCAAGGTAGAGGAGAGCATCCAGAATTGGTTGCCAGCTTTCAGGATGCTGGCATCCATCATGATAGAAAAGTTCACACATGATGCAGGGGCATTGTTTGCATATGAGCTTTATGTCCATACCTTATCCCTGACCTATGGCGGCGATGCTTAGTTAAAGTATGCCCAGGATTTTAGGCTTAAAATGCAGGTTTGGCCGGCAATGTCTTGGGATGAGGTGGATGTCAGGGGTTACATTGAGAAAATGGTACCATCAAGGGAGAGGGGGACAAGGCGCAGGGCAAGAAGCCTCATTATAAGAGGGAGAGAGGGTCATATGGGGACAGGAGGAGGGGATCCTTTCACGTGCGCTCCTCCTGAAATAGTCATCCCAGTTACCATCTGGGGGAGTGTCACAGGTTTCCCCCTTTCTCACCTGTCTTCGTTGTTTACTGGAATTCTTTGAAGGAGTCTTCTTGCGTACGGTACGGCTTTTGTACAACCCTGTGCGAGGGTCTTCGGGTTCAAGCGTGCGTTCAGCGTTCCGAATCCTGGAATGCTTAGAATGTCTGGGAAATCCATTAAGTGAATGATGGTGTACTCGGAGACGGGTACACTGAAGTCCGGGATACAAGATAGGGTATAGAGGAAGGGAATGATAGAGGAAGGAAAACTAGTGCCCAGGAACCAGGAATCAAACGAGTTCCGCAAAGGCGAACTTACGAGCACACGTCTAGCCACTGCAAGCGGTAGCGTTGAGACACGCGGCGCCGAGGGGGCGTGGTTTCTTTATAGAACGTGCTACATCTGACATGGAGGCTGTTGGACAGCGTTCTGTGTTAGACGGCCATTTTGGAAGTACTACAGAGTGCAAGCCCTGATGTGTCAGGGACCAGGAAGTCCAAAAGGGACGCGTCCTACGGTTCATGACAGCATGCCTCCTCCGAAAACCTGTCCCACCGGTTTTGCCTGGGTGTATGAGATGATACCTTCTGAGTAATCTGGGGGTATTTAGGTTTGAGGTTGGTTCCCAAGTGCGTTCACTAGGAGGGTATCCTTTCCACTCAACCAGGTATTGAAGCTGACCTCGTTTGTACTTGGAGTCTGGACACTTCATATTCCAGTTGATCATTGACAATTACGGGGTTAGGTCTGAGGGTGGTCCGGGAGGACTGGATTTATGGTTTTATTAAAGACATGTGAAAAACTGGATGGATCCTCTTCCAGGAGTCTGGTAGTTTGAGTCGTAAGGCCACTGGGTGTATGATTTCTTTTATGGAAAAAAGGGCCATAATACAGGGGAGCCAATTTATTCGGTCGTAGATGTCGGGGCAGTAGTTTCGTGGCTAGCCAGACCTTATCACCTACTGCGTAGGAAGGTCCTGGTCTTCTTTTGGAGTCCGCATAATGTTTGGTGCAATTTCGGGCTCTTTCTAAGTGCTCCGGCTTCCTTCTGTATATTGATGAGGGTCCCGATGCAGGAATTAACTTTAGGAACAGGTGTAGGATGTGGGAGAACAGAAGGTAGCACCTATGGGTGAAATCCTTGATTACAGAAAAAAGGGCTAGTCTTGACAGCCGAGTGATCCGAATTGTTGTATGCGAACTCAGCCACAGGTATTAGGAGTGACCAATCGTCCTGGACCTTGGTAGTGAAGCAACAAAGATATTGTTCTAGGGTTTGATTCACACGTTCAGTAGCCCCGTTAGTCTGTGGATGATACCCTGAGGAGAGGGCGCGTTGGATCCCTAGTATTCAGCAAAGGTGTTTCCAAAACTGAGAAATGTATTGAGGCCCTCTGTCTGATATGATCTTGGAAGGAAGTCCATGAAGTCGGAATATGTGTTCCAGGAAGATTCCAGCAAGTTCTGAGGAGGCTGGTAGTTTATATAAGGGCGTAAAATGAGCCATATGAGTGAATAAATCAATGGTGACCATTATAGTCGTGTATCCCCTGGAAGGTGGCAGTTCCACAATGAAGTCCGTAGCAATAATTTCCCAGGGCTTTGTTGGTAACATGGGCTGCAGTAGGAGACCCACCGGTCTTTTGTTATCATGTTTGTTTTGACTGCAGACTGCGTAGGCTTGGATGTACAGTTGTACGTCAGTTTTCATTTTTGGCCACCAAAATTGTCTTTGTATTAGACGGAGGGTGTTGGTGACGCCACGATGTCCGGAGTGAAGGGTGTCGTGGCAGAGGTTTATTATCCTTTGCTGCAATTTCTGTGTGGGGATGATTAGACCATTATCCATGAATAGATATCCGTCCTTTGTTCTCAGATTCCATCGATTCTTCCCTGAAAATTCCTTCCAGAGCTCAGAGGACTGGGTTTGTATTCGAACGTCTTCCAGGAGGCTGATTGCTTGAGCTACAAAAATCATATGGGGAAACATCTTAAGGAATGACCGATCTTCAAGAGTTTCGTAGTCGGGACGTCGGGAAAAGGCGTCAGCAATTATATTCTGTGTCCCAGGGACATAATGGATATGGAACTGGTACTGGGCAAAGAAGAAGGCCCAACGGGCTTGATGGCTATTTCTACATTCCAGAGCCTGTAAAACCTGAAGATTCCGATGGTCCGTACGGACCTGGACAGGGTGTTTCGCTCCTAGAAGTAGATGACACCACTCTGTGAAGGCTTGGCAGATGGCTAACAGTTCCTTTTCTAAAACGGAATAATGGGTTTCGCTGGGAGTTAGAGTCCGTGAAAGATAAGCAATGGGATGTTCCAGATTGTCCTCGAATTCCTGTTTTAGAACTACTCCAATGGCGTAATTGGAAGTGTCTGTTTCCACTAGGAAAGGACGATTGATGTCAGGTTGAGCCAGGATGGGAGCTTGTGTAAAGTCTGTCTTTAGCCATTTGAATGCTTCGTCTTGGGCTGTTGTCCAAAGAAAAGGAGTATCTTTTTTCAACAACACAATGATCGGTTGAACTATCTCCGAAAAAGAAGGTATGAATTTTCTGTAAAAGTTAGCAAGTCCCAGGAAGGATTGGATTTGTTTCATTGTAGTCGGAATGAGCCAGGATAGTATGGCCTTTAACTTTGCATGGTCCATTCCGACTCCTTCAGGCCTAAGGACAAATCCTAGATAGTGAACAGTAGAGCCATGGAAGAGGCACTTCTCGGGTTTAGCCAGGAGCTTGTGTTCATGTAGCCGCTGTAACATTGCCTTAACATGCTCCTCATGCTTAAAATGGTCCTTAGAGAAAATTAAGATATCGTCCAGGTATACTATGACGAAAAGGTACAGCATATCAGAAAACACCTGATCCATGAAGCGTTGGAAGATGCGGGGGCATTAGCAAGTCCGAAGGGCATGACCAGGTATTCAATGTGACCAAAGGGTGTTCTAAAGGCTGTTTTCCATTTGTCTCCTTGCCTGATACGGATCAGATGGTAGGCACCTCTGAGATCCAATTTCGTAAAGACTACATCTCCTCTTACTGCTTCCAGGATATCTGAGATCAAGGGTAATGGATAGCGATCCTTCAGGGTGCATTGATTTAAACCACGATAATCTAGACAAGGCCTAAGCTCATTAGTATCTTTTTTAGGAACAACAAACAACGAGGCTCCAGCTGGTGATTTGGATGGTCGTATGGTGCCATTTTCAAGGTTGGTATCCAAGTATTCACAGAGGGCCTTTTTCTCAGGTTCGGATAAAATGAACATTCTTCCAAAGGTAATCACAGCTGAGCGTTCAGTATCAATAGCACAGTCTTCAGGTCTGTTAGGAGGTAGGGCCTGAACTATGTCAGTTGAGAACACATCGGCATAGTCCTGATAGGCCCTAGGAACCTGGATGATATTTGAGACTGTGAGTGGGCCTTGCTGGTCTGTCGGTGTACCTCCAGAAGAAATCGGTAAGGAATCCAGGAATAGACGATGAGAGATACAATGTTCGGAACCCAGGAACAAGGATCCTGCCGCCCAGTTGATGTATGGGTTGTGCCTTTGTAACCAAGGCATACCCAAAACCATTGGGTAATGAGCATACTTTATGATGTTAAATTTGATCATCTCTCCATGGTGGTTTATTGAGAGCTGTATCTCTTTGGTTTGAAGGGTTATGGGTCCTGAAGAGAGGGGTCTTCCGTCAATTGCCTCTACAGGTTGCGTGATGTCTCGGTTTTTATATGGAATGTGGTGGTTAGTGACCCAATCTTGATCTATAAAAATCCCCATGGCTCCACAATCCACCAATGCCAAAATGGGGTAGGATTCGTTCTTGGATGGCGATAGAAAGGCCTGTAAAATCACAAGATTGTTTTGTCCAGGAGAGTTCAAGGATGGAATAGATGTGGAGCAAACATCTCTCTCCCAAAGATGCCCTCCATCTAGGATCGGGAGCTGGCGTTTCCCGAACGCCGTGGAGGAGCTAAAGGACATTCTCTCACTAGATGTTTATCTGAGGCACAATACATAGATAACCCTGTGTGGATCCGTCGCATTCTTTCTTGCGGGGATATGGGTCCACGGAAGGCCCCTAGTTGCTTGGGTTCTGGTTCATTGGCAGGGGCAGGAGTGGGCTCAGCCTTCGAAGAAGTTTCTATAGGATTTTTCTGGAAAGGCATTCTAGTTTTCTTCTTCTCTGCCTTCCTTTCCTGGATATGGAAGTCTATCTGTAGAGAGAGATCCATAAGAGCCTGGAATGAACCTGGGCGAGCCACTCTGGCAAGTTTGTCCTTGATATCTTCATTTAGCCCTCTTCGAAAAAGAGTAAAGCAGGCTTCTGAGGACCAATCCGCTTCTTTAGCCAATTGCTTAAAGCGTGTTACATAAGTAAGCCTGTCTTGGGAACCTTGTTGCAAATCAAGTAGGCATTCTTGGGCACTACAGACCTGTTCTGGGCAGTCAAACATGGTCTTAAGAGCCTTATGAATCCGTCGTAGTCATCCTGGAGGGCATCTCCAGAATTAACTAAAGGCGTAGCCCAAGTTAATGCATTCCCGGAAAGATGCGAAATCATAAAGCCCACCTTAGCCCTGGGGGTAGAAAATATGTAGGGCTTAAAAGTAAAGTGGACTAAACACGAGTCAAGGAATCCATGAAGGGTTTTTTCAGAGCCGTCGTATTTATCAACTACACCACCCAAAAATACGCTTTCTTTGGTAGCGGAATCACGGGACAAGACTAATTGTTTTAACGCAGCATTCTCGGCTTTCAGATTCTGCACTTCAGTCGTTAATTCCTGCATGCCGCGCATGAGTTCTTGAACAGCCACCTCCATGTCCGTATCGACTTCAGTTAGTTGGCGTCTCAATCTGTCACAGGTTTCCCCCTTTCTCACCTGTCTTCGTTGTTTACTGGAATTCTTTGAAGGAGCCTTCTTGCGTACGGGTCAGGTTTTGTACAACCCTGTGCGAGCGTCTTCGGTTTCCAGCGTGCGTTTAGCGTTCCGAATCCTAGAATGCTTAGAATGTCCGGGAAATCCAGGAAGTGAATGATAGTGTACTCGGAGACGGGTACACTGAAGTTTGGGATACAAGATAGGGTATAGAGGAAGGGAATGATAGAGGAAGGAAAACTAGGGCCCAGGAACCAGGAATCAAATGAGTTCAGTGAAGGCGAACTACGGAACACATGTCTATCCACTGCAAGCGGTATCGTTGAGACACACAGGGCCGCGGGCGTGGCTTCTTTATAGAATGTGCTACGTCTGGCGTGGAGGCTGGTGGACAGCGTTCTGTGTTAGACGGCCATGTTGGAATTACTACAGAGTGCAAGCTCCGATGTGTCAGGGACCAGGAAGTCCAAAAGGGACGCGTCCTACGGTTCATGACATGGAGCAGGTGTTTTGCTGGAAGTTTGAAGGGGGTTATTGCCCCTTTGGCAAAATCTGCAGATTTAAACACACAGGTGGCAAAGGTGCAGGGAACCACAGCATGCCTCCTGATGAGGGAAAGTGGTAGCGCAAAACCCAAAGAGAAGGCTAAGCGTAATTGAAACTCTCTTGCCCATGCCCATACCCATACTCCTGCATAAATTGATTCCATTCTTGAATGCATATCACAATACAGCCGACGCTAAAGTGCTTTGGGACGGTTTCAGGTGGGAGATTAAGGATCCCTTACAATGGGTCTGTGGGGAGCAGGGAAGCAGACAATTTAAAATCAGCAATGAGAATGCCTGAGGTTGAGTCACAGAAGGTTGCTAAGGAGGTCAAGCTGGGTAGGGTTGCGGGCTCATTCACGTGTCTGCAGTTGGAGAATTTTGTAGTATCGCCCCTGGGTTTGGTATCAAAGAAGGTGGAGAGGCAGTTCCTCCTCAGACAGCACCTTTCCTTCCGCAAAGGTGCGTCTTTTAACGATGGCATAGCCAAAGAGGAGTGTAGGGTTCATTATTCTTCATTTGACAATGCCATAGAATTGGTGAGAGCATCAGGGAAAGGCACTTTGGTGGGGAAGGCCGACATTGAGTCTGCCTTCAGGCTACTACCGATTCACAAGGAAAGCTATAATTTGCTGGGCTTCAAGGTAAAAGACTCTTTCTACTATGACAGGTGATTACCAATGGAGTGCGCTATTTCTTGCACATACTTTGAAAAGTTTAGTACCTTTCTGGAGTATGCTTTAAAGCAGAGGGCACAGGGCAGGGGAGTAATGCATTACCTCGATTATTTCTTGTTAATTGGGAGAGAAGGGACCGAAAAATGTGGGTCACTCATGAGCATGTTCCAGGCATTGATGGAGGAGATGGGGGGCTCCTCCCTCTGCTCTGCTGCCTCCCAACTGTCATCAGGAACTGAAAGGCCCCGTCCCTCTGCTCCGCTGCCTCCTAACTCTCAGCAGGAACTGAAAGGAGGCCCCTCCTCTGCTCCGCTGCCTCCAAACTCTCAGCAGGAACTGAAAGGCCCCTCCCTCTGCTCCACCACCTCCCAAATCTCAGCAGGAACTGAAAGGCCCCGTCCCTCTGCTCCGCTGACTCCTAACTCTGAGCAGGAACTGAAAGGCCCCTCCCTCTGCTACGCTGCCTCCTAACTCTCAGCAGGAACTGAAAGGCCCCTCCCTCTGCTCCACCACCTCCCAAATCTCAGCAGGAACTAAAAGGCCCCGTCCCTCTGCTCTGCTGACTCCTAACTCTGAGCAGGAACTGAAAGGCCCCATCCCTCTGCTCTGCTGCCTCCTAACTCTCAGCAGGAACTGAAAGGCCCCTCCCTCTGCTACGCTGCCTCCTAACTCTCAGCATGAACTGAAAAGCCCCTCCCTCTGCTCCACCACCTCCCAAATCTCAGCAGGAACTGAAAGGCCCCGTCCCTCTGCTCCGCTGCTTCCTAACTCTCAGCAGGAACGGAAAGCCCCATCCCTCTGCTCCGCTGACTCCTAACTCTGAGCAGGAACTGAAAGGCCCCATCCCTCTGCTGCCTCCTAACTCTCAGCAGGAACTGAAAGGCCCCTCCCTCTGCTACGCTGCCTCCTAACTCCCAGCAGGAACTGAAAGGCCTCTCCCTCTGCTCTGCTGACTCCTAACTCTCAGCAGGAACCGAAAGGCCCCTCCCTCTGCTACGCTGCCTCCTAACTCCCAGCAGGAACTCAAAGGCCCCTCCCTCTGCTACGCTGCCTCCTAACTCTCAGCATGAACTGAAAGGCCCCTCCCTCTGCTCCACCACCTCCCAACTCTCAGCAGGAACTGAAAGGCCCGTCCCTCTGCTCTGCTGACTCCTAACTCTCAGCAGGAACCGAAAGGCCCCTCCCTCTGCTACGCTGCCTCCTAACTCCCAGCAGGAACTCAAAGGCCCCTCCCTCTGCTACGCTGCCTCCTAACTCTCAGCATGAACTGAAAGGCCCCTCCCTCTGCTCCACCACCTCCCAACTCCCAGCAGGAACTGAAAGGCCCCTCCCTCTGCTACGCTGCCTCCTAACTCTCAGCATGAACTGAAAGGCCCCTCCCTCTGCTCCACCACCTCCCAACTCTCAGCAGGAACTGAAAGGCCCCTCCCTCTGCTACGCTGCCTCCTAACTCTCAGCAGGAACTGAAAGGAGGCCCCTCCTCTGCTCCCCTGCCTCCAAACTCTCAGCAGGAACTGAAAGGCCCCTCCCTCTGCTCCACCACCTCCCAAATCTCAGCAGGAACTGAAAGGCCCCTCCCTCTGCTCTGCTGCTTCCTAACTCTCAGCAGGAACGGAAAGCCCCATCCCTCTGCTCCGTTGACTCCTAACTCTGAGCAGGAACTTAAAGGCCCCATCCCTCTGCTCTGCTTCCTCCTAACTCTCAGCAGGAACTGAAAGGCCCCTCCCTCTGCTGCGCTGCCTCCTAACTCCCAGCAGGAACTGAAAGGCCCCTCCCTCTGCTACGCTGCCTCCTAACTCTCAGCATGAACTGAAAGGCCCCTCCCTCTGCTACGCTGCCTCCTAACTCTCAGCATGAACTGAAAGGCCCCTCCCTCTGCTCCACCACCTCCCAGCTCTCAGCAGGAACTGAAAGGCCCGTCCCTCTGCTCTGCTGACTCCTAACTCTCAGCAGGAACTGAAAGGCCCCTCCCTCTGCTACGCTGCCTCCTAACTCCCAGCAGGAACTCAAAGGCCCCTCCCTCTGCTACGCTGCCTCCTAACTCTCAGCATGAACTGAAAGGCCCCTCCCTCTGCTCCACCACCTCCCAACTCTCAGCAGGAACTGAAAGGCTCCTCCCTCTGCTCCACCACCTCCTAACTCTCAGCAGGAACTGAAAGGAACCTCCCTCTGCTACGCTGCCTCCTAACTCCCAGCAGGAACTCAAAGGCCCCTCCCTCTGCTACGCTGCCTCCTAACTCTCAGCATGAACTGAAAGGCTCCTCCCTCTGCTACGCTGCCTCCTAACTCCCAGCAGGAACTCAAAGGCCCCTCCCTCTGCTGCCTCCTAACTCTCAACAGGAACTCAAAGGCCCCCATCCCTTTGCTCCGCTGCCTCCTAACTCTCAGCAGGAACTGAAAGGCCCCTCCCTCTGCTCTGCTGCCTCCTAGCTCTCAGCAGGAACGGAAAGGCTGCATCCCTCTGCTCTGCTGCCTCCTACCTCTCAGCAGGAACTGAAAGGCCCCTCCCTCTGCTCTGCTGCCTCCTAACTCTCAGCATGAACTGAAAGGCTCCTCCCTCTGCTCTGCTGCCTCCTAACTCTGAGGAGGCACTGAAAGGCCCCTCCCTCTGCTCCGCTGCCTCCTAACTCTCAGCAGGAACTGAAAGGCCCCTCCCTCTGCTCCACCACCTCCCAACTCTCAGCAGGAACTGAAAGGCCCCTCCCTCTGCTCCGCTGCCTCCTAACTCTCAGCAGGAACTGAAAGGCCCCTCCCTCTGCTCCAGCACCTCCCAACTCTCAGCAGGAACTGAAAGGCCCCTCCCTCTGCTCTGCTGCCTCCTAGCTCTCAGCAGACCTTTAAAGCACCCATCCATCTGCGCCACCGCCTTCTAGAGTTTCTCAGGAACTGAAAGGCACTAATCTACACCTTTCTTTCCTCAGTCAAGGAAGAGTATCTACATGAATTCATTACAGGTCCTTAAAATAATTCTAAGCTTTCTTGTTGTTGTCTTTTCACATGCACTGCAGATCTGCCCCATAAACGGACACAGGGTGAAGCCTCCAAACACATTCCCATTCTTGGATGCACAACTGCTTCCTTGTACTTGATCCACAAAGCCTAAAACTAGAGGACATCTGGATATGCCTGGGGCACTTGTGAGATGCATAAGTGTAAAGTAATTCGCAAAGATGTGCCCTCCTGATTGGCTCCCGTCAAACCTTTATGAATGAAGCCAGTAATATATTACCATGGGAAGGGAATGCATGCTCCAGTGGATTTCGAGTCTGAAGCCACCGGGCGTATTCCAAGCCTTCTCGATGCAGGCCACGTGCCGGCCACCCCCGGAAATGACTATGATGCTAATTATGCACTGGTGTGCTGGGATATGTCAGCATGCCTTCAGCTCTAGCACCTGCTGGCATGTGAAATACCCTGCCCGAGACCTGGCAGCCTTGTGAAGGCAGCGCCTGTCACAGATAGCCTGATCTCCCTGCAGGCCAGGCAGCCTTTCAGTGTGCTTGCTGCACAGGCCCTCTTCTGCCTTTGAAGCATCCCAGACAGCTGGCATTGTGACAGCAGCCCTTCCAAACCTGCCCACCCCACCTTAAAATCAGCATTTGAAAGGCATACTCTCTCCAAGCCTTTGAAACAGCACCATCGCCTGCTAAAAAACTGTCCTTTTGATGCAAGGGGGGCATTATTCAGGTGTTCGCATTTCATGTCAACACCTTTCCCTTGGCAAAAAAAAAAAAAGAACTCCACTCTACACTGCGCGTACACTTTGCTCACATCCGTGTTCACTGGCAGCGTGTCCACCCGTGCCAGGGTGTGATGTGCAAACTACTGATTGCACCCTGCAGCCATCTTGGGGGTACATGGGGCTCCTCACTTAAAGAAAATATCTGCAAAGAGCAGGAGATCCTGTGACAAAATGGCCATCAGTCTGCTAGTGTTCAGGGATGAGTAGTGACTAACCTGCCTTCTCAGCACCACACGTGAGCTATACCTCCCTCGCCTCTTTGGTAGCGCAGGCTGAGAGCAGGCTACATCGCCAGGAGAGGTGCAATCTGATAACAGTAGCAGCCCAAACAGTTGAAGTACAATAGTGCAATATATAATAATGTCCAATCAAAGTTCTATACAAATATAGACTTTTAATCTAACAATAAAATGCAAACAAATGAATTAAAAAACACCAGATAAACTCATCCCTGTAAAAGAAACACATAGAATGCAGATGTTTGTGAAAAGGCTCTCTGGGCAGAAGAGCAAGAAATTGGCAACAATGTCACTGTTCAAGGATATGTAGTTGTACAAGTTAGAGAAGTGGGGCTTAAAAGTCACTATGGTCCCCAAAAGTGGACCTGGGGCCAAGACCTCTCTCTCTTTACATTACCTTAATTCTTATCTTTGATGCTTAACAATGTCAAGTTGGGCTTCTGGTCACGATGCAGTTGAGGCGATGTTGGGGTGTTCGATTTGACGCGAACCAAATGTCAGTCGGCGTCAAGTCGGTTTGAAGGTGCGGGCTCCTGATCAGTCGATGCAGCATTCAAGATGGTGTGTTGATGGCGCCCAACAGTTTGGGGCTGCGGTCCAGTCGGCGGAGTGATGATACCTCTGCAGGGTTAATTCACCATTGAAGATGGCGAGGGTATCAGCTTGCAGTAGTCAAATCAGCATTCAAGTCAATTGCTCCCTTGATTTTCATCCTGCGTTGGGATCAGGATGTTGTCCCGGGAGGATATTTCAGAGGCAATGTGTTTGCCTTGGAAACAAGATAACACAAAGCAACACAGGTTCGATCCCCGGGTCGGTGCTTAGAAACCTCTGGGTATTAAGCCCGTTATAAATAAGCAACCAAGACATATTCCTGTAACAGTGCCTCAATGCCCCCGGGCTGTGTGAGCACTATAAAAATGTAAATAAATAAATAAATGAGTCAGCCTGCTTCAGGGGATCAACCCAGCGCCTGGAGGGCTTGAAATACAAGCCGTTTGAAGATGCATAGAGTGCCAAAAACAGCCCTGCCACTGCTATGGTGGCTCGAAGTGCATCGGGAATGACCGATCCAGCTCGAAGATGTCTCAAAGTGACGAAACAGGATTCCAGCTGATTCTGGCCTTCTGGGTTGCTCAGAGTCCCAATACAGGGGCTTCCAGACAAAAAGAGTATGTCTGTTTTGCTTGGCTGGCACCTGCAAGGGATCCTTCACATCCAGTGCTCAGGGTCCTGGCACCAGTGCAGTCATTGAGGCCTTGGTGCACAGCGCTTCACTCCCATTGTTCCCCTGGGATGGTTAGGGGACATGGATCGCCTCTGCCTTTGATGCCTTCTGTCTTCACCTCCCTGGGAGGGGACTTCGGGATATACTGTATCCCCAAAAGAGGTCCAATGAATTCTTCTTGTTCTTCAGTGAGTCCAGAGATGAATCAAAGTAAGA
This sequence comes from Ambystoma mexicanum, assembly GCF_040938575.1. Taxonomy (NCBI): domain Eukaryota; kingdom Metazoa; phylum Chordata; class Amphibia; order Caudata; family Ambystomatidae; genus Ambystoma; species Ambystoma mexicanum. The sequence continues at coordinate 55,628,900 of NC_090940.1, read as the reverse complement.
AGGAGGACCTCTTCTTTGTGAAGGAAACATGTCACAGTAGGTTGATTCAATGCAAACCATCTGTAAGTGTACCAATCCAGGCTGTTGTCACAAGTGCCCTTTGACTTCATACCTAGAGTGCCTTGCCTGCACAAAATGAGGGTAGTAGAATTAATAGAATCAAAGAGGTGGAACCCTTCTCTCAGACCACCTGCTCTAACTGTGCCCTCTTACCATGTCTGCTGACTTAAAAGTGTCTCCACCTCTCAGCACCCTGGTGTGAGTGTGGCTTTGGTATGGCAGTGCTGGATTTGAAGCATCAATTGACAAGAGCCCCTCTGGTGGAGGTGTCTGTCACCCATTGTCCCCCATAGCAGCTGTGGAGCCAGTCACACTAGACACTAATACATATCATTCCTGTCATAGCTGTGGCCCTGTACAGAGAACTAACACTAGATGTACATCAAATCTCTGTTGGTGTATAATTGTGTTCTCTTAGGGGTCACCATGCCACAATGAAGCATGGCTTATATTTAAACATGTACATTCCACCAGAGGGATTAAGGCATACAATTATTACATTTGAGAACAGAGGTGCACACGATTATAAATCAAACTCTGCCTGTGGGAACCTTGTTCTCCAGCAGCACTCAGGAATGCAGATGTGACTTTTTAACCCCCTGTGTTCTATTGCAGGGCTGGAGCAGCAAAGGGACACATGTTCACTTTCATTTTAGCAGGGAACATTAACAAAATGGGGGGCTGATTGGCAGACCTCCCTTTCAGAGACAGAATGACATCTTTTTATGTTAATCAAAATAAAGAAAGCTATGGCTTTCACACCCTCACAGATGGCAATCCATCACAGGTCCTGAATGCAAGAACAAGTGTCTTGCAGCCCATCCTGTTGCATATGTAAATGTGAGACATGTGTCCATTGTTCACATGGGCATTTAAGTGGGAGGGGGCTAGTTGGAGCAGCTCAGTGGCATTGCCCAAAGACTGACACCAAGCTGGCCCCCCTCACTCCCCAACTAATAATCACCTGAGACAGTTTAACCGGCGTGCTTGTGGAAACTCAAAAATAACTGACAGTTGCAGGGGCCAGTGATCTATTCAGACAATGTGAAAGGAATGGGGAAATGAGAAGTCGCCTTCTATTCAAGGAGGGAAAACCACATCTCTCCACCAAAAGTTGAAGTTGTCTAAATGAGTAAAAGTGTCTCGAGGCGTGCCGACACTTTACTGTTAGTCTAACTGACATGACAAATGAAATGAGAGGCAAGCCCTGTGGTAAATAAATGCACAGAAGGGGTTTGTGCTTCAATCACTCTGAACAACATATTTGTAAAATGTTCAAATCTGTGGTCATTTTCATGTTACTTAAATGCTCTTTGATTTTATGCACAGCAGGCCAGAAACGACTTTGTTGCTATTTGACCCCTCTACGTTTCTCCGAGGTGATTTATTCACAGAAAGAGGGTCAGTTAGTCACTCACTGAGATGTTTGCATACTGAGTGAGTGTTTTATTTACATATAGCAATGTATTTACAAACCAAGCCAGAGAGAAGAATTTAGAATATGCACACTTGATCCAAGCTGGACCTCTTAAGACAATTCCTAGGGACCCAAAATGCATGCTTTCAGGATCTCATTGTGCATTGTTTGGGGCAAGTGGACCTCTCCTTTAGACCATTCCTAGCACTTAGGTCAGGACCCCTTGTTAGAGTCTGCCTCATTTTCACATCCCACTGAAAGCACTGTTCAAAACAAAACCTTGGCAATTAACCTGGCCATTTCCATGGTTGTGCCTGAACCACCATTACACAAGGAGGGCTCATCAAGCACACAGCAAAGAATGCCTGGGCTCTCTTAATGCGAGGTCTTCCTGACGCCCTGCATGACCCAGCAGGCTTCTGAAGACCTCGAAGTATTCACTTCTTCACACTGTCCTGTTCCAGACCAGGTACTTTGTTCCCTTAGGCACTTTTTTTTTTAACAATTTGTTTTATTGACAACATACATATAGGGCTGAAAGAAACGGTCCGTTCCACCAGTAAAGCACAGAAGAATAAAAGAAACAGGTTGTCAGTTTTTCCAATATTAACTCCCTTCCCACCACCCTCTTCCCTCCCACCCTAACCCAATGTCAACATACCAAGTTTTGAGAGTTCGCGAACAATAATAGCTCTGGGGAGAACGGTTGTTTTTTGCCAAGTACCAATTAGACAAATCACTTGACACAGTGGGTTCAGCTTGTTAATTGACCGGAGGGAAACAATCACAGTCTCAAGGAAGAATGGAGATAGGCATCTTGTGGAGGCAACCTAAGATACAGTCTACAGGCGCATAGAAATACAATCCTCGTGGAGAAGAACTGCAGTCCATTCTTGCACAAAGTCCGTCATGGTGTCGCACGTTATTGCGGTAATCTTTTCATATATGAAAATCGACCTGAGTTTGCAGAGCCATTCCTCTTTGGACGGGGCCAATGCACTTTTCCACTTTTGGGCGAGCGCTAGCCTCCCTGCTCTCAACATGGCCCCAATGACCTTAGGGAACGCATTCAGTTCTGTCTCCGGTGCAGGGGTGCCCAGGAGGATTTCCAATGGCAGTAAGGTCTGGCAGAACCCCTCAATTTCCTTAATCCAGCTAAGTAGTTCCGACCAATAAACCTGAATGACTGGGCATTCCCACCACATATGAAACCATGTGCCCCGTTGTTGACACCCTCTGGGGCAAAAGGGGGACACGTCCCTAAACATTTTGGACAGGGTGGCCGGGGGGCGGTTCCATGAATGGAGAATTTTGAAGTTATCTTCCATAGCAGCCGTATACAGAGAACCCGTGAAAATGCATTTAAAAATTGCCCTCCACGTATGATCATCCAGAGGCATGCCCAGCCTAGTTTCCCAGATCTTTTTGAAAGGTTGTCTACCCTCCAAGTCCGCTGTTATCAAGACGCTATAGAATAAAGATAAGGAGCCCCTCCAAGTTGTGCTTTTGGTCAGGATAGTCTCGAAAGAGGTGAGGGGGCGTTTGAGACGATCGGCCCAGCGAGGGTGGGTCAAGATCTCCTTCAAGCGTAGGTATTCGAAGACTGAGGGTGGGTTGTCCGCTAATTTGGTTCGTAACCTCTGCAATTCCTCCCATTTCCCAGGGAACATCTGTGTTTTTAATTTCCCCACTGGTTGCCTCTATCTTTTCCCTTAGTGATTTCTCCTCCCGGGCTCTTTACATCTTTTTCCCCGACCCTATCCCAATGAGGGTGCCTCTAATAGTAGCCTTAAATGCCTCCCATACTCCCATGACCCCCATGACTCCCATGACCCCAACCTCACCGTTATTATTGAGGGAAAAATAGTCCTCAATGGCCACCAGAAGGGATTGGCGGACCTCTTTGTCCTGCAGAAGAAGGTCATTACACCTCCACCGGGAACCTACTGCTGGGGCAGGGGGGAGACCCAGTCTAATTTTCACCATGTCATGGTCAGTCCAGGGGACAATCTCCACTCCCGAGTCAGTGACCTCCCTCAGAAGCGAGGTCTGAACCAAAATGTAATCAATACGAGAGAAAGCTGCGTGAGGCCTTGAGTAAAAGGTATAGTCGGGATTCCGACCCTGCTTGCAGGTGCATGTGTCATTCAGGCCCAGTTCCCTGTTCACTTCGCGAAAGGCCACAGCAAGTCTCTCGTGAAGGCGCATGTTTGGGGAGGGTCTAGCAGATTTCCTATCCCTCTCGGGGCATAGAACCGTATTAAAATCTCCCCCAACCAATAGGGTACCCTCCGAGAATGATATTATTATTTCTTTCATTCCAACCCAGAAGGTATCTTGTGCTTCATTCGGGGCATAAATGCACACCAGTGTAAACAGCCGACCCCGCACCTCCCCCTTAACCATGAGATATCGTCCATCTGGATCTTATTTCAAAGCTTTAAGCACAAAATGGGCCCCGGGGGATACCACCAAGGCTACTCCTCGCTTTTTTGACTGAGAAGATGCTGTGAATACCTGATCAATAGTTTTAGCCCTGAGCTTTGGTTCCTTGCCCCGAACCCAGTGAGTTTCCTGTACAAATAAGAAGTGAAGCCGAAGCCTTGCAAATTCCCACACCAACAACGACCTCTTTGTAGGCGAGTTGAGCCCCCGCACATTTAGCGATCCCACTGTCAAGTATTGGAGCAGATCATCCATTAATACTCTGATAAAAGCTCATAGCTCCCCTCGACAAACAACAACAGTTCCTACTCCCACCGTGCATGCCTACCCCATTAGAGGCTCGTGAAAGCCCTGGGGGTGCGTAGTAGACCCCAAAACTTGGCATTCCATAACTGTAACCCCAACATCCCAACCCCCTTACTTTCCCCCCTCCTCTCCCCTCCCCCTTGATCGCCTGGCAGGTCGTTGGTGTCATTCTATCGCCAACCAGGCCACCATTGTCTCCCCCTCCGGGCTCAATAACTCTTGAATAACAACAACTCGAGCCCCCCCCACCCCCAAGGTCATCCTTGGGTATAAACAATTGTTTCCCCCATCCACTCACGAAGTCGATTGCAGGCTTTTTCATTAAACACCACGGTTCGTTTCATGTGTCCAGGAGCCCCGGGGATGCCGGGGCCAGTCTCCTGAATTTCCTTTGGCCTCGAACCCTACGTCTTTCCCTTGGGGCCCTGGTCCCTTTTGGGACTGTCGGAGCTCGCTCACCCTCCTGGTCCCCCAGCTCCATATTCAGACCGGCCAATAGTTCGCCTGACACTCTCTGGATGTCGTCCTCCATCACCAGGGCATACTTATAGCCTTCAATCTCGAAAGAGAGTGAGAAGGGGTATCCCCACCTGTACCGGACCCCCTTGGACTGGAGCATTTTGGTCAGCTGAGAGCATAATTGGCACCTTGCCAAAGTAAAAGCTGACAGATCCTGATAGATTGAAATTTGGGCCCCTTCCCACTCCACTGGGCCTGTCTTGCGAGCCAGTTCGAGAATCTTGCTTTTCTCGGCAAAATAGTAAAAGCGAACAAGAATGGACCTGGGGCCTCTGGAGGATGCGCCCGCTCTGTGGGCCCTGTCGATGGTGGGCACATTCGTGTTGGCCCCTCCGAACAGCAGACCGACCACTGCGCTAACAGCTTTATTGATGTCCGCTTGCGTTTCACCTTCGTGCTCCGGGAATCCTAGAAAGCGCAAGTTACACCGCCGTTCCCTGTTCTCTAAGTCATCCAACTTCAAGGAGCATTTCTCTTCCCTCCTTTCAAGCTCCGCAAGGCGCATATCAAATTGGGTCTCGAAGATATCCTTGGAAGCAGTGTTATTCTCGAGTGCAAGAACTCTATCGTCTATTTTGTCAACTTTCTTGTCCAGGGTGTCCAGTCGCAGCGCTATATCTGCCCTGAAGCCTGTGATTTCCTCCAGGAGGGCCGCCATGCCCCTGGTGACAGTGCTGGTGTCCGTCGCTTCCTGGTGTGTCTGTGCCGCCATTTCAGGACGTATTTGGGGGCCCGGGGACGGACGGCGAAATCTCTGTAGTGCCTCCTTCCAGCTCATAGGCCCCCTCCGAACATCTCTGACTCGAGGGGTCTGCCTCCAATAAGCGTGTGTTCAGGGGGCCTCACCACCGGCTTCCCCTCATAGGTGCAGAATGCACCGCCACTGGTATACCACCTTGTACCTGCACTTCTGCGTCTTTCCTTGTCCTGCAAATGGGCTCTCCACCTCAGCCAGGCGGGAGATGCAAGGAGACTCCCCCAATACCCCTCCAGGTTCAATGGGAGGGGTAGTGGGCCACCCCCAGTGTTGCTCCGTTTCCTTCCACGATCTTGGGGGTTCTCAGGGTGCCGTTCTTGGTCTCCTCACCTCGTGGGCCCGCTGGTGCCACCCCGTGGGGTTGATGCCGTAACCAATCTGAGCGGGCCAGGTCCAAGTTATCCGTTTTCGTGCCTCTCTCGGCACAGTAAGCCCTCGGCGGGGCTCTCTTATTCTGCCCGATCCTGCTTTCCACGGGCCTCGCGGCTGCTCTCCAGGCTCAGGGGGACCCAGCGGCGCCGCTCCGGGCCCTCCCCAGAAGTTGCAGGCGGCTTGCGTCTGCCCCAGGGGGCGCGGGTCCAGCTACAACCCGGGTGCGCCCTGCCACCACTACCTCCCTCCGGGGAGAAGGGGGAAGGCGCCAGCCAGCGTCGCTCGGCCTAGTCACAGGCCGCTCTCTAGCCCGGGCTCCGCGTAGTTCCTCGTGGAGCCGCGGCGCCGAAGGGGGGAGGGGTCACTCTCCCTCCAAACTTCAACGGGTCACGGCTCTGCAGCGGCTCCACCGCGGAAGTCCAAATTTCGGGGTGATGTGCCCACCAACGTTGGCAAGGTGGGGGTATGGTTTGCTCCTCACTCCGGGGGTGTTGGGGGGGGCTCAAGACCCTCAAACGGTGCCCTTCGGAGGAGACGAGCTGAGATGATTCAGCACATCTCTGCGCCCCCTGGTGGATCCCCCCTTAGGCACTTTTACCTACTACCACACATTGACGTGTCCCACAGTTTAGTCCAGAATCCAGTTGTCCACTCGGGATTATGAAAATCATTTGCCACTGTGCAGGTACCTGGACGATGTGCTATGCTCCCATGATCATCCTGAGTGATTTTTTCTGGGTGTTTTATTCCGGAATTGTCCTTCCTCTTTTCCTTTATGGTGGAACCCTCCCCCCCATAATCCCATCAGCTTCAACCGTACACCCTTGCCATCTAAGCGTACACCTCTTTCCCTCTATTTTTTTTCTTCCTTTTTATTTTGCCCAAAAGTATATTTCATTTTCAAGGGGGTTTTGCACATTTCCAGAGAGTTGAATGAATTAAATAGTTGCAGACCCCCTTGTGCAATTCACTTACAGACTGGGACAACTCTATAATTAATTTGTCAATGTGTGACTACAAGAAGAGTGCAGGGCACAAGCTGTTACACTCCCAAATTAAAGGCCAGAACTGGCCTTCTAATCACCTCAGCAAGATTTTGGTAGGTGGAATAAAAGATTGAGTGAAAAGATACTGGACGACCCCCGTACTTCTACCTGCCCTCCGTGTCATATAGATCATCTTTGTTTTAAAACCGAGAGGCGGGTCTCTCGTAGAGGCTTGGAGGTGCTATGCTGTTCTGAGGAGATCAAATATTCTATAAGATCCTGGCACATTAATGTATCGTGTTATCAGACTCCTTTCCCTCTCCCATGTCATTTATTCTGTAGATGGAGAGGATTGAGGTTCTGACAGACTGCAGTAGTGTATGGGGCCCACTTTCACGGCATCAACATTTTTATAGGTGCTAACGCCCGTGCTTCCGGCCTTAGTCAAGCCTTCCTTTTGATAGGGTTTTAATATAAAGTGAATAGGAATGTTCTATAAAAATGATATCAGAAATGATATTGATTTGATATAAAATTGATATTTTATATAAAGTGGGTATAAAACGGTTATCAAAATGTTTTAATATTATTTTGAGATGATTTGATATAAAGTGAATATACATTTTATGGAAACATGTGTATAAACATTGGAGCAGTGGGTGGCGGTGCTGCCTAGATGACTATGGAGGTCGAAGTGAGCTCTGAAGACACAGCCTGTGAACTTAGGGTTTTGCATAGTGATGCAGCTATGACATCAGAGAGGGGTTTACCCTTTAATGTTATATGAAGTGGATATACATTTTATAGATATTATAGATGATGTAATGATTTTTTTATCATTTTAATGACACAGGCTAAAGAGTTAGCTTCAATGGCTAGTAACATTAAACCTAGATTTAGCTTGGATATTGAGTGCAAATATAGGCTGGCATGGGCAGCCCTATGCAAATTTGCTTCATAGACAAAGTTTGCTTTTATAGTGCTAATATAAAAGGCTTACAACTATTGGTTTTGGACAAAGCCTGTTGCTTTTAAAAAATGAAAGTATTTATGGGCAAATTGTGTTTCCTAGAGTCCATACAAAAGTACAAACTATTACCTTTGACAATGCATGTTTCTTTTAAATAATGAAAAAATATTAGCTTTATAAGGAAAGTGCATTTCACAGAGCCTATATAAAAGTCAAAAATATTGCCTCTAAAAATGTGTGTTTCTTTGAAATAATGAAAGCAATCCGCTTTATAAGCAATGTGTGCTTCCCAGAGCCCGTACAAAGTCCAAACTATTACCTTTACAATGCACGTTTCTTTTAAATATTGAAAACAATTGGCTTTACAAGCGAAGTGTGTTTCACAGAGCCTATATAAACGTCCAAAATATTGTCTTTAAAAATGCGTGTTTCTTTGAAATATTGAAAGCAGTTAGCTTTATAAGCAATGTGTGCTTTCCAGAGCCCATACAAAAGTCCAAACTATTGCCTTTGACAATGTATGTTTTTTTAAAAAAAAATAATGAAAGCAATTCCTGACCCTGTGACTATTCAGGAAATATACACGAGTCACTTGGTCTTTGCTCAACACTGAAATGCAGCCATCGGCCAATTTTTGTAGGAAGCAACAACTAGTCCCTGGCAAACTCTATAGCCACCATCTTTCTTTGGAAGCATTTCACAAATACCGGTTGTTATGGATAGAGTACACTCTCTGAATTTCAACCACAATGACAAAATATACAGATGTTGTACAAAATATTTAAATTTTTTTCTGACAGCAGTCTTGCAAGATCACAAAGTCCCAAATATTTCACTTCCAGAATGCAACATATTCAGGCTTAGCATGCTACACTTTTACCGCTCAACATTCTTTTGTTCTACATGTATTGGAAACAGGCTAAAAATAAGATGTAGGTGTATGCTCCAGAACAACATGCCAAAGAGATTCTTTCTAACACATGGGGAAAATAATGTTGGCAGACAGCCGGTTGTGAAGGCCTGAACACACTTAGCAATTAGTGTCAGCCCTATATAAGTACTGCAGGCATGAAAGTTGGCCAGATCTGCACGCTGTTTAAGTGTCCTTAAGAATACTGTTCATTGTGAGATGGAAGAAGCTGGTACATGCCTGTCAAGACACTATCAGATTGATGTGTTTTGAACCAGCGCGTGGGGGTGTCATAGATGCGCTGGAATGAATGAAGACCATTCCAGCTGATTAGCAGCCATCGCAGAAAACAATTCTTGTTTTCCTGGGTTAGCGGACCCTGAATCAATCAATCTCCTTTTGAAACTAGCTCACAGTCCTGCCCCAAGCATCACAGCTCACAGTTTGCATAACCTGAAGCTCAATTTGCATATGTTTTAAAAGGCTGTATAGAGCCCACACACCGTGTGTATAACATACTATGGGCCTCATTATACGGTAGGCGGGAAGGGTTTACCGGTACCAGTATTTTACCAGTACCGGTAAACCCTTACCGCCTTACTACGAGGCCCCTTTGCGGGTTGGGGAATTTAACGCCTGCTTTTTGCAGGCGTTAAAAACCAACCCGCAAAGGGACCAGGGAGCTAATTATGGTACCGCAATTTGCGGTACCGTAATTAGCGCCTTCCCCATTCCCATAGAGCCCTATGGGGCAAAAATGGGAATGGGGAAGGGCAATGGGGGAAGGGGGAATTACCGCCCCACCAACCGTGGAATAGGGCGGTAATTCCCCTTTCCACCAAGGCGGTGCCCGTATTTTACCGGCATGGACCAAGGTGCTAATAGCACCTTGGTCCACCGCCATCCGTGTAATGAGGCCCTATGCCTATAAGCATTATAATAATTCCTCCAGCCTATGACAGCCCCATCCCCAGCATGGCAGAACCATGCTTCACACTTGAAAACTGTAGTGACCACCATCAAAGCCTGTAGCACCGGCTGGGGGTTCAATACCACTATCTATATTGTTCCATAATGAAAGCATTGATACGGGGTGCAGCCCCAGATGTATACCCCTTTGTGACAACAAAACAGCAACATTTGTCACAGTTCCTTGAACTTAAATCCATAAGCCAATACATTCCCAAGACACCTGCTGCCAATGCAAGTTGATAAATCAGTAAAACAACTCTGTAATTGCTGGGGCCTGCAATCAACCATGCCCCGTTGATAAATCATAAAAGTAAATCTTCATTACATTGGGGGCCCCTATTCCATCAGTCCTTGTTGGGCTGCAATCCACCCATACCCCAGTTGATGAATCAAAAGAACAACTCACTTGTGTTGGGGCCCCCAATCCATTGGCCCTTGTGGAGCTGCATCCCATCACTACCCCTGTTGATGAATCATAAAAGACAATCTCAGTTGTGTTGGGGCCCCCAATTCATCAGCCCTTGCAGGGGCTGCAATCCAGCTATGCCCATTACTACATCTGCAAACCAACTCCATTGTGTTAGGGCCCCCAATTCATCAGTCCTTGCTAGGACTGGAATCCAGTAATGTCCATTGCCGCATCTGCAAAACAACTCCATTGTGTTGGGGCCCCAATCCATCTGCCCTTGCTGGAGCTGAAATCCATGCATGCCCATTGCCGATCTGGCGAAAACATGCAACCCCATCCTTGGACCATCAAAATAGCCAGGATTTGTTGAATCAGATGCACAAATCTCCATAAATCCAATGGGTGACACTTGTTGGCTGGCACAGGCTATTTCATCGGGGTCTGCCTGCTGCATCATCCATCCAATGAAGTTCACAGACCATGAGCTCACTTTGACCACCATAGTCATCCAGGCAGCACCACCACCCGTGGCTCCAATGTTTATACACATTGTTATATAACATTTATATTCACTTTATATCAAATTATCTCAACATCTTATCAAAACATTTTGATAACCGTTTTATACCCACTTTTTTTATACCCACTTTATATACAATATACATTGTATATCAAATCGATATAATTTTTTATATCATGTTTACATAAAATGTATATTCACTTTATATCAAAACCCTATCAAAAGGAAGGCAGGACAAAGGCCGGAAGCACAGGTTTGTTCCAACCTGTAAAAATGTTGGTATGCGTGAAAGGGGGCCCCATACACTGCTGACAGCAACACATCTCTGCGCATCAATATAAGGATTCTGTCTCTAATTGGAATCTGGTTGGGGCATCAACCTCTTAAAGAATTTCATTGGAATAATTGTATGCTAGATGTCGCTGCACAGCCAAATGTTACTCACAATAAAAAGAGAGCTTGTCTTGTTATCTAGAGGGTCCCGCCATAAGCCAGTTCAACTGCTTCATGGTGGCCATATTTGGGTTAGGCTACCATTTCCAGAGGTGCTATCAGAATTCTTGATAATCAGCAAGATGGCACAACAATTACATGTTATGCTGACTTGCTAGTACTACATTTGCGCCCTACTCATTAATTGGCTCATCCGGTCAATTACTGGACCATCTTCCCTCTTGCAGGTGCTTGTCGGGCAACACTAGTCTGGCACTCTAAATATATTTCCTCAGGAAGAGATGTTCTCCCTCACTCCGGGCGATCACAGCCTCACAGCTGGTGGCTACCACACTCCTTTTAATTCTGTCTAGTCTGCACTTGCTGCTTACTGGTTCCTCCAAGAAAAGCCCAACTCTCTATGAAAAGGAGCCTAAAGCAGAACACCCTGAAATTGCCCAATCAAGAACTATCCCAACAAAACTTTAAAAGGCTACATAGACTCCCAGAAGGATATTTCAACACATAATAGCGGAAAGGAGCAAAGTATTCAAGCTGACACATCCTAAATATACATGCTCAAAAAACAATAACTATATTATACAGAAAATCCAGAGCTGACCAACAAAGTAGTACTCCCTCTCTGGAGCATCTTAGATAATGTGGAAACATTGCCACCCAAAGTTGTATCCTACTGTACCCCTTGATCCCAACCCCTTTGCACCATGGTAACTATTCACCTTTTCTTACACCAAAGTGCAAATCACCTAATTATCCAACGTCCACCTGTCCCCACCCACTTTCCACATTCCTGCCATATCTGAAGGACCGTGATTAAATACCCCCAACAGAGAGAGGTGTGAAACAAGGATGCCCGTTAGGGGCCACCTTGTTCAACTTCTATATATCCGAAGTAGGAACAGCTCTGGCCGATGTCGTGTCATTTCCACCACAGATAAATGGAGTGACAATAAACCATATCTTGTATGCAGACGATATGGTGATTCTAGATCAGACTCCTATTGGCTTCCAAAGAAAACTTTCAGCTCTCAAAATTTTCACAGAGGACTTAGGCCTTGACATCAATGTGGCCAAATCGGAGATCCTAATATTAGGAAACCAAAGAGGTATATCTGCAAGTAAAAAAAAAACAACGTGGTGCATAGGTGCAAATAAATTAAACCAGGTACCCCATACAAGATATCTAGGGATCACGATCAACTCTAGCATTAACGACACCCCAATGGTAAAAAAACTCCTGAATAGCTGTAAATTACTGATAGCTCAAGGTACCATTTTACAGCAAAGATACGGCAAATTTTCCATTGAGCCGATAAGGAGATTTTATCAAGGTAAAGTGACCCCAATTCTCGTCTATGGTGCCGAGAACATGTTCAGGTGTGATTATAAAGTATGGGCCCAATGTGAAAGTCTCTTTTGGAAAAAGATTCTCCATATTCCCTTAAGTACACCTACAGCCTGTGTATTGTATGAAGTTGGAGTCTCTACCCTCAATTCAAGAATCACCTGGAATAAGCTGGCGTTATTCAGGAAGACATACGTGGAGGCAAACCTCCCATCTGTAAAATTCTTGTCGGAAGAAAATGGACATGAAAAATCGGCTTTGCATATTTGGAAACATCAGTGCAGAGAGATGCTAGCACAATTGGGCACAGACGAAAAAACTTTGTGGTGGAATCCAGACCTGGTCAAGAGGAAACTGCTCGACTGGGACTGGATTGAAATCAATGACAAAAGGTCATCACAAAAAGCTATGAAGAATACCCCTCCAGAAGCTAAAAGACGCAATACGCTTCCGTCCTATTTAATATTGTTACCCTGTAAACGCCTAAGAAGGCTATACCTGAAATTTCGTTTGAACATCTACGAAACCAAGGAAATCCTAATTCATCGCAGGAAGATTCCTATGAACAATTCAAAACACAGGTTTTGTGCAATTGAAACAGAAGATCTAAAACATCTGGTCTTGCAGTGCTCCAAATTTAAAGTCCAACGCGAAAAATGCCTCGGAAAGGAAAGATGCAGAGTTCAAACTTATGATCTAGAAGAATGGTGGTAGCACCTTCACATTGTTGAGAGCCGATCACTGGTGATTGCAACAACGAGATTCCTTGACCAAATGCAAACACGACAAGAGGCGACAACACCGTATGGGGAGAATGAGTGACCCCAATAGAAGCCACATCCAGTAAGCCAGAAAAGACACACTCAGCAAACAAATAATACTGCAACTAAAGAAAGTGTGCAAATGAACTTTCTCAACTGCCATAAGACAGGAACTAAATGAGATGAGTCAAGTGCAAGTTCACGACCAATCAGTCGCTTTTAAGTTATTTGAGCATCTTTCTCTGTTCTTTTTCTGTCACTATGGAAATTAGGAATTAAGAATGGTAAAAGTAAAAGCTTTCAAAAAGTTTGCAAAAAATAAATGAAATGAAATAAAAAAATAAAAAAAATACCCCTTTAACCAACTTGGAGCATCGCATATCTTTTTTGATAGTGTAAGATGTCTCCCAATGGGGAACAGGTAGTGCCTAACTGTTTGAAGACTACATTCCAACCAACTACACTTCCAACAAATTAAAGAGGATGTGCAAGGAAGCCAATATGTGGGAATATCCGAAGATACTTCCCAGTGACCACTCTTAAGGTCTTGGAAAAGAGAAACAGGCTTTCTCTCTTGCCCACTGAGAACACACAGCACCTTAAATGAAGTTATCCCCCAGAAACCTTGCTACAGATCAACCCACCTGGGAGCCATCAGTGACCTTAACCTGTTCACTCGAGCCCTGCCATGCAATGTCATGTTGTGACGACCTTCAACCCCTGGGTGATCCAACATCAGACTAGGAGCTCTGGGTCCTTAAGTTTCACTCATATGGTATATGCTGAAACCTTCAAAGCTGGTCACTGGCTCAACCGACTGTTTTGCTCTGACACTGAAACTTCTAGCATGGTGGCAAGGCCTCAAATACAGTCATACCACATTCTCATGCCACAGAACATCTACAACCACATCCAGTGCTGGCCCCCAAACGACTTAGCTAGGGCAACGCTGAGCCATCGAGACACAAAGGGCTCAACTGACTGCCCCAAAGCAGCCAGTATTCAGCAGAGCCAAAAAGTCTACTATGCACCTAGGAAGGAAGCAAGCAAGCAAGCAAGCAAGCAAGCAAGGAAGGAATCCAGTGCTTGATTGTATATCCGTACCTGAAGATGGCTGCTGAGCCAAACAGGTGGCTGGAAACACAGGTGAGAACTGCCAAGGCCTCATCCACGTTCCTCTATGCACCCGAGCCCCTTCTCCAGGAGCCGCAAACTTGTCTGTGCTGCTGGCCACCAGCCTCTCCCTCACCCCCACCCTTAGCCCATTCCCCCAAGACATCCCACAACCCTTCTCCCCACCCATTCCCCTACTTTATTAGTAGTCTGTTTGCTAGCTCCTGCGTAGAGGGCATTGCAGTAGTCGAGTTTCAACAATATTAAGGCTCTCGCTAGGGTAGTGCAACTCTTGGTGGAGAGGTAAGGTTTGCAAGCGTGAATCAGCTTACATGGGTATGTAGTAGCGGAAGATGTGGCATTCACTTGCTTACCCATGTTCAGGGTAGAATCTAAGAAAAAGCCTAATGTTTTAGTCTCTTTAGCCACATTAATGGTGATACCATCGATGATTGATGCATTGTACTGTGCATCAAGATTCTTGAGGTGGGATGGAGCACCTAGGATTAGGATTTCAGTCTTGTCGTCATTCAGGCATAGTCTGTGGGCCACCATCCATGCCTGAATGACTTGTTATATTTTGTTCAGAAGAGCTAAGTCTAGGTCATAGTCACCTGAAAGGGGTAGGAGTATCTGGGTATCATCTGCATAGTTGGTCTAGATGATCTCCAGATGGTCCAGTTTGTCAAATAAAGGCTTAGTGAATATTTTGTACATGGTAGGGGACACACATGAGCCCTGAGGTACACCACAAGTAATCGGCGATGGGTTAGCAGCTGCCGACTGAGAGAAAACCCTCATTGTCCTGTTGTTAAGAAAGGATTGGATGCAGTCTGCAGCTTCTTGAGAGAAGTTGGCCGCTGGTGATGGGTGCTTGCAGAGAATGGTATGGTCTACCAAATGGAAGGCAGCCAATAAGTCTAATAGGAGGAGCAGGGCACATTGCCTTTTATCAATAAGTGAGTCTATTTGCATTTTCAGATCGATCCGTGCGGTTTCAGTACCATGCAATGGTCTGAAGCCCGATTGTCTTAGTCCTAGGATCTTGTTTGATTCCAGATATTGCTGGATCTGGAAGTATGCTGCCTTATCTATGATTTTGAGGAGGAATGGGACTGTGGTAATGGGCCTGTAATTAGTAGGGATGGCAGGGTCTAGTGAGGCTTTCTTTAGCAACGGTGGGACCTAGGCGTCCTTGAGGTTAGTTGCGACTTTGCAGGTGCGGAATGATGCATTTATGTCACGCTCACCTTAGCTCTGCGGGGGTAGCAGGAGTCTCCATTCGGAACCTTCTCTTGCTTGCTAGGAGGACTGCGTCTGCAGGGGGAATCAAGAGAACCTGTGGTGAAAACAAGGACCTTGGGTAGTTGCAACCCCCTCCCTACTCTCCTAGGCCCCTCCCCCTCTGTGCACCTTTCTGCAATATGCATGTGCTCACCTAAAGAATGTAGAAGGCTAGCTCTCTGTCCTGCTTTCAATCTGTATCAGGGGCGCAATAGTCCAATCCCACCAGTTGCTTCACTGAATGGTTCTGCCCAGACCTGCTGTGGCTTGGAGAAGTACTCTGCGCTTTTGATTTGTTGTTGCTCAATGTCTTGCTCTATGTCCTCACCAGATTTTGCTGGTTGTTTCCTTGTCCTTTATTTACTGGCAAGGTTAGTGCTTCTCTCTTCTTGTCTTTACCTTACTGTGCAGCCTTTCTGCTGATGTCTGTGGCAGCTCTCTAAATGCTTTCCTTTACTAGCGTTTGCTGATGCACACTCAGTATGTGCTTCCCTTCCTTTCTTGCTTTTGTTAACCTTATTTTATAGCCTTTCCTTCTGCTGGTGTTCGTGGCAAACTTGTGTGCACTCTGTAGTACGTGGCTATCTCTTTGCTTTTCTTTCCTATCTTGTCCTTTTTCTCCTGCATACTATGTGTAACGTGCACTCCCTGTGCTTGTCTTTCCCCAGGTGTTTGATGTCCAGAGCCGTGAGAAGCAGTATGGAGGGGCCACCGAAGCCGTGAGAAGCAGTATGGAGGGGCCGCGCCTGCGGATGGGCAGCACCTGCAGAGGGGCCATGGACCCGACATGGATGCAGCTGGCTTGGAAGAACTGGCAGCCGGGACCTCGCGGGACTGGTTCAGGTAAGTATGAGGATGAGGAGCGGGTTGCCGTAGCGAGGAGCTGGCTGGCAGAAGATGGTGCCGGGGCCAGAGGAACACGGTGAGCGTTGCGCTGTCTGTTGACAGTAACAACGCAAAGCGTGGATCGAAGGCTGGGTGTGGCTTAAATAGTCAGCCACACCCAGGGATTGAAGAAACTAGACTGCAGCTCTCAAGTATGCCGCTGACTCATTTCTTCTCCATGTTAAATTGTGATTGGATCCAAGAGGGCCATGCTCTGGTCCAACTGGGTTCCCTGGTGCTAGAGGAACATTGGAGAGGTCTAATAAACCAATGAGGGGCTCTAGGAACGTGTGTGTGGTTTTATTTTAAGGTTGGTGGAAGCAGGGGCAGAAAGAGTTGTGACAGTACTCCCTCCCAAGGCCCCCCTCAGATTGGAAACTCCGGGCCAGGTTTGTCTGGATGTGTGTGATGGAATTTTTTAACCAATCGGGGAGCGTGGACATGTTCACTGGGTTCCCAGGATGTGTCTTGCGGACCGTAACCTTTCCACTCAATCAAGTAATACAGTCTGGATTTGACAATCTTGGAATCAAGTATGTTCCTGACGTCATATTCTAGTTCCCTGTCTATGATTGTAGGTGTTGGGGGTGCTTGTACCCATGTGTTAGGTTGAACAGGTTCCAGGAGGGAAACGTGGAATACCAGGTCTAATCACAAATTTGCTGGCAGAGTTAGCTTTACTGCCACTGGGTTGATGATCGACTCAACGATATACGGGCCTAGATACCTTGGACGGAATGTTCGGGGCCCTTTCAATGGAATGTGTTTGGAGGCTAACCACACGGCATCTCCAATTTGATACTCTGGTGATGTCTTTCGATGCTGGTCTGCATATTTCTTCTGTATTCCTTTAGTTTGTGCCATTAGTTCCACAACCTCTTTAAATGCTCGTCTGATGGTTGAATGTAAGGTCTTTACTGCTGGCATCTCTAACTCTTCGGGTGGATCGAGTACTGATGTTGGTGGATGCCGCCCGTACAGAATGTAAAATGGGCTTTATCCGGTAGTGGAATGCTGCGAGTTGTTGTACGCATATTCCACAATCCATAGGACATCTTTCCAAGTGTTCTCGGATTGGTGGAGAAGACATCTGAGGTATTGCTCAAGTGTTTGATTTGTGCGTTCTGTTTGGCCATCGGTATGAGGGTGGTGACTGGTTGATAGGCGTACATCTATCCGGGCCAATTCACAACACTTCTGCCAGAATTTAGAAACAAACTGACTGCCACGGTCGGAAATTCCGATAGTTGGGAAGCCATGTAATCTGACTATTTGTTCCAAGAAGGTTTTGTTACACTCACCTGATTCCCACAGGGGCGTCGGTCTGAACTGGACAGCTGTGGCCTCCACCAATGTGACGCGTAGTGCCGAGATGACGGACTGGACTGCCCACCTAGCTTCGTTTGCTTGGCACATAGGAATATTCTTCTGCAAATGGAGAAAGGGAATTAACCACCCGTGGAGTTGAGCGTTAACCCTCCCCCACTCCCGCTGTTCTCCCCACTGATCACCTTTGATGTCCCCTCTTATAGTCTCACCTAATGGTTTGGAAAGATGAGCTCTCCATCCTGCATTGAGCGCAGGGGCGCGTTGATAACCAGTTGCTTCACTGGCTCGAAGGAATTGGTGAGTACCAGAACAATATTGACTCTGAGATTCCCAGCAAGACGCCGCAAGTATGTAGTTCGTAAGAGTTCAAATGTCTGACTTTCACTCTTGTCCGATTCCTTGCAGGTTGCAGCTTGACCCTAGCGAAGAGTTCCTCGTGGCAACCGGTAATATTCAGGTAAGGATTTGTATTATCCAACACATTTCGATAAAATAATGTAACCTGTTGCTTTCTCCCTTATTCAGGCGCTGAGAGAAAATATGAAGTGTCGGGGAATAATGCCTCTGGCAGTAAAATTAGGTAAGTCTATTCTGGTGAGGAGGTTTCCCCTTGTTTGTCCCTTTGTTTCACCTTGCAGTCCTTTTGTTTCCCCTTAGGGGCCGGGGTTCGGCGAGGATGCAGTGGAAGCTGCGCCGACCCGTGAAGAGGAATAGTACCCCCGGTGGTAAATCAGGTAAGTCTATGGGGGGTAACTAATATTGCCTCTGTGCATTCCCTTGGTTCACCTTGCTGTTCTTGTCTTCCCCTTAGGTGCCGGAGTGGGGCGGGAGCATGCAGAAGGATGCGGTGGAATGTGAAGATGTTGCGAAGGCCGGTGAGATCAGCACGGCGCTGCTGCAGGCGAGGCGACGCGCATAAAATAACTTCTTTCTTCCAACTCGAAGACGCGATGGATCGGGAATTCAGGTAAGGATCAAATGTATTGCTCTTGTTCTAAACTTTTCTCCTTCTCTCCCCTTTTTCTAGGAGCTCTGGACTCGAGGCGGGCATGGCAGAAGACTGGATGCAGACTTGCAGGCACGGTGAGCGTTACGCTGCTGGATGCAGAATAATGCGAAGCGTGTGCTGCTCTTCGGTCGTGGTTTAAATAGCCTCCAAAGTAGTCCCAGGTAAGTATTCCTCCCCAGCCCCACCCGAGTAAAAAATAGTCCCTTAGGTAAAGTAGTCCCTTCCAAGCCTCCTTTGGCTTGGAGCTCTTGCAGCATGGCCTGCATCAGGTGAGTTTGCAGCATGGTCTGCATCAGGTAAGTTTTAATCTATGAGCCTGGCGCCTATGGCGCCAGGACTGACTCTCCATATGAGCCTGGCGCCATAGGCGCCAGGACTGCACCCAAATAGCCCCTAGCAGGGGTTGTTGGGTTTGCTTAGCACAACGTGATGCCTGCTTCCGGGGTTGCTGGACTTGGTCTGGGTCCCCGGGGGTAGGCATCATGACAGCACTTCCCCCCAAGGCCCCTCCTAAAGTCGTTCTTCCCTGTGGTTTCGGTTTGTCTGGGAAATTTTGGTGGAATTTTTTTACCAATCGGGGTGCATGAACGTGGTCACTAGGTTCCCATGATCTTTCCTGTGGTCCGTAACGTTTCCAGTCGATTAAATAAAAAAGTTTTGACTTCATCAGCTTGGAGTCCAGGATGTTCTTAACTTCAAATTCGGGTTCCTTGTCTACAAGGATGGGGTCTGGTGGCTTTGTTAGTCTTGTCCCTGGTTGCACTGGCTTCAAAGGTGACACATGAAAGACGGGTGAATTTGCATATTAGCAGGTAAATCCAACTTGACAGCCACTGGGTTGATAATGGCCTTAATAGAGTAAGGTCCCAAATATCTGGGGTTAAAGGTCCGTGTTCCCTTTAGAGGTATATGTTTTGTGGCTAACCATACTTGGTCCCCTATCTGGTATTGTGGAGTATCACTTCTATGCCGATCAGCATCTTTCTTGTAATTTGCTTTCGCCTTTTTTAAATGTTCAGTTGCTTCCTTAAAGGCTTGTGTAATCGTAGCATGCAGATGGTCCACTGCGGGCATTTCTAAGTGTTGGGGTGAGTCAAGGTCTGAGGTTCGATGATGGTGCCCATATAAGGTATAAAAGGGGCTTTGTCCAGTTCCAGAATGTACTGAATTATTGTATGCATATTTGGCGAGCCAAAGAATGTCTTTCCAATTACTCTCAGTCTGATGTAACATACAACGCAAGTATTGTTCGAGAGTCTGGTTGGTCCTCTCTGTTTGACCATTGGTTTGGGGGTGGTGACTGGTCGATAACCTCACATCGATTTGCACCAATTGACAACATTTTTTCCAGAAATGTGAAATTAATTGACTGCCCCGGTCAGAGACCAATACAGACGGAAATCCGTGTATGCAAACAATGTTTTCGAGGAACTCTTTGGCCAGGATTGAAGCTGAAGGTAATCCCTTTAAAGGAATAAAGTGGGCCATCTTTGAAAAAAGATCCACAATAACTAGAATGGTGTTAAATCCACTGCATGGGGGTAGGTCAGTAATAAAGTCTAACGATAAGGTGTGCCATGGTATAGGCGGAATGTCTAAAGGTTGTAAGAGTTCAGCTGTTTTTTTCTTTTGACTTTTGTTTTGGGCGCAAATGCCACAAGACATCACAAATGATTTAATATCCTTTCGCCAGGTGGGCCACCAGAATTGTCTCTTAATCTTAGCTTCAGTTTTTGCAATACCTGGGTGCCCCTCCATTAGGGTATCATGATAACGGGAAATTACTAGTTCTAGTTCTTGTAGTTCCTTATGTGGCAGAAATAGCCGCCCTTGGTAACAAGGCAGGTCATTGGAGACAGAGTATTCCAGGCCTTTCTTTACCCAGTCCTGCAGGGCTGTAGGATCAAAGAGTTGTTGGATCTTTACCTGAATGTCCTCTAGTGTCTGGAGAGTTGTCATGCCAAGAATCCTTTGTTCGGAAATTATAGGTACTGGTTCTGTGTTCACTTCTGCCTCTCCCATCCCTATTCGGGATAAGGCGTGTGCTTTACCATTCTTACAACCTGGTCGATAGGTTATCACGAAATCGAACTCGGCAAAGAACAATGCCCATCGGAGTTGGCATGACGATTGGGCCTTGGCTGTCTTTAAATACTGTAAGTTCCGGTGATCGGTGATCACAGTAATGGTATGCCTGGCACCGAGAAGATAGTGCCGCCAAGCCTTGAAGGCGGATTTAATGGCTAATAACTCCTTATCGGTAACTGCATAGTTTAACTCGGGTGCCGAGAACATTCTGGACCAAAATGCTACTGGGTGAAGCTGGCCAGTTTCAGGGTCCTTTTGAGACAGGACAGCTCCCATGGCTAGACTGGATGCATCAGTTTCCACTATGTATGGAAGGCATTTTCAGCTTCTTCAGTCCACATAAAGCGTTTAGATTTTCGCAAGAGTGCTGTGATGGGATGTACAACATGTGAAAAATCCGGGATAAATCTGCGGTAGAAATTGGCAAAGCCAAGCATGCTTTGTACTCCTTTAACTGAACTTGGTGATGGCCACTTAAGAATTGCGTCCACCTTTCGTGAGTTCATTCGGACTCCTCTTGGGGTCAGGATAAACCCAAGGAATTCAACTTCTGTGGCATGAAAAACGCATTTTTCCAGTTTCGCATATAGTTTGTGCTGGCGCAATTTCTCAAGGACTGCTCGGACATGCTTCACATGGTCAGATTCTGAAGAGGAGTATACTAAAATATCATCGATATATACGACAACACCAATGTCAATGAGTTCACGAAGGACATCGTTCATGAAGTATTGGAAGGCTGCTGATGCATTGCACAACCCGAAAGGCATCACCTGGTATTCGAATAACCCATACTTAGTGCGAAAACTAGTCTTGCATTCATCGCCCTCTTTTACACGTACCAGATGGTATGCCCCCCGGAGAGCTAGCTTAGTGTATATGCAAGCGTCCTTCACTTGGTCTAGTAATTCAGGGATCAGAGGCAATGGGTATCGGTTCTTAACAGTTATCTGGTTCAATGCGCGGTAGTCTATGCACATTCTGAGGTCACCTTCCTTTTTGGGCACGAAGAACAAAGCTGAAGATGCAGGGGACTTGGATGGGCGAATGAAGCCATTAGCAAGGTACTGGTCTAGGTATTGTCGTAGGTGAAGGTTCTCAGGTTCCGTAAGGGCGTAGATCCTGGTACAAGGGGGTTGCGCACCGGGTATGAGATTGATTTGACAATTGTACGATCTGTGAGGTGGTAAGGTGTTTGCCTGTTCTTTTTGGAAGACATCCTGGAATTCTTAGTATTCTGGAGGTAGTTGCACGACTGCTGTGGTTACTGGGGCCAGGCCTGCATTCAGATTTTTCTTTGGGTAACAGGTTTGTGCACAATCCGGGAAGGTTATTCTCTTCTCTCGCCAATGAATACAAGGATTATGTGTTTCCAACCAAGGTATCCCCAGTATTATTTGGAACTGTGGGGCTTAGATTAGATCAAACACAATAGTCTCTCGATGCCCATCATGACCCAATAGTGTCATCTCTGCGGTGGAATGAGTTACAGGCCCAGAGGCAATTTCAGTTCCATCGACTGTGCTGATGACATCTGAGGTGGTTTTTCAGCAGAGCTAGATTCATCCTGGAAGCCAATTCGTAGTCCACATAGTTTCCTATGGCCCCGCTATCAATGTATGCCCTTACTGCGTGCATACACAATGGCTGCCTTGGATCTACGAGGACCATTGGTATGATGAAATGCGAGGTCTGAGTATCCTTCTTCAAGCTCGGCAAGGGGTGGTTTTACAGGGCAATCCCATAGATAATGCCCAGAAGTTCCACAATATAGACACAATTACATTTGCCGTCTCCTTTTTCTTTCCTTCTGGGTTAAGGGTCCTTTAACCCCTCCGATGTGCATGGGTTCTGAAGCATATGCTCTTTTGAGGTTAGAGTGGGTCTTGACCAACACCCGATTCTCAAACTTGGCTCGATCAGCCTTTCTGTTCTGAAGTCTGTGATCTAACTGGACCACTAAGTCTATATATTCAGCGCAGTCTTGTGGTGGGTTCACGACTTGAGCCAAGACATCCTTGAGTTCTCCTCGAAGCCCACGATGAAATAACGTGATTCGTTTTACCTCAGGCCATCCAGTTTCCACTATCAACCTATTAAAGGTTGCGATGTAGGATAGAAGGTCCTGGTTACCTTGCCGTAGGGACAAATGTTCGTTATCCAGGGCCTGTCCTTGGGAGTGCCGGGCAAATAGTCTTTCCATGCTCATTTGAAAGCCCTGAAAATCCCGAAGAATTGGGTGATCCTGAGTAACTAGTGGAATTGACCAATCAGCTGCACTGCCGCTGAGATATGACAATACGAAGGCTACCTTGGCTTGATCGCTTGGGAAGGCTCCGGGTCTGCATAAAAAGTGCAAGCGGCATTTGTTCATAAACACGGCAAACCTTTTGGGATCTCCGGCAAAGCATTCGGGCGGAGCTAATGGAATACTTCCTGGTAGGTTTATTTGCACAGGGTTACTCGATGACATAGGAGCTGGATTCCCCCGAGCCCTGGTAGGGGTGCTTGTCCAGCCTGGCTTTGCAGTAGTTGCCCAGCAAGGTCATCAGTTCGCTCCTTTGACAAAATCAGTTCTCTCCTAAGAGTATTGGTTTCTTGACGGGCGGATGCACTTCAGCCCTCAGTTCCCCTAGTAATTGGGCCAATTGGTCAGTTTCTGAGGTATCCATAACGCCCGGGTGGGAATTTGTGGGTAGGCTTCGCGTTCTGTTATGCTCACCTGGCTCCCACAGGGGCGTCGATCTGAACTGGACAGCTGAGGCCTCACCAATGTGACGCGTAGTGCCGAGATGACGGACTGGACTGGCCCACCTAGCTTCGTTTCCTTGGCCCGTAGGAATATTCTTCTGCAAATGGAGAAAGGGAATTAACCACCCATGGAGTTGAGTGTTAACCCTCCCCCACTCCCGCTGTTCTCCCCACTGATCACCTTTGATGTCCCCTCTTATAGTCTCACCTGATGGTTTGGAAAGATGAGCTCTACATCCTGCATTGAGCGCATGGGCGCATTGATAACCAGTTGCTTCACTGGCTGGAAGGAATTGGTGAGTTCCAGAACAATTTTGACTCTGAGATTCCCAGCAAGACGCCGTAAGTATGTAGTTCGTAAGAGTTCAAATGTCTGACTTTCACTCTTGTCCGATTCCTTGCAGGTTGCAGCTTGACCCTAGCGAAGAGTTCCTCATGGCAACCGGTAATATTCAGGTAAGGATTTGTATTATCCAACACAGTTCGATAAAATAATGTCAATATGTAACCTGTTGCTTTCTCCCTTATTCAGGCCCTGAGAGAAAATATGAAGTTTCAGGGAATAATGCTGGGGTTCGGCGAGGATGCAGTGGAAGCTGCGCCGACCCGTGAAGAGGAATAGTACCCCCGGTGGTAAATTAGGTAAGTCTATGGGGGGTAACTAATATTGCCTCTGTGCATTCCCTTGGCTCACCTTGCTGTTCTTGTCTTCCCCTTAGGTGCCGGAGTGAGGCGGGAGCATGCAAAACGATGCGGTGGAATGTGAAGATGCTGCGAAGGCTGGTGAGTTCAGCGCGGCGCTGCTGCAGGCGAAGCGATGCGCATAAAATAACTTCTTTCTTCCAGCTCGAAGGCGCGATGGATCGGGAATTTAGGTAAGGATCAAAGTTATTGCTCTTGTTCTAACCTTTTCTCCTTCTCTCCCCTTTTTCTAGGAGCTCCAGACTCGAGGCGGGCGTGGCAGAAGACTGGATGCAGACTTGCAGGAAAGGTGAGCGTTACGCTGCTGGATGCAGAATAACTTGAAGCGTGTGCTGCTCTTCTAGTGTGGTTTAAATAGCCTGCAAAGTAGTCCCAGGTAAGTATTCCTCTCCAGCCCCACCCGAGTAAAAAATAGTCCCTTACGTAAAGTAGTCCCTTCCAAGCCTCCTTTGGCTTGGAGCTCTTTCAGCATGGTCTGCATCAGGTGAGTTTGCAGCATGGTCTGCATCAGGTAAGTTTTAATCTATGAGCCTGGCGCCTATGGCGCCAGGACTGACTCTCCATATGAGCCTGGCGCCATAGGCGCCAGGACTGCACCCAAATAGCCCCTAGCAGGAGTTGTTGGGTTTGCTTAGCATAACGTGATGCCTGCTTCCGGGGTTGCTGGACTTGGTCTGGGTCCCCGGGGTAGGCATCATGACAGGTTTTTGCCAAGGTGAGTGCTGTGGGTAGTCCTTTCAATGGAATAAAGTGGGCCATCTTCGAAAAAGGTCCACCACAACCAGTATAGTATTGTAGCCATTACAGGGAGGAAGGTCAGTAACGAAATCTAAGGACAGGGTATGCCATGCCATCGGTGGAACAGCTAACGGGCGTAGGAGGCCTGCTGGTTTCTGTTTTTGGGATTTGTTTTGCGCACAGACACCGCATGAGAGCACAAAACGAATGACGTCCCTCCACCAGGTGGGCCACCAATAGGTTCTTTGTATCTTGGCCATGGTTTTGGCTATTCCAGGGTGTCCTTCCAGTAATGTGTTGTGATAGGTGGTAATGACTTTTTCTCGTTGAGCTTCCATCGGAAGATTTATACGTTCTCGAAAACATGGCAAACCGTTGCGTAATGTGTGTTGTTCGCTCTTGGTGCTCCATGCCTGAAGTTCTTCCTCCTTCATGTGGCGAAATATATCGGTCTTCAGATTGTCCAGTGGTGCAGGTGTGGTGACTCCAAGTATCTTGCTTTCTGGTATTATGGCGATCAGTTTGATTTGTTCGTATCCTTTGTCTCCATCGCCTAGCCACGATAGCGCATCAGCTTTACCGTTGTGCAGCCCTGGCCGGTATGTGATGACATAGTCGTGTTCTGCAAAGAATAACGCCCAGCGGAGCTTGCGAGATGATTGTGCCTTAGCTGACTTCAGGTATTGCAATTGTGATGGTCAGTGATGACGGTGACCGTGTGTTGGGCTCCTAGGAGGTAATGCCTCCATTCCCGGAAGGTGGCTTGGATTGCCAAAAGTTCTTTATCGGTGATTGCATAGTTTATTTCAGCTGGATAGAATTTCCTTGACCAGAATGTGACCGGATATAACTGGCCGGTGTCGGGATCTTTCTGTGAAAGAACTGCACCCATGGCGGTGCTGGAGGCATCTGTCTCGACTATGTAAGGAAGGTCTGGTCTTGGGTGGCGTAGAATCGGAGCTGAGGTAAACTTTGATTTCAGAGTCTGGAAAGCTGTTTCTGCCTCTATGGGCCAGTCAAAACATTAACTTTTTCGTAGCAGGGAGGTGATCGGATGAACGACCTGAGAAAAGCCTGGTATGAAACGGCGATAAAAATTTGCAAAGCCTAGGAAGCTCTGAATCCCTTTCATGGAGGTGGGAGAAGGCCAGTTTAAAATTGCATCCACTTTCCTGTTGGCCATTCTGATTCCTTGAGGGGTCAGGATAAATCCTAAGAACTCCACCTCAGACACATGGAAGGCGCATTTCTCTAGTTTTGCGTAGAGTTGATGTTTTCTGAGTCTATCAAGTATGGCCCGCACATGGTTGACGTGTTCCTGTTTGGTGGTTGAATACACCAGGATGTCGTCCATGTAAACCACAGCACAGACGTCTAGCAGATCTCTTAGTATGTCGTTCATAACATTTTGGAAAGCAGCAGGGGCATTGCATAGCCCAAAAGGCATTACCTGGTACTCGTAAAGACTGTATTTTGTCCGGAATGCTGTTTTGCATTCATCCCCACTCTTGACCCGCACCAGGTGATATGCCCCTCATAGATCCAACTTGGTGTAAATTTGGGCACCCTTCACCTGGTCCAACAGCTCTGGGATGAGTGGCAGGGGGTACCGGTTCTTGATCGTCACCTGATTTAATAACCAATAATCAATGCAGGCCCTAAAATCCCCCTCTTTCTTCGGGACGAAGAAAAGAGGCGAGGCTGCTGGGGACTTAGAGGATCGGATAAAACTGTTTGCCAAATACTACTCTAGGTATGCCTTCAGGTGGGTGTTCTCTTGTTCGGTCAGCGCGTAAATTTGGCTGCATGGAACCTGGGCATCAGGAACAAGGTCAATGTGGCAATCATATGCCCGATGTGGTGGCAGGGTGTTAGCCTGCTCTTTCTGGAAGACGTCCTGGTAATCAGCATATGCGAAGGGCAGAACACCTAGGAGACCGAGCACTTCTTTCTTTCTTGCGATACTTTGGGCCTCATTACACAGATGGCGGAGAACCATGGCGCTATTAGCGCCATGGTTCATGCCGGTAAAATACCGGCACCGCCTTGGCGGAAAGGGGAATTACCGCCCCATTCCAAGGTTGGCAGGGCGGTAATTCCCCCTTCCACCATTGCCCTTCCCCATTCCCATTTTTGCCCCATAGGGCTCAATGGGAATGGGGAAGGCGCTAATTACGGTACCGCAAATTGCGGTACCGTAATTAGCTCCCTGGGTCCCTTTGCGGATTGGGGGATTTAACGCCTGCTTTTTGCAAAGGGACCTCGTAGTAAGGCGGTAAGGATTTACCGGTACCGGTATTTTACTGGTACTGGTAAATCCTTACCGCCATCCGTTTAATGAGGCCCTTTGTCTTTGATCCTCCTGCGCCACCATGTCTTTGTAACAGGAACCAAAACTCTCCTTGGAGAAGGTTAACACCCTCACTCGCCAATCGATTTGCGGGTTATGGGCCTCCAACAACGGAATCCCCAGGATCATACGAAACTGAGGGGCGCTTATCAGATTGAAGGCAATGTCTTCTCTGTGACCATCGTGGCAAAGGATTGTTACGAATTCTGTGCAGGGGGTTACTGGTCCAGAGGACAGCTGGGTACCATCAACTGCTGTTACGTTCTTCGACATGGCCTTTGGATGAGTGAGAAGACCAATTTGGGCCGCAAGATCCTGATCGATGTAATTGCCTACTGCCCCACTGTCTATCTATGCCTCAAGGGCATGCATGCGAGAGGGCTGCTGCTGACTAATCAAGATTACTGGATGACGAGATGAGAGGTCTGTAGGTCCTTCCCCTTGCTCGACAAATGGACCTCTATGTCTGCCGGGCGTTGGTGTTTTCTGAGTCGGACTTAGCTTCCTCAGCGTCCAATGCTCCTAGCATCCTCCTAGGTGGTTTCACGGAGCAATCCCACAGGAAGTGTCCTGCCTTGCCACAATACAATCACAGTTGTTGCTGACGCCTTTTCTCCCGTTCCGCCTTTCTTCTGATCTGGCTCGGTCAGCCTTCCGGTCTTGCAGTCTGTGATCAAGCTGCACCACGAGATCAATACATTCTGCACAATCATCGGGAGGATTCACTACTTGGGCAAGAAAGTCCTTTAATTCCCCCCGTAGTCCTCGATGAAAGAGCGTGTTCCTCTTTTCCTCTGGCCAGTTGGTTTCTGCCAATAGTCTATTAAACGTGGCTATGTATGTTAACAGGTCTTGGTTTCCCTGTCGTAGTGACAGGAGTTTGTTGTCCAGAGTTTGGCCCCTAGTGTGGCGGGCAAACAACTTCTCCAACTCTCGCTGAAAACCCACGAAATTGCGTAACAATGGGTCATCCCGGTTCACCACAGGAATGGACCGACCAGTCCGCTGCGCTTCCCCCAAATAAGACAAAACGAAGGCAAGTTGTGATTGTTCATTAGGAAACGCCCCTGGCCTGCATAAGAAATGCAGACGGCACTGATTCATAAAGACCGCAAATTTGTTAGGATCTCCGGAAAATCGTTCGTGTGGGGCTAGCGGTACTGCCCCTGGAAGGACTACTTGCACTGGAGCTGTTAATGGGTTGACAGAAGGCTGGTTGCCTGGCAATGGTGCTTGACCAGCTTGATGCTGCAGCATTTGTCGTGCTATTTCTTCAGTTCGGTCTCTATTTACGACTAGTTCCCGCCGCAAGGCGTTTGTCTCTTGCCAGGCAGCATGGACCTCGGCCAGTAATTCCCCTAACAACTGTGCTAAGTGGTCAGTATCCGAAGTCTCCATGATACCCGGGCAGAGGTTTCAAAGTTGGCTTTGCGTTCTATCACGCTCACCTTAGCTCTGCGGGCGTATCAGCAGTCTCCGTTCGGAACCTTCTCTTCCTTGCTAGGTGGACTGCGTCTGCAGGGGGAATCAAGAGAACCGGTGGTGAAAACAAGGACCTTGGGTAGTTGCAACCCCCCTCCCTACTCTCGTAGGCCTTTCCGCCTCTGTGAACCTTTCCCCACTATGCGTGTGCTCACCTTAAGGGCCTCATTACACGGTAGGTGGTGAACCATGGCGCTATTAGCGCCATGGTTCATGCCGGTAAAATACTGGCACCGCCTTGGTGGAAAGGGGAATTACCGCCCTATTCCAAGGTTGGCGGGGCGGTAATTCCCCCTTCCACCATTGCCCTTCCCCATTCCCATTTTTGCCCCATAGGGCATAATGGGAATGGGGAAGTTTCTAATTACGGTACCACAAATTTGCGGTGCCGTAATTAGCACCGAGATCCCTTTGCGGGTTGGTTTTTAACGCCTGCAAAAAGCAGGCGTTAAAGTACCTACCCGCAAAGGGACCTCATAATAAGGCGGTAAGGGTTAACGGTCACCAACCATTACCGGTGACCGTTAACCCTTACCGCCTTCCGTGTAATGAGGCCCTAAGAATTTAGAAGTCTAGCTCTCCATCCTGCTTTCAATCTGTAGCAGGGGCGCAGTAGTCAAATCCCACCAGTTGCTTCACTGAATGGTTCTGCCCAGACCTGCTGTGGCTTGGAGAAGTACTCTGCGCTTTTGATTTCTTGCTCTATGTCCTCACCAGATTTTGCCGGTTGTTTCCTTGTCCTTTATTTACTGACAAGGTTAGTGCTTCTCTCTTCTTGTCTTTACCTTACTGTGCAGCCTTTCTGCTGATGTCCGTGGCTGCTCTGTAAATGCTTTCCTTTACTAGCGTTTGCTGATGCACACTCAGTATGTGCTTCCCTTCCTTTCTTGCTTTTGTTAACCTTATTATGCAGCCTTTCCTTCTGCTGGTGTTCGTGGCTAACTTGTGTGCACTCTGTAGTACGTGGCTTTCTCTGCGCTTTTCTTTCCTTTCTTGTCCTTTTTGTCCTCCATACTCTGTGTAAAGTGCGCTCCCTGTGCTTGTCTTTCCCCAGGTGTTTGATGCCTGGAGCCATGAGAAGCAGTATGGAGGGGCCGCCGAAGCCGTGAGAAGCAGTATGCAGGTGCTGCGCCTGCGGAGGGGCAGCGCCTGCAGAGGGGCCGCGGACCCGATGTGGATGCAGCTGGCTTGGAAGAACTGGCAGCCGGGACCTCGCGGGGCTGGTTCAGGTAAGTATGAGGATGAGGAGCGGGTTGCAGTAGCGAGGAGCTGGCTGGCAGAAGATGGTGCCGGGGCCGGAGGAACACGGTGGGCGTTCTGCTGTCTGTTGACAGTAACAACGCAAAGCGTGGATCGAAGCCTGGGTGTGGCTTAAATAGTCAGCCACACCCAGGGATTGAAGAAACTAGACTGCGGCTCTCAAGTATACCGCTGACTCATTTCTTCTCCATGTTAAGTCATGATTGGATCAAAGAGCGCCATGCTCTGGTCCAACTGGGTTCCCTGGTGCTAGAGCAGGGGTGCACAACTGATTTTGACAGAGGGCCGAAAGTACCTTACATGAGGGCTATAGTGGGCCGAAAAGTAAAAGTGGGCGGGGCGGTAGGCGGGACATGTCAGGAGGCTTTTTCAACCCCCAATTTGTATTAAACACATGGAAAAAGATATGTTTTTGAGGGGTAACGATTTTTATTGCATTTCAAACTTACATTTTGTACTACACATTTTCCATTGCTATCATTTATTTCTAACTGTGCCTGTTTTAGCTTTATTATTGAGTTCACTCTTGGAGTGCAACACTATGCCCCATGGCTCCCATCCCCAACCAAACACTATGCCCCATGGCCCCCTCACCCCCAACCAAACACTATGCCCCATGGCTCCCATCCCCAACCAAACACTATGCCCCATGGCCCCCTCACCCCCAACCAAACACTATGCCCCATGGCTCCCATCCCCAACCAAACACTATGCCCCATGGCCCCCTCACCCCCAACCAAACACTATGCCCCATGGCTCCCATCCCCAACCAAACACTATGCTCCATGGCCCCCTCACCCCCAACCAAACACTATGCCCCATGGCCCCCATCCCCAACCAAACACTATGCCCCATGGCCCCCTCACCCCCAACCAAACACTATGCCCCATGGCCCCCTCACCCCCAACCAAACACTATGCCCCATGGCTCCCACCCCCAAACAAACACTATGCCCCGTGGCCCCCTAAACCCCAACCAAACACTATGCCCCATGGCTCCCACCCCCAACCAAACACTATGCCCCAAACACACTCAAGCATGCACCCATACAGACCCGAACCCCCCACCCCCCAACTCAGCACACACACAAACATGCACCCATACAGACCCGAACCCCCCACCCCCCAACTCAGCACACAAACATGCACCCATACAGACCCGAACTCCAAACCCACCCCAACTCCAAACCCCCACCCCCAACTCAGCACACACACACTCAAGCATGCACACATACAGACCCGAACCCCCCACCCCCCAACTCAGCACACACTCAAACATGCACCCATACAGACCCAAACCCCCCACCCCCCAAATCAGCACACACACAAACATGCACCCATACAGACCCGAACCCCATACCCCCCAACTCAGCACACACTCAAACATGCACCCATACAGACCCGAACCCCCCACCCCCCAAATCAGCACACACACAAACATGCACCCATACAGACCCGAACCCCCCACCCCCCCAACTCAGCACACACACTCAAGCATGCACCCATACAGACCCGAACCCCCCACACCCCCAACTCAGCACACACACAAACATGCACCCATACAGACCCGAACTCCAAACCCACCCCAACTCCAAACCCCCACCCCCAACTCAGCACACACACACTCAAGCATGCACCCATACAGACCCGAACCCCCCAACTCAGCACACACTCAAACATGCACCCATACAGACCCGAACCCCCCACCCCCCAAATCAGCACACACACAAACATGCACCCATACAGACCCGAACCCCCCACCCCCCAACTCAGCACACACACAAACATGCACCCATACAGACCCGAACTCCAAACCCACCCCAACTCCAAACCCCCACCCCCAACTCAGCACACACACACTCAAACATGCACCCATACAGACCCGAACCCCCCACCCCCCAAATCAGCACACACACAAACATGCACCCATACAGACCCGAACCCCCCACCCCCCCCAACTCAGCACACACTCAAGCATGCACCCATACAGACCCGAACCCCCCACCCCCCAACTCAGCACACAAACATGCACCCATACAGACCCAAACCCCCCACCCCCCCAACTCAGCACACAAACATGCACCCATACAGACCCAAACCCCCCACCCCCCCAACTCAGCACACACACAAACATGCACCCATACAGACCCAAACCCCCCACCCCCCCAAATCAGCACACACACAAACATGCACCCATACAGACCCGAACCCCCCACCCCCCCAAATCAGCACACACACAAACATGCACCCATACAGACCCGAACCCCCCACC
Organism: Ambystoma mexicanum; assembly: GCF_040938575.1. NCBI lineage: Eukaryota > Metazoa > Chordata > Amphibia > Caudata > Ambystomatidae > Ambystoma > Ambystoma mexicanum. Next base: position 55,596,436 of record NC_090940.1, on the reverse strand, counting down.
CCCCAAATCAGCACACACACAAACATGCACCCATACAGACCCGAACCCCCCACCCCCCAACTCAGCACACACACAAACATGCACCCATACAGACCCGAACTCCAAACCCACCCCAACTCCAAACCCCCACCCCCAACTCAGCACACACACACTCAAACATGCACCCATACAGACCCGAACCCCCCACCCCCCAAATCAGCACACACACAAACATGCACCCATACAGACCCGAACCCCCCACCCCCCCAACTCAGCACACACTCAAGCATGCACCCATACAGACCCGAACCCCCCACCCCCCCAACTCAGCACACAAACATGCACCCATACAGACCCAAACCCCCCACCCCCCCAACTCAGCACACAAACATGCACCCATACAGACCCAAACCCCCCACCCCCCAACTCAGCACACACACAAACATGCACCCATACAGACCCAAACCCCCCACCCCCCCAAATCAGCACACACACAAACATGCACCCATACAGACCCGAACCCCCCACCCCCCCAACTCAGCACACAAAAAACATTCAAATCAAAACATTCATACACATCCGACACACATCCAACACCCCCCACCCCCGCATCTCAACATACACACAAAATACATTCAAATACAAACATTCACACCCCCCACATCTCAACATACACACAAAATACAAATACAAACATTCATACACATCCGACACACCCCCCCACCCCCGCATCTCAACATACACTCAAAATACATTCAAACACAAACATTCATACACATCCGACACCCCCCCACCCCCGCATCTCAACATACACTCAAAATACATTCAAACACAAACATTCATACACATCCGACACCCCCCCCACCCCCGCATCTCAACATACACACAAAATACATTCAAACACAAACATTCATACACATCCGACACCCCCCCCACCCCCGCATCTCAACATACACTCAAAATACATTCAAACACAAACATTCATACACATCCGACACCCCCCCCACCCCCGCATCTCAACATACACTCAAAATACATTCAAACACAAGCATTCATACACACCCCCTTCCCCCCATACACACACAAACATAAAGCAAAACAAACCCGACACACAAACACAAACAGACCACTTACCGGAGACGTGCTGGAAGGCAGGCAGGTAAGCTGGAAGTCGCTGGAATCGCACTACGGCTGGCATGGTCCAAGGCTGAAATGCCTTCCGGCATCAAGCCTTATGGACCACGCCAGCCGTAGTGCTGGCCCTCCATTGGTGCAGCACTCACGCATTACGTGGCTCGTAGGAGCGACGTGATGCATGTGTGTGCTGAGCCAATGAGGGCCAGTGTTTTCACCGGCCCGGAAGTCAACAAAGACTTTCCTAATGGAGGGCGGCCACGCGGGCCGCCCATTAGGAAAGTCTTTGTGCCTCGCGGGCCGGTCAAAAGGGCATGGCGGGCCGCAACTGGCCCGCGGGCCGTATGTTGTGCACCCATGTGCTAGAGGAACATTGGAGAGGTCTAATAAACCAATGAGGGGCTCTAGGAACGTGTGTGTGTGTGTGGTTTTATTTTAAGGTTGGTGGAAGCAGGGGCAGAAAGAGTTGTGACAATTTATTAATTTAGTGATGAAAGCAGTGAGGTCTCTGGCGGCCTCTTAAATTATTTGGGCAGGGCAGATATCGCCTTGGAATCTTGAAGGTTTGAGGGATGCAATGATTTTTTCCACCTCTGTAGTTGTGACTTGTGAAAATTTAAATTCAGGGGTGCATTTAAGACTGTGTTTTTCATATTCTTGGGCTATGTCTGTTTTTTGTAAATTGAGTCTTTTGGCAGCGATTTTATTTTGGAGGGTGGCAATTTTGCTTGACAAGGCATTTTGTATGTCAGTACACCATACTTTATCCTTGATACAGGCATCTTCCTGCGCTATAGGGGATTCCAATTCCCTTAGGATCACAAAGAGTTTTTTGGTGCTAGAACTGGATTTGATGAGCCTGGCATTGTCTCTTTCTCTTTTGGTTCGTATGATTTTGGCTTTATTTTTGTTTGTTAACTCGGTTAAGTTTGTTTGTTTATTTGTAGGGCGCCCAAACCCTTAGGTAGCCGGATATTTCCAGTTTGTTTTCTTTAGAACGAAGATTTCTCCAAAACAATTCTAGTTTTCTTTTTTCTGCACGCATGCTTTTTAGCTGTGGGGTGAACCAAGTGTTCAGATGGGCTTTTGGTTTACTTTTTCTCAGTTCAAGAGGCGCAAAGGTGTCAAGGGCTTGATTCATGGCAGAGTTGTACAGTTCGACTAGCTCTGCTGGGTCGGCTGATTCGTGAGAGACTTTCAGGGATGGTTTTAGAAGAGGCATGAGCTTATCAGTAGTTATAACTCGTTTGCTCCTCGTGAGGAGAGGCGGCGCTATCTGCTTCATTCTAGAGTCTGTTCATTTAGTCTGAGTGGTGAAGGGGATGAGGTGGTGATCGGTCCAAATTAGGGGTAGTATGGACTGGATGGAGGTGTCAGAGTTAAGGTCAGATACCCAATCTAGTATTCTACCTTTCTCATGGGTAGGTTGATTGACTCTTTGTGTAAAGCCCAATTCAGTTAAGGAATTAGATAATGCCTTGGCCTGAAGGTCATTTGGATCATGATAGCCCAAATTGAAGTCACCCAGTAGCAATATTTGCGACGTAGGTTTAGTGTTCTCTGAGAGTCGGGACATGATATCTTCTTTGAAAGATCCAATAGGGCCCGGAGGTCTATAGATTAGGTGAATGGTTAGGGTACTAGTCTTAGACGTGGCGAGTTTGACTGTGAGTAATTTGCAGGACTCAATGATAGGCGAGGTAGTTACTCTGAGCCCAAGGCTTGCTTTTGCGATGAAGTCAATGCTGCCCCCTTTCAAGGTGACTCTATCAGCTCTCACAATAGTGTAACTGTCAGGTATGGCTAATAGGAGGGTCGTGTCCTGCAGCCTCGTGTAACCAACTCTCTGTTACAGCAAGGAGCTCCAAGTCTCCTAAATTGATTAAATCCGCAATATCTGTGGCATGGGCCACCAGCGATCTGGTGTTGATTAAAGCATCTTTTAGATGGGAGCTGGTCGCTTCCAAGGGGTTGAGTTGAACCTTTCCTTGGTTAACATTTTTATTCATGGTATACTCTGGTGTTGAGTTGTTCATCATTTTAGGCGTGCAATATTTGTGTTGAGGATTAGGCTTCAGGGAGAGGTTTATGTTAAGTCTAGCACCGAGCCTGGCAATTCTGTCCCTGATATTGCAAAGTTGGTTAGGTGTGGGTTCCCTAGCATAAAGGTTAATCCATTGTGAAGGCGTTAAGGTTGCGTCTGCTTTCGAAAAGATGTCAGAGTTGACATTAGGGGCCTTGAAGGTTAGACTTAGTTCAGGTAGAAATGTCGTTGGTTTGATGCTAAGGTGGTCTGAGTTAATGTTGAGGGAAGGTAAGAATTTAGATGGTTTAATTCCTGGTATGGAATATGAGGTCATGTTTAAAGTTACTTTAGCGATCTCAGGGATTGGATGTAGGGTCACTGTATCATGAAGTCGGGTCTGTAGTTAGTTAAGCAGGAGGATAACTAGTAGTCGGCTGGTGGTGTACATATTATAGTCAAGAAATGGCTATTGTATTAGGTTGGATACGCCGGTAGCAAAGGAGTATTTGGAGTCTATAATATATCACAGGTTATATTGCAGCTAGCTTCTATATGTCTCCACTACCTTGCATTTCCGCATGTATACATTTACTTCCTCTTCTCACTTGTTCCTTTGATACTCATGAGTTCTTCAGACTTGATTACATGTTTCTCTTGTTGCTTCAGTCACATCTTTTATTCTTTTGAATATTCATAGATCGTTTTAGTGCGTCCATGTGTCTTTACTTCAAGACGTCGAGCTGAGAGACAAAGGGAGGACCGCACTTCTGCTGCTACTTGATCTCTCAGCCGCATTTGATCTGGTTGATCATAAGGTCCTCTGCAGACACCTTGATTCAGCTGCCCACTTTCCCCAGGGAGCCATTAGATGGATTGAATCCTTCCTGAGTGAGAGAACGATGAGAGTGTTCTCCACATCGGCAGCTGCTGACCCGGCCCCTATTCTGTGTGGTGTTCCTCAGGGCTCATGTGTCTCGCCAACTCTCTAAAATATTTTCAACAAGCCCGTGTTTGATGATCTGGACCTTCTGGGTGTCACCTACACAATTTTGCAGACGACACTCAGATTCTCCTCTCGCTTTCTGGGGATCATAGTAAGGACACAGAGTTGGTGAACAAGGTATATTTTATCGTCCAAGCATGGATGGCCACTCATGGCCTATGCTTGAACGATGATAAGACTGAGTTGTTGATCTTGGGTTCTCAGGCCAACATCAAAAAACTAGGACAGGAGTTTGCCTCATTTAATATCGATGGGAATCCCATTAAAGTCTCCAAGGAGGTAAAAACCCTTGGTTTCTATTTGGACTCTACATTGTCTTTTGACAAACAGATAAAAACCTTAAAATCATCCACGGCCTACACCTGCAAGCTGCTAAGAGCAGGCAAACCATTCCTCTCAGATGATAGTTGTCTGACTCTGGCCAGAGCCTTAATACTCTCCAGAATTGACTATTGTAATGCCCTTTATAGTGGGGCTAACAAAACTACCATCCGGAAACTCCAGATACTACAAAATAATGCCTTAAGAGCAGCCCTAGGGACTAATAAAAGAACCCATATTTCCTCCCTCAGACGCCAACATAAATGGTTATCTACAGGTAATAAAATTCAGCTCAAGACGCTGTCTCTGACTCACAAAGACCTTAACAATGCTGCCCCTAGTTACCTTTCAGAAAAATTCCAAAGAAGAATCTCTACTAGACCAACTAGAGCTGGCAATACCAATTGTCTGATTATACCTAGATATAGGCTCACTACTATGGGTGGTAACAGTTTCCCTGTAAAGGCAGCGAAACTATGGAACACTATTCCTCAAGACCTGCGTAGGGACCAACCTTTCCCATCCTTTAGGAAAGATTTTAACAAACACATTATCTCAACCGACCCATAGTCTCCCACCCGTTAGTCCTTCATCTACTATCCGCATGTAACGGTATGGTACCTTTGAATTATGTGTGGAATTTGCTCCACTGAGTCTAACTGTTACATGGTAGTGGAACATATTGTAATCTGTATATTTGAACTTTGTTTACTGTTGGAATTTATATCGCCTTACTCTACCCGATTCCGAGGGTGCCACAGAGTGACTCTTCTGTAACTTGTAAATGTGTACATTATATATTGCTGTAATTATATAGCCACCATATTTGCCTTCTGAACTATGCGTTGCAGCGACCGTAATTACCATTATATTTGCATATCTTTGTATATTGTATAACTCTGTATATTGTATAACTATGTAAGCCTTGCATCTTCATAATGTTTGCGCCCTATTACCTCTGGGTCTGGAGCGCGTAATTAAGTGAATAAACAAAGAAACAAACAAACAAACTCTGCAGCTGTTAGATTTTCTTTACAGCTCTTCAATGTTCATTGCGGTATGTCAACATCCGTCTACTGACTCAGTACGAAGGTACATTCGATACAGTTGTCTGAGTGCATAACGTCTCTCATTCACTCGATGCGGCATCAGGACAATGCCTGGTGTCATACATATGACTCTTTTACTATCGTTCGACGTAGCTGAAGGGGTGGAGCTTAAACAGTGACGTATTTGTCTGCTCCTCTAGAATTCCATAGAATTAGGCTCAGTCTATCATCTAGAAACGTGACCCACTAATATTTGGGGGTTTCCATGTCAACCTTTGGGTAACGCCCAAATATTTGCCGGTTGCAGGGTGATCCGGAGTATCATTGCAAGCTTGCAGTGGGATTCGGGATGCTAGACCAGACCTAGCTATAGAAAAAAATAACATTTCCGGAACAGTTCACTAGAAATACTACTCCTGTCATGCGCACATCCTGATGCCCGAGGACAGAACTATAAGGGGCATCAGGATGTCATTGTTTTGCGGAAAAAAAACATTTCTGAAAACATTGATTTGGAAGCAAAAAAATATTACTGTCATGTTTTGGGTAGAAGTAAAATTGTAGGGTGATCCGCCTGCTACCGGAGAGTATTTAATCACTCAATATGCACCACAGGCTGTATTTTAAAAAATATTTTAAGGGGCAAATACCTGCAACTTAATGATGAGGGCAAATGGTGAAAAATGTTTTATTTTAAATATTGTCTTTTTTTACCATTACTGACAATCTCATAATGAGGTATTATGTCTAGATCCCGTCTGTTGAAGGCCGCATACCAAAAAGGCAGTGTTTTTTAGCCCAATTTGGTGCTGCCTTTAATTGCCGGGAAAATTACTATTTTGGGAGTTATTACCTGCACACCTCACCGTGGCCCCCTATCTTGTCCTGTGTTGGTGGAATTTCATTTGCATTGGGGGATTTCACCCCCTCCCAACTTCCCTCTTGTGCCCCCTCGCTCATCCCTTCCATGCCATGCACATAGCATGCCCCACATACACATACATGCACACACACACCCTCTCTCTCTCTCTCTCTCTCCTCTCTCTCTCTCTCTCTCTCTCCTCTCTCTCCCCTCTCTCTCTCCCCTCTCTCTCTCTCCCTCTCTCTCTATCTCCCTCCTCTCTCTCTACCTCTCCTCCCTCTCTCTCTCTCTCCCCCTCTCCCACTCTCTCCTCTCTCTCTCCTCTATCTCCTCTCTCACCTCTCTCTCTCTCTCTCTCTCTCTCTCCTCTCTCTCTCTCCTCACTAACCTCTCTCTCTCTCCCCTCTCTCCTCTCTCTCCTCTCTCACCTCTCTCTCTCCTCTCTCTCTGTCCTCTCTCTCTCCTCTCTCTCCTCTCTCTCCTCTCTCACCTCTCTCTCTCTCTCCTCTTTCTCTCCTCTCTCTCTACTTCTCTCTCTCTCCCTCTCTCTCCCTCTCTCTCCTCTCTCTCTCCTCTCTCACCTCTCTCTCCTCTCTCCCCTCTCTCTCCTCTCTTCTCACCTCCCTATCTCTCTTCTCTCTCCTCTCTCTCTCTCTCCTCTTTCTCCCCTCTCTCTCTCCCTCCCTCTCTCCCTCTCTCTCTCTCTCTCTCTCTCTCTCCTCTCTCTCTCTCTCTCTCTCTCCTCTCTTTCTCCTTTCTCTCTCCTTTCTCTCTCCTCTCTCTCGTCTCTCACCTCTCTCTCCCTCTCGCGCTCTCTCTCTCCTCTCTCTCTCCCTCTCTCTCTCTCTCCCTCCTCCCTCTCTCGCTCTCTCTCTCTCTCTCTCTCCTTTCTCCCCTCTCTCACCTCTCTCTCCTCTCTCTCTCCTCTCTCTCTCCTCTCACCTCTCTCTCTCTTCTCCCTCTCCCCTCTCTCTCTCTCTCTCTCTCTCTCTCTCTCGCTCCTTTCTCCTCTCTCACCTCTTTCTCTCTCTCTCTCTCTCTCTCTCTCTCTCCTCTCTCTCTCTCTCTCTCCCCCCTCTCTATCTCTCTCTCTCCTCTCTCCCCTCTCTCACTCCCTCTCTCTCTCCCTCTCTCCTCTCTCTCTGTCATGATCTCTGCTTCCAAAAGATCAGGGTTTTCCCAACTCCCTTGGAAGCAGATCAATAACCCAGGTTCCGAGTGCCAACCAGTCCCAATTGGGACCTTTTGGACCCAGTCCTGGCGCCAGTGGCACCAGGCTCATAAATATGCCCAGTCCCAGCGCTGGAAGCGCCGGGCTCATAATGCTTGGGTGGACTTACCTGCAGCAGACCATGCTGCTTACTTGCCTGCCAGTTGAGCCTCTGATCCTCTTCTGTTTGGAACTACTTTTCCTGTTGGGTGGGGCAGGAGCCACTCCCTAGATTCAGAACACTGGAACTAAGCACTACAGGAGGCTATTTAAACCACACCCGATGGATGAATCTTGCTTTGCGTTATTCTGCATCCTCTGCAGCAGAACGCTCATCGTGTCTTCTGCATCTGATCCTGGGCCTAAGGAAAAAGGCTTACCATCCTGAATCCAGTCTTCAGCAACACCTATAAAGACAAGAAAGAACAGGTTAGCATTACGGTCTTCAGTGACAGCTCTTCACTTACCTGGTCCATCGGCTGTCACCAACGCCTCGCGGTGCATTCCGGCATCTGAAAGACAAAGGCTTACCTACTCTTTGTGCGCTCCGGAGGTCTTCACACTGCATTCCGGCATCTGAAAGACAAAAGCTTACCAACTCTTTGCACGCTCCGGAGGCCTTCGGCGCTGCATCCCGCATCTGAAAGACAAAACAAGGTGCGTTTAAAGACATTGGGGAACTTTAACACTCACGTGCCATTACTCCTTTCCACATCTAACCCAGTGGGTATTCCGGCACCCTGCAGCTGCTCCGAACTTGTACCTGCAAAATAAAAAGACAGTTAGAGCGCATCGTGAAGCAGGCAACAAGCGCTTACTTACGTGCTTCCAGGCACTTCTATTCATCACACGGGCTCCATCTTCAACTCACTTCAGCCCGTCATCAGCCATCGCCGGAACCCTGCAAAACAAGAAACATCATTACTAAAGACTTTAAAGACATTAGAGTTACTCGAAACTTACCATTCGTGCAGTAAACGACGGACAGCAGTCCTCTGAAGTCAAGAGGCCTGCTCCCCTTATCCAGTGAAGAAACTGGTTACAGCACCCTGCCCCGAGGCAGATGGAGAGCACGGCGTTCACTTACCTAAGGTGAGAGCGTTAACCTTTGGGGTTCTACAAGAGAAGAGACAGGGAACAAGAGAGAGACATTCAATAACCCAGTTCCTTAATCCCATATTTTCTATCTGCAGACATCTTACCCTTCAAGTCAGACATACAGTGCACAGAGGTCCAGCCCAAAGAGCCAGCCGTGTGTTGCACATCACCTTTGAAGATACGGTATACGCCCAGTCAAGACCGGCGCCTCTACGGGAATCAGGTGAGCGTTACAGAACGCAAAGCCTACCACAAAACTCCCGTCCAGGCGCTATGGAAACCTCGGTTACCGACCAGCTAGCCCAGTTACTTGGGGAACTAAGGGCAGAAGTGCATGCAGCCCGTCAGGAAACGAACGCTCTAAGAAGGGAACTGATTATTTCCAAGGAGCGAATAGATGATCTTGCTAGACAATTGCTACAGTCACAAGCCGGACAGACCCCGTTACCCGCATCTGGGGGAAATCTTCCTTCTACATCCTCTATGAATCCAGTGCAGATCAACCTACCTGGGAATGTACCTCTGGCTCCGCCCGAACGATTTTCTGGTGACCCAAAGAGGTTTGCTGTATTTATCAATCAGTGCCGGTTGCATTTCTTATGCCGGCCAGCAGCCTTTCCAACTGATCAAGCTAAAGTAGCTTTCGTGCTTTCGTACCTTAGTGGCAATGCGGCAGACTGGTTGATCCCTCTAGTAAATCAAGATGATCCGGTCCTCCATGATTTTCAAGCTTTTCAGCTCAGTATGGAAAAACTGTTCGCAAGACATTCACAGGGGCAGGCCTTGGACAATGAGCTTCTTTCGTTGCGACAAGGTAATCAAGACCTTTTGGCTTATATTGTGTCTTTCAACAGACTGATAGTGGAAACTCAATGGCCTGAGGACAAAAGGATTACGCTGTTTTATAGAGGTCTACGTGGAGAGCTCAAAGATGTGTTAGCCCAAGTAGTGAATCCCCCACAAGATTGTTCGGACTATATAGACTTAGTTGTTCAAATAGATCACAGACTGCAGAACAGGAAGGCCGATCGTTCCAAGTTTGATGCTCGAGTATTTTCCAAACCGCCAACTCCTTCCAAAGGAGTAGACTCCGGGGAACCCATGCAAATAGGGGATCTGAAAGGTCCTCTAACACAAAAGGAGCGGGAAAGGAGAAAACAGTTGCAATTATGCCTCTATTGCGGAAACTCAGGGCACTTTCTTCGAGACTGTCCGGTGAAACCTGCCAAGAAGGCAGTAGGAGCTGCAGTTACCAAAGTTACAAACTCTGAGCAGGGAAACGACCTCGCCCGACAAGAATAGAGGTCCTCTTGCCGAGCGTGAAAACCAGTTCTGTGACCTCGCATTTCGTGATACCTATGGTCCTCATTAGCCCTGATAATCCGGATCGATTACATGCAATTGAAGTTTACGTCGACAGCGGTGCCATCGGCAATTATGTGGATCATGACATGGTTTTGAGGATGAATCTAACTCTTTGTCCCAAGGCTGTAAAGGACGTCATTACTACGGTGGATGGTACGGAGATAGCCTCCGGGCCAGTAACGCATACCACTCAAGAGGTGACGCTAGTAAGTCAAGATGGACACCATGAGAAGATCGTGTTCGATGTGATCAAGGCCCCTCAGTTTCAGATTATTCTAGGAATACCTTGGTTAGAGAAACACAATCCTCTGATCGATTGGCGAGCAAGAACGGTCCAGTTTCCAGAATGTGTCTCTACTTGTCACCCTCCACCTGGTGTTGCACTGGCAGCAATTTCTTCAGAGACTCCCCAGTTACCTCCCGAATACCTAGAATACCAAGATGTTTTCCGGAAGGATCAGGCTAACTCTCTACCTCCTCATAGGTCTTATGACTGCCAGATAGACCTGATACCTGGATCTACTCCTCCTTGTAGTAGAATTTATGCCCTCACCGAGCCTGAGAACCTTCACCTTCGACAATACCTGGATCAATACCTGGCAAATGGGTTTATTCGTCCTTCCAAGTCCCCTGCTTCTTCAGCTTTGTTCTTCGTTCCAAAAAAGGAAGGAGACCTTAGAACTTGTATAGATTATCGCTCCCTGAACCAGATCACCGTTAAGAATAGATATCCGTTACCTTTGATCCCTGAACTCCTGGACCAAGTCAGAAAAGCATGCATATATACAAAGCTGGATCTTAGAGGAGCTTACCACTTGGTACGAGTAAAAGAGGGCGATGAATGGAAGACGGCCTTCCACACCAAGTATGGGCTATTTGAATATCAGGTCATGCCCTTCGGACTTTGCAATGCCCCGGCCGCCTTTCAATATTTTATGAACAATGTCCTCAGAGAGCTCATAGATGTGTGTGTTGTTGTTTACATTGACGACATCCTCGTTTATTCTTCATCGGAATCTGAACATCGGAAACACGTGAAAATGGTCCTCGAAAGATTGCGTCAACACAAACTTTTCGCTAAGTTGGAAAAATGTGTTTTCAACGTGACTGAAGTTGAATTCTTGGGATTCATATTATCACCTGGCGGAGTGCGTATGGATTCAAAGAAGGTCGATGCAGTTCTCAAATGGCCATCACCATCCTCCGTAAAAGGTGTGCAAAGCATGTTAGGCTTTGCTAACTTTTACCGCAGGTTTATCCCCGAATTCTCTCGAATAGTCCAGCCCATCACTGCCTTGTTAAAGAAAAACAAACGTTTTGAATGGTCTACCGAGGCGGAACAAGCTTTCCAGGATTTGAAGACTAAATTTATCTCTGCACCAATCTTAAAACACCCTCGCCCCGAACTCTCCTACATCGTGGAAACTGATGCTTCAAGCCTTGCCATGGGGGCAGTTCCATCACAAAAGGACCCGGTAACCAATCAGTTGCATCCCGTGGCAATTTGGTCCCGCAAATTCTCGCCTCCTGAATTCAATTACACGATTACTGACAAGGAACTTCTGGCTATCAAGTCTGCCTTTAAGGCTTGGCGGCATTATCTGCTGCGGGCCCGACACACCGTTACTGTAATTACGGATCACCGAAACCTGCAATATTTGAAAACCGCAAAAGCCCAATCCTCTAGACAACTCCGTTGGGCATTATTCTTTGCCGAGTTTGACTTCATAATTACCTATCGACCTGGTACAAAGAACGGTAAAGCTGATGCCCTTTCTCGGATGGCAGTGGAAGAACACTTGATCAACCCTAAACCTGTACCAATCATTCCCGAACAAAGAATTCTGGGTGTAATCGCCACAGAATCCATAGAGGAAGTTAAGGATAAAGCCAGGCAACTTGTAACTCCAGCAGACATACAGAATTGGCATCTGCAGGGAAAGGACTTTGCAGTAAAGGACAACTTATTGTATTTCCAAGAACGATTATACCTACCCAGCACAGATTTACAGAAAAAAGTAATCGCTTGTTATCACGATTCTTTAATGGAAGGACATCCCGGTATGGCCAAGACCTCAGAAAAGATCAAGCGCTACTTCTGGTGGCCGTCTTGGAAAAAAGATATCAGAGACTTTATAATGTCCTGTGGAGTATGCGCCCAAAACAAGAGTCAAAAGGAAAGACCAGCAGGCCTCTTACGCCCTATTGACATCCCACCTCGCCCTTGGCATACGCTTTCTATGGACTTCATCACCGATCTACCTCCATGCTCCGGATACAATACGATTCTAGTAATCGTGGACTTATTCTCCAAGATGGCGCATTTCATTCCGCTCAAAGGCTTGCCAACAGCAGCAACTCTGGCCCGAGAATTTCTCGAAAACATCGTCCGACTGCACAGTTTTCCTTCGGTTCTAATTTCGGATCGAGGTAGTCAATTTATTTCTCATTTTTGGCGAAGTTGCTGTCGGTCGGCTCAAATTGATGTGAGACTATCGACCAGTCACCACCCTCAGACCGACGGACAAACCGAGAGGACCAATCAAACTCTGGAACAGTATTTACACTGCATGCTGCAACAAACTGAAAAAACTTGGAAAGACATCCTTTGGATAGCCGAATATGCCTACAATAACTCTGTCCATTCGGGAACTGGGAAAACCCTGTTTTTTCTTTTGTCCGGCAGTCACCCTCGAACCTCGGAGTTGGATCCCCTCCAAGATCTTGAAACACCAGCAGTAGACTACCTGCATTCTACAATCACCCAAGCCTTTAAGGAAGCTGTTTCTCACCTTCAAAGGGCTAAAGAACAATACAAGAAAGGAGCAGATCAACATCGGAAGGAAGCCCCTCAATATCAAGTAGGGGATCAAGTCTGGTTATCCACCAAATATCTACCTCTAAAAGGGCCACGCACATTCAACCCAAGATACCTTGGTCCCTATTCCATCACTACCATAGTAAACCCAGTAGCGGTCAAGTTGGACTTGCCCCCGCACATGAAGATACATCCGGTCTTCCACGTCTCTCTATTAAAACCCGTGCAACCTCAAACCCGACTAACTAAATCTCCAAAACCTATCCTAGTTGATGGAGAACTCGAGTTTGAAGTCAAAAGCATTCTGGACTCCAAGATCTCCAAATCTAAACTATTTTACCTAATTGACTGGAAAGGCTATGGCCCCCAAGAGAGATCCTGGGAACCTGCTGAATATGTCCACGCTCCTCGCCTAATCAAAAGATTTCACCGAACATTTCCTGACAAGCCAAAACCCCCGGAGGAGCCCGGTTTGGGAGGGGCCTTGAGGGGGGGTACTGTCATGATCTCTGCTTCCAAAAGGTTAGGGTTTTCCCAACTCCCTTGGAAGCAGATCCATAACCCAGGTTCCGAGTGCCAACCAGTCCCAATTGGGACCTTTTGGACCCAGTCCTGGCGTCAGTGGCACCAGGCTCATAAATATGCCCAGTCCCAGCTCTGGAAGTGCCGGGCTCATAATGCTTGGGTGGACTTACCTGCAGCAGACCATGCTGCTTACTTGCCTGCCAGTTGAGCCTCTGATCCTCTTCTGTTTGGAACTACTTTTCCTGTTGGGTGGGGCAGGAGCCACTCCCTAGATTCAGAACACTGGAACTCTTCTGGAAAGCAGGAACTCTTTTCTTACCTAGGCGTGGCTGTGGAAGGAGACACCTAAGCACTACAGGAGGCTATTTAAACCACACCCGATGGATGAATCTTGCTTTGCGTTATTCTGCATCCTCTGCAGCAGAACGCTCATCGTGTCTTCTGCATCTGATCCTGGGCCTAAGGAAAAAGGCTTACCATCCTGAATCCAGTCTTCAGCAACACCTATAAAGACAAGAAAGAACAGGTTAGCATTACGGTCTTCAGTGACAGCTCTTCACTTACCTGGTCCATCGGCTGTCACCAACGCCTCGCGGTGCATTCCGGCATCTGAAAGACAAAGGCTTACCTACTCTTCGTGCGGTCCGGAGGTCTTCACACTGCATTCCGGCATCTGAAAGACAAAAGCTTACCAACTCTTCGCACGCTCCGGAGGCCTTCGGCGCTGCATCCCGCATCTGAAAGACAAAACAAGGTGCGTTTAAAGACATTGGGGAACTTTAATACTCACGTGCCATTACTCCTTTCCACATCTAACCCAGTGGGTATTCCGGCACCCTGCAGCCGCTCCGAACTTGTACCTGCAAAATAAAAAGACAGTTAGAGCGCATCGTGAAGCAGGCAACAAGCGCTTACTTACGTGCTTCCAGGCGCTTCTATTCATCACACGGGCTCCATCTTCAACTCACTTCAGCCCGTCATCAGCCATCGCCGGAACCCTGCAAAACAAGAAACATCATTACTAAAGACTTTAAAGACATTAGAGTTACTCGAAACTTACCGTTCGTGCAGTAAATGACAGACAGCAGTCCTCTGAAGTTAAGAGGCCTGCTCCCCTTATCCAGTGAAGAAACTGGTTACAGCACCCTGCCCCGAGGCAGATGGAGAGCACGGCGTTCACTTACCTAAGGTGAGAGCGTTAACCTTTGGGGTTCTACAGGAGAAGAGAAAGGGAAGAAGAGAGAGACATTCAATAACCCAGTTCCTTAATCCCATATTTTCTATCTGCAGACATCTTACCCTTCAAATCAGACATACAGTGCACAGAGGTCCAGCCCAAAGAGCCAGCCGTGTGTTGCACATGACCTTTGAAGATACGGTATACGCCCAGTCAAGACCGGCGCCTCTACGGGAATCAGGTGAGCGTTACACTCTCCTCTCTCACCTCTCTCTCTCTCCTCTCTCTCCTCTCACCTCTCTCCCTCCCTCTCGCTCTCTCTCTCTCCCTCTCTCTCTCTCCTCCCTCTCTCTCTCTCTCTCTCTCGCTCCTCTCTCTCCTCACTCACCTCTCTCCTCTCTCTCTCCCCCTCTCTCTCTCTCTCTCTCTCCTCTCTCTCTCTTCCTCTCTCACCTCTCTCCTCCCTCTCCTCCCTCTCTCTCTCTCTCTCTCTCTCTCCTTTCTCCCTCCTCTCTCTCCTTCTTCTCTCTCTCTCCTTCTTCTCTCTCTCCTCTCTCTCCTCTCTCTCTCCTCTCTCTCTCTCCTCCCTCTCTCTCTCTCTCTCGCTCCTCTCTCTCCTCTCTCACCTCTCTCCTCTCTCTCTCTCTCTCTCTCCCCCTCTCACTCTCTCTCTCTCCTCTCTCTCCTCTCTCTCCTCTCTCTCTCCTCTCTCTCTCCTTCCTCTCTCACCTCTCTCCTCCCTCTCCTCCCTCTCCTCTCTCTCTCTCTTTCTCTCTCTCTCTCTCTCTCCTCTCTCTCTCTCTCTCTCTCCTTTCTCCCCTCTCTCTCTCCTCTCTCTCCTTCTTCTCGCTCTCTCCTTCTCTTTCTCTCCTCTCTCTCTCTCCTCTCTCTCTCCTCTCTCTCTCTCTCTCGCTCTATCTCTCACCTGCTGTTCCACCTGTGTCTTCCCTCTTTGGGCTGGCGCACCCTGTGTGGTGTAGGATGGGGCTTGGCCGGCTTCAGAAGTCTGCAGCTTTTAGTATGTGTCATCTTTTGGCCGCACACTATGGATCACGGGTAAAAGACGGCCTATCCAGAATGAGTCGCCTACTGGTTCTTTTTTAAAATGTTTTACTCCTATCTTTCAGGGATTGGTTTTGCTGCAGGCTCATCACCGACGTGAAATAACCAACCTTTGATACGCCTCTGCTTTTGATGTGGAGTCGGTGGATTTCTTGCTGGTGAGGGGTGTTATTATAACAAGGCTTTGTCAAATAGAGCATGGCTGGGCATGGGTCATGGGCATGGGCCATCAGACGGTTCCCTTCAGTGTGTGTGAGACCAGGCTGGACTTTTCAGGTCATGCCGCCAACACCTCCTTGCGAGCACGCGGAACGCCATTTTAGCCCACTGACGGCGTGCTGAGCTTAACAACTCAGCACTTATTTGCAACGTTTTTGCAATTTAAGATAAGAATATAGCAACAGTATTGTAACCTCATCAAACTTCAAAATTGAATTTTGTTTTCTTTGATTGGTCAAGCTGGACTTTAGATGCAATCGCCAAGAAAGCATATTGAAATCGCACATTAGCCTTGAAAAAGACCTTAGTAGGTGGAAACACGTGTTGGCTGAAACTCAATTGTTGTATCAAGAAAATAGCAACAAACTGTTCTTTGTTATATTTTTGATCTTTGTCATTTCTTGTTGGGAGCACACGCAGGCCAGGACACCCGTCGTGTTCACTTTTCAGTTTTGCTTGTGACGTTTGGGCCGTGCCACTGTGGTGTCTAATCCCGTGCTGCCCCTTTATCTAATTTGTTATAATCCCCATTCTCTATCAGGTAAAACGGAGTTGCTCATGCCTGCCGGAACCCTCCGCACATTCTCCCTGCAATCCCAATTCTAGATGGAAGCCACAGGCCACTACAAACTTCACAAACTGGTGTAGGGTTACCAGACGTCCTGGTTTTCCCGGGACAGTCCCGGGAAATCACCCTCCGTCCCGGGGTTCTGGGAGTTTTTTAATTTCATAAACCCCTTCCCGGGATTGGAAGGGTGGGTGGCTACAGTCCCGGTTTTTGCCGGGACCTGATATCAAAATCCTGAAATTGGCTCCGGTGTGACTCTTCCTGCTTGTGAATGGGGGCGTGAATGCTTTCCTCCCTTTCCTCCCCATTCCCCTCCCCAGCCGCTCTCCACCAATGAGAGGAGTGTGCCTGTGAGCAGACACCCCCCCACGCCTCCAGCAACAGGCCAACGACATAGAAGTAGGACAACAGTTTTATTTGTGTTTAATTTAGTCCTACTTCTATGTCTATGGCCTGTCCCTTTTTTTATCTGGTCCCCATAAGCTGGAAACTGGTGTCACTCCTTACAAGGGTGAAGTCCGAAGGATTTTTGGACTGGTTATCCCTTTAAAGTCAATGGATATGCACATTGCTTTGGAAGTTGACAACAGTTTGCAGGTAGGGTGGTCCCACTGAAGTCAATGAAAACATTTCTTAGCGAGAGATGATGGTTTACTGCGTGGGTGACCACATTCAAATCCATGGAGAAGAGCGTTGTTTTAGCAGGTGATGAGTTGCTGCGAGCATTCCCCTATTTAGGTTTATGGATTTTCTGGATGGGTGACCATGAGTCCAGGAAGAGTTGCACACTCCAAATGAGCAGGAACTGAGGGGCATGCAGATGACATTAGAGGGAGGTCACAGAATCAGAAGCCCCGCCCCCCCCTCCATTTTATGGCTTGATGGTATTTAAAAGCTGTTCTCTCCAGCTCTCTGGCAACCCTGTGCTGTGCAGATATGCTTCAAAGTGTGCAGACATGAACAAAAAGAGTTGAACTCATTTAGATAAGGAGGCAAGATAAATGTGCAGATAAGAGGCATAGGCGCTAATCCACCCCCAAGCTCCCCCTTTGCGCCCGCCGTTTTAGGGAATCGTTTTTCAGAAGGTCACAGTTAAACTTGTGTTTTTCGTCATCATGGTGTGCTGATTACGTGCAGATTTGACTGGGTTCCTAAGCTGTTCTGTTTGTCAGCTCCTGTTAATAGGAATCCTGCTATCGTTGAGGCCAGTGGGTGGTAACATATATTCCTGCTTAGTCCAAGAGCTGAAGGTCACTACATAGGAAGGGAATATATTTTGATTACAAACGCCAAATTATTGCTTGCTCAATAGCCATACATTTCACTTTCAGAGAAGAAAATCACAAAAGTTTAAAGACCTTCTTCATCAGATGGTAAAAACTGTATTATCAGTGAAACAAACGGTTTTTGCACTTTGAGCAAAATTAGATGATATTTGGTTCGACATTTGCTTAGCTGGCGAATTGCTGCTAATCAACCCCAATTTCACCAAAACCTTTCGCTATCGCAAATGTTTGTATTTGTTTTATAATAACGAATCAATTCGGAATAGTATTAATTCCACCAAAAAACAAATTGATTAAAAACAAAAAAACGCCTAGTTTAAAAAAACGTAAACCATTGATAAAACGAACTGATAAACAAACGACTCCACCGGAAAATACTCCACCATTCGCTTTATGGCCAAAGAGCAAATTGTTTGCATTTCAAAAACATTTTGTATTCTCCAAAAAGACTTTCGGCCAGCCCCAATGTTTGCCCCACAGAAGACGGGCAGCAATTTTATTTATTTATTTTATTTTTGGATTTGTAGAGCGCACTGCAGCCCTCTAGGCAACGAGGCGCTATAAGTATACTTAAGGAGGCTTGCTTTTGGGTTACAATAAGCGGCCCAATGTGTGAAGCTTAACAATTGGGAAGCCAAGGGGTGAGCAAGAGGAATACTGGGCAGATAAGGTGAGGTTAAACCCTTAGAGAAGTGTCATCTATGTCCAGCTCTGTAGGCCTAGTCTGTGGTACTGCATCAGAGTTCAGAGGCCGCACCTGGAGAGTTATGTGCTGGGTTCTGGAGGCCACATCCGGATTATCGTGCCCAGTTCTGGAGGCCACATCCGTCCATTCCAAAAAAGGTAGCAGGCGCTCCTCTCCAGAAAGAACGTGGCATGATAACCTGTTCTCAGAGGAGAGTTTGCAGCACATGCTTTTTGCTCACTGAACCTTTCACAGATGGGAAATATCCATTTGCATATCAGTCTTTGTCCTGCCCACATGGGCAGCCCAGCACCGAAATGCTATGGCAATTCCTCTCTGAACAAGAGTACCACCAGCAACCCCATACACGTGTTTCAGCCTTGCTGAGCCTCATCAGTGAGGTGGTGCTGTGCCTCTCTAAGCACAGTGAGCAGGGAGTCCACGTCTGGTTGCCCCCAGGGTGACCAACCCCAAGTTCCTTGCAAATATTTAAAAAAGGTAGCAGGCGCTCCTCTCCAGAAAGAACAAGGCATGATAACCTGTTCTGAGAGGAGAGTTTGCAGCACACACTTTTTGCTCACTGTACCTTTCACAGATGGGAAATATCCAGCCATTCTCCTCCTCCCCTATAGACAGTTATAGGTTCCTTTGGGAGTCACACATATATTGGAAGTATTGCTTCTACCTTTTGAAGTCTACACCTGGCTTATTGTGCCTTGGTTTTGAATGTAATTCCTTTTTTTTTTTTACAGTGTTTCATTCTGGATGGAGCTCACTCCGCTGTATTCTGTTGTGGTGACTCTCATCACTCTTTTTTTGGCCTGGTCTTTCAGATCTCTCTGCCAGTTAATGCCCAGAGGATGAAATCCGGGCCTGCGCTTGGCAACGAAAGGGCATCTCTCAGGCAGAATGAGAAAAAAAAGATTGGAAAGAGCTGAATTCTCTCGGAGGAGGTCGGCAATTTCCAGCAACACCTGTTCCAGCCAGCTGCCCACTGTTATGGGTCAATTTCCACCAAGTCCTCCGGAAATTAAAGCAAAAAGCTTTATTCAAACTCTGTCCTGAGAGGGCGGCGCTGTCCTTTTTTTGTGTTAGACTGAACATTGAAAGCGTTGTGATATCAGTCTGGAAATTACAAGTGCCATCCGAACCGACAGCGAATCTTCCAAGCTCGGGCTTCAGAAGCGCCAAAGAGGAAATTGACTCAAGTCCTCGAGGATCTGTCTTTCATTTTTCAGAGATAATTGTATTTGCATAATCCCCGTCCTGTGTAGCCGCTCCTGCCCTGTTCCTGGCCAGGGATGATACAGAATCTGGGATGGGAAGTTCGCCTGCATGCAGGTGGCGCAGGAATCTGGGGAGGCGGGATGTGGCGGGAGTGCAGGCAACGGGAGAACTTGTGTAAGTGGAGAGCTGAATGGCCGGTGAAGATGAAATTCTTCCACGCCATCCTCAAAGGAGAAGGGGCAGCATTTGGCAAAAGCTCAGCAGTTTGACGGACTCTTTTTTTGGAGTTTGACGTCAGGACACTGAGCGTAGACGCCTAATCCTTCAGATTAAAGCATCTGCTGCGCTATGATTAAGCCAGGTTGGAAGGGAAGGGGGGGTTAGTTTTTTTCTACACTCTACCCTTTGGTGTACAGAGATGGCACTGTGTGAGAATTACTTTGTGTTTAATGGCCTGTTCTATAAACAAATACATGGAACTGCTATGGGGTCCGCTGTGGCACCAACTCTTGCAAATTTGTATGTCGAAACGATTGAACTACATGTCATCCTGACCAAAATGAATCCATATAGAAAATACATAAAATTATGGAAAAGATTTATTGATGATATTTTAATTATTTGGACAGGTGACATGAAAAACTTTGATGCCTTCACAGTGTGGCTGAATTCACAAAATCCCTTTTTGAAATTTACTCACACAACTAGTTATGAAGAAATCAATTTCATGGACTTGACTATCTTTGTGAACAGTTTACAATCAGTACTTCAAGTAAAACCATTCCTCAAAGATATTGACAAAAACTCAATGTTACTCTACTCTAGTTTCCACCCCAAACACACGAGACAAAATTTACCTTTTGGCCAATTCCTACGGATGAAACGGAACAGTGCAACTAAAGGTGATTTTGTGGAAGAAGCTAACATGCCAAGGTGGGCATCCAAACAAAGTGATCAAGACAGCTTACAAAAGAGCATATAACAATAACAAAGACGCTATTTTGGAATACAGAGAGAAGAAACCAAATGACGATAAGATTGTGTTTGTCAGCACATATAGCCCATTGTCTAATGAAATAACCATAATTGTGAAACACAATTGGCATGTATTAGAAAAAGGTGAATGCCCTTTGGCACCAACTAAATGCACTTTTAGAAGAAGCAAAAATCTACAAGAGCTGACTACTAGTAATGATGTGCTTCTGAAACTTCCCATCCAATCCACATTAACGGAAAGCTGGGGTCTCCCCAAAACCAAAGGTCGTTGTCCTGTGGTCACTGCAACTGTTGTGCACAAACTAGCAGAACCAAAGACATAGATCTGGGTTTAAACAAAATATGGGAACAAAGAGTGTTGACCAATTGTAACTCCTCAATGGTAGTGTATGCCATCTGGTGCCCTTGTGATAGACGGTATATTGGAAAAACTGAAAGGAAAGTTAAAGTGAGAATAGGAGAACACAAAAGCTGTACAAGAAACAACACCATTAATGCACCTTTAGTGGGCCACTTTACAAGCCTTGGACACAAACCTGAAGAACTGAGATGGACAGTTGTCTTGAAAATTGGACTGACCCAGGACCTGAATCATGACAAACGAACACTAATTATACAAGAACAGAAAATTATTTTTTTAACCAAAAGTTATCCTTTGGGGTTGAATGAAAATATTGACTGGAGTGTTTTTATTAACTAGCACATATTGTATGAATAGAATGTATCATCATTGACTTGATTTGAACATGCAGATTCATTTTGTGCCAGAGATATATCTCGCGTAATGTTATAATACTTAACCAGAGACAGCCCTTGCCATTTGACAGTTGTGTATGCAGACAAGGGCGTTGAATGTGCAACAACTACACCCCAGCACATATATCGACGTTTAGACTGTTTTTTATTAGTAATATGATGTAGTATAGTGGATCAGTACGATGCCTTTATTTTGCCTTAAAAACTATTGATATATATTATCAACTGCTGCATATACATGAGCGTACCTGCACACAATACATTTGACACACACACTAACCTGATACTACCTCCATCCACTACGATAATCGTAACCGACATTAGAACGCCGGATAGATCTGCACCCCTTTACAGCAGGTCTACGTTCAGGTCCTTCATTAGTGTTCCTGTCTACACGCATGCGCAGCAAACCTTGCGTACTAGATTTAGCGTGCTGTGTAACCATAGCAACGGTTTCACAGCACTCGATCAACAGACCGCAGTCGAAGCTGCGCACAGATGGCGTTCCACCCCTCTGCGACTCTGCAGGTACTTGCGCCTCACCAACTCATGCTTTAGAAGCTTCTCACACCCGATGTAATGGGTGTCTCGAGCAGCACGATTAGCACGCTATTATCTACCGAGTTATAAGGTACAATTGAATCGTAGCCCGTATCAAACACGAGTCTGCTGGCAACCTTACACCCATATGCCTCTGACATTACAGTATGACACGGCAGCTACCTCCAGCCTCGCAGCGTACTATTTACTACTGCTATTACCCGGTTAGAGTTTTAATATGCACCTCTATTCCCTAGCTACTGGGCCTTTCTCTCAACATATTTCAATTAATATGTTATCGCTTTACATGAACCACCTAGTATTTTACTTTTAATACGTACGTGCACCACTTATTACACCTGAGTACCACGTATTTTCCTGAATACGTGTATATGTAGCAAGGACACGCGGCGGCAAGACAGAGTGCCCATATTTGCCGATATTTACTCGCTTGCTACGTTGGGTTGTCGGCATTAGGAGAAATGATTTACCATTTTAAACATCTTTCAGTAAGGAGCACCTTGAGAGTGGCTGCCTATTTTGTAGTGACTGTATCCATGCCCACCCGCTGAGACACCTGTATCTATTTATTTACTTTACAGGACTACACTATAAATCCTGATCTCCAGTACTCTTTACCACATCCAAGTGAGACGGAGAAGACTAAGGGCCTCATTACACGGTAGGCGGTAAGGGTTTACCGGTACCGGTATTTTACCGGTACTGGTAAATCCTTACCGCCTTACTACGAGGTCCCTTTGCGGGTTGGGGAATTTAACGCCTGCTTTTTGCAGGCGTTAAAAACCAACCCGCAAAGGGACCCAGGGAGCTAATTACGGTACCGCAATTTGCGGTACCGTAATTAGCGCCTTCCCCATTCCCATTATGCCCTATGGGGCAAAAATGGGAATGGGGAAGGGCAATGTTGGAAGGGGGAATTACCGCCCCGCCAACCTTGGAATGGGGCGGTAATTCCCCTTTCCACCAAGGCGGTGCCGGTATTTTACCGGCATGAACCATGGCGCTAATAGCGCCATGGTTCTCCAACTACCATGTAATGAGGCCCTAAGTGTCTACTTGACTTCGAGTTATTTGTCAAGTAAGTTCTAATCACAAAATGAGACTCTTCCCTTCCCATATTCACCGTCTGGTGTACTGTCGAAGACTTTGTATTTAGCCAGCCTTTCACGTGTTGGGATTATAGGACCATGTGTTCTGTGTTTTTCTTGTCTACAGGGACCCCCTAGGACTGCTACACTGAGAATCTATGCAACTACCTAGGAATGCTTACTGACATTAAGAGACGGTAAGCCCCCAGAGTGAAATTAACTAAAATAATTATCATTGCACTCTATATAAACAACCACCCTAATCTAAATGTAGTCTGTTTCCGTAATTAGGTTTGGCCTGGATATATCTCCTTACACCAAAGTCAGGAGTCTGTGGAATATCAACTCTATAAGATTGTCCACTGGAAAACATTATCTAAACCTTCACACTGCAACAATTGCTTCGACTTACCAAGTCACCTACACGAACAATACAAATTGGTGCGTGGACTTTGGTCCACCCCAATTCACCCACTCCCCTGAAGAAGTTCCTGACACTAAACCCTAAGGGACATAGGAACGAAACATGTTGGGCATTTATAGATACTGATGTAAAGTATCTCAAGGAGTATCAAAAATACTGGAATAGATGCATTTTAGGTACTTTTAAGACTAAGGCACCTAGATTTGAGTCACCTGTGAATGAAGGTCTCAGATGTTGTAATTGTGTCGCCTTTTCTAACCAAACAAATCAAGTTATTAATAACCTGATGTCATTTTTGTATATATGTACACTTGATGTAAACTAAGTATCTATAAGAGAGAGATACAGATTTACAACACATTTTGCACATTACCAATTGGTGGTGATTAACACTTAGCACTTTTATGAGCACTAGTCACTTTCTTAGATTTTATATGTCAGTTTTTATGTATTTGTTTTTAAACATTACATTTTCTATTAAATATTACCCATTTTTAACAGCATTATTTATGAAGTCAGGTTGTATTTTCCTTGAACTTCGAGTTGCTACTGTTTGAACTGTTCTTGCAACTGTGATAACCCTAACACTATCCAGAGAATTACTTGCACAAACCGATCATAGGTGTGTGAGCCTTGCTGTTTTTGTTCTTATTTAAGATATGTCAGGTTTGCTCCCTCTGAACCTTTAGATTTACCCGATTTCCCTCTAATTATTGCTGGGTGGTTAGTTTGCGCCAACACCAGAGATGAACAACTATAGCCCTCCTCACCCTCTTAACCCTGAAAAAAAAGGATCTGGCCGGCCTCTGATTTCACTTGCCACCTACTCATACCAACACCCACTCGTTGCCCACTGCACTCTTCAAATGCCTGTAGTCGCTACATCCTCTGCATCCAGTACCATTATCATCTCCTGGGCCCCCCCAAAAAAGCCAAATGGACAGCATGTACAAATGGTTATGAGCTATTATGCGCCGTCACTGCACCCTACTCCAAGTATAGTCCCTGGGCTCCCCCACCAGCTCCCATCACAGTCGCTGGGCTCCCTCCTCCCATTCCTACCCAGTCCCTGGGCTCTCCCCACCCCAGGACACACCCTGGGATCTCCCCACCCTGCTCCCACCACTATCCCATGGTTCCCACCCATTCTGCTCCCATCACAGTCCCAGTGCTCCCACCCATCCTGCTCCCACCACAGTCCCTGGACTCCCCCACCCCATTCCCAACATTGTCCCAGGGCCAGTGGGAGCTGGTGAATTTTTTAAGTGGAGGGACATAAATATTTCCCACAAAATGCCATAGCGACCGAGCGCAGCGAAGGTGCCCGAACCAATCAAGAAGGGTCCGGGGGGTTTTCCCACCTTGATTTCTTTTAAAAACAATGGGTTAAAATGTTGCATTTTAGAGCATACTTGAAAAAAAAGGGTAAAAAGCCAAACCGTTTGCAATTGGCGCTGGGTGACTAAGGGGGGAACCATGGTATTTGTGACTGGATATCTATGATAGATAAAGAAAATACCATCCTTGTCCCCTGGGCTCCACAGTGCCTCAGAAGGAGATCTGATTTTGGCAGGTGGGTAGGGGATTGTGCAACAACAACCCTCCTTTTCACCTCTAACCCCCACTTGCCAAAATCAGCTCAACGGACCAAAACACACACACACACCTTCACACAGCAATAACTCTATCATTCATATGAGCACCCATCACCATACACTCACTCATAACACATTCCCTGGGCACAGAGGCGTACATGATAATCTCCATAGTTCCCTAGAGGCCATTCCACGCCTGCCCAGGGCACAGAGGCATACCGCAAAATCTCCAGAGTTCCCTAGAGGCCAGTCCATCCCAGCCCAGAGTGCAGAGGCATAACAGGAAATCTCCCGAGTTCCCTATAGGCCAGTCCACGCCTGCACAGGGTGCAGAGGCATACTGGGAAATCTCCAGAGTTCCCTAGAGGCCATTCCACCCCTGCACAGGGTGCAGAGGCATACTTGGAAATCTCCAGAGTTCCCTAGATGCCAGTCCACCCCAGCCCAGGGTGCAGAGGCATACTTGGAAATCTCCAGAGTTCCCTAGAGGCCAGTCCACCCCTGCACAGGGTGCAGAGGCATACTTGGAAATCTCCAGAGTTCCCTAGAGGCCAGTCCACCCCTGCACAGGGTGCAGAGGCATAACAGGAAATCTCCAGAGTTCCTTTCCGTAGAGGCCATTACACCCCCGCACAGGGAGCAGAGGCATACTGGGAAATCTCCAGAGTTCCCTAGAGGCCAGTCCAACCCTGCACAGGGTGCAGAGGCATACTGGGAAATCTCCAGAGTTCCCTAGAGGCCATTCCACCCCTGCACAGGGTGCAGAGGCATACTTGGAAATTTCCAGAGTTCCCTAGATGCCAGTCCACCCCAGCCCAGGGTGCAGAGGCATACTTGGAAATCTCCAAAGTTCCCTAGAGGCCAGTCCATCCCTGCACAGGGTGCAGAGGCATACTGGGAAATCTCCAGAGTTCCTTTCCGTAGAGGCCATTACACCCCCGCACAGGGAGCAGAGGCATACTGGGAAATCTCCAGAGTTCCCTAGAGGCCAGTCCAACCCTGCACAGGGTGCAGAGGCATACTGGGAAATCTCCAGAGTTCCCTAGAGGCCATTCCACCCCTGCACAGGGTGCAGAGGCATACTTGGAAATTTCCAGAGTTCCCTAGATGCCAGTCCACCCCAGCCCAGGGTGCAGAGGCATACTTGGAAATCTCCAGAGTTCCCTAGAGGCCAGTCCACCCCTGCACAGGGTGCAGAGGCATACTGGGAAATCTCCAGAGTTCCTTTCCGTAGAGGCCATTACACCCCCGCACAGGGAGCAGAGGCATACTGGGAAATCTCCAGAGTTCCCTAGAGGCCAGTCCACCCCTGCACAGGGTGCAGAGGCATAACAGGAAATCTCCAGAGTTCCTTTCCGTAGAGGCCATTACACCCCCGCACAGGGAGCAGAGGCATACTGGGAAATCTCCAGAGTTCCCTAGAGGCCAGTCCAACCCTGCACAGGGTGCAGAGGCATACTGGGAAATCTCCAGAGTTCCCTAGAGGCCATTCCACCCCTGCACAGGGTGCAGAGGCATACTTGGAAATTTCCAGAGTTCCCTAGATGCCAGTCCACCCCAGCCCAGGGTGCAGAGGCATACTTGGAAATCTCCAGAGTTCCCTAGAGGCCAGTCCATCCCTGCACAGGGTGCAGAGGCATACTGGGAATCTCCAGAGTTCCTTTCCGTAGAGGCCATTACACCCCCGCACAGGGAGCAGAGGCATACTGGGAAATCTCCAGAGTTCCCTAGAGGCCAGTCCACCCCTGCACAGGGTGCAGAGGCATAACAGGAAATCTCCAGAGTTCCTTTCCGTAGAGGCCATTACACCCCCGCACAGGGAGCAGAGGCATACTGGGAAATCTCCAGAGTTCCCTAGAGGCCAGTCCAACCCTGCACAGGGTGCAGAGGCATACTGGGAAATCTCCAGAGTTCCCTAGAGGCCATTCCACCCCTGCACAGGGTGCAGAGGCATACTTGGAAATTTCCAGAGTTCCCTAGATGCCAGTCCACCCCAGCCCAGGGTGCAGAGGCATACTTGGAAATCTCCAGAGTTCCCTAGAGGCCAGTCCATCCCTGCACAGGGTGCAGAGGCATACTGGGAAATCTCCAGAGTTCCTTTCCGTAGAGGCCATTACACCCCCGCACAGGGAGCAGAGGCATACTGGGAAATCTCCAGAGTTCCCTAGAGGCCAGTCCAACCCTGCACAGGGTGCAGAGGCATACTGGGAAATCTCCAGAGTTCCCTAGAGGCCATTCCACCCCTGCACAGGGTGCAGAGGCATACTTGGAAATTTCCAGAGTTCCCTAGATGCCAGTCCACCCCAGCCCAGGGTGCAGAGGCATACTTGGAAATCTCCAGAGTTCCCTAGAGGCCAGTCCACCCCTGCACAGGGTGCAGAGGCATACTGGGAAATCTCCAGAGTTCCTTTCCGTAGAGGCCATTACACCTCCGCACAGGGAGCAGAGGCATACTGGGAAATCTCCAGAGTTCCCTAGAGGCCAGTCCACCCCTGCACAGGGTGCAGAGGCATACTGGGCAATCTCCAGAGTTCCCTAGAGGCCATTCCACCCCTGCACAGGGTGCAGAGGCATACTTGGAAATCTCCAGAGTTCCCTAGATGCCAGTCCACCCCAGCCCAGGATGCAGAGGCATACCGGTAAAACTCCAGAGTTCCCTAGAGGCCAGTCCACCCCTGCACAGGGTGCAGAGGCATACTGGAAAATCTCCAGAGTTCCCTAGAGGCCAGTCCACCCCTGCACAGGGTGCAGAGGCATACTGGGAAATCTCCAGATTTCCCTAGAGGCCATTCCACCCCTGCACAGGGTGCAGAGGCATACTTGGAAATCTCCAGAGTTCCCTAGATGCCAGTCCACCCCAGCCCATGGTGCAGAGGCATACCGGTAAAACTCCAGAGTTCCCTAGAGGCCAGTCCACCCCTGCACAGGGTGCAGAGGCATAACAGGAAATCTCCAGAGTTCCTTTCCGTAGAGGCCATTACACCCCCGCACAGGGAGCAGAGGCATACTGGGAAATCTCCAGTGTTCCCTAGAGGCCAGTCCACCCCTGCACAGGGTGCAGAGGCATACTGGGACATCTCCAGAGTTCCCTAGAGGCCATTCCACCCCTGCACAGGGTGCAGAGGCATACTTGGAAATCTCCGGAGTTCCCTAGATGCCAGTCCACCCCAGCCCAGGGTGCAGAGGCATACCGGTAAAACTCCAGAGTTCCCTAGAGGCCAGTCCACCCCTGCACAGGGTGCAGAGGCATACTGGAAAATCTCCAGAGTTCCCTAGAGGCCAGTCCACCCCTGCACAGGGTGCAGAGGCATACTGGGAAATCTCCAGAGTTCCCTAGAGGCCATTCCACCCCTGCACAAGGTGCAGAGGCATACTTGGAAATCTCCAGAGTTCCCTAGATGCCAGTCCACCCCAGCCCAGGGTGCAGAGGCATACCGGTAAAACTCCAGAGTTCCCTAGAGGCCAGTCCACCCCTGCACAGGGTGCAGAGGCATACTTGGAAATCTCCAGAGTTCCCTAGAGGCCAGTCCACCCCAGCCCAGGGTGCAGAGGCATAACAGGAAATCTCCAGAGTTCCTTTCCGTAGAGGCCATTACACCCCCACACAGGGAGCAGAGGCATACTGGGAAATCTCCAGAGTTCCCTAGAGGCCAGTCCACCCCTGCACAGGGTGCAGAGGCATACTGGGAAATCTCCAGAGTTCCCTAGAGGCCATTCCACCCCTGCACAGGGTGCAGAGTCATACTTGGAAATCTCCAGAGTTCCCTAGATGCCAGTCCACCCCAGCCCAGGGTGCAGAGGCATACCGGTAAAACTCCAGAGTTCCCTAGAGGCCAGTCCACCCCTGCACAGGGTGCAGAGGCATACTGGGAAATCTCCAGAGTTCCCTAGAGGCCATTCCACCCCTGCACAGGGTGCAGAGGCATACTTGGAAATCTCCAGAGTTCCCTAGATGCCAGTCCACCCCAGCCCAGGGTGCAGAGGCATACTGGTAAAACTCCAGAGTTCCCTAGAGGCCAGTCCACCCCTGCACAGGGTGCAGAGGCATACTTGGAAATCTCCAGAGTTCCTTTCCGTAGAGGCCATTACACCCCCGCACAGGGAGCAGAGGCATACTGGGAAATCTCCAGAGTTCCCTAGAGGCCAGTCCACCCCTGCACAAGGTGCAGAGGCATACTGGGAAATCTCCAGAGTTCCCTAGAGGCCAGTCCACCCCTGTTTGCATCTTGAGTTAGAGATTTTAGGTTTGTCAAATGAAAAACATGTGTAGCATTAATTGTGCCTGTCAGTGTCCTTCTTCATTTAGAAGGCCTTGGTTCGGCTTTCTAATCCTGGCTGATGGGGTCTTCCATTATGGTTCTCTAAGGATGTCTGTGAATAGGAGACTGGGCATGTGCGTGGCATGGCTTCCCCTCTCAGCACCCCCCTTGTAAAAAATGAAATGAGCCGATACCCAGTGTGCATTAGGTACGCAGTGACTTAGGAATACTGCCTTTTTATCACAGACATATTTATCACATCCAAATATGTGTGCTTATTGTTATGTTCCCACAATACACTTTGATTTTATGCAGAGGAGCCAGGAACCCTCACTGGTGCTTTTTGTCCCCTTCCCCTTTCCCAAAGGGGTAACCATGAATCAGCCAGACTATCCACCTGAGAATGATGGTCATCTTTCAGAAAATAATTTACATGGTTTTTCTGGGTTTTAATAATTACCATTTCTCAGTAAAACACGTGTAAGATTCTTATTATGGCTACAATGTGCACTGGAAGTAATCATTAGAAATTAATATTGAACAATTTAAAAAAAAGGCAGTTTACAATGTTAGCACAATGAAATTGATTTCATTTGTTTAGTAGTGTTACCAAGTGGACAGTGTCATGTCTCTCAAAATGTCCTTTCTTCGTGGAAAAGGTCTTGCTCAGAGTAAAACCAGCAACCTGTGTCTTCTGTGAGCAGCAAGGCAGTGTTTAGCTTTGTGTGATGGCCACTGATTGCAGGAACACTCATACATGACAATAAGCAGGAAATAAGTACAGTTGCAGAGACTGCAGCCTGGCTCTCTGGTCCCTTACAAGGCCTACCTGTGCCCCACTTACCTCCCTGCCATGCTGACAATGTACCCTCCATCAGTGGGATGGCAAGAGTCCTGTAGGACACAGGCAGTGGAAATGCAAGTCTCCAATTATCAAGGCGGTCC
Source organism: Ambystoma mexicanum (assembly GCF_040938575.1). Classification (NCBI taxonomy): domain Eukaryota; kingdom Metazoa; phylum Chordata; class Amphibia; order Caudata; family Ambystomatidae; genus Ambystoma; species Ambystoma mexicanum. The sequence goes on along the minus strand of NC_090940.1, from coordinate 55,566,198 downwards.
CTACCTCGGGGGGATGCCCCTGACAATGATGGGGTCATTCAACTTGTAACCATAAAAACCCCTTCAAGATATTTGTGTTTTATATCTGGTCGCTCTGCTGCTAGCGACGTCTGGATTGGATGTGAGAAAAACTCACCTGACAACGTATCTCTCTCTAAATAAATTAATTAATAGATGCCTAAAGGTTAAAGCAAGCCAAAACCACAAAGGCATGAGTGACGCGTGTTCCTTGTCAATCATCTTCCTCAGCACAGTACCAAAAAAAAGTACAACCACAAAAAATAAAACGTTTCCTTTCAATAATAATAATAACGGAGAATAAAAGCAGACTGTTGCTGGTCTTGCAGTGCAGCAGCTGGCATCAGGAAATCGAAACGCAGCAGCGGTGCAAGGTGGTGGCTGGGACAGTGAGAAGATAAAGGCAAGAGGAAGACCGGACCGGACTGAGGAGATGGCAGACCTGGTGAGGAGAAGGAGAGCAGCAGCAAGAGACAAAGCTGTGAACTGGCTCATAGCAAAGGCGCCAGTGTAGGGAGAGAAGGAGCAGGAAGAAGTGGTAGCGTGGGAAAATCTGGAGGGTGAAGACTACATCCCAGACACTCCTCCAGAGAGTGGGTAGCCTAGAGCCCCAGGGGAAGGAGAGCGAGACATTGGGGGAATACTCCGAAGCACCAGGTAGAATGGACGGGACACTAAAAAGGAAAAGCACAGAGGTGGAGACCGACCCACCAGCAGCCAAGAGACCGCAAAGGATCAGGAAGGCATTGCGGAAGGGGGCAGAAGCTAATGGTGAAATGGAATCGCCGAAGCAGAAGCTTCTAGGGGCCTTAACAGTGGCGGTAGAACAGGACGAATTGCGTGAGAAAATTGCAAAATGGTAGAAATGCATGAAGAAAGAGCGCCGAAAGGGTTTGCATGAGAGCTGATAGGTTAATATTGAAATGAAATTACTGCAAGGACAACTATGGGTTGCAAGCGGGGAAGGGTGGTGAAGTGAGTACGAACATAGTGCTGGTTGAACAAAGGAGGGGCCCAATAGAAAAACGCAGTGGCCGATTCCAGTGGGGGAATGCAGGTGAAGAGCGCAGCGGCACCCAGGAAGTGGGGAGCCAAGTGCAAGTTCAGGCACGCATGCAGCATATGCGGCAGAGACCACACGGCCGCCCGGTGTGGAAGTAAGGAGCAACACGAACCCAATCAGAGGGAGCAAGCAAAGCGGAAGGGAGGTGGAACCTAGTTGAGGGAAACAGCCCTAAACCTCATCATGCTCGGGACATGGCGACCTCTGCTTCTTTCATGACAGAGTAGCATCCGAGAGACTCTTGAGGGGCTGCCCTACGGAGGATCCAATAGAGCATCAGGGCAATGAGGAGACTATCATGCTAGGAAGCAACTACAGATCAGGCAGAAAAAGGGCAATGGGTCAGGAGGATTTGAAGGAAGAGGGCCCAAATGGGCGGAAGGCAACTGCTGCACAATAATGGGGCCTGCGATTTGACGTGGTCAGAAATTATCCCTAGGTTCACGGGGAGATAGGCCAATTCTGGCTGAGGTACCTAGGAGTGCCTGGTTAGTACGAGAAGGACAGGGTTCATCTGTTGGTACCTTTTTTGCAGAGCTGGGAGGATGCCATGAGAGGGCGAGGATATGAATAATAAGCCAATTTTCGATGATTGGGGGTGGCAAAGAGGCAAAAACCCCTTTTTGCTGTGGCGGTAACCCAAGCCATTGAGCAGTGCCTAAACTAACCACCTGATGGAGGGTAAAGAGGACCACAGGTAAATGGCCCTCTGGTAGCCTAGCTCGGCAGGGGCTGGGGGGGCAGCATGGTCAACAGAGGAGGGGCAGTGCCGTGGTCGGTGGAAAAATGAAGCATAATGGCACTCCCTGCAGCCCATTAGCAGCGACTGCCAATGTGTTTCACCCAGAGCGGGAGGCTCTGGGAGGTTCGAGGAGTGAGACCTAAGTATGCAGGGAAAGGAATGGATAAGGAAAAGGAGAGCTGACTGGAGGGAAAGGGGGGTGCCAAGGAATAAGAATTTTAAACAGAAAGGTGCTGCTGAGTGTCTGGGGTTGTAAAAAGTATTGAAGATGTTATTGTTTGGTTGAAGTGATAGTCTGAATTGTTTAAAGTAAACTGCAGCCTTGTTATGCCACACACGAGAAAAGCTGGTCTGGCCTCAGTTATTCAGCCAAGGTGGGCTACAGCGGCATGGTATGTATCTTGCGGGGTGGGGGGCAAGCAGTAGCCGACTGCCCATGTCTTCTCCCCACGTGCCCTCTCCTTGTAACTAAGCTGCCCTCAAGTAACAGTGCCTCAATGCCCAAGGGCTGCTGTGCGCTATGCAAATGTAATAAATATATAAATAAATTAGTCAGAGGGGGAAGGATGTGCCTTCCCGTGACCTAGCTTCCCAGCTTATTTTGGCTGTGTTCTTGGCTTAGTGCCATTTTCCAGTCATTTTGCAGGGTACCCTGTGAAATCTTGTTTGTAATGTCTTACTTCCGTGTCTGGGTCCTTAGCTGCTGGCAGCTTCCATGGCAGCTCGCATCATGATTTCGGCAGCGGCACCACACCTCCCAAGATCCTTACACTGATTTGCAGAGTTGGAAAATCAACCGTGAGTTACCCAATGACAAACCCGTACCATGTGCCAGGCGCGTGAACCAGGAAGTGAAAGGAGCTTGCGGTTGAATCGTTCTGATGCTACGCAAGATTGCCTTGAATGGGTTCCTTTGCAGTATTTAATGGATTATCTGTATTCCTGACTCAGCCTTCTTTTCTGGACCCACTTACAGGCTTGCTTTGACTGGCATGGCTGCCATTCTATGTCAACACTGGAGGCGGGCATTATGTTAGTATTAATACTGAAGCGAGGGACATGAGCCCCATGTCGCACTCACGGCATGCCCGGGGGCTCGTGCTCCCTCATGCCGGCAGCATCAAATTGGCTCCCTCCCTTGCGGGGGCAGAGCCAAAGTAGTGAGACTCTTGGCCCCCTCTGGCGGGGAGGCAGAGCGTAGTCCTCACTCCGTGGAGCAGCGTCATTGATGCAACTGACAGTCGCGTATTCATCTAAAGCCGGGCCCAGCGGTGAACGCCTTTACCTCACACACACAACGCGAAACGAGAATCACAGCCATAACAGCTGATTAAAACATAGCGAAATACAAGAATTCAGAGCGGACAATCTGCTGAAGCAATTATCTGGTAAATTGGCCATGCTCTTATGTTTAGTGTCTTGCAAGCAAGTAGCAGATGTCAAGGCCCTGGAAATACACAGAAAATCCTTTGGTCCCAAAGGGGTGACCTTTTCGATAGTTAGGAGGACAAAGACAGGGTCCACTATAGTGCATTAGCCCTATTTCCCAAGCAACATGAAGTGGTGTGTAGCGAGATGTATTAAAGAATACGAGAGTAGAACGGTGGAATGTAGACCGGCAGATGCTACGCAATTGTTGATAGCACGCAGGAAACCGTTCCTAGCAGTAGCAACGGTCACCATAGCTAGGTGGGTACGAGAGGTGATGCAGGTAGCAGGCATCGATTTGAGAGAGTACAGAGCGCATTCAGTTAGAGGAGCAATGACATCCAGAGCGTTCACTGCAGGCGCATCATTGCGAGATATTATGCAGGCAGCTAATTGGGCGAGCCATACTACTTTTAAAGAGATTTATTTTAAGCCAATTCAAGGTTTAGCTGCAGCGGTATTGGGGAAGCTTTGAACAAGCATAATGCTCGCCTCCAGTCTTGACACAGAATGAAGATTACCCAGGGAGTCTTCACTCTATGAAAGACTAGGAGGCGAACATTAATTTCCCACCCTTTCATGTACTGTATATCATGTGATTATGATGTCAATAGTGGTATAGCAGTACGAGGACTCCACCCTGATATTGTTGTTTGTATGATCCTCAAGGGAATACCAGAAGAATAATTGAGTCATAAGGAGTCGTGAGCAGCAGAGCTTGAGGTAGCAGAAGTTCGCATTTGCAAAGGAGCAAGATTAAAGTCTGCGAAAGTGGACAAAGTTGGAAAGTTACAAGATATGCAGTTCAGAGCAGTCAAAGAAGAGGAGGAGTCCAGGAACAGGAAGTGGGTGATGGACTGGGCTGACTCTAAAAGGACTACAGAGACAGTGGGACTTGTAGTTCATAAGAAAAGTAAAAGGGAGAAAGGGAAAGCATTTTCAGCTTTTTTATGTTTTGTTGAAACTGCTGAAGAGTAATAAATAAGAAGTTGAAGCATAATTCTCACCTCCTAGTCTTTAATAGAATCAAGACTCCCTGCGCAACTAGCAGGGGTCATCTTCATTGTGTGGAATCTGATTTCTGACCTTGGCCTTCCCTTTTGCGACCTGTGCCATTTTGGATTGACTTTGGGCTTTGTTGTGAATGGTGTCGATTGCTGCCTTTGGGTTTCACTGAATAATTTGGGACTGATACCTAAGGGAGTGATGCCTTCCCTCTTTGGGCAATCTTGTAGTACTCCCCTCTTTCTGGACCCGAGTCTCTCATTTTTTTCTGGTTCCTTTAGTATCTCTTCTGCAATCCTTTCCTTGCTGCAGTTTCTACTGATATCCACAGTCTGTCCCTTTACCCTGTCCCTGCGTCTCTTGGTGGCACGTCCTCATGCCAGTGTGCCGTTATCTGCGATCACCAGTACTTATCCAGACGTTATTACCCTGGCCTGTAGACTTTTCTAGGAGACATTACCGCTTAGCCACAAGAATCCTTAGGGTTCTGAGGGAATTCGGGGTGGAACAAATATGGTGTGGTTATCACTTTTCTTCAAATATTTTTTTCTTCTCTGCATCCTGGAAAAGAACCAGGGACATTTCTCCCACTTTTCACTCCATCCATTGGTCAATGAGTGGCTCAGATTCTGGGGTTGGTGCATCAGGGGAAGGACTTACCTGCACCCCAGATCAGTAAGGCAAAGAAGCAGGGTCGGATGGGCCCCTCGGCCTCTCGGCCCGTGGCCGGGGCGAAATCGTCCCTGGGGAGTGGGGCCGGTTTCTGGCCATGCCTGGGCTGGTTTGGAAGAGAAAAAAAAATACATTTCTTTTTTCTTTTTTTTTTTTTCCAAAAAGCCTTTCATCCTTCTTAGGTCGATAAATGACTACCACCACAGGTTGGGTGATATTGAATGCATATTTCTTCTATAAAAAAGGAGCTTAAGCGTACGTGCTATACAATAACATATTATCATTTGGCCTTGGACGTCTGCTGGGATTCACAGCAATCTAGTGTACTTAGGAACAAGGCTATTTGATGCCACTTCCTGTTTTGTCAAGGGGTGAAAGGTTGTGTTTCATCGCTTCCCAGGATGTCACTGTGGGGTCAAAGGACATCACTTCTGGTGATGTCATCAGAGGTCAAGGGTCGTGAGGCGAGGGGTGGGCCACTTTTTTGGGGCGAGGGGTGGGCCACTTTTTTTTTGGGTGACCGGGCCTATTTCTTGTCCCAGTCCGACCCTGCAAAGAAGGGGCGGTGGACCAACTAGCTGCCACGGTAAGTGTCTAGAAGTCTCTTCCTGTGAGAGGAGGAGCTAACCTCTTCCTGCATATTGAAGTCGAGGTGTTCATTTGTTAATGATAAGGATTTGTTAATTATATAGCGCTTTCACAAAAGTGCTATACATAGAACATATTCACATACAATTATCACGCAACTGAAGATGGTAGTCATTTAACGGCCCCGGGTGGATAAAAGGCTGAGTTGTCTTTGCATGTCATGTGATCGCACACAGAGTGCAGCAGTAAGTGCTCAACCCCCTGAGCTATATTACCAGCTGCGTGTTGAGGCTGCAGAAGGGTGGTAACATACCCTTAATACATTTTGCACACACACCATTATTTACACGAAATGAAATACTTAATGGTAAGAGATGCCGAAATGTTCAGTGGGTTTTTGTTTATAAGTTAACTTAGTCCAATACTCTCCATTGTAGAGAAACCAGATCCATAGAGAAGTCGCAACTGGGTATGAACTGCCGCCTATCTCCCCCTCCAGGGGAGTATGCAGCATTGCAAGAGTGGGGGCGCGAGTCACAAACAAGTCCTGCTACTCCCCCCCCCAAATGCAGTGCGTGCAATTCCATGCGGTCTCATTCATGCCCCTAAACCGGCCACACCTGCCCCAAACTACCTTTTGGGTAAAATTGGCGGTAGATGGCATTTTAACACGTAAAAAAAAAATAAAACTGCAGGATCGTTACAGATGCAGGAAACTCATGTATTAGAACTCTGTCCAGACGCTCTGGTGCAAAACACATGCAAACCTCCCAACTTTACGCTCTGGTGCAAAACACATGCAAACCTCCCAACTTGCATATGGATTGCACCAACAGAGATTACTTCATAGAAAAGGACATTGCAAGAAGCATCATCAGTCTTTGATATTTGGAGGCGCCATGGAAGTGACTTTAGATTCGGTTGCCATAGGTAAGCCAAGTGGCAAATAACTGTGTGGTGTAAAATACCTAAATCACACTATTATTATATATGGAGCTACTCTATAGTTAGGCTTTAAAAAAAAATAAAAGCATGAAATATTAACATAAGCTCTGAAGTTGCACATAAGACACAGTGCGATTAAATGATCTGCCCAGGATCACACACTTTGGTTAAATGGTGAAACCGGGATGTGGATGATTTAAGCAACTGAGCACATCTTCACAGGTTTAGTTGATATAGATATTTATTAAGGTTTTGCTTTGCATGTCATGTGCTTAAATAATACTTTATTTAGAGCAATGCCTTGGAAGCAACCCACATTTCATAATATGCTAGCCTTTCATACTAAACTAACTATACACTATATATATTGTCATAGAAATATGTTGAGCAATAATAGTATGGCTTTAGGTTTATTCTCCCCACCCTGCATGCAAAGTCACAATAGCATCATGCAGATTAATGTGAGCGTTATAAATCCCCCTTGGGTTTTAAAGCCATAGCCATTATTTCATACAGCATGCAGTATTATAACCTTTCTCACTGTTGACTACTCCCCTCCGTGCACATTTCTAAAGGTACAAAAGTCCCGACTAATAGTCCCCCACACCCCCGGCCCCGCTCCCATTAGTGCCTAAAGGCTCCCATTGAAATGAAATGCTCTTTTGACACAGAGCAACGCCAGAGCTCCTGATCTGCCCCAAGCTCCTTGGGACATTGTCCTGGCAGCGGGGCACCTCTCGCGTTCAGAAAGGCTAAGATGTCCTGCTGCCAGGACAATGAGCATGCTGAGCAGGAATTGCTCAACACACATTCATTGACGTGCCCAACGGGAGAGGTGTCCCACTGACAAATGTCTGGGCCTGCTCTCACAAGAGCCTCTGACGGGGGCAACTTGTTCCCCATGCCCCCCCACCCCACTCAGTACGCCACTGCTCCCCTCCTATGGAGGACTACTCATGTTAGATGCCTACTCTCCGCCTCTTCCCATGGTTCCCCCTGAGGCACAGATGCTACAGTTTCTGTCCAAAGATGGCCGACATTGAAACTCAAAACGGAAAACGACTCTTGGAAGGGCCGGTGTAAAGGCGAAGAAACAGCATTTAGTGGTAGAGAGAGAGAAGAGGTCACCTGAGGAGACACCAACACATGTAGAAGTTCTTCCCCTTCTTAACATGAGATCTGAGCATTGGTGAAGAAACATCACATTTTCATTGCCCCTTCTTATTGCTTCCTTAGGTTCTGTCCTATCGTTTCTTAGACCGTAGAGCCCAGTGTGAAGATAGTCACGACACCTTGACTGAGGCAGGGACATATCTAAGTGTCTCTGCAGAGTGCATGTTCTCTCTCTACAGGAAAGGCGTGCAAGAGAGGTGTGGAATGAAGGCACACTCTAAATAAAGGGTTGGCACAGAGGTTGTGAATGTGTTTGTCCGATGCCTCCTTATTTGCAGACAACGCAGCACCACGAAAGCTATGACATTGGTTTTCAAGGCATGTTAACATTTTGAAAAAAAGACAAAGTTTTTGAGGTACAATGTGTTTGCAGCAAACCTGAACAGCGGAGCGTGGCTGGATGATGGAATGGCACTGCTTGGCACCACAGCATCAAGCATTTGTGTTCATACACCATGGATGAATCTGCCCAAATTCCAAGAAGTGCCTGATTCCAATGTCTTGTGAGGATGTGAATTGGGATTGAAATCAACTTTTTTCCCAATTGGGTAGAGGTGGATCAATATCGATCAGTTAAACTTTGTTTGAGCTGGACGTCGATTCAAATTCTATTGCCAGACTAAGAATTGTAAAGAAAATAGCAACCCAAAACCTGAACGGTAAAAGTAATCCAAAAGGCCAAAAAATCCCTGCACCTCTTTCCAAGAGAAAACAAGGTTAATTCCATGCACAAAGCTCTCCGCCAGTTCTGTAGAACCGAACTGACACAGAGCTCATCACTTCCCATGAAGTTAGAGGTTATATAGCGGTAGAGCGCAGAATTTGAATATATAGGTTACAATGTCATCCCACCACCGTCATTGGCTACCACCTTTAGAACATCCTAATGGTCCCTTATAGTCCCTGGACCGATTGGCCTCACCTTTATCTAAACCCGTTTCCCTAAACAAGTGGTCTACTACATCGGCACTATTGAATCCAGGTTTGAGAATTGGTGGTTTTGAACTTATTGACACATTAATAAATCATAACCATCATTTGGTGGGTACTCCTCCGAACCAGACGCAAACAAAGTAAACTGGCGAGGCCAACTCTGCTTTGATAAGACAATAGGCCATCTCATTATACCAGATGCCACAGCGGGCACAAGCTGCCTCCCAGACCTTGTACTGACTTTATTTGGAGTCACCTCTGCTCCTCCTATCCCAAATCGCAGAACATTCCAGACACAGCTCCCCTTATCTCCTTCAAATCCCAGGTGCCCAGTAATGATGTGACTGCGACACAGCTCTTAAATCTGACTTTCAGGGATTTGTTTTTTCGGTTGTACGTGTGCTTGCTTGGGCGAGGGTAGTAATGCTCTAAGTCTTCTCCGTTCCCATGTATGCCCTATTTGCATGAATTTGTCCTTCTAACGGTGCATCCTTACCATTTCTCCCAGCAGCTCACATTCCACACCCACCACGTTCAGGCCCTGCAGCTGGGTACAATTAGCGCTTATCTGTGGACCGCGGGAGCCACTGACCTTGGCTCCTCTCCAGGGGACCAGAGAAGGGATTTGTTTTTGAGACTGACCTAAACTGAGCTTCAGCTCCTCATCAGGGCCTGCGTTCTATTTGGTTTCTCATAAACAAGGCCTCAACATCCAATATGGCGACGCTTCTGTCATGTTAACAGACTGACCTTGTTTCTATCACAGTACCTTTCTGACTCCATCTTCCACCTGTTTTAGCTCTTCCTGCGCATCTCACCACAGACCATACCTAGGAATACGACAACTAAACAGAGAGCCTATAATGCTGCCCTATCTTTAACCTCTACAACCACACCCTTAATACATCGGTTTCTCTTTCTGTGCTGCTCTATGTGAGCATCCAATGTGCGTCCAACCTAACTGAAACAATACATGCCCCTTCTACTGCGACAACCTCAGTCTGCTTCCACGAAAATACGTGCTAATAGGTTGTCCTCAACCTGAACCTTTCTGCCTAGCTGGGACGCTGTACACGCATCCCAACAGAATCCAACATTCCTACATGTAAATAGCTTAAAACGAAAACAAAACCAATGCATTGTGATTGATATCCCTGTCTTGCTTTGTTGTAAAGACATTCAGCACAATTTCCCCAGAGGTCTATAATGCAAGCAAAAAGGAAGGCAACGCGTCGAGACTCAAGAGACCCAATATCACATTGGGCATGCGGTTTGGCACTAGGTCTCAGTGGCTTCCTCAGTCACCACAACATCCTAGTAGAGAGAGCTCTACAAACTCGGAGCTTATTGGGTGAAATCCTCTGGTGGACTCACTTTATTAAAGCAGAATCTGCACCCCATGTCCCCTTACATTACAAGAGTAGCATTTGCTGGTCTTATTTGTATATTACCACCTACTTCCAATAAGGACTTGAGGCAGGATCTTAGATGGAGTTTTTATGTATGTCCACCTACTTCCAATAAGGACTCGAGGCAGGATCCTAGATGAAGTATTTGTATTTTTAAACGTACTTTCAATAAGGACTTGAGGCAGGATCTTCGATGGGGCTCCAGAAGCTATCGCCTGTTGCCGCTGTTTTTGGAGTTAGAAGTTATAGGTTCTTACTGGAAGGGGGCCATGGTCTTACAGACTCTGCTGTCTTTGGAAGTTTATGGGATGTGGGAGTTGTGCATGTGGGAAGAGAAGCAGTGGAGTCCTCACAGATTCTTGCTTCAAACTCATCAGCTTCCCAGACAAAGCCTTCTGTGGATTTCTGGCCATTCTCCTTTCCCTTAAAACATCCAGCTGGTCCGTTGGCAGATGACTTGAGGCTCGCCGCCAGGCCCAGCAGTGAGTGGGCCGAAGCGCAGTCCATGCCAGGATGTGAAGCAGCCTTGGCAGCTCTCCCTGGCTATTTCAACAGATGAACCTCTTTCTGGCTCTCCGTACCATCCTCCAGATGGTCATCTGCATGATGGGTCAAGCAAAGTCAGTAGACGACTTGCCTCATCCGCGAGCGCCATCAGCTGCAAAGCTTTATTGACTCACCGAGTACTAATGGCGCCAGCTGCAGGGTCGGCAGCTCTGAACGCAGCATTTAGACGCGTGCTTGTTCCTTTGGCGCTTAAACCCAAGCATGCCAAAATAAACAGAGCCCTCTCCATCCATTGCTACACGCTCTCTTTCCCGCTGACCACATGGACAACTGTCCGCAGCAATAGGCATATTATTAAGGGCCAACTTGGACTAGTCTGTGTTTACGTGGCATTGACTGCACTTGCTTGGCATGGAGACTGTTGGTGTTGCAGGCTCTCCGTGGCGGTGGATCATGCCAGCACGAGATCAGAGTGTACCTCTTAATCCATGGTTTGGCACGCCTAAAAAGGAAAGTTTGCAAGCAACAGAGTTTGGCAAATAGTACTACAGAAGAGTGCTGTAAATGCTCTGTGTATGGAAATGGAGAAAGGACAAGGATACGGGAATGGTCTGTGTATGGAAATGGAGAAAGGACAAGGATACGGGATCACGATTGGGTGGTCACCATTAAGATCCCAATTTCTGGGTAGTTTTAGGATATCTTGCATTTTTGGAAAGAGTGACAGCACAAAGGTTTGGGGGGGCACTTGCTATAGTTAGAGGGGGCTAAATGAGGGCATTAGAGGTGACAACTTTTACTGAAGAAGATGCTTTCTTTGAACAAATATTTATTAGGCCATTTATTTATTGTATTAATTTATTTAATTAATATTATTCTATAGTGAAAACCAGGCCTCCATGCAATAGAGGGCTTTGCAATTTCACATATATAAATGATGAAACATAATTCAACATATATACAAATCCCAAACTTACCAATTAAAACCCAAAATGAGGATATCTAATGCCAGAATAACATTCAGCAATAAAACCCTTTGAAGAACTGGTATCCACAACCAGGCTTTCACATTTTACTGAACTTCAAATACTCAGTGGCCAAGCGGAGGTCCCTAGGCAAAGCATTCCAAGCAGAAGCTGCGGCTCCTGAAAAGGATTGTTTCGTAGAGGCCGTCTTCCCGCCGAAGAGAAGCCCGACTTTGGGACCTCTTCAGCCCCCTGAAATGTTTAGTTTCTCAGCCATATAGCTGGGGGGTGGGGGGGGAGTCTGCCAATGGATTGCCTTGCAAGTAATACATAATAGCTTCAAGGCAAGCCTAGCCTGAAGAGGAAGCCAATGTAAAGACAGGAAAATCAGTATCATATGGTCACATTTACTGCGCGCACCACCAAACGCGCTGCAGCGTTAAAGACCGGTTTAAAGGAGCCAGTGACGAATGTGAAATACCACAGACAATAGAGTTACCATACTCAACGCAGGATAAAACGCAAGACTGCACTAAGGTGCAAAAATGTCAACATGATATAGTAGACCTCACTCCCTGTGGAGCAAAAAGGTGAAAGTTGGCCGATTTTTACAAATTTATTTATTTATTTATTTATTTACTTACTTATTTATTTATATTTTACATTTGTAAAGCGCACCCAACCCTGAGGCATTGAGTGTCGATTTTTTGACAATACAGCAAAAGTACATACATACATGCATAATGATTCTCAGTAATATATATTGTTAACAATTCTGTTGAGAGTTAAAGTAACGCATACGGTTAGCAACATAGGTCATAGCATGTATTTCAGGTGGATTGTAAGAAAGAGCTACTTTAGCTGTCCTTGTGTGACTAGCCTGGTTTTCAAGCTTTTGCGGAAGGACCAATAGGAAGATTCCTACTGGGGCATTAATATGTGGTATCAGCGTGAATCGAGAATCTAACGTAAAGCCTAAAGATTTAACCAGCTGGGAAAATCCTGATTGTGGACATGGGATTTTCTTTCCTGTAAAAAACAAATTTAAAAGACGGGTTGGTTGCCAGCACAAGAAATCACAAGGAATTCTGTCTTGGACTTGTTCAGTTTTAGTAATGTTTTAGACGTACAGGGTTCAATCCCCACCAAACACTCACCAGTACGGGACATCTTTTTCTAGGAAGAAATTATAAGATATAATTAAGTGTTGCCTGCATACTGGTACCTTCCATGAAACATTTTGAGATCAGGTTGCCCAGTGGCTCCATGTAGAGATTAAAAGGTACCAGTGCAAGGACTGAACCCCGAGGAACCCCACACGGAGCACTAAGTGGTTGGGAGTGATTCTGTTACATCTCCACCATCTGTTGCCTGGCCTTCAAGAAAGAGCAAAACAGTTGCAATACTCTGATGCCCATCCAATGCATGAGTGGGTCAAGCAAAATGTTATCGTCAATGGTATCGAGTGCCAATGCATGAGTGGGTCAAGCAAAATGTTATTGTCAATGGTATGGAGTGCCAATGCATGAGTGGGTCAAGCAAAATGTTATCGTCAATGGTATGGAGTGCCAATGCATGAGTGGGTCAAGCAAAATGTTATCGTCAATGGTATGGAGTGCCAATGCATGAGTGGGTCAAGCAAAATGTTATCGTCAATGGTATGGAGTGCCAATGCATGAGTGGGTCAAGCAAAATGTTATCGTCAATGGTATGGAGTGCCACGGATACCTCTGATGAAATAAGTAGGCAGTAAGCGCTGTCATCTAAAATCTTGTACACATCGTCAAGGATGTGTAGAGTGGCTGACTCTATACTGCATCCGGTGCGGAAACCAGATTGAGACATTGCTAATGAATTCCGATTGGATTTCCACCCAACCAATTGGTCAGATGCTGGACGTTTAATGAATTTGCCTAAGAATGGTCACTAAGAAGAAGGCCTGTAATTGGCCATATCCTGAGTGTCTAAATTAGATTTCTTTTTTTTGCAGAGGAGAGGAGAAGTGAAAGGTGGACCAGTTCATTGTAATATGGAGAAGAACAATAACAAGTTTTCTTTTATCTACAATGCTGGGGAAATATCCTGAAAAAGTGACTTTAGCCTCAGACGTCCATGAACTAAGTTTGGTATCATCAGGGAGGGTGAAAGGATCCCAGCAACTATTAGCTTTGCAGTTAAGGCCAAAATATATCAAAGAAGATTGAGGGATTTCTTAACACATTGCTAAAACTTTATCAGAAACAAAATAAGGCTCCTTTGTGACATTTCTCTGTAGAGGTGTCACATCGTTTGGTTGGAAGGGGTTCTTGGTTACCGCCAACAGAGCAAATGGGACTTTTGTTGATTGGATACAGTTTCAGTAGCCTAATCTGTTCCCGCAAATTTAAATTCTCTGCCGAGGAAGAAGAGCGCCACTTCCGTTCATAGTGACAAAATGATTCTCTGTTTAACTGTAACACTTTCGAAAACCAGGGTTCTGAAGGTTTGGGTCTCAATGTTTTCGTCTGAATTGGAACAGTGACACCCATCCTTTCCTTCAAGTCCTCATTGAACTTTCTAAGCACATGATCAATGTTACCAGGCCCCTCATTTATGTTTGAGACTTTTTCAGCAATCAGGGTGAGACATGCTGGATTAATTCGCTCCAAGTCATGTTTTGAAACCATCGCGTTCTTCTCTTGTACACGAGAAGAAAGGTTGGTTGGTGTTTGAGTGAAAGCCAAAACAAGACCATCTAAGCAATTTACTTTAACAAACTCAATATTCAACTTGCTTTCCACAGGGCTAAGAATCCAGACTAAAATGGCTCCCTTAAACTGTGCAAAAGAATACGAGGTCTGCTGGAGATCACACAATTCAAGGAGAGATGCCATGATTACAAGGTGTGTTGCCCGAAAGGGACATTAAACTCACCCGCGAAAAAGCAACGAGGGGAGAGAAGATGAGCGTTAATAGCAAAAGCCACACGTTCTGACGTAAACAACTCATTATTCTCGGGTGGATGGTAAAGGTGGAGATGTTACACCATTTAGGCGATGGTCATTGTTTTACAAGAAAAGGTTCTGTGGTTCAATACAACGCTCCGCCTCATTGAAGTCAGCCAATTCTGCCTGTACTAGTATTAGCGGTCTAGTCTTTCCATGTCCTCAACGAACGTCGGATGCAAGTCATGTGATCCCTTTAAAACAGAAGCGGGGCTCTCTTCGTAGCGTCGCTACTGTTTTCAGAGACGCTCCGTAAATTTGCATCTAGGGAGAATCAGTTTCCTCTAACCTTCTTTCTCCTTTTTTCTTTCCTTCTAACCACTCTATTTTGTACCGTAGAGCATCTTTTCAGTGCCATTTCCCCGCGATTCGCCTAAGTTTGCCCGTACTTCCGGGTCTGCCGAATCCAGCCTCCTGTCCTTCTTTCAGTCCGCGATCGGGCGAACTCTTGATACTCCTCCCGCCTAACACAGTGAGTGGTCTCTTCCCCTTTCTCTGTTCCTACCTTATTCCATTTCCTGCACTTACTTACCTCCCGTTACAGGATCCCCCGGATCAATTGGGAGATTCCTTCCAGACAGGTTCCCTTTCCAGGGGTTTTCTTTGCTCCATGTAGAGTCTTTCCCGGTACTGGAATTCCCGTAAGACCTTCCTCCTTTCTTTTCATCTCGAACACTCCATCTCTTATCAATCACACACTCACCAATCATTCTTCTTACCCTCTAGAGTCCCGGCTTCCCGCACTACCGAGAATTCACAACAGAAGACATCCATCCACCCGAGAGGCACTTGTCTAGATCGTCCAGGGTTTTCTTCCCCAGAGGCTTTCCCTGGGGCTCGTGCTCCTTTCACCGTGGGCTATTGCATTGCGGTGTGGGGGCAGGGTCCTCAGGGGGTCTCTTACTTCTGCCGTTGCTGCTTCAGGATCACCAACCCAACCAGGTTAGTGCATGAATTGCAATATTCAGTTGAGCCGGTCTTTGCTCATTACGTAATAGATAGCGATGCCATTGGCGCCTGGTTGGTATGTGGGCATGGAGCAGCAAATGCAGCCGCTCATGGCCGCCATGCAATCCATGTCCTTGGAAATGCAGAACCTCAAACAAGATAATGCTCAATTAAGGCAACAAGTTGCCAGAGCCTTCTCTGACTCCCCTCCTATAACCCTTCCCACAGGGAAATACGATGGAGACCCACATAAGCTAAAGGAGTTTTTGGACAGTTGCACAGTCCAGTTCACCTTTAGATCCCGATTTTTTCCTACCGACAAGGATAAGGTAGGCTTTATGATCTCTCATTTGACGGGTCCCGCCCTTGCATGGGCTACCCCATTAGTTACTTCAGGTAATGCCATATTAGAGTCTTACCAGGCATTTACCAACAGTCTTAGATCTATGTTTAGTCGGCAAGAGATTACTGTCACCACACAGGAAAGACTCCTGGATCTCTGACAAGGCAATAAGAACCTAATAACTTACATTACTCAGTTCAAGCAATTGTCTTCGGAAACAGGTTGGCCTGATGATGGTTTACTGACTCTCTTCAGACGGGGACTTGCTGAGGATCTGAAGGATGAGGTGTCTAAAGTCCCACGACCAGGAAACTTGGCCGAGATTATAACCTTAACCATGCAAATAGACTATCGCCTTCAAGAGCGATCTCAAGAAAAGAAAAGAGGGAAGGGATTTCGTTTGAACCCCAATCCTATAACATCTCCCAGCAAACCCTTTTCCTCAGAAGAACCCATGCAGATCGGATCCGTAAGAGGACCACTCCCGGCTTCTGAAAGAGAAAGGCGAAAGACTCTAGGTCTTTTCATGTATTGTGGTTCGGCGTCTCATATCTTACGAGAGTGTCTGATTGTTCCTCCCCGCAGAATCAAACCTGTACAATCGGGAAACGCCAAGACCCTACCGTAGGGGGAACCACGGTAGGAGTTCAACATCAGGGTTCCACTGTAAGGATCAAATCTTCACTAGACCCGTTGAATAATCAGCATTCGATGGTAGTCCTTTTGTTGACTATTATCCTACCAGACCAAACTTTAGCAGGGATTCCTGCGCTACTGGATTGCGGAGCTGCAGGGAACTTCTTGGATGATCAATGGGCAACCAAGAATGGGTTGGCTAGGGTTTCTAAGGCTTTTACTACCCCCATTCAAGGGATAGATGGTAGCCCGTTGAGTTCCGGACCCATTAGGGAACAAACCACTTCCTTGACCTGCCTGATTGCCTCCCACAAGGAAGAGTTGGTCTTTGATATCATCCAAACCGCCCACTTTCCGGTCACCCTAGGTTTAGCTTGGTTACGCCTTCACAATCTGTATATTAATTGGAAGGCTGGTACTCTATTCTTAGGCTCAGAATATTGCGTCTCCCACTGTCTTTCACAACACTCTGCAGGCCTACATCTGCCATCCGAAGTAGCAAGTATTCCCAAAGTTCCCTACATAGGTCAGATAGAATTGATTCCTTCCTGTCACCAACAATACATTGGAGTTTTTGATACACCACAATTTCCTTCTCTTCCTCCACATAGACGGGACAATTGTCACATCGACCTCCTCCCGGATCAACCTGTTCCATTTGGACGCATGTATGTTCTATCCCAAAGAGAGAAAGATGCCCTCAAAGAATACCTACGGGCCAATCTTCAGAATGGTTTAATTACGGAATCTAAATCCCCTGCTGCTGCATCGCTGTTCTTTATACCTAAGAAAGACACAGAAGAACTTAGACCATGCATAGATTACAGAGGTCTCAACAAGATCACTTTACCCGACAAGTACCCCATGCCTTTGATAAAGGACATTCTGGAAGCTGTTCATGGAGCTACTCTTTACACGAAACTGGATCTTAGAGGGGCATACCACCTAATTCGAATTGCAGCAAATGACGAATGGAAGACCGCCTTCTGTACCCCCTTCGGTCACTTCCAGTACCAAGTTATGCCCTTTGGCCTTGTAAACGCGCCTGCTGTGTTCCAGCGGTTTATGGACCATCTGTTTTCAGATATTCTCCCACATTTTGTTATCATCTATCTAGATGACATCCTGATTTTTTCTACTAACAAGGAGGAGCACATCCAGCATGTCAACACTGTTCTACACCGTTTACAAGCCAATCAGCTATATTGCAAGGCAGAGAATTGTGAATTCCATAAGACTCAGATCACTTACCTCGGATTCGTACTTTCCGCTAGGGGTATTTCCATGGATCCCAAAAAGGTTTCAGCTGTTTTAGATTGGCCTTCCCCATCAACAGTCAAAGAGGTTCAAAGGTTTCTGGGATTTGCAAACTTTTACCGTAAATTCATTCCTGGTTACTCTGAAACCATTTTGCCTATTACCCGTTTACTGAAGAAAGGAACATCATTTTCTTGGGACCCATTAGCACAACAAGCCTTCGAAACACTAAAGAAATTGTTCACCTCTGCTTCCATATTGATTCATCCAGACCAGTCTCGACAATTCATTGTCGAGACCGACGCCTCCCATCATGCTTTAGGAGCCATCCTTCTGCAAAAGAACGACCAGGGGGAAGAAAGGCGCATAGCCTATTTGTCAAAGACTTTCACCCCTTCGGAACAGCATTCTTCTGTGCTAGAAAAGGAGCTCTTGGCCATTAAGAAGGCCTTTGAAGAATGGAGATATCTATTGTTAGGGTCACCTTGGACCGCAGTAGTTCGGACTGTCCATCAAAACCTCAAAGTTTTACAACAAGCCCATACCACGAATAGCAGACAGGCGCGATGGGCACACTTCTTCTTACCATATAGTATTGAGTTCACGTTTTTGCCGGGGAACCAAAATCTGAGAGCTGATGCTTTATCCCGGAAAAGACCTGTAACAACCCGTTTTTGTGCAGAGAGAATGTTCCCTAGAGCAAGATTTATTGTTGTTCTTACGGATTTTCTGCAAAGTCTTAAACAAGAAACCTCCAAGCAGAGTCTGTTATGTGAGAAACTTGCGGCATCTCATCACCAAGTCAAGAACCAGGATCTTTACTTCCATGCAGATCAGGTCTTAGTTCCGTCTCGTTCTCTCCAAGAAAAAGTCCTTAGGATGTGTCATGATTCTAAGGCCGCCGGACATCGAGGCATTCAGACCACCCTCGATTTGATCAGACGGCATTTTTGGTGGCCTACGGTTCTATCTGATGTACGGGATTATGTCAATGCGTGTTCCACTTGCCTTCAGTCCAAGTCCTCACGAACCTCCCCCTTTGGCCTCCTCGCTCGTATGCCTATTCCCGAAAAGCATTGGCAGATTATATCCACAGACTTCATTGTGGATCTTCCACCCTCGTCACATTGCACCACTATTATGGTTACCTTAGACTATTTCACAAAGCTAGCACACTTCACTCCTCTAGCCAAAGTCCCAGGAGCCGCTCAGATGGCCAAGGTTTTCATCGCAGAAGTGTTTTCTCGTCATGGTCTTCCTGAGACCATTGTGTCGGACAGAGGGCCCCAATACACTTCACAATTTTGGAAAAGCTTATGTAACATTTTGGGTGTCAAGAGAGCTCTGAGTTCTGGATACCATCCCCAAACCAACGGACAAACAGAACGCCTTAATCAGACACTTGAAGGATACCTACGCTGTTTTGTGTCTGCAGCTCAGGACGATTGGGTAGATCTATTACCACTGGCAGAATTTGCTTATAATAACGCCAAACACTCCGCTCTCAAAACAAGTCCCTTCTATTGCTCTTATGGGTTTCATCCTTCCTTTGTTCCCAAGGCATCTCCGTCCTCATCGAAATTACCCGGAATAGACTGTCTCATAGCTGACATTCACTCAGCTCAACGACTGGCCTGTGTGGCCCTTCAAGCAGCCCAGGACCGAGCCAAATTTTATGCTGACAAACATCGCCGTGAGATGCCCGGCTTTACAGTTGGGAGCAGTGTGTGGTTGGCTTCTCGCTTTCTCCCTAAACATTTGATTCCTTCCAAGTTGTCCCCTAAATCCTTTGGGCCTTTCAAGATAATTTCCCAAGTAGGAACTATAGCGGTTCGATTAGCCTTACCACCTTCTTGGTATCGGATACACCCAGTTTTTCACCTGTCTCAGTTGAAACCTTCAGTTCAGGACCGTTTTCAACGATCCATGAGACACAGACCTCCCCCAATTGTCACCAGTTCGGGAACTGAATATGAGGTGGCCAAAATATGCGACTCTCGCTATCATAGGGGTCACCTCCAATTCCTCATAGACTGGAAAGGATACTCTCCAGCGGAAAGAACTACGGAACCGGCCTCTGGTGTCCACTCTCCTCTCCTGGTGCGACGTTTTTTTCGATTACACCCGGGGAAACCAGGGTCTCCACCCATGAGGAGGGGGCATACTGTTACACCATTTAGGCGATGGTCATTGTTTTACAAGAAAAGGTTCTGTGGTTCAATACAACGCTCCGCCTCACTGAAGTCAGCCAATTCTGCCTGTACTAGTATTAGCGGTCTAGTCTTTCCACGTCCTCAACGAACGTCGGATGCAAGTCATGTGATCCCTTTAAAGCAGAAGCGGGGCTCTCTTCGTAGCGTCGCTACTGTTTTGAGAGACGCTCCGTAAGTTCGCATCTAGGGAGAATCAGTTTCCTCTAACCTTCTTTCTCCTTTTTTCTTTCCTTCTAACCACTCTATTTTGTACCGTAGAGCATCTTTTCAGTGCCATTTCCCTGCGATTCGCCTAAGTTCGCCCGTACTTCCGGGTGTGCCGAATCCAGCCTCCCCTCCTGTCCTTCTTTCAGTCCGCGATCGGGTGAACTCTTGATACTCCTCCCGCCTATCACAGTGAGTGGTCTCTTCCCCTTTCTCTGTTCCTACCTTATTCCATTTCCTACACTTACCTCCCGTTACAGGATCCCCCGGATCAATTGGGAGATTCCTTCCAGACGGGTTCCCTTTCCAGGGGTTTTCTTCGCTCCATGTAGAGTCTTTCCCGGTACTGGAATTCCCGTAAGACCTTCCTCCTTTCTTTCCATCTCGAACACTCCATCTCTTATCAATCACACACTCACCAATCATTCTTCTTACCCTTTAGAGTCCCGGCTTCCCGCACTACCGAGAATTCACAACAGAAGACATCCATCCACCCGAAAGGCACTCGTCTAGATCGTCCAGGGTTTTCTTCCCCACAGGGTTTCCCTGGGGCTCGTGCTCCTTTCACCGTGGGCTATTCCATTGCGGTGTGGGGGCAGGGTCCTCAGGGGGTCTCTTACTTCTGCCGTTGCTGCTTCAAGATCACCAACCCAACCAGGTTAGTGCATGAATTGCAATATTCAGTTGAGCCGGTCTTTGCTCATTAAGTAATAGGAGAGCTACAGAAGCAGGAGAAAAACGATGTAACCCAAATGACAGCAAAGAATCAACCAGCACTTCAGAACTATAATATAACTAAATAATGGCGACCCCAAGGCATTAAGACATATGATACCGTTATAACATGATAAAAACCCAAGGAAAAAGTGAATACAAAATTACAAGCAGCAGCCTTGTTAATATATAGGCATTTTACAACAATAATGTTACTGTATGTGACAAAATATATTTAATATCTAGTTAATTTCATACCGGATTGCAATTTTTGTTAAGCAAGTATTAGAGGTTAGGACGAAATTACCTAACCCAAAATTACTGACCTCACCAAAAGACCTAAAACACACACCACGAAAGGTTCTAACTACCAAATGTTCAAACTTTTTGGGGTGTGTGTTTAGGTCTTTTGGTGTGATCGGTCAAAAAAAAGAAAAGCTGCGAGGGCTGTGGGAGTGTCCCGCGTAACACCACGCTCACTACAGTATAGTGAGCGGGGATTGCGGGGGATACCCCCGCAGCTGACCCGAAAAAGAAAAAACTGTGTGTGTTTGGGGTTGTTTTAAAATGAATGAACGCATGGAAATGTACGAACATTTTTGTACTGCGTACATTTCCCATGCAGTCATTTCCGTCGCAGGTGAATGAACCGCGGGAAAATCACACAGATCCAGTATTAGGTCACAAACACCCAGCACCCGTGTGGAGTTCTCTGGTAGTCTGAGGAGTCTATGGCGATTGCTCTGGCACACAGGACGTAGAGCAGAGGCACAGAAAAAGCCAATAGCTCTGCTTTTTGTTTAGCCAGTTGTCCAGCCCGGATAGTTGGCCAGGGGGCGGGATCATCATGGCCAAAGAAGGACAACCACTTTTCCAAGGGGTGAAATCAAAAGACCGGGAACTTCTTCCATTTTGAAGTACCGCCAATGAGTGCCCAGGTATGTGTGCCACTCCCAATGAATGCCATCAAATGCTTATGACTGAGGTCATATTGCTCATGCTCCATTGCTATTAACTGAGATCAAATGCCCGGATGTGTGCCCTACTGCCAAGGATTGGCCACAGCTCCAGATTCTTGCCCCTCACCTATCAGTTGACATCAACTACCCAGACGCTTGCCCCATTCTCATGAATTGCCCAAGTCTGTGCTTCATGGCCAAGGGTGCCCATCAACAGCCCAGCTGATTACAATGCGTTAGATTGGCATCATCTGTCCAGACACATGCCCTGTTGCCAATGGCTGCCAGCAACTGCGTAAGTAATGCCTATTTCTGCTGCCCATTCACCTTCAATCATGCCTACTCCTGTGCACTTCTGCAGCCCAGGAGCAGAATGCAGTGACGTTGCCTGCTTCTCCTATGCAACGCAATTAAAGGGGCGCCAGACACGGGAGAAGAGAGCAGCACATCTGGAATATTTTCCTGTGAACCGGCACTAAAGAAGAGACAGCGACGGGAGAAGATAGAAGCACATCTGGAATATTCTCCTGTGCACCAGCACTAAAAAGGAGACCGACACGGGAGAAGAGAGCAGCACATCTGGAATATTCTCCTGTACACCAGCACTAAAAAGGAGCCAGCCACAGGAGAAGAGAGCAGCACAACTGGAATATTCTCCTGTGGACTGGCACTAAAGACGAGATAGCCACAGGAGAAGAGAGCGGCACCTGTGGGATATTCTCATGTGCACCAGCATTAAAGTGGAGCGAGCCAGGGGAGAAGAGAGCAGCACGTCTGGAATATTCTCCTGTGGACCGGCACTAAAGAGGAGCGAGAGGAGCGAGCCATGGAAGAAGAGAGCAGCACATCTGTAATATTCCCCTGTGGACCAGCACTAAAGAGGAAACAGCCAGGGGAGAAGAGAGCGGCACATCTGGAATATTCTCCTGTGCACCAGCAATAAAGAGGAGACAGCCATGGGAGAAGAGAGCAGCACATCTGGAATATTCTCCTGTGCACCAGCACTAAAGAGGAGACAGCCATGGGAGAAGAGAGCAGCACATCTGGAATATTCTCCTGTGCACCAGCACTAAAGAGGAGATAGCCACGGGAGAAGACAACGGCACATCTAAAATATTCTCCTGTGACACGGCACTGAATAGGAGCTAGCCACGGGGGAAGAGAGCGACACATCTGGAATATTCTCCTGTGACACGGCACTGAATAGGAGCTAGCCACGGGAGAAGAGAGCGACACATCTGGAATATTCTCCTGTGCCACGGCACTAAAGAGGAGCTAGCCACAGGAGAAGAGAGCAGCACAACTGGAATATTATCCTGTGGACTGGCACTAAAGACGAGATAGCCCCGGGAGAAGAGAGCGGCACCTGTGGGATATTCTCATGTGCACCAGCATTAAAGTGGAGCGAGTCAGGGGAGAAGAGAGCAGCACGTTTGGAATATTCTCTTGTGGACCGGCACTAAAGAGGAGCGAGAGGAGCGAGCCATGGAAGAAGAGAGCAGCACATCTGTAATATTCCCCTGTGGACCAGCACTGAAGAGGAAACAGCCAGGGGAGAAGAGAGCAGCACATCTGGAATATTCTCCTGTGCACCAGCAATAAATAGGAGACAGCCATGGGAGAAGAGAGCAGCACATCTGGAATATTCTCCTGTGCACCAGCACTAAAGAGGAGACAGCCATGGGAGAAGAGAGCAGCACATCTGGAATATTCTCCTGTGCACCAGCACTAAAGAGGAGATAGCCACGGGAGAAGACAACGGCACATCTAGAATATTCTCCTGTGACATGGCACTGAATAGGAGCTAGCCACGGGGGAAGACAGCAACACATCTGGAATATTCTCCTGTGACACGGCACTGAATAGGAGCTAGCCACGGGAGAAGAGAGCGACACATCTGGAATATTCTCCTGTGCCACGGCACTAAAGAGGAGCTAGCTATGGGAAAAGAGAATGGCACATCTGGAATATTCTCCTGTGCCCCGGCACTAAAAAGGAGCCAGCCACGGGGGAAGAGAGCATCACATCTGGAATATTCTCCTTTGCACCGGCACTAAAGAGAAACCAGCCACGGGGGAAGAGAGCGGCACATCTGGAATATTCTCCAGTAGACTGGCACTAAAAAGGAGCAAGCCACAGAAGAAGAGAGTGGCACATCTGGAATAGTCTCCTGTGCACCGGTACTAACGAGAAACCAGCCACGGGGGAAGAGAGCGGCACATCTGGAATATTCTCCAGTAGACTGGCACTAAAGAGGAGCAAGCCACAGAAGAAGAGAGCGGCACCTCTGGAATATTCTCCTGTGGACCGGCACTCAAGAGGAGACAGCCATGGGAGAAGAGAGCGGCACATCTGGAATATTCTCCTGTGCCACAGCACTAAAGAGGCGCTAGCCACGGGAGAAGAGAGCGGCACATCTGGAATATTCTCCAGTAGACTGGCACTAAAGAGGAGCAAGCCACGGGAGAAGAGAGCGACACATCTGGAATATTCTCCTGTGCCACGGCACTAAAGAGGAGCTAGCTATGGGAAAAGAGAATGGCACATCTGGAATATTCTCCTGTGCACCGGCACTAAAAAAGGAGCCAGCCACGGGGGAAGAGAGCATCACATCTGGAATATTCTCCTTTGCACCGGCACTAAAGAGAAACCAGCCACGGGGGGAAGAGAGCGGCACATCTGGAATATTCTCCAGTAGACTGGCACTAAAGAGGAGCAAGCCACAGAAGAAGAGATCGGCACATCTGGAATAGTCTCCTGTGCACCGGCACTAACGAGAAACCAGCCACGGGGGAAGAGAGCGGCACCTCTGGAATATTCTCCTGTGGACCGGCACTAAAGAGGCGCTAGCCACGGGAGAAGAGAACGGTACATATGGAATATTCTCCTGTGCCACAGCACTAAAGAGGCGCTAGCCACGGGAGAAGAGAACGGCACATATGGAATATTCTCCTGTGCCATGGCACTAAAGAGGAGATAGCCATGCGAAAAGAGAGCAGCACATCTGGAATATTCTCCTGTCACCGGCACTAAAGAGTAGACAGCCACGGGAAAAGAGAGTAGCACATCTGGAATATTCTCCTGTGCACCTGCACTTAAGAGGAGCCAACCAGTGCAGAAGAGAGTGGCACCTCTGGAATATTCTCCTGTGGACTGGCACTAAAGAGGAGACAGCCACGGAGAAAAGAGTGGCACATCTGGAATATTCTCCTGTACCACAGCACTAAAGAGGAGCCAGCCACGGGAGAAGAGAGCAGCACACCTTGAATATTCTCCTGTGCACCGGCACTAAAGAGGAGCCAGCCACGGGGGAAGAGAGGGGCACATCTGGAATATGCTCCTGTGCACCGGCACTAAAGAGGAGCCAGCCACGTTAGAAGAGAGCAGCACATCTGGAATAGTCTTCTGTGCACCGGCACTAAAGAGGAGACAGCCACGGTTGAAGAGAACAGCACATCTGGAATATTCTCCTGTGCACCGGCACTAAAGAGAAGCTTGCCACAGGCGAAGAGAGCAGCACCTCTGGAATAATCTTCTGTGCACCAGCACTAAAGAGGAGACAGCCACGGGAGAAGAAAGCAGCACCTCTGGAATATTCTCCTGTGGATCGGCACTAAAGAGGAGCCAGCCATGGGAGAAGAGAGCAGCATATCTGGAATATTCTCCTGCGGACCCGCACTAAAGAGAGCCAGCCACAGGAGAAGAGAGCAGCACATCTGGAATATTCTCCTGTGCACCAGCACTGAAGCGGAGACAGCCAGAGGAGAAGAGAGAGGCACATCTGGAATATTCTCTTGTGCACCGGCACTAAAGAGGAGTGAGCCACGGGGGAAGAGAGCAGCACATCTGGAATATCCTCCTGGCCACAAACACTAAAGTGGAGCTAGCCACGGGAGAAGAGAGCAGCACATCTGGAATATCATCCTGCACACCAGCACTAAAGAGGAGCCAGCCACAGGAGAAGGGAACAGCACATCTGGAATATTGTCCTGTGCACCAGCACTAAAAAGCAGCTAGCCATGCTGGAAGAAAGCAGCCCCTCTGAAATATTTTACTGTGCAATACCACTAAAGAGGAGCTAGCCACGGGAGAAGAGAGCAGTGCATCTGAAACATTCACCTGTGCACCAGCACTAAAGTGGATCTAGCCGCGCGGGAAGAGAGCAGCACATCTGGAATATTACCCTGTTCATATTCTCCTGTCACCGGCACTAAAGAGTAGACAGCCACGGGAAAAGAGAGTAGCACATCTGGAATATTCTCCTGTGCCCCTGCACTTAAGAGGAGCCAACCACTGCAGAAGAGAGTGGCACCTCTGGAATATTCTCCTGTGGACTGGCACTAAAGAGGAAACAGCCACGGAGAAAAGAGTGGCACATCTGGAATATTCTCCTGTACCACAGCACTAAAGAGGAGCCAGCCACGGGAGAAGAGAGCAGCACATCTTGAATATTCTCCTGTGCACCGGCACTAAAGAGGAGCCAGCCACGGGGGAAGAGAGGGGCACATCTGGAATATGCTCCTGTGCACCGGCACTAAAGAGGAGACAGCCACGTTAGAAGAGAGCAGCACATCTGGAATAGTCTCCTGTGCACCGGCACTAAAGAGGAGACAGCCACGGTTGAAGAGAACAGCACATCTGGAATAATCTTCTGTGCACCAGCACTAAAGAGGAGACAGCCACGTTAGAAGAGAGCAGCACATCTGGAATAGTCTCCTGTGCACCGGCACTAAAGAGAAGCTTTCCACAGGCGAAGAGAGCAGCACCTCTGGAATAATCTTCTGTGCACCAGCACTAAAGAGGAGACAGCCACGGGAGAAGAAAGCAGCACCTCTGGAATATTCTCCTGTGGATCGGCACTAAAGAGGAGCCAGCCATGGGAGAAGAGAGCAGCACATCTGGAATATTCTCCTGCGGACCCGCACTAAAGAGAGCCAGCCACAGGAGAAGAGAGCAGCACATCTGGAATATTCTCCTGTGCACCAGCACTGAAGCGGAGACAGCCAGAGGAGAAGAGAGAGGCACATCTGGAATATTCTCTTGTGCACCGGCACTAAAGAGGAGTGAGCCACGGGGGAAGAGAGCAGCACATCTGGAATATCCTCCTGGCCACAAACACTAAAGTGGAGCTAGCCACGGGAGAAGAGAGCAGCACATCTGGAATATCATCCTGCACACCAGCACTAAAGAGGAGCCAGCCACAGGAGAAGGGAACAGCACATCTGGAATTTTGTCCTGTGCACCAGCACTAAAAAGCAGCTAGCCATGCTGGAAGAAAGCAGCCCCTCTAAATATTTTACTGTGCAATACCACTAAAGAGGAGCTAGCCACGGGAGAAGAGAGCAGTGCATCTGAAACATTCACCTGTGCACCAGCACTAAAGTGGATCTAGCCACACGGGAAGAGAGCAGCACATCTGAAATATTACCCTTTGCACCAGCACAAAAGTGGATCTAGCCGCGCGGGAAGAGAGCAGCACATCTGGAATATTACCCTGTGCACCAACACCAAAGAGGAGACAGCCATGGGAGAAGAGAGCAGCACATCGGGAATATTCTCCTGTGGACCCACACTAAAGAGAGCCAGCCCCGGGAGAAGAGAGCAGCACATCTGGAATATTCTCCTGTGCACCAGCACTAAATAGGAGACAGCCACGGGGGAAGAGAGCAGCACTTCTGGAATATCCTCCTGAGCCCCAGCACTAAAGAGCAGCCTCCATGTAAGAAGGGCAGAATCTGCACCACTATTGAAGAGGAGCCAGCCACGGGGGAAGATAGCAGCACATCTGGAATAGCAGCACATTTGGAATATTACCCTGTGCACCAGCACCAAAGAGGAGACAGCCATGGGAGAAGAGAGCAGCACATCTGGAATATTCTCCTGTGGACCCGCACTAAAGAGAGCCGGCCACGGGAGAAGAGAGCAGCACATCTGGAATATTCTCCTGTGCACCAGCACTAAATAGGAGACAGCCACGGGGGAAGAGAGCAGCACATTGGGAATATCCTCCTGAGCCCCAGCACTAAAGAGCAGCCTCCATGTAAGAAGGGCAGAGTCTGCACCACTATTGAAGAGGAGCCAGCCACGTGGGAAGATAGCAGCACATCTGGAATATTTTACTGTGCAATACCACTAAAGAGGAGCTAGCCATAGGAGAAGAGAGCAGTGCATCTGAAATATTCTCCTGTGGACCCGCACTAAAGAGAGCCAGCCACGGGAGAAGAGAGCAGCACATCTGGAATATACTCCTTGCACCAGCACTAAAGCGGAGACAGTCAAGGGAGAAGAGAGCAGCACATCTGGAATATTCTCCTGTGCACCAGCACTAAAGAGGAGACAGACACGGGGGAAGAGAGCAGCACATTGGGAATATTCTCCTGTGGACCCGCACTAAAGAGAAGACAGCCACCGGAGAAGAGAGCAGTACATCTGGAATATCATCCTGCACACCAGCACTAAAGAGGAGCCAGCCACAGGAGAAGAGAGCAGCACATCTGGAACATTCTCCTGTGTACCAGCACTAAAGTGGATCTAGCCACGCAGGAAGAGAGCAGCACATCTGGAATATTACCCTGTGCACCAGCACTAAAGTGGATCTAGCCACGCGGGAAGACAGCAGCACATCTGGAATATTACCCTGTGCACCAGCACTAAGGAGGAAACAGCCATGGGAGAAGATAGCAGCACATCTGGAATATTCTCCTTTGGACCCGCACTAAAGAGAGCCAGCCACGGGAGAGGAGAGCAGCACAAATGGAATATCCTCCTTGCACCATCACTAAAGCAGAGACAGTCACGGGAGAAGAGAGCAGCACATCTGGAATATTCTCCTGTGCACCAGCACTAAAGAGGAGACAGACACGGGGGAAGAGAGCAGCACATTGGGAATATTCTCCTGTGCACCGGTACTAAAGAGGAGCTAGCCACGGGAGAAGAGAGCAGCACATCTGGAATATTCTCCTGTGCACCGGCACTAAAGAGGAGACAGCCATGGGAGAAGAGAGCAGCACATCTGGAATATTCTCCTGTGCACCGGCACTAAAGAGGAGCTAGCCACGGGAGAAGAGAGCAGCACATCTGGAATATTCTCCTGTGCACCGGCACTAAAGAAGAGACAGCAATGGGAGAAGAGAGCAGCACATCTAGAATATTCTCCTGTGCACCGGCACTAAAGAGGAGCTAGCCACGGGAGAAGAGAGCAGCACATCTGGAATATTCTCCTGTGCACCGGCACTAAAGAGGAGACAGCCATGGGAGAAGAGAGTGGCACATCTGGAATATTCTCTTGTGCACTGGTTGGCGGCTGGTGACTTTGAAATGTGGTGGGGCGTACATTTCTTTGGGCGAGCCCACCCCCCATCAAGGCTGGTGCGGCGGGAGCCGGGGGTTCTCCCTGTAAACATTTTTGAAAAACTGCACCCAAAATGTGCAATTTACTGTCCAAACCCACATAAATAGGACATAAAAAGGATTAGGTTTTACATATTACTGGTGGTACATCATTCTTACGTGTGCAAGTGTGATGGTGTATTTTACAGCAGCTTGTATTGAGAAGAGCTGTACTGTGGTGTATGCATAAAGAAATTCATTATGTAGATAACCATTAATAATGGAAAAATATGATTTTGTCATGCTGTTACTGGAATTCATATGCGATCATCCTCTCACTGGGCTTTGAGTTGGAACCAATAGAACACTACCGACGCATGAGATTTTCAAAACAACTGATGCGTTCACAGCAGAATCGCTAAGAAGAGTGATGGCCAGCATCCGCCCATTCCATTAAGAAAAAACTGTGCCTGAATGCTTATGGAGCTATACTACAAGTTGAAATAGACCAATACTATGCAATACAGACATACTAATCGCAATATAAAATAGCAACAAGCAGGTGCAGCACCACTCATTTAGCATAACTCATTTTGAAAACGTATGGAAAGTAACGGCCTTTGCATGTTTCCCATGAACAGGTTGGTTGAAGCAAGCTATGACACCGGAATGCATATTTTGAATCGTCTTCCAAAAATGACAGAAATGAATGCAGTGTGCTGGTGGGGTGAAAACAAGCTATAAAAAGCCATCGGACCAGAGTGATTGCAACCTCCCACGGCCAATGTAAATAGTGTTTTTCAAGGTAGCCCTTTCATGAGTGCACACTCTATCCTGATTCAAGAGACAATCTGATAGCAGAAGAGGAGTGGAGTGAGCTTGTGTTCATGGGACTGGGCGGGTGCACAAAACAGGATGCTTTCTACAGCACATACTGTGCCTTCATTACAGAATTGCAGAACAGCAGTGGTATTTGGACCTGCTTTCACTATGTCTTGGCGAACCTCAATCTGCACATTGCAATTGCCTCACGCTGCTATTATTTACAATAGTCTTGAGCTGGGAGTATCTGGAGAGGGGAGTAGGGTGTGTGCTTCAAGACACATATTCATGGTGGGAAAGTGTGTTAAATATTCTGAGTAGTGCACAGAAATGTCAACTCATGGCCTATGTATGCGCAAAATGGAATTACAATCAATCTGGCAGCTGGCACATGCTCAAAAAGTCACGACAGAATGAGTCTTGACTGCAGGGTTAATTAAAGGAAGGGCAAGATATCTGCAGGAGGCACATAATCTCACACACGCTCGCGTTTATTGAAGATTGACTATTTTCTTCAATAAGAATGCAAACCCACAAGTGCGACATGAGTAACCCGTGAAACTTGTGCACGGGCATCGTTTCCCCCTTTCTGTGAAACGCTCTCGAATGCAGCTTAGTTAGTTCCAGAAAGTGAGTTACAGGGTAACCTAGGTTAGTTTGTGGCAGTTCGTGGCCCAGCTGCCAAGCACGTTGGCAAGGCACCGTGAGACAAGCATTGTGCTTCTGGGTGATTTGAACTGGCCCCTAGGGTGGGGGTAGAGATGGACTGAACATGGTCCAGAAACGAAAGCCAGGAGGGCATTTGATTTTCTACATGACACTGGATTTTAAAATGTGCATGTGAGCTAATAAATGTGTCCACTGGAAACTTTTTATAATAATGTGGATCCGCCATTTATTAACACAGTACATTATTAACATGACGCAGAGCAAATACAGGAAACCCGTTCTTTGCTGAATTACTGACGTAGAGCTTGTAGAATGCAGGATTTGCCAATCCACAGTCCCCTTCTAACGGGTCTACAAATTGCCCAAGAGGGGAAAAAACACAAGCATTGGCAAGTCACAACAGACAGAATGAGGCTTGACTGCAGGTTTTTTTAAGGGCTAAGATATCTGCAGCAGGCACATACTCTCTCACACACGCGCGTTTATTGAAGATTGACTATTTAAAGTAGTCAATCTTCAATAAGCATGCAAACCCACAAGTGCGACATTACATGTAGAGCGACTGCCGAGAAGCATTAAATATGCTAACGTTTCGGCTCGGGCCGCGACGTAAGCATATTTAATGCACATGAACAGAACAGTAAGGCGAATAATTAACTTACCGGAGTTGGTGCTTGGTGAGGGTTAACTAGGCCGCGGTACACCGCACGTGAAGTGGGCCAGCTCGTCGTCTTCTACGTGAACACGTACGTGCACCCTGCATCATCACCCCAACCCTCACGCTCAAATGTCATTGGCTGGCAAGCAGCCAATGACATTACTGTATCTGTGCTGGCCAGGGGGAGATTATCATTTCTTCAGTGCGCTGTTTGCGCACATATTAGGACTGGCGGGGCCACCCCTCAAGCGCCCCGCCAGCCTTCTAGTTGAAATGATTTACAAACGTTACGTAGAGTGCGTGGAGCTATAAGCTCCACGCACTTTACAATGGGAAAAGCAGTGCAAATTGGGACGCGCCCCGCTGTGGCAGTCGGCCCATGTTAGGACTCTTATCGTGGGCTCGGCTGCCACAGCGGCTGCGTCCATAGAACAGTATTCTCCACAGCACCCCCGCGCTGCAGCTAAATGCAAACGCATTCCAAAGAACTTCTGAATCTGTTTACTATACTGGAACACTGTCACACCTGGTGGGGGCCTAGGTGGGAGGGGCGCCGCCCTGCCGCCCTATGATAGCGGCCGCCACTGACCGGCACTAAAGAGGAGCTAGCCACGGGGGAAGAGAGCAGCACATTGGGAATATTCTCCTGTGCACCGGCACTAAAGAGGAGCTAGCCATGGGAGAACAGAGCACCACCTCTGGAATATTCTCATGTGCACCAGCACTAAAGAGGAGATAGCCACAGGAGAAGGGAGCAACACATCTGGAATATTCTCCTGTGCACCAGCACTAGAAATCAGCTAGCCACGCGGGAAGAAAACAGCCCCTCTGAAACATTTTACTGTGCAATACCACTAAAGAGGAGCTAGCTATAGGAGAAGAGAGCAGTGCATCTGAAACATTCACCTGTGCACCAGCACTAAAGTGGATCTAGCCACGCGGGAAGAGAGCAGCACATCTGGAATATTACCCTGTGCACCAGCACAAAAGTGGATCTAGCCATGCGGGAAGAGAGCAGCACATCTGGAATATTACCCTGTGCACCAGCACTAAAGAGAAGTGTCAGGAAACGGTCCGGTCATCGGTTCACTCTGCAAAAGCCACGCAAGAATATGACTCGTTCCGTATTAAGTCTCCTACCCATGGTTTCCAATCTGTTTTGCAACCTTCTTGTGCTACATCAAAAACCTTTGCACTTAAGAAAAGCCGCTGTGTAGCACATAAACGGCGTTGGTCGTTACCTTGGAGACGCGCTCCTTCCGCGTTGCTGCAATCACGTGTATTCACACGTTAAGCCTTGTCCACTGTATCACGTGATTTCGCCTGCTACTTATGCTCCGCCTTTTCATTTGTTTCCTGCTTCTGAATTTGTCTTCTACAGCCCATTACTACCTTGTTTTGAACTACTCCCTGGAATCTTTGACCCGGCTACGTCCCACAGAACTCTCTTGCCTTGCCCTTACCCGTTGTTCAGAAAACCAGTTGTCGACTTTGGACCGAATACGACCCGCTCTTCCTGCTGAATTGTACTTCTGCTTGCCAGCAAGGTAACCGACTCGGAACTCCCGACCATTCTACTCCTCGAGCATTTAACTTTTGCTTCGGTCATACATATCTACCTGCTTGTTCAGTTTCCGCTGGTCTCCTGAACCACTCTACGTGCACTACGCACATTTCATCCCCACAAACTTACCTGGTGTCTCCAACTCCGCTGGTTTCCAGACTCACTTCAGGAACTGTTAGGCGTCCGTGTGCTGGCGGGTGCCAGGTGGTTACTGGAACTTGGATTCTTCTTGGGAACAACATTAGGCGTCCTCGTGCCGGCGGGTGTCAGGTGGATCATTGCTTCGCCGGACTGGGACTCAACCTGGGAACATTTCTAGGCGTCCTCATTCCGGCAGGTGTCAGGTGGATCATTGCTTCACGGGAACTCAGACCTTTTCTACTGGTTACATTTCATCAACTCATCAGTACCCTCACTGTGCAGCCGAGGGTAGGTCTTTCTCTCCAACATTCCATCTCTGTTACATTTCATCCTGCCTTCCCTTTCTTGGTCCTATGGTAAGAACTGTGTTTGTTTTTCTCTCATTGTGACATACTACTGTTTTCTTGGTTTACTCAACCCATCTACCATTATCCGTTTCATAGGATACGTTTATACTCAGCTCAGGAACATTGACCTTGTATTGGAGTCTTGTTTTCTAACCAAGGATTTTATCCTGTGATTCCTGTGGTTTGATGTTCATGTGCTTACGTTGGTACTAATCTTGGCCTTCCTTTGCAGGTCAGCGGTATCCTGTGACGTCCATCCATCTTTGGGTCAATTAACTCCTCAGGCGATTGTTTTTACATCCCTGAGGGGTGCATTAGCAGAAAGAACTCATCGGCTACACGACGGGTGCAACTGCTGGAACAGAACTCCTACCAGGAATCCTACAGAGTTCTGACATATTCAGAAGCCTCTTCCTGAATGGATGTTTCCACAGACCCGTTGACCACTCTGGCCCAGATAGTGGCAGATTTTAGGGCTGATATGACAGCCGCTCAGGAAGCCACTCAACGGAATCTACAAGAATTCCGTGCCCGTATTCAACCCTCGGGAGCAAGCACCTCGGGTACTACTGCACCTGTGATGGCTTCCCCAAGTGGCCCTTCCCAGAGACAGGAGGGGAGCCCTGTTTTCATGGTGGCTCAGTTTCCTCTTGCTCCACCGGAGCGCTTCCATGGTGACCCTAAACAATACCGTACCTTCATCAATCAGTGTAAATTATACTTTTTTTGCCGGCCCCCCTCATTTCCTGATTCTACCACCAAATCAGCATTTGTTCTGTCTTATTTAGGTGGTACGGCAGCAGTTTGGGCCAATCCGTTACTGGAACAGGAGAGTCCGTTACTTCATGATTGTGACACTTTGGTCACGGGTGTTCGATACCAGATATAAAACCCAAGCCAATGATCTGGAGCTCTTGTCCTTGCAGCAAAAAGACACTCATTTACTGTTCTATCTTGCCCGCTTTAATCAATTGGTCGCAGAGACAAGCTGGCCGGAGGAGAAAAAGGTGGCCTTGTTCTACAAGGGTTTGTCAGACACACTAAAGGATGTCCTAGCCATGGTGCCAGTGGTGCCCTCCACATTCCCTGAACTATTGGACCTTGTCCTCCAGTTGGACGCTTGGACGCTCGGAGGTCAGAAAGGAAGGGGGAGAAAAGAGGGGTCTTCCTTCCTCCACCTACAGTTACGGCTCCATCCGCTATCGAAGGGGAGCCTATGCAGATGGGGGCCGTCAGGGGTCCCTTGTCTTCAGAGGAAATAGAACAACGCAGAAAAAACAATGTATGTTTCTATTGCGGTTCTGCTGAGCATTTCGTTCGAGAATGTACGAAGAAACGCAAGAAACAGGGAAACGGCAGAGCCAGGCAATAGAGGGAACCCCTTTGTCGAGCAAAAGTCACCAGGGTTCCTGCTTGTCGGTGCCTTATGTAGTCCATGCCCAACTGACTGTTCCGTCTGGGAGTTCCTGGACGGGGCAGGTTGTCTTAGATTCCGGAGCTACCAGGAACTATATAGGTGTCCAATATGTACATGAATGGAATATACCGGTCACCTGCAAGGATCATCCTGAGCTTGTTAGCGCCGTGGACGGTACCACATTAGTATCTGGTTTGGTCACGGAACATACCGTCACCCTCGTCATGACCCTCACTTTGGGACATACAGAGGAGATACATTTTGATGTGATTGCGGCACCACAATTCAAGCTCATTTTAGGATTACCATGGTTGGTGTTGCATAACCCCTTGGTGGACTGGCAAACCGGTGTGGTCAGGTTTACCTCTCGTCATTGTAATAATCACTGTTTTGCTGAAGTGACCAGTCCTTACTCCCCGCTATTAGATACAGTTGCACTAATAGGGGGGGTTACCTCTGTTATGCTGCCCAAGGAATACGATCAGTTTCGGGACATTTTTGATAAGGTGGAGGTGGAAAAGTGGCCACCTCATCGCCCATACGATTGTCCCATCGATCTTTTGGAAAGCACCAGGATTCCGTCCGGGCGAGTGTATTCCCTGACGCAAAAAGAGAATGTGGTTCTTAAATAATATCTGGACAAAGCCTTAAAGAATGGGTTTATACGTCCATCCCATTCTCCGGCAGCATCACCCCTTTTCTTTGTACCGAAGAAAGAGGCGGACCTGCATCTGTATATTGATTATAGAGAACTCAATGCCATGACCATAAGAAATCAGTTCCCAATACCTCTTATTTCAGTCTTGCTATACCAACTAGGTACTTCAGAATACTTCACCAAACTAGATCTGAGGGTGCATATAATCTTGTCAGAATGGAGGAAGGGGATGAGTGGAAAACAGCCTTTAAAATCAAATACGGGCTGTTTGAGTACTTGGTCATGCCCTCCGGACTCTGTAATGCTCCAGCCACCTTCCAGAGGTTCATAAATGATGTCTTGAGCGACATGCTTGATAGGTATGTTGTGGTTTACCTGGATGGTATCCTGATATATTCCCCGTCATATCCAGAACACGTCAAGCATGTCTCTTTGGTCCTACAACGATTAAGAGAACATCGTTTGTATGCCAAATTGGACAAATACTTATTTCATGTTCAGGAAGTGGAATTTCTGGGTTATGACATCACTAATCAGGGAATCAAAATGAGTACTGTGAAGGTTAAGGCCGTGTTGGAGTGGCCTACATTTACCTCTCTCAAGTCATTGCAATCGTTCCTTGGTTTCGCTAATTTTTACCAGCTGTTTATTCGGTCATTCTCCGGAACCGTCGCCCTGTTAACAGCATTGACCAGTAGCAAACGACAGTTCGTATGGAGTCCACAGGCCCAACTAGCGTTCGAGGCTTTGAAAGTGGCCTTCACAACTGCACCAGTTCTCCAACATCCGGATCCCGAGCTTCCGTTTCATGTGGAGGCTGATGCCTCGGAAGTGGCAGTTGGGGCGGTTCTCTCTCAAGTTTGTAATGACACTGGGTTGTTACATCCAGTGGCTTATCATTCCAGGAAACTAACACAGTACGAGCAGAATTACACAGTCACTGAACACGAATTGTTAGCAGTTAGGGACGCGTTCATAGCTTGGAGACATCATCTCCTCGGTACTGTTTCTCCCATACAGGTGTACACTGATCATCGCAATCTACTAGCGTTACAGTCATTAAAATGCACAACTGCCCGCCATGCCAGGTGGCACAAATTCTTCTCCGTGTACAATTTTGTGTTAACTTACCGTCCCGGGTGGTTGAACTCTAAGGCTGATGCTCTCTCCCATGTCCATGGTTCACCTTCATGCTCATGGATGGCATCTTGCTACTAAAAAACCAAGCGGTCTGTTCTTGCACTTTGCAACCAACACTGAAATCCTTGATACAGGAGTGGGTGGCTAAGTCTCCTAACGAGATCCAGGAATACAACATGGAGATAATCAAACAATTGCCATATGTTCAAGGTCGCATCTATACACCTGATGCCGTACATAAAGCAGTCGGAATCCATTTGAGTGAGGCCCAAGAAAGGTCTAAGACCTATGCAGATCATCACTGTTGGGATGCTCCTAAGTATGCCATTGGGTCTAAGGTGTGGTTGTCCACGAAGAACCTCCGCATTCCGGGACGTAAATCTCATTTGCCTTGTTTTTTGGGTCCATTCCCCGTACTTGCAGTGGTTAATCCTGTGGCGGTTAGACTGGAGTTGCCGATATCTTGGAAAATACATCCGGTTTTTCATGTGGCATTGCTCAAGCCCTGTGTGAGTTCTACGAGATTGCCTGTTTGTCCTTCCCCTATTATGGTTCAGGGTTCGGAGGAGTATGAAGTCAATGCTATACTGGACTCCAAATTCTCCAGGGGTATTCGGCTATTTGTGGTGGACTGGAAGGGTTACAGTCTGGCTGATTGGACCTGGGAACCCGCTTCGAACATCCATGCCTCGCGCCTCATGTCCCAGTTCCTTGCTTTGGAGGCTGGGGGGTCATCATTGGGGGAGGATGCTGTCAGGAAATGGTCCGGTCATCGGTTCACTCCCCAAAAGCCACACAAGAATATGACTCATTCCGGATTAAGTCTCCTACCCATGGTTTCCGATCTGTTTTGCAACCTTCTTGTGCTACACGAAAAACCTTTGCCCTTAAGAAAAGCCGCCGTGTAGCACATAAACAGCGTTGGTCGTTACCTTGGAGACGTACTCCTTCCACGTTCCTACAATCACGTGTATTCACACGTTAAGCCTTGTCCACTGTATCACGTGATTTCGCCTGCTACTTATGCTCCGCCTTTTCCTTTGTTCCCTGCTTCTGAATTTGTGTTCTACAGCCCATTGCTAACTTGTTTTGAACTACTCTCTGGAATCTTTGACCCGGCTTCGTCCCACGGAACTCTCTTGCCTTGCCCTTACCTGTTGTCCAGAAAACCATTTGCCAACTTCGGACCGAATACGACCCGCTCTTCCCGCTGAATTGTACTTCTGCTGCCTGCAAGGTTACCGACTCAGAACTCCCGACCATTCTACTCATCCAGCATTTAACTTTTGCTTCGGTCATACATAACTACCTGCTTGTTCAGTTTCCGCTGGTCTCCTGAACAACTCTACATGCACTACGCACATTTCATCCCCACGAACTTGCCTGCTGTCTCCAACTCCGCTGGTTCCCGGACTCACTTAAGGAACTGTTAGGCGTCCGCATGCCGGGGGGTGCCCGGTGGTTACTGGAACTTGGATTCTTCTTGGGAACAACATTAGGCGTCCTTGTGCCGGCGGGTGTCATGTGGATCATTGCTTCGCCAGACTGGGACTCAACCTGGGAACATTTCTAGGCGTCCTCGTTCCGGTGGGTGTCAGGTGGATCATTGCTTCACGGGAACTCAGACCTTTTCTACTGGTTACATTTCATCAACTCATCAGTACCCTCACTGTGCAGCTGAGGGTAGGTCATTCCCTCCAACATTCCATCTCTGTTACATTTCATCCTGCCTTCCCTTCCTTGGTCCTATGGTAAGAACTGTGTTTGTTTTTCTCTCATTGTGACATACTACTGTTTTCTTGGTTTACTCAACCCATCTACCATTATCCTTTTCATAGGATACGTCTAAACTCAGCTCAGGAACATTGACCTTGTATTGGAGTCTTGTTTTCTAACCAAGGTATTTATCCTGTGATTCCTGTGGTTAGCTGTTCATGTGCTTACGTTGGTACTAATCTTGGCCTTCCTTTGCAGGTCAGCGGTATCCTGTGACGTCCATCCATCTTTGGGTCAATTAACTCCTCAGGCGATTGTTTTTACATCCCTGAGGGGTGCATTAGCAGAAAGAACTCATCGGCTACACGACGGGTTCAACTGCTGGAACAGAACTCCTACCAGGAATCCTACAGAGTTCTGACAAGGAGCCAGCCATGGGGGAAGAGAGCAGCACATCTGGAATATTCTCTTGTGGACCCACACTAAAGAGGAGATAGACACCGGGGAAGAGAGCAGCACATTGGGAATATTCTCCTGTGCACCAGCACTAAATAGGAGACAGCCACGGGGGAAGAGAGCAGCACTTCTGGAATATTCTCCTGCGCCCCAGCACTAAAGAGCAGCCGCCATGTAAGAAGGGCAGAGTCTGCACCACTATTGAAGAGGAGCCAGCCACCGGGGAAGAGAGCAGCACATGTGGAATATTCTCCTGTGCACCAGCACTAAAAAGGAGCCAGCCACGGGAGAAGAGAGTGGCACATTTGGAATATTCTCCTGTGCACCTGCACTAAAGAGGAGCCAACCACTGCAGAAGAGAGTGGCACCTCTGGAATATTCTCCTGTGGACTGGCACTAAAGAGGAGACAGCCACGGAGAAAAGAGTGGCACATCTGGAATATTCTCCTGTACCACAGCACTAAAGAGGAGCCAGCCACGGGAGAAGAGAGCAGCACATCTTGAATATTCTCCTGTGCACCGGCACTAAAGAGGAGCCAGCCACGGGGGAAGAGAGGGGCACATCTGGAATATGCTCCTGTGCACCGGCACTAAAGAGGAGACAGCCACGTTAGAAGAGAGCAGCACATCTGGAATATTCTCCTGTGCACCGGCACTAAAGAGGAGACAGCCATGGGTGAAGAGCACAGCACATCTGGAATATTCTCCTGTGCACCGGCACTAAAGAGAAGCTTGCCACAGGCGAAGAGAGCAGCACCTCTGGAATAATCTTCTGTGCACCAGCACTAAAGAGGAGACAGCCACGGGAGAAGAAAGCAGCACCTCTGGAATATTCTCCTGTGGATCGGCACTAAAGAGGAGCCAGCCATGGGAGAAGAGAGCAGCACATCTGGAATATTCTCCTGCGGACCCGCACTAAAGAGAGCCAGCCACAGGAGAAGAGAGCAGCACATCTGGAATATTCTCCTGTGCACCAGCACTGAAGCGGAGACAGCCAGAGGAGAAGAGAGAGGCACATCTGGAATATTCTCTTGTGCACCGGCACTAAAGAGGAGTGAGCCACGGGGGAAGAGAACAGCACATCTGGAATATCCTCCTGGCCACAAACACTAAAGTGGAGCTAGCCACGGGAGAAGAGAGCAGCACATCTGGAATATCATCCTGTGCACCAGCACTAAAAAGGAGACCGACACGAGAGAAGAGAGCAGCACATCTGGAATATTCTCCTGTGAACCGGCACTAAAGAAGAGACAGCGACGGGAGAAGATAGAAGCACATCTGGAATATTCTCCTGTGCACCAGCACTAAAAAGGAGACCGACACGGGAGAAGAGAGCAGCACATCTGGAATATTCTCCTGTACACCAGCACTAAAAAGGAGCCAGCCACAGGAGAAGAGAGCAGCACAACTGGAATATTCTCCTGTTGACTGGCACTAAAGACGAGATAGCCACGGGAGAAGAGAGCGGCACCTGTGGGATATTCTCATGTGCACCAGCATTAAAGTGGAGCGAGCCAGGGGAGAAGAGAGCAGCACGTCTGGAATATTCTCCTGTGGACCGGCACTAAAGAGGAGCGAGAGGAGCGAGCCATGGAAGAAGAGAGCAGCACATCTGTAATATTCCCCTGTGGACCAGCACTAAAGAGGAAACAGCCAGGGGAGAAGAGAGCGGCACATCTGGAATATTCTCCTGTGCACCAGCAATAAAGAGGAGACAGCAATGGGAGAAGAGAGCAGCACATCTGGAATATTCTCCTGTGCACCAGTACTAAAGAGGAGACAGCCATGGGAGAAGAGAGCAGCACATCTGGAATATTCTCCTGTGCACCAGCACTAAAGAGGAGATAGCCACGGGAGAAGACAACGGCACATCTAGAATATTCTCCTGTGACACGGCACTGAATAGGAGCTAGCCACGGGAGAAGAGAGCGACACATCTTGAATATTCTCCTGTGACACGGCACTGAATAGGAGCTAGCCACGGGAGAAGAGAGCGACACATCTGGAATATTCTCCTGTGCCACGGCACTAAAGAGGAGCTAGCCACAGGAGAAGAGAGCAGCACAACTGGAATATTCTCCTGTGGACTGGCACTAAAGACGAGATAGCCACGGGAGAAGAGAGCGGCACCTGTGGGATATTCTAATGTGCACCAGCATTAAAGTGGAGCGAGTCAGGGGAGAAGAGAGCAGCACGTCTGGAATATTCTCCTGTGGTCCGGCACTAAAGAGGAGCGAGAGGAGCGAGCCATGGAAGAAGAGAGCAGCACATCTGTAATATTCCCCTGTGGACCAGCACTAAAGAGGAAACAGCCAGGGGAGAAGAGAGCGGCACATCTGGAATATTCTCCTGTGCACCAGCAATAAAGAGGAGACAGCCATGGGAGAAGAGAGCAGCACATCTGGAATATTCTCCTGTGCACCAGCACTAAAGAGGAGACAGCCATGGGAGAAGAGAGCAGCACATCTGGAATATTCTCCTGTGACACGGCACTGAATAGGAGCTAGCCACGGGGGAAGAGAGCGACACATCTGGAATATTGTCTTGTGACACGGCACTGAATAGGAGCTAGCCACGGGAGAAGAGAGCGACACATCTGGAATATTTTCCTGTGCCACGGCACTAAAGAGGAGCTAGCTATGGGAGAAGAGAATGGCACATCTGGAATATTCTCCTGTGCACCGGCACTAAAGAGGAGACAGCCACGGGAGAAGAGAGCGGCACATCTGGAATATTCTCTTGTGAAGCAGCACTAAAAAGGAGCCAGCCACGGGGGAAGAGAGCATCACATCTGGAATATTCTCCTTTGCACCGGCACTAAAGAGAAACCAGCCACGGGGGAAGAGAGTGGCACATCTGGAATAGTCTCCTGGTCACCGGCACTAATGAGAAACCAGCCACGGGGGAAGAGAGCGGCACATCTGGAATATTCTCCAGTAGACTGGCACTAAAGAGGAGCAAGCCACAGAAGAAGAGAGCGGCACATCTGGAATAGTCTCCTGTGCACCGGCACTAAAGAGAAACCAGCCATGGGGAAGAGAGCGGCACATCTGGAATATTCTCCAGTAGACTGGCACTAAAGAGGAGCAAGCCACAGAAG
Organism: Ambystoma mexicanum; assembly: GCF_040938575.1. Taxonomy (NCBI): domain Eukaryota; kingdom Metazoa; phylum Chordata; class Amphibia; order Caudata; family Ambystomatidae; genus Ambystoma; species Ambystoma mexicanum. Next base: position 55,524,475 of record NC_090940.1, on the reverse strand, counting down.
AAGAGAGCGGCACATCTGGAATAGTCTCCTGTGCACCGGCGCTAAAGAGGAGCCAGCCACTGGAGAAGAGAGCGGCACCTCTGGAATATTCTCCTGTGGACCGGCACTAAAGAGGAGACAGCCATGGGAGAAGAGAGCAGCACATCTGGAATATTCTCCTGTGCCACAGCACTAAAGAGGCGCTAGCCACGGGAGAAGAGAACGGCACGTATGGAATATTCTCCTGTGCCATGGCACTAAAGAGGAGATAGCCATGCAAAAAGAGAGCAGCACATCTGGAATATTCTCCTGTCACCGGCACTAAAGAGTAGACAGCCACGGGAAAGGAGAGTAGCACATCTGGAATATTCTCCTGTGCACCTGCACTAAAGAGGAGCCAACCACTGCAGAAGAGAGTGGCACCTCTGGAATATTCTCCTGTGGATTGGCACTAAAGAGGAGACAGCCACGGAGAAAAGAGTGGCACATCTGGAATATTCTCCTGTACCACAGCACTAAAGAGGAGCCAGCCACGGGAGAAGAGAGCAGCACATCTTGAATATTCTCCTGTGCACCGGCACTAAAGAGGAGCCAGCCACGGGGGAAGAGAGGGGCACATCTGGAATATGCTCCTGTGCACCGGCACTAAAGAGGAGACAGCCACGTTAGAAGAGAGCAGCACATCTGGAATAGTCTCCTGTGCACCGGCACTAAAGAGGAGACAGCCACGGTTGAAGAGAACAGCACATCTGGAATATTCTCCTGTGCACCGGCACTAAAGGGAAGCTTGCCACAGGCGAAGAGAGCAGCACCTCTGGAATAATCTTCTGTGCACCAGCACTAAAGAGGAGACAGCCACGGGAGAAGAAAGCAGCACCTCTGGAATATTCTCCTGTGGATCGGCACTAAAGAGGAGCCAGCCATGGGAGAAGAGAGCAGCACATCTGGAATATTCTCCTGTGCACTAGCACTGAAGCGGAGACAGCCAGAGGAGAAGAGAGAGGCACATCTGGAATATTCTCTTGTGCACCGGCACTTAAGAGGAGTGAGACACGGGGGAAGAGAGCAGCACATCTGGAATATCCTCCTGGCCACAAACACTAAAGTGGAGCTAGCCACGGGAGAAGAGAGCAGCACATCTGGAATATCATCCTGTGCACCAGCACTAAAAAGGAGACCGACACGAGAGAAGAGAGCAGCACATCTGGAATATTCTCCTGTGCACCAGCACTAAAGAGAAGCTTGCCACAGGCGAAGAGAGCAGCACCTCTGGAATAATCTTCTGTGCACCAGCACTAAAGAGGAGCCAGCCATGGGAGAAGAGAGCAGCACATCTGGAATATTCTCCTGCGGACCCGCACTAAAGAGAGCCAGCCACAGGAGAAGAGAGCAGCACATCTGGAATATTCTCCTGTGCACTAGCACTGAAGCGGAGACAGCCAGAGGAGAAGAGAGAGGCACATCTGGAATATTCTCTTGTGCACCGGCACTAAAGAGGAGTGAGCCACGGGGGAAGAGAGCAGCACATCTGGAATATCCTCCTGGCCACAAACACTAAAGTGGAGCTAGCCACGGGAGAAGAGAGCAGCACATCTGGAATATCATCCTGTGCACCAGCACTAAAAAGGAGACCGACACGGGAGAAGAGAGCAGCACATCTGGAATATTCTCCTGTGAACCGGCACTAAAGAAGAGACAGCGACGGGAGAAGATAGAAGCACATCTGGAATATTCTCCTGTGCACCAGCACTAAAAAGGAGACCGACACAGGAGAAGAGAGCAGCACAACTGGAATATTCTCCTGTGACACGGCACTGAATAGGAGCTAGCCACGGGAGAAGAGAGCGACACATCTGGAATATTCTCCTGTGCCACGGCACTAAAGAGGAGCTAGCCACAGGAGAAGAGAGCAGCACAACTGGAATATTCTCCTGTGGACTGGCACTAAAGACGAGATAGCCACGGGAGAAGAGAGTGGCACCTGTGGGATATTCTAATGTGCACCAGCATTAAAGTGGAGACAGCCATGGGAGAAGAGAGCAGCACATCTGGAATATTCTCCTGTGCACCAGCACTAAAGAGGAGACAGCCATGGGAGAAGAGAGCAGCACGTCTGGAATATTCTCCTGTGGACCGGCACTAAAGAGGAGCGAGAGGAGCGAGCCATGGAAGAAGAGAGCAGCACATCTGTATTATTCCCCTGTGGACCAGCACTAAAGAGGAAACAGCCAGGGGAGAAGAGAGCGGCACATCTGGAATATTCTCCTGTGCACCAGCAATAAAGAGGAGACAGCCATGGGAGAAGAGAGCAGCACATCTGGAATATTCTCCTGTGCACCAGCACTAAAGAGGAGACAGCCATGGGAGAAGAGAGCAGCACATCTGGAATATTCTACTGTGCACCAGTACTAAAGAGGAGATAGCCATGGGAGAAGACAACGGCACATCTAGAATATTCTCCTGTGACACGGCACTGAATAGGAGCTAGCCACGGGGGAAGAGAGCGACACATCTGGAATATTCTCTTGTGACACGGCACTGAATAGGAGCTAGCCACGGGAGAAGAGAGCGACACATCTGGAATATTCTCCTGTGCCACGGCACTAAAGAGGAGCTAGCTATGGGAGAAGAGAATGGCACATCTGGAATATTCTCCTGTGCACCGGCACTAAAGAGGAGACAGCCACGGGAGAAGAGAGCGGCACATCTGGAATATTCTTTTGTGAAGCAGCACTAAAAAGGAGCCAGCCACGGGGGAAGAGAGCATCACATCTGGAATATTCTCCTTTGCACCGGCACTAAAGAGAAACCAGCCACGGGGGAAGAGAGCGGCACATCTGGAATAGTCTCCTGTGCACCGGCACTAACGAGAAACCAGCCACGGGGGAAGAGAGCGGCACATCTGGAATATTCTCCAGTAGACTGGCACTAAAGAGGAGCAAGCCACAGAAGAAGAGAGCGGCACATCTGGAATAGTCTCCTGTGCACCGGCACTAAAGAGAAACCAGCCACGGGGAAGAGAGCGGCACATCTGGATTATTCTCCAGTAGACTGGCACTAAAGAGGAGCAAGCCACAGAAGAAGAGAGCGGCACATCTGGAATAGTCTCCTGTGCACCGGCGCTAAAGAGGAGCCAGCCACTGGAGAAGAGAGCGGCACCTCTGGAATATTCTCCTGTGGACCGGCACTAAAGAGGAGACAGCCATGGGAGAAGAGAGCAGCACATCTGGAATATTCTCCTGTGCCACAGCACTAAAGAGGCGCTAGCCACGGGAGAAGAGAACGGCACGTATGGAATATTCTCCTGTGCCATGGCACTAAAGAGGAGATAGCCATGCAAAAAGAGAGCAGCACATCTGGAATATTCTCCTGTCACTGGCACTAAAGAGTAGACAGCCACGGGAAAAGAGAGTAGCACATCTGGAATATTCTCCTGTGCACCTGCACTAAAGAGGAGCCAACCACTGCAGAAGAGAGTGGCACCTCTGGAATATTCTCCTGTGGACTGGCACTAAAGAGGAGACAGCCACGGAGAAAAGAGTGGCACATCTGGAATATTCTCCTGTACCACAGCACTAAAGAGGAGCCAGCCACGGGAGAAGAGAGCAGCACATCTTGAATATTCTCCTGTGCACCGGCACTAAAGAGGAGCCAGCCACGGGGGAAGAGAGGGGCACATCTGGAATATGCTCCTGTGCACCGGCACTAAAGAGGAGACAGCCACGTTAGAAGAGAGCAGCACATCTGGAATAGTCTCCTGTGCACCGGCACTAAAGAGGAGACAGCCACGGTTGAAGAGAACAGCACATCTGGAATATTCTCCTGTGGATCGGCACTAAAGAGGAGCCAGCCATGGGAGAAGAGAGCAGCACATCTGGAATATTCTCCTGTGCACTAGCACTGAAGCGGAGACAGCCAGAGGAGAAGAGAGAGGCACATCTGGAATATTCTCTTGTGCACCGGCACTAAAGAGGAGTGAGCCACGGGGGAAGAGAGCAGCACATCTGGAATATCCTCCTGGCCACAAACACTAAAGTGGAGCTAGCCACGGGAGAAGAGAGCAGCACATCTGGAATATCATCCTGTGCACCAGCACTAAAAAGGAGACCGACACGGGAGAAGAGAGCAGCACATCTGGAATATTCTCCTGTGCACCGGCACTAAAGAGAAGCTTGCCACAGGCGAAGAGAGCAGCACCTCTGGAATAATCTTCTGTGCACCAGCACTAAAGAGGAGCCAGCCATGGGAGAAGAGAGCAGCACATCTGGAATATTCTCCTGCGGACCCGCACTAAAGAGAGCCAGCCACAGGAGAAGAGAGCAGCACATCTGGAATATTCTCCTGTGCACTAGCACTGAAGCGGAGACAGCCAGAGGAGAAGAGAGAGGCACATCTGGAATATTCTCTTTTCCACCGGCACTAAAGAGGAGTTAGCCACGGGGGAAGAGAGCAGCACATCTGGAATATCCTCCTGGCCACAAACACTAAAGTGGAGCTAGCCACGGGAGAAGATAGAAGCACATCTGGAATATTCTCCTGTGCACCAGCACTAAAAAGGAGACCGACACAGGAGAAGAGAGCAGCACAACTGGAATATTCTCCTGTGGACTGGCACTAAAGACGAGATAGCCACGGGAGAAGAGAGCGGCACCTGTGGGATATTCTCATGTGCACCAGCATTAAAGTGGAGCGAGCCAGGGGAGAAGAGAGCAGCACGTCTGGAATATTCTCCTGTGGACCGGCACTAAAGAGGAGCGAGAGGAGCGAGCCATGGAAGAAGAGAGCAGCACATCTGTAATATTCCCCTGTGGACCAGCACTAAAGAGGAAACAGCCAGGGGAGAAGAGAGCGGCACATCTGGAATATTCTCCTGTGCACCAGCAATAAAGAGGAGACAGCCATGGGAGAAGAGAGCAGCACATCTGGAATATTCTCCTGTGCACCAGCACTAAAGAGGAGACAGCCATGGGAGAAGAGAGCAGCACATCTGGAATATTCTCCTGTGCACCAGCACTAAAGAGGAGATAGCCACAGGAGAAGACAACGGCATATCTAGAATATTCTCCTGTGACACAGCACTGAATAGGAGCTAGCCACGGGGGAAGAGAGCGACACATCTGGAATATTCTCCTGTGACACGGCATTGAATAGGAGCTAGCCACGGGAGAAGAGAGCGACATATCTGGAATATTCTCCTGTGCCACGGCACTAAAGAGGAGCTAGCCACAGGAGAAGAGAGCAGCACAACTGGAATATTCTCCTGTGTACTGGCACTAAAGACGGGATAGCCACGGGAGAAGAGAGCGGCACCTGTGGGATATTCTCATGTGCACCAGCATTAAAGTGGCGCGAGCCAGGGGAGAAGAGAGCAGCACATCTGGAATATTCTCCTGTGGACCGGCACTAAAGAGGAGCGAGAGGAGCGAGCCATGGAAGAAAAGAGCAGCACATCTGTAATATTCCCCTGTGGACCAGCACTAAAGAGGAAACAGCCAGGGGAGAAGAGAGCTGCACATCTGGAATATTCTCCTGTGCACCAGCAATAAAGAGGAGACAGCCATGGGAGAAGAGAGCAGCACATCTGGAATATTCTTCTGTGCACCAGCACTAAAGAGGAGACAGCCATGGGAGAAGAGAGCAGCACATCTGGAATATTCTCCTTGCACCAGCACTAAAGAGGAGATAGCCACGGGAGAAGACAACGGCACATCTAGAATATTCTCCTGTGACACGGCACTGAATAGGAGCTAGCCACAGTGGAAGAGAGCGACACATCTGGAATATTCTCCTGTGACAGGGCACTGAATAGGAGCTAGCCACGGGAGAAGAGAGCGACACATCTGGAATATTCTCCTGTGCCACGGCACTAAAGAGGAGCTAGCTATGGGAGAAGAGAATGGCACATCTGGAATATTCTCCTGTGCACCGGCACTAAAGAGGAGACAGCCACGGGAGAAGAGAGCGGCACATCTGGAATATTCTCTTGTGAAGCAGCACTAAAAAGGAGCCAGCCACGGGGGAAGAGAGCATCACATCTGGAATATTCTCCTTTGCACCGGCACTAAAGAGAAACCAAAGACGGGGGAAGAGAGTGGCACATCTGGAATATTCTCCAGTAGACTGGCACTAAAGAGGAGCAAGCCACAGAAGAAGAGAGCGGCACATCTGGAATAGTCTCCTGTGCACCAGCGCTAAAGAGGAGCCAGCCACTGGAGAAGAGAGCGGCACCTCTGGAATATTCTCCTGTGGACCGGCACTAAAGAGGAGACAGCCATGGGAGAAGAGAGCGGCACGTATGGAATATTCTCGTGTGCCATGGCACTAAATAGGAGATAGCCATGCGAAAAGAGAGCAGCACATCTGGAATATTCTCCTGTCACCGGCACTAAAGAGTAGACAGCCACGGGAAAAGAGATTAGCACATCTGGAATATTCTCCTGTGCACCGGCACTAAAGAGGAGCCAACCAGTGCAGAACAGAGTGGCACCTCTAGAATATTCTCCTGTGGACTGGCACTAAAGAGGAGACAGCCACGGAGAAAAGAGTGGCACATCTGGAATATTCTCCTGTACCACAGCACTAAAGAGGAGCCAGCCACGGGAGAAGAGAGCAGCACATCTTGAATATTCTCCTGTGCACCGGCACTAAAGAGGAGCCAGCCACGGGGGAAGTGAGGTGCACATCTGGAATATGCTCCTGTGCACCGGCACTAAAGAGGAGACAGCCACGGGAGAAGAAAGCAGCACCTCTGGAATATTCTCCTGTACCACAGCACTAAAGAGGAGCCAGCCACGGGAGAAGAGAGCAGCACATCTGGAATATTCTCCTGTGCACCGGCACTAAAGAGAAGCTTGCCACAGGCGAAGAGAGCAGCACCTCTGGAATAATCTTCTGTGCACCAGCACTAAAGAGGAGACAGCCACGGGAGAAGAAAGCAGCACCTCTGGAATATTCTCCTGTGGATCGGCACTAAAGAGGAGCCAGCCATGGGAGAAGAGAGCAGCACATCTGGAATATTCTCCTGCGGACCCGCACTAAAGAGAGCCAGCCACAGGAGAAGAGAGCAGCACATCTGGAATATTCTCCTGTGCACCAGCACTGAAGCGGAGACAGCCAGAGGAGAAGAGAGAGGCACATCTGGAATATTCTCTTGTGCACCGGCACTAAAGAGGAGTGAGCCACGGGGGAAGAGAGCAGCACATCTGGAATATCCTCCTGGCCACAAACACTAAAGTGGAGCTAGCCACGGGAGAAGAGAGCAGCACATCTGAAATATCATCCTGCACACCAGCACTAAAGAGGAGCCAGCCACAGGAGAAGGGAGCAGCACATCTGGAATATTCTCCTGTGCACCAGCCCTAAAAAGCAGCTAGCCATGCTGGAAGAAAGCAGCCCCTCTGAAATATTTTACTGTGCAATACCACTAAAGAGGAGCTAGCCACGGGAGAAGAGCGCAGTGCATCTGAAACATTCACCTGTGCACCAGCACTAAAGTGGAACTAGCCACACGGGAAGAGAGCAGCACATCTGGAATATTACCCTGTGCACCAGCACAAAAGTGGATCTAGCCGCGCCGGAAGAGAGCAGCACATCTGGAATATTACCCTGTGCACCAGCACCAAAGAGGAGACAGCCATGGGAGAAGAGAGCAGCACATCGGGAATATTCTCCTGTGGACCCACACTAAAGAGAGCCAGCCCCGGGAGAAGAGAGCAGCACATCTGGAATATTCTCCTGTGCACCAGCGCTAAATAGGAGACAGCCACGGGGGAAGAGAGCAGCACTTCTGGAATATCCTCCTGAGCCCCAGCACTAAAGAGCAGCCTCCATGTAAGAAGGGCAGAATCTGCACCACTATTGAAGAGGAGCCAGCCACGGGGGAATATAGCAGCACATCTGGAATAGCAGCACATTTGGAATATTACCCTGTGCACCAGCACCAAAGAGGAGACAGCCATGGGAGAAGAGAGCAGCACATCTGGAATATTCTCCTGTGGACCCGCACTAAAGAGAGCCAGCCACGGGAGAAGAGAGCAGCACATCTGGAATATTCTCCTGTGCACCAGCACTAAATAGGAGACAGCCACGGGGGAAGAGAGCAGCACATTGGGAATATCCTCCTGATCCCCAGCACTAAAGAGCAGCCTCCATGTAAGAAGGGCAGAGTCTGCACCACTATTGAAGAGGCTCCAGCCACGTGGGAAGATAGCAGCACATCTGGAATATTTTACTGTGCAATACCACTAAAGAGGAGCTAGCCATAGGAGAAGAGAACATAACATCTGGAATATACTCCTTGCACCAGCACTAAAGCGGAGACAGTCACGGGAGAAGAGAGCAGCACATCGGGAATATTCTCCTGTGCAGCAGCACTAAAGAGGAGACAGACACGGGGGAAGAGAGCAGCACATTGGGAATATTCTCCTGTGGACCTACACTAAAGAGAAGACAGCCACGGGAGAAGAGAGCAGTACATCTGGAATATCATCCTGCACACCAGCACTAAAGAGGAGCCAGCCACAGGAGAAGGGAGCAGCACATCTGGAACATTCTCCTGTGTACCAGCACTAAAGTGGATCTAGCCACGCAGGAAGAGAGCACATCTGGAATATTACCCTGTGCACCAGCACTAAAGTGGATCTAGCCACGCGGGAAGACAGCAGCACATCTGGAATATTACCCTGTGCACCAGCACTAAAGAGGAAACAGCCATGGGAGAAGATAGCAGCACATCTGGAATATTCTCCTTTGGACCCGCACTAAAGAGAGCCAGCCACGGGAGAGGAGAGCAGCACAAATGGAATATCCTCCTTGCACCATCACTAAAGCAGAGACAGTCACGGGAGAAGAGAGAAGCACATCTGGAATATTCTCCTGTGCACCAGCACTAAAGAGGAGACAGACACGGGGGAAGAGAGCAGCACATTGGGAATATTCTCCTGTGCACCGGTACTAAAGAGGAGCTAGCCACGGGAGAAGAGAGCAGCACATCTGGAATATTCTCCTGTGCACCGGCACTAAAGAGGAGCTAGCCACAGGAGAAGAGAGTGGCACATCTGGAATATTCTCTTGTGCACCGGCACTAAAGAGGAGCTAGCCACGGGAGAAGAGAGCAGCACATCTGGAATATTCTCCTGTGCACCGGCACTAAAGAGGAGCTAGCCATGGGAGAACAGAGCACCACCTTTGGAATATTCTCATGTGCAACAGCACTAAAGAGAAGACAGCCACGGGAGAAGAGAGCACCACATCTGGAATATCATCCTGCACACCAGCACTAAAGAGGAGATAGCCACAGGAGAAGGGAGCAACACATCTGGAATATTCTCCTGTGCACCAGCACTAGAAAGCAGCTAGCCACGCGGGAAGAAAGCAGCCCCTCTGAAACATTTTACTGTGCAATACCACTAAATAGGAGCTAGCCATAAGAGAAGAGAGCAGTGCATCTGAAACATTCACCTGTGCACCAGCACTAAAGTGGATCTAGCCACGCGGGAAGAGAGCAGCACATCTGGAATATTCTCCTGTGCACCAGCACTAAAGAGGAGACAGACACGGGGGAAGAGAGCAGCACATTGGGAATATTCTCCTGTGGACTGGCACTAAACAGGACGCAGCAATGGGAGAAGAGAGCACCACATCTGGAATATTCTCCTGTGCACCAGCACTAAAGAGAAGACAGCCACGGGAGAAGAGAGCACCACATCTGGAATATCATCCTGCACACCAGCACTAAAGAGGAGCCAGCCACAGGAGAAGGGAGCAGCACATCTGGAACATTTTCCTGTGCACCAGCACTAAAGTGGATCTAGCCACGCGGGAAGAGAGCACCACATCTGGAATATTCTCCTGTGCACCGGCACTAAAGAGGAGCTAGCCATGGGAGAACAGAGCACCACCTTTGGAATATTCTCATGTGCACCAGCACTAAAGAGGAGATAGCCACAGGAGAAGGGAGCAACACATCTGGATATTCTCCTGTGCACTAGCACTAGAAAGCAGCTAGCCACGCGGGAAGAAAGCAGCCCCTCTGAAACATTTTACTGTGCAATACCACTAAATAGGAGCTAGCCATAAGAGAAGAGAGCAGTGCATCTGAAACATTCACCTGTGCACCAGCACTAAAGTGGATCTAGCCACGCGGGAAGAGAGCAGCACATCTGGAATATTCTCCTGTGCACCAGCACTAAAGAGGAGACAGACACGGGGGAAGAGAGCAGCACATTGGGAATATTCTCCTGTGGACTGGCACTAAAGAGAAGACAGCCACGGGAGAAGAGAGCAGCACATCTGGAATATTCTCCTGTGCACCAGCACTAAACAGGACGCAGCAATGGGAGAAGAGAGCAGCACATCTGGAATATTCTCCTGTGCACCAGCACTAAAGAGAAGACAGCCACGGGAGAAGAGAGCACCACATCTGGAATATCATCCTGCACACCAGCACTAAAGAGGAGCCAGCCACAGGAGAAGGGAGCAGCACATCTGGAACATTTTCCTGTGCACCAGCACTAAAGTGGATCTAGCCACGCGGGAAGAGAGCAGCACATCTGGAATATTACCCTGTGCACCGGCACTAAAGAGGAAACAGCCATGGGAGAAGATAGCAGCACATCTGGAATATTCTCCTTTGGACCCGCACTAAAGAGAGCTAGCCACGGGAGAGGAGAGCAGCACAAATGGAATATCCTCCTTGCACCATCACTAAAGCTGAGACAGTCACAGGAGAAGAGAGCAGCACATCTGGAATATTCTCCTGTGCACCAGAACTAAAGAGGAGACAGACACGGGGGAAGAGAGCAGCACATTGGGAATATTCTCCTGTGCACCGGTACTAAAGAGGAGCTAGCCATGGGAGAACAGAGCACCACCTCTGGAATATTCTCATGTGCACCAGCACTAAAGAGGAGATAGCCACAGGAGAAGGGAGCAACACATCTGGAATATTCTCCTGTGCACCAGCACTAGAAAGCAGCTAGCCACGCGGGAAGAAAACAGCCCCTCTGAAACATTCACCTGTGCACCAGCACTAAAGTGGATCTAGCCATGCGGGAAGAGAGCAGCACATCTGGAATACTACCCTGTGCACCAGCACAAAAGTGGATCTAGCCATGCGGGAAGAGAGCAGCACATCTGGAATATTACCCTGTGCACCAGCACTAAATAGAAGTGTCAGGGAACGGTCCGGTCATCGGTTCACTCTGCAAAAGCCAAGCAAGAATATGACTCGTTCCGTATTAAGTCTCCTACCCATGGTTTCCAATCTGTTTTGCAACCTTCTTGTGCTACATCAAAAACCTTTGCACTTAAGAAAAGCCGCTGTGTAGCACATAAACGGCGTTGGTCGTTACCTTGGAGACGTGCTCCTTCCGCGTTCCTGCAGTCACGTGTATTCACATGTTAATCCTTGTCCACTGTATCACGTGATTTCGCCTGCTACTTATGCTCCGCCTTTTCATTTGTTTCCTGCTTCTGAATTTGTCTTCTACAGCCCATTACTACCTTGTTTTGAACTACTCCCTGGAATCTTTGACCCGGCTACGTCCCACAGAACTCTCTTGCCTTGCCCTTACCCGTTGTTCAGAAAACCAGTTGTCGACTTTGGACCGAATACGACCCACTCTTCCTGCTGAATTGTACTTCTGCTTGCCAGCAAGGTAACCGACTCGGAACTCCCGACCATTCTACTCCTCGAGCATTTAACTTTTGCTTCGGTCATACATATCTACCTGCTTGTTCAGTTTCCGCTGGTCTCCTGAACCACTCTACGTGCACTACGCACATTTCATCCCCACAAACTTACCTGGTGTCTCCAACTCCGCTGGCTTCCAGACTCACTTCAGGAACTGTTAGGCGTCCGTGTGCTGGCGGGTGCCAGGTGGTTACTGGAACTTGGATTCTTCTTGGGAACAACATTAGGCGTCCTCGTGCCGGCGGGTGTCAGGTGGATCATTGCTTCGCCGGACTGGGACTCAACCTGGGAACATTTCTAGGCGTCCTCATTCCGGCAGGTGTCAGGTGGATCATTGCTTCACGGGAACTCAGACCTTTTCTACTGGTTACATTTCATCAACTCATCAGTACCCTCACTGTGCAGCCGAGGGTAGGTCTTTCTCTCCAACATTCCATCTCTGTTACATTTCATCCTGCCTTCCCTTCCTTGGTCCTATGGTAAGAACTGTGTTTGTTTTTCTCTCATTGTGACATACTACTGTTTTCTTGGTTTACTCAACCCATCTACCATTATCCGTTTCATAGGATACGTTTATACTCAGCTCAGGAACATTGACCTTGTATTGGAGTCTTGTTTTCTAACCAAGGTATTTATCCTGTGATTCCTGTGGTTAGCTGTTCATGTGCTTACGTTGGTACTAATCTTGGCCTTCCTTTGCAGGTCAGCGGTATCCTGTGACGTCCATCCATCTTTGGGTCAATTAACCCCTCAGGCGATTGTTTTTACATCCCTGAGGGGTGCATTAGCAGAAAGAACTCATCGGCTACACGACGGGTGCAACTGCTGGAACAGAACTCCTACCAGGAATCCTACAGAGTTCTGACATATTCAGAAGCCTCTTCCTGAATGGACGTTTCCACAGACCCGTTGACCACGCTGGCCCAGATAGTGGCAGATTTTAGGGCTGATATGACAGCCGCTCAGGAAGCCACTCAACGGAATCTACAAGAATTCCGTGCCAGTATTCAACCCTCGGGAGCAAGCACCTCGGGTACTACTGCACCTGTGATGGCTTCCCCAAGTGGCCCTTCCCAGAGACAGGAGGGGAGCCCTGTTTTCATGGTGGCTCAGTTTCCTCTTGCTCCACCGGAGCGCTTCCATGGTGACCCTAAACAATACCGTACCTTCATCAATCAGTGTAAATTATACTTTTTTTGCCGGCCCCCCTCATTTCCTAATTCTACCACCAAATCAGCATTTGTTCTGTCTTATTTAGGTGGTACAGCAGCAGTTTGGGCCAATCCGTTACTGGAACAGGAGAGTCCGTTACTTCATGATTGTGACACTTTGGTCACGGGTGTTCGATACCAGATATAAAACCCAAGCCAATGATCTGGAGCTCTTGTCCTTGCAGCAAAAAGACACTCATTTACTGTTGTATCTTGCCCGCTTTAATCAATTGGTCGCAGAGACAGGCTGGCCGGAGGAGAAAAAGGTGGCCTTGTTCTACAAGGGTTTGTCAGACACACTAAGGATGTCCTAGCCATGGTGCCAGTGGTGCCCTCCACATTCCCTGAACTATTGGACCTTTTCCTCCAGTTGGACGCTTGGACGCTCGGAGGTCAGAAAGGAAGGGGGAGAAAAGAGGGGTCTTCCTTCCTCCACCTACAGTTACGGCTCCATCCGCTATCGAAGGGGAGCCTATGCAGATGGGGGCCGTCAGGGGTCCCTTGTCTTCAGAGGAAAGAGAACAACGCAGAAAAAACAATGTATGTTTCTATTGCGGTTCTGCTGAGCATTTCCTTCGAGAATGTACGAAGAAACGCAAGAAACAGGGAAACGCCAGAGCCAGGCAATAGAGGGAACCCCTTTGTCGAGCAAAAGTCACCAGGGTTCCTGCTTGTCGGTGCCTTATGTAGTCCATGCCCAACTGACTGTTCCGTCTGGGAGTTCCAGGACGGGGCAGGCTGTCTTAGATTCCGGAGCTACCAGGAACCATATAGATGTCCAATATGTACATGAATGGAATATACCGGTCACCTGCAAGGATCATCCTGAGCTTGTTAGCGCCGTGGACGGTACCACATTAGTATCTGGTTTGGTCACGGAACATACCGTCACCCTCGTCATGACCCTCACTTTGGGACATACAGAGGAGATACATTTTGATGTGATTGCGGCACCACAATTCAAGCTCATTTTAGGATTACCATGGTTGGTGTTGCATAACCCCTTGGTGGGCTGGCAAACCGGTGTGGTCAGGTTTGTAATAATCACTGTTTTGCTGAAGTGACCAGTCCTTACTCCCCGCTATTAGATACAGTTGCACTAATAGGGGGGGTTACCTCTGTTATGCTGCCCAAGGAATACGATCAGTTTCGGGACATTTTTGATAAGGTGGAGGTGGAAAAGTGGCCACCTCATCGCCCATACGATTGTCCCATCGATCTTTTGGAAAGCACCAGATTTCCATCTGGGCGAGTGTATTCCCTGACGCAAAAAGAGAATGTGGTTCTTAAAGAATATCTGGACAAAGCCTTAAAGAATGGGTTTATACGTCCATCCCATTCTCCGGCAGCATCACCCCTTTTCTTTGTACCGAAGAAAGAGGCGGACCTGCATCTGTATATTGATTATAGAGAACTCAATGCCATGACCATAAGAAATCAGTTCCCAATACCTCTTATTTCAGTCTTGCTAGACCAACTAGGTACTTCAGAATACTTCACCAAACTGGATCTGAGGGTGCCTATAATCTTGTCAGAATGGAGGAAGGGGATGAGTGGAAAACAGCCTTTAAAATCAAATACGGGCTGTTTGAGTACTTGGTCATGCCCTCCGGACTCTGTAATGCTCCAGCCACCTTCCCGAGGTTCATAAATGATGTCTTGAGCGACATGCTTGATAGGTATGTTGTGGTTTACCTGGATGGTATCCTGATATATTCCCTGTCATATCCAGAACACGTCAAGCATGTCTCTTCGGTCCTACAACGATTAAGAGAACATCGTTTGTATGCCAAATTGGACAAATGCTTATTTCATGTTCAGGAAGTAGAATTTCTGGGTTATGACATCACTAATCAGGGAATCAAAATGAGTACTGTGAAGGTTAAGGCCGTGTTGGAGTGGCCTACATTTACCTCTCTCAAGTCATTGCAATCGTTCCTTGGTTTCGCTAATTTTTACCAGCTGTTTATTCGGTCATTCTCCAGAACCGTCGCCCTGTTAACAGCATTGACCAGTAGCAAACGACAGTTCATATGGAGTCCACAGGCCCAACTAGCGTTCGAGGCTTTGAAAGTGGCCTTCACAACTGCACCAGTTCTCCAACATCCGGATCCCGAGCTTCCGTTTCATGTGGAGGCTGATGCCTCGGAAGTGGCAGTTGAGGCGGTTCTCTCTCAAGTTTGTAATGACACTGGGTTGTTACATCCAGTGGCTTATCATTCCAGGAAACTAACACAGTACGAGCAGAATTACACAGTCACTGAACACGAATTGTTAGCAGTTAGGGACGCGTTCATAGCTTGGAGACATCATCTCCTCGGTACTGTTTCTCCCATACAGGTGTACACTGGTCATCGCAATCTACTAGCGTTACAGTCATTAAAATGCACAACTCCCCGCCATGCCAGGTGGCACAAATTCTTCTCCATGTACAATTTTGTGTTAACTTACCGTCCCGGGTGGTTGAACTCTAAGGCCGATGCTCTCTCCCATGTCCATGGTTCACCTTCATGCTCATGGATGGCATCTTGCTACTGAAAAACCAAGTGGTCTGTTCTTGCGCTTTGCAACCAACACTGAAATCCTTGATACAGGAGTGGGTGGCTAAGTCTCCTAACGAGATCCAGGAATACAACATGGAGATAATCAAACAATTGCCATATGTTCAAGGTCGCATCTATACACCTGATGCCGTACATAAAGCAGTCGGAATCCATTTGAGTGAGGCCCAAGAAAGGTCTAAGACCTATGCAGATCATCACCGTTGGGATGCTCCTAAGTATGCCATTGGGTCTAAGGTGTGGTTGTCCACGAAGAACCTCCGCATTCCGGGACGTAAATCTCATTTGCCTTGTTTTTTGGGTCCATTCCCCGTACTTGCAGTGGTTAATCCTGTGGCGGTTAGACAGGAGTTGCCGATATCTTGGAAAATACATCCGGTTTTTCATGTGGCATTGCTCAAGCCCTGTGTGAGTTCTACGAGATTGCCTGTTTGTCCTTCCCCTATTATGGTTCAGGGTTCGGAGGAGTATGAAGTCAATGCTATACTGGACTCCAAATTCTCCAGGGGTATTCGGCTATTTGTGGTGGACTGGAAGGGTTACAGTCTGGCTGATTGGACCTGGGAACCCGCTTCGAACATCCATGCCTCGCGCCTCATGTCCCAGTTCCTTGCTTTGGAGGCTGGGGGGTCATCATTGGGGGAGGATGCTGTCAGGAAATGGTCCGGTCATCGGTTCACTCCCCAAAAGCCACACAAGAATATGACTCATTCCGGATTAAGTCTCCTACCCATGGTTTCCGATCTGTTTTGCAACCTTCTTGTGCTACACGAAAAACCTTTGCCCTTAAGAAAAGCCGCCGTGTAGCACATAAAAAGCGTTGGTCGTTACCTTGGAGACGTACTCCTTCCACGTTCCTACAATCACGTGTATTCACACGTTAAGCCTTGTCCACTGTATCACGTGATTTCGCCTGCTACTTATGCTCCGCCTTTTCCTTTGTTCCCTGCTTCTGAATTTGTGTTCTACAGCCCATTGCTAACTTGTTTTGAACTACTCTCTGGAATCTTTGACCCGGCTACGTCCCACGGAACTCTCTTGCCTTGCCCTTACCTGTTGTCCAGAAAACCATTTGCCAACTTCGGACCGAATACGACCCGCTCTTCCCGCTGAATTGTACTTCTGCTGCCTGCAAGGTTACCGACTCAGAACTCCCGACCATTCTACTCATCCAGCATTTAACTTTTGCTTCGGTCATACATAACTACCTGCTTGTTCAGTTTCCGCTGGTCTCCTGAACAACTCTACATGCACTACGCACATTTCATCCCCACGAACTTGCCTGCTGTCTCCAACTCCGCTGGTTCCCGGACTCACTTAAGGAACTGTTAGGCGTCCGCATGCCGGGGGGTGCCTGATGGTTACTGGAACTTGGATTCTTCTTGGGAACAACATTAGGCGTCCTTGTGCCGGCGGGTGTCATGTGGATCATTGCTTCGCCAGACTGGGACTCAACCTGGGAACATTTCTAGGCATCCTCGTTCCGGTGGGTGTCAGGTGGATCATTGCTTCACAGGAACTCGGACCTTTTCTACTGGTTACATTTCATCAACTCATCAGTACCCTCACTGTGCAGCTGAGGGTAGGTCATTCCCTCCAACATTCCATCTCTGTTACATTTCATCCTGCCTTCCCTTCCTTGGTGCTATGGTAAGAACTGTGTTTGTTTTTCTCTCATTGTGACATACTACTGTTTTCTTGGTTTACTCAACCCATCTACCATTATCCGTTTCATAGGATACGTCTATACTCAGCTCAGGAACATTGACCTTGTATTGGAGTCTTGTTTTCTAACCAAGGTATTTATCCTGTGATTCCTGTGGTTAGCTGTTCATGTGCTTACGTTGGTACTAATCTTGGCCTTCCTTTGCAGGTCAGCGGTATCCTGTGACGTCCATCCATCTTTGGGTCAATTAACTCCTCAGGCGATTGTTTTTACATCCCTGAGGGGTGCATTAGCAGAAAGAACTCATCGGCTACACGACGGGTTCAACTGCTGGAACAGAACTCCTACCAGGAATCCTACAGAGTTCTGACAAGGAGCCAGCCATGGGGGAAGAGAGCAGCACATCTGGAATATTCTCTTGTGGACCCGCACTAAAGAGGAGATAGACACCGGGGAAGAGAGCAGCACATGTGGAATATTCTCCTGTGCACCAGCACTAAAAAGGAGCCAGCCACGGGAGAAGAGAGTGGCACATTTGGAATATTCTCCTGTGCACCAGCACTAAAGAGGAGTGAGCCACGGCAGAAAAGGTCTGCACATCTGGAATATTCTCCTGTGCACCAGCACTAAAAAGGAGCTAGCCATGTGGGAAGAAAGCAGCACCTCTGGAATATTTTACTGTGCAATACCACTAAAGAGGAGCCAGCCACGGGAGAAGAGAGCAGCACATCTGGAATCTTCTCCTGTGCACCAGCACTAAAGAGGAGACAGCCACGGGAGAAGAGAGCGGCAAATCTGGAATATTTTCTTGTGCACCGCACTAAAGAGAGCCAGCCACGGGAGAAGGGAGCAGCACATCTGGAATTTTCTCCTGTGGACCCGCACTAAAGAGAGCAAGCCACGGGAGAAGAGAGCAGCACTTCTGGAATATTCTCCTGCGCCCCAGCACTAAAGAGGAGACAGCCACGGGAGAAGAGAGCAGCACATCTGGAATATTCTCCTGTGCACCAGCACTGAAAAGGAGCTAGCCACGCGGGAAGAAAGCAGCACCTCTGGAATATTTTACTGTGCAATACCACTAAAGAGGAGCTAGCCACGGGAGAAGAGAGCAGCGCATCTGGAATATTCTCCTGTGCACTAGCAATAAAAAGGATATAGCCACAGGAGAAAGAGCAGCACATCTGGAATATTCTCCTGTGCACGAGCACTAAAATTGAGCACTAAAAAGGAGCTAGCCACGCGGGAAGAAAGCAGCACCTCTGAAATATTTTACTGTGCAATACCACTAAAGAGGAGGTAGCCACGGGAGAAGAGAGCAGCATATCTGGAATATTCACCTATGCACCAGCACTAAAGAGGAGACAGCCACTGGAAGAGAGAGCAGCATATCTGGAATATTCTCCTGTGCACCAGCACTAAAGAGGAGCCAGCCACGGGAGAAAAGGTCTGCACATCTGGAATATTCTCCTGTGCACCAGCACTAAAAAGGAGCTAGCCATGTGGGAAGAAAGCAGCACCTCTGGAATATTTTACTGTGCAATACCACTAAAGAGGAGCCAGCCACGGGAGAAGAGAGCAGCACATCTGGAATATTTTCTTGTGCACCGCACTAAAGAGAGCCAGCCACGAGAGAAGAGAGCAGCACATCTGGAATATTCTCCTTGCACCAGCACTAAAGCGGAGACAGTCATGGGAGAAGAGAGCAGCACATCTGGAATATTCTACTGCGCAACAGCACTTAAGAGAGCCAGCCACGGGAGAAGAGAGCAGCACATCTGGAATATTTTCCTTGCACCAGCACTAAAGTGGAGACAGTCACGGGAGAAGAGAGCAGCACATCTGGAATAGTCTCCTGTGCAACAGCACTAAAGAGGAGACAGCCACGGGGGAAGAGAGCAGTACTTCTGGAATATTCTCCTGCGCCCCAGCACTAAAGAGCAGCCGCCATGTAAGAAGGGCAGAGTCTGCACCACTATTGAAGAAGAGCCAGCCACGGGGGAAGAGAGCAGCACATCTGGAATATTCTCCTGCGCAACAGCACTAAAGAGGAGACAGCCACGGGGGAATAGAGCAGTACTTCTGGAATATTCTCCTGCGCCCCAGCACTAAAGAGCAGCCGCCATGTAAGAAGGGCAGAGTCTGCACCACTATTGAAGAGGAGCCAGCCACGGGAGAAGAGAGCAGCACATGTGGAATATTCTCCTGTGCACCAGCACTAAAAAGGAGATAGCCACAGGAGAAAGAGCAGCACATCTGGAATATTCTCCTGTGCACGAGCACTAAAAAGGAGCTAGCCACAGGAGAAAGAGCAGCACATCTGGAATATTCTCCTGTGCACCAGCAATAAAGAGGAGACAGCCACGGGGGAAGAGAGCAGCACATCTGGAATATTCTCCTGTGCACCAGCACTATAGAGGAGCCAGCCAAGGGGGAAGAGAGCAGCACATCTGAAACATTCACCTGTGCACCAAGCCTAAAGTGGATCTAGCCATGCGGGAAGAGAGCAGCACATCTGGAATATTCTCCTTGCACCAGCACTAAAAAGGAGATAGCCACAGGCGAAAGAGTAACACATCTGGAATATTCTCCTGTGCACGAGCACTAAAAAGGAGCTAGCCACGCGGGAAGAAAGCAGCACCTCTGGAATATTTTACTGTGCAATACCACTAAAGAGGAGCTAGCCACGGGAGATGAGAGCAGCGCATCTGAAACATTCTCCTTTGGACCCGCACTAAAGAGAGCCAGCCACGGGAGAAGAGAGCAGCACATCTGGAATATTCTCCTGTGCACCAGCACTAAAGAGGAGCTAGCCACACGGGAATAAAGCAGCACCTCTGGAATATTTTACTGTGCAATACCACTAAAGAGTAGCCAGCCATGGGAGAAGAGAGCAGCGCATCTGGAATATTCTCCTGTGCACCAGCACTAAAGGGGAGACAGCCACAGGAGAAGGGAGCAGCACATCTGGAATATTCTCCTGTGCACCGGCGCTAAAGAGGAGCTAGCCACACGGGAAGAAAGCAGCACCTCTGGAATATTTTACTGTGCAATACCACTAAAGAGTAGCCAGCCATGGGAGAAGGGAGCAGCACATCTGGAATATTCTCCTGTGCACCGGCGCTAAAGAGGAGACAGCCATGGGAGAAGAGAGCAGCACATCTGCAACATTCCCTAAAAAGGAGCCAGCCATGTAAGAAGAAAACAGTGTGCACCTCTACTGAAGTGGGAGAAAACCATTGGAGAAACGAGCCGCACCTCTGCAATATTCTCCTGCACCCCAGCACTAAAGAGGAGCCGCCCTGTAAGAAGGGCAGAGTCTGCATTGTTCTTGAAGAGAAGCCAGCCACGGGGGAAGACAGAAGACCTCTGGAATGTTCTCATGCGCACCAGCATTAAAGAGGAATCCGCCATGCAAGAAGAGTGCTGTCTGCATCAATGTCCCTCTAGTTATTTTTCCCTAAGTGCGGAAATGGCTAGCTTTCATGCACACATTATTTTCCATGCGCGCAACCGAATATCGAGGTAAGCCACTTTGTGAGCAGGTGTATTTGGTGAGCTACCATCTCAGAAGAATTTCCCCTTCCCAACCACTGCAATTCATTGCAACTCTTTTTATATGTGATATATAAGGAGAGCTCATCAACCATCCCAAGACTTCAAGATATGCCATAATACCTGTGTATGCACACAAAAGGCTTTGTATGCTGTGTATGCTGAGCATAAACAGTGGGTTTATGTGGGACTATTTATTTGTTGACAGTGCTCAGAGACCATGCAGGCGGTTTAATGCCATTGGAACAAAACACTCCTGTTTATTGCAAAAAACAAATATCGCTAATCACTGATGTGGCTGTCACAAAATTCAGACAGGATACAATTTTTCCAAATTGAATAGTGGAAACTAAAAGGAACGTGCCAGAAAACATGCCAATTGAATTTCATGTGCCACTTCAATAAAGTAATTCAAGGGCCAGGAGAACATGCCTGTCATAATTTGTGCAAGGACAATAATTGGAACAGAATAACTGCACCACAGAATATGGTGATCTGAATTCCTGGGCCTCTGCTCACTATCCACATTACAAATGTCCTGTGAGTTGTGACAACATTTACTCAAAACAAGTCTTATACTTTAGAGGCATATACACTATCCATTGTTATTCCCTAAAAACAGGTAGACGTGCCCCACAAAAATGGGAAACCATGAACATATAGGAGACTGCCCCCCACCAACATGTTTTCAAATCAGTGGCCAGCAGAGCAATGGCATAGGTAGGGACTATTACTGCCTGATCTCAAGAGGAATTTTAAGGGGAAAGAACAGGTTGGAGTCACTTTGAGGAAAATCACATGTCATTGCTTTTTAAGTCAACAGCTGCAATTGTCACAGCTACAAAATATTGGGTGCCGCCTTCTTTAGCTAGGGACCCCGCTTCCAAAATTCACTCTTATCAATTAAACAAGATGCAGGGCAATGCCAGAGGCAATAAATGCTGTAAGGGCGCAGAAGTATGAGACCGACACAGCAGTGGTATATTTGTTGCTAAAGACTTTTATTAAAAAAAAGAAAAACATCTCACTTTCCCTATATCTAGGACAGATTTCCCTGGCTGAACGAAATACTAAGGAGTCTGTCAGGATGTCCAAGAAAATAAAGAGTCCACCGTCCTGTGTCAGTAAGCTATTTCTTCCCCTTACACTTGAAAATGAACTAAAGAAGTGGTGAGTCTTCTGGGTCCAGAAGAAAGACCCCGTCTTCTCGACAGCACTGGTTCCAGTGAAACACGGGACTGTTCCCTGACGGAATGACTACCTTCCAGAGGTCACAATCCTTTTCAAAGTTGAAGGTAAAGTTCTGAATAAAAAGTCTCAAAGAGGACTTGAAGTTTGTGGTTCAACTCAAAGTTCAACGTCCCAAAACATCAGCATTCCTTATTGCCCATGATTACTGATTTTACTGTTGGATCCCTGGAGAGTGTCTCCCCTCTTCCGGCATTCTGCTTCTATCCCCAGGGGGAATTACTCCCTTCCCCTGGGTCTCACTCAGACTTCCTTCTCTGTGGTGCACATTGCGCAACACTATATGTGCTGACCTCTCAGCACAACGGGGTATGCCTTTCTTCCCACGGTTCTTTTCATGCTTCTCATAATGCCAGAGGAAATAAGTTCCCTTTCCCCTGGCTTTTCTTCAGATTCTTGCAACACCAGGGGGATTGAATCCCTCCCCTTGGCCTTCCTCAGGATTCTCACAATGCCAGACAAAATGACTCCTATTCCCTTGGCTTTTCCCCAACTTCTTGAAACACCAGGGGGAATGATTCTCTTCCCTTGGCCTTACGCAGGCTTCTCTGCTGATTCTATAGCAGACCTGCTTCACTATCCTGCCAGGAACTGTTATACTTTGTTTTCTGTACTTGGGGTTCCCAGTTGCTTACATCTGGGCAATTATTCATTCAAAGTCTCTTTGCCAGGCTCTCCTCTCAGCCCTATTCTCTATGGCACTTCCACCCTTCTTTATGGGCCCCAGACCTTTCTTCCATCCCCATCAGCTAGCCTCAGTAAGCTCTTACCTCCCGGGAGCTTGTGTTTGGGCTCTGGCCCGTCTCAGGACTCAATCTCTTCAGTCCCACGCTCTCCACGTGGTCCACTCCAGCTACGCCGTCCCTATAGCTGCTGCTCCCGGCTGTTCTGCCTTTCTGACGTGGACCATGTGGTCCCTTCTCTTCCATCATTATTGTCAACCTGCTTCTAGTTGGGAAGAGGGTACTTTCTCTTCTGACCCTTTTCTGAGGCTTCACTTTCTCGTCTCCTGTCTCGGTTCACCGGGCTTCCCTTGTCGCTCCTCGAGGAAGGGCTGAATGGCATTTTCAATCCTTCTGCCTTTTTCATGTTCCACTTGCTCACATATTTCCATATCGACGAGAATTCTGGTTTTGGTTCGGTGGAGCATTCTTCATTACTCTGTGCCTCTTCTTCATCTTGGTACTGCTGTTATCATTCTCAACTGGATTACTTGGATTCTTCTTTGTCCAAGTCTTCACATATGATTCACATAGGTAATCCCCACTCTTACTCATCTCAGTACTTCTTAAGGAAGTTGAGTTCTCTATGCTGCACAGATATACAGAAGTGTGTAGTACTAAAGGGGTATGTATAGGATAGGAGAGTGAGAGAGAATCTGTTGGAATGTGTGAAAACCACGTTTTCCCTGGATAATCGTCACTAGTCCCATAGGAGTTCCCTTCCTCATTTGATCCTCCTGCTGAGTACCACCCCCAGGGGGAATATCGAGTAGCGACCTCACCTCCCTGGCCTCATGGAAAGGGGCTTAGGGGGAGCCCCTAAGCCCCAGGGAAGCAGTGACGACATCTTGGGATTAATCAAAATGCAAACATATGATTATATTGCAAAGGCTTCAGCAGCTAAGCATAGAAGGAAATAGAAGATGCAGTTTCCTAGACTATTACTAGAGTTCCCTACACTTTAGCACAAAAAAACCCACATGTCCTTCACTGTACTGTCAAAACATTTGATTTGGTTTTTGAAAGTTGCTGGGGTTTAGCCAGTGTTCTGGTGTGACTGGCGTGCTGCTGTGAATTTTTGTGTGCAACATTGTTTCCTGTGCCCCCGCAGTATTAAGCAAAACAGAAGTCTTTCTTCAGTGCTTATTAGTGGAAGAAACCAAAACCTTGCAGCTGAGCGAAGCATAGTGGAGTGTAGCCAGAGTGTTCTGGTGTCACTGGCATGCTGCTGTGAATTATTGTGTGCAACAATGTTTCCCATGCCCCTGCAGTATTCAGCAAAACTGAAGTCTTTCTACAGTGCTCATTATTGGAAGAACCCAAAACCTTGCAGCTGAGCGATGGGTAGCAGAGTGTAGCCAGCATGTTCTGGTGTTCCGGGCTCTGTGGTCTCTGGGACTCTCAAACGCAAGCACTCTATGGCGGCAGTAGATTCACTGCATGGACTAAGTGAGTGATTCTACCGACCCCGAGAAGGAGAGAACAGTTAACTTTGATTTTGGAGGTAGCACAAGTTAAGGCAAAGCTCAAAGAGGGGGCCTAGAACTTGCTTGCACAAACAGGTGAGACATTTCTTTTCACCTTATCTCCTTATGGAACATTGTTTGTCTGCATAAGAAGAATAAAGAAACAGATGTTATGGTGACTGTGGGCTTAAGTGCCTTTGATCACTTCACTAATCTGCACCCTGTAACAAAGTTTTCCATCACATGATTTTCTCCATTGTATCGGTGTGAAAGGGGCTGTATAAGAGTGAGCTAGGATTGAATTGTGGCTTCACAATAACTTGCACACGGTCACTCAATTCTAATTTTTAGCAATCCTTGATTCTGCTGGAGGGACGCTGATGTCCAATATTTACAATCTGGGAAGTGGGAGTTTAAGGGATGACCTGAGGGCGCCAGAGATGGATGACATAAAACAAGTATGTGGACTCTTAGCTCTTCTAACTTAACATCAGAATGCACGCCCTGGGTGCCACCAGTGTGGAGCATTCCCGAATCGGACATCATACCTTAACGGAGTCCTCCATCTCATCCCATGTGGTGCAACCTCTCGAGGAAGCACATATGAACTGCTTAGATTACACCCTGTTGACCACCTCAATGAAGAGGACAATAACAGGCTTCTTTTAAAAAAAAAAGAAGATCCCGGAGCTTGGGTGAGGTGGAGGATCTGATATCCACGTCAACGAGACCTCCACTCTCGGGTGAGGAGTGCTCTGCTTGTGGCAAACTATCAAGTGGAGGGGAGAGGGATGAAGTCCTCTTCATAGGGGCCCCTCATGTACTGGATCCCCCCAAATGTCTATACCATCAAATATGGGCTCCCTATATTGGGTGGAAGCCAATGCAATAGAAACCAGAGTAGGACACAATATGGAAGTTTAGGCGATGCCAGATCGTGGAATCCTTCAAAATCAACTTTCATGGTGCTTAGTTTTGTTTTTAATTCCCTGGTAAATGTCTTCGAATTACTTAAAACTGAAGTTCAAGCCCACTTATGTATCCCATTAGAATTGACTGAGGGAGTAGGGAGCTGTGAATCACCTATTTCTGGTGGGAGTGAGAGGGGCAATTAACTCAACCATGCAGAACCCCTTAAATGTTTTAAATTCATTGAACAGCAATCAATTAGCATCTCTGAAGACCCTTATTGAGAAATCTGGTAGGTTTGATGGTCAATTTGATCATATGTGGAGTGGAATAAAGAATATAAAGGAACTAATTACAATGAAGGCCAGTGTCGTAGAAGCAATCTCTGTACATCCAGAGGCAGGGGCAGTATCCTGAGCTTGGATGACGCCCCTCACTCACAGTCGATGACGGAGGAATGTATAAGGCTAGCTCAGATAGTCGATTAACAAACGTGGAGGAAAACATTGAGATACCGTTGGGTGATAGCTCAATAAGTTCAACTGCAGTAAATGCCTTAACGACCATCATTATTCCCCCGAATGCCGGCCATCAACGAGACCGTTCGGATCACTATGAGCATTATCAGAAACAGGAGCATAAAGGGAAATAAAATAGAGGCAAGAAAAGGAACAATAAACAAATATTAGCAGCTGAAAAGAGATCTCAGTCGCGTGTGCCCAAATCCAAAAATCAAATACAAGGAAAAGTGAAGAACAGGACATGATGGTCTCTTATTAGCAGGGGACTTCAATTCATACTGCTTCCCAAATATAAATATTACTAAGAAGAATATCAGAGGGAGACCCAACAGTGAATGATGGAATACCTTCTTCAATGAATGGAATCTGCAGATGGTCAATGGGAATGTAAAATGGGATCTGATCCCGGCAACCACATGGCAGAATGGGAATGCAAGGTCAGTTATCGACTATTTGATAACCTCTCTGGATCTCTTTCATTGTTGTGAGACTATGGTAATTGAAGAAATAGGAACCAGTGACTACAATCCTCGGCAGGCTTCTTTTCTATTTAAATCGCAGAGAAGAGTAGAAAATCATTGTGAGGTGGTTATTGTAAATTCCAGTAAAAATCGAATAGTAAAATGTATCAGAGAAGGGTTGGATCTAAATCCAAAACTAGGGGACGCTAATTTCCAGGTCAGACGCTGAGATAAACAAGCTGTGTGCGCCGGGGAACTGTGTGGAATTTCTATCGGACCTGGACATCCCTAGATTGAAAACTGGATACATGTCTCGTAAACATAGACACCATTTTGATCGGGGCACCCTCAGCCGGAAAAGGGCCCTTAAAAAGGCAATTCATGCACTTAAATATCAAGATCACCCCCACTTAACACTACTTTAAAAAATAAAAAGAGAGAATTGTGTAAGGAATACAGAAACATGTCCAGATCCCACAGATTTTGGCGTAGCTGGCGCGACAATCAAGTAATGTTGGAGGCAGTGAGACTCGGAAACTCAAAACATTTCTGGGGCATAATTAAACAACAAGAAACTGTCCAAGGCTCTGCCCAGTCCAATGTGTTCTCAGAAGATGCTTGGCTTAATTATTTTGGCAATATGTTTAGGGAGTCCAACTCAGTGAGCACAGCATTGCAGAGGGATGTGCAAAGGAACCTCCACATGGATAGCGAGATAATTGAAGGTTTAATAGTTCAATCCTCTAACCCCAGAGCATCAGGGCCTAATTGATTGACAAACAAAATTCTCAAGAATAACATGTGGACGCAAATTCTGGCATATCTATTTAGGTGCATTCTGAGGGATAGGAGATGCCAGTGTTCGTGGAGTAAGGCAATACTAATACCCATTCATAAGAAGGGCGATCGGTCAGATCCTGCAAACTATCGTACGATCGCCCTTCTAGATGCAGAGAGCAACATTTTCTCAGGTATAATTCTAAGAGAACTTGAAGACTGGGCGGAATCTAATGGAATTTCTTTGAAACAACAAATTGGGTTTGGAAAAGGGCTATCTACCACCCTTAATGGTTTAATCAATGACAAAACCTGGATGAAAAATAGCCCTATATTATATGGTGCCTGGATTGACCTATCATTTGATATGGTGAATAGAGGCAGATTATGGCATAAACTGAAAGGCTGGGGCATCCCGGAAGCCTTGCTTGCCATAATTATGCATCTTCATAAGAACACCAGCATCTAGATCAGGCTAGATATGCAGGGGCATTTATCTTCTTATATCCCGACAACGAAGGGAGTGAGGGAGGTGTGCATATTGGCTCCCTGCCGACCTGGCAGAAACTCTAATGCGCTATGCCCTCGCTAGCCCTAGAATTGGTGCATGCATAATTAACGTGATGGCCTACGCAAATGACATAACATTACTTGACTATACTCCGGTAGGACTCCGCCGCATGCTAAGTGCTTAAATTAATTATGCCAATGTGAATGATCTTCAAATCAGCCCAGTAAAATCAAACATCTTGGTCTTCTGCAATCCTTTAAAAAGGCTGGCTAAATTTAGATGGAAATTGAGCGACCAGCCCATCCTTATCACAAAAGAAGTTTGCTACCTGGGCTTTCAGCTGAAGGCCAGTCCCTCAGTCCAATTATTATGCCAAAATGAGGAAGATCTCTTGTCCATAGTGCCGGTGCTCCCTACTTCCCCTGATACAATTCTATACAGGAAAGGTTGTCCCGAGGATTCTCTATGGTATGGACATTGAGCCTTGTGCCCGTTAGCTAAATTGGATTAGATTGGAAGGTCGTATTTGGACGAAGGTATTGAACCTTCCATTTGTCTCTCTCAATGACTCACCTACATTATGAGCTAGGCCTGCACTCTACAAGCCCATTTGGATTGGAGGATGATAGCACTTAATAGGCTCATTCTGTTTCCAAGGAGGAACTCACCATATGAGGCTATAGGGGCTCCCTTAAAGCAAGGCAGTTGTGATTGTCTCTTAATGTTGAAACAGGATGTGCTTAAAATACTCGCTGTCTGTGATCAATCTGAAGCAGAGTTCATTGTCAATCCATTAAAAATTAAAAGGGCTCTAATTAGATCAGGCTGGATCTTGACGAAGTCGAAGTTTAGTGAATTAGAGTTTTATAGGACTTTTCCGGTTTTGGATAAACCACGAGACTTTGTACATCCCTACTTGTGGCAATCTTCCAATGCAAGATGGAGACCTGAATTTCTAAGATTTTGGCTGAATTTAGTCGGAACCAAAGAAATTCAGAGAATCTGAAAAAAATAACTAACTCATGAGGGGAACGGAGATCTATGTGGGGAAGGTGTTACTCAAGACCTGAAACATGTATTAACAAGGTCTAGGGCCACAACGCCCCTGAGACAAAGGTATTTTATATGTTTTGTGTGTGAAAATGATTGGGTAGAGACGGAGGACTTTTGGTTAAGATCATCATCCGAGAATGTGACTTTTCTATGTTTGGAACTTTTAAGATTGTTAAATGAATTAGATTTTATTAAATTATGATTCTGATGATGTAATCCTTGAAGGATAGCTCAGCGGCAACATGTTCACCTTGGAAGCAAGACGACACAAAGCAACACAGGTTCGATCCATGGGTCTGCGCTTATAAACCTCTGGGTATTTGTTATAAATACAAAACTAAGACAAAAGAAAAAAATAATTACGCAACAAAAAAAAAAATATTCCTGTAACAGCGCCTCGATGCCTGCGGGCTGTGTGAGTGCTTTAAAAATGCAAATAAATAAATTAATTGGAACTGACAAAGTATGTTTTTATTTCCTTTCTTTTTTCTATGCATGTGTTTGCTATATATTTACTTTCACATCAGGTTAACATAACTTTTCTTTTTTTTCTTTGTCCTCTGTATTTTGCTTTTGATATGTGCTGTTTTGTGAAAAGTCAAATTGATGGCTAAACACAAATAAAACATTCAAATAATGATTTGTTCTTCAACCCAAAGGAGTCGTGTCCTGTACCCTTTCACCCGTACCCCTCCCAAACTCCTGTGCTAGTCTCCAATACTAGTTGACAGGGCTTTGTAAAAAGTGAGGGATTATAGCAGTAAAACATTCACTGGGATATTTGCATACCCACAATTCTTTGCAAGCAAAAAATATTTAAAGCCTCACCATGATATTGTATGCAGATTAAGAAAATGTCATACATCTGCATGTGCCCAGATGATGAAGTGCATACAAGATTGTTTGCAACATACCCCAGCATTCATTGCTGAGTAGGATTATACAGGTGCTCAGTGAACCCCTTTTTATATAGTTAGATTTATTTTGAGAGAAAGCAAATATTGGGTACCTGCTATGGCTTGTGCCTTGTTAAATGTTTTTGAATAGGTGGGAATTGTCTGTGTGCACTGCAAAAATTCTTCTGAGCGGCACCCAGAAGGAAGCTGGGCAAGCGCACATGCCACAGCTTAAAGGGAACATTGGACTGGACAATCCTTTTATCAGTGGGTAATTTGTATTTTCACTCTGTTGCAACCAAACCAACGATCCACAACCTTTTGGAGATAAGCCTGCCGTTCCATTCATGTTACCAAAATTGGACAAGGAGGTTTATAATTTGCTTGTGTTTCCAATCTGGTCGGATCCCTTCTGGTGTACTAGAGGTGTGGATCTGATTGATGGTTTAGAAACCTATATTCACCCCTGTACACCTGGTGGCCCGGAAGTTATTTTGTCACACCCACAGTGGAGGGCCCCATGATAGGGGCTGTGCTGAGACACACCATTACCACAAATGCTATCAAAAACTAATGGGAAAGGGAAAGCAAAGTCCCACTGGACTACCCTATATAACTTACTCAGCTTGCTTGTGGTTCCCCTGACAACAATAACTCCCTGTTTCTGAGAGGGTCTGAGCCCTGGCACGCCACCTGCTGCATCCAGGCCCTCACTACAATCTCCCTGTAATTAACCCAAGGATGATGTCATCAGGACAGCGAAAGATCTATTATATGTACCTGGTCTGATAAATGTTTCTGAATTTAAGCAAGAAATTAACTATTATTAGCGGTGACCCTTTCTCAACCCCATCAACCACTGCATCAAAATGTCATTAAGTCTGTGGCAGAGCAGCTGCCTTAATGTGTTGTTCTGTCCACAGACTCCTTGGCATGTCAGAGGCACTGGAATGCTGAGGCCACTTAAGAAGTGGCTAAGTAACAACCTTGAGGCCTCAGGCTGGCCCCTCATCCCCCACCTCCCTGGCCACCTGCCAACCCAGCCTGCTAATCAAAGTTTGAAGCTCCAAGAACATCCTAGCTGAGCTTCACACATCTTCAGCATGTAACCTGAGCGTGGGCTCTATGGATGAGGTTCAACTGGTTTATTAATGTCACAGTTCATCGCCTGTACTGATGTTTTGAAGTATTGCCGTTTGACATCTTCTTAAAGAGTTGTTCTTGGCATTTCAAGAGCACTCGCTGCTTTTAACATGCATCAGGGGTAATTTATGACTCGCTCTTATGCCTGCACTTAACTTGCCACTCCATCTAAAATGAGGCTGACAGGGGCCTGGTGCTATTTCTATATGCTGAGTGGCCCTTTAGACAATAGGGCCAAATCAGGTCAACAAGCCTCAGGAACAGGATAAACAAGGGCCAATTATGGGAGGACGGGGGCTGGGAGGGACACATAAAATAGCACTCTCACTCTTCCAACACCATGGAAGGAGCAGGCCGCTTTTCAACACACCTCAGGCATCTATAAAACAACGTTGTTAAAGGCACAGCAACAACAGCACCCTGGCAACCCGCCTCAACACTTCCCCCACCCCAGGCGGTGCCCCTGTGTGCCTGCACCCCCACCTGCACTTTGGGCAGCCTAGCAGCCTGCACCCCAGCGCCCACCCTCAGGCAGCCTATGAGACTGCGTCATAGCTCCCAGCCAGGCAGTCAGCATGCTAACCTGCAGGCAGACCATTAGCCTGCAGCCCCGCCTCCACCCCAAGAAGCGTAGGAGAGCTTGAAGGGCCAACACACTGAGGGTCCCACCTCATCCTCAATGACCACCTACCGCTCAGACCTACCCACCCACCATCTTCAGCCTCTGGCTACATTGTGGATCTCCCCTGTGGACGTTGGGTACAGTGCTCCATTGCTGTGGACCTCAAGCATGGCATCAACCAGGCGCGGCTCTCACTCATCACCTCACAAGTGGTGGCTGATATTCCTCCCCCGCCAACACTGTGCCTCTAGACCGGGTGAAGGCACAATGAGTACATGCCCCCGCTGAGTCTGTGATAAGTGGCTGGACCAAGCGAAAAGAGTCAACGAAGTAGCACAGCATTTGAGTCAATTAAAGGAGTAGCACAGCATTTGAGTCAATTAAAGGAGTGGCACAGCATTTGAGTCAATTTACGGAGTGGCACGCATCATGTTGAGGCAGGGTGGCGCTGGGTGAGGCCGATGAAGGAGAGAAAGCAGGCTGAGCACACAGAGAGATTGGGGGGTGCACGACAGAAGAGGGAGTGTAGACAAGAGTAATGGCAAGTAGTGTGAGCTAAGTAGGGGGGAGCACGCTCATGCAGACATTTGAAGGATTCGGGTTGTTTGACCGAAGTAAAATGATACGCGGAGGAATTGACCGTAGTCAATTTTGCAGTGAATCACTTCTTAACATTTCGGCCAAACAAACCAAACTTTGCCTTACACCAACTACCCCTTCCCCTACTTACCTGTTTGCTCGCCGTCGCCACTGCTGCTTCTCCTGTACCCCTGTGGCATCAGAGCCGTCCCTCTAACGCAGGTCGGATCTGACGCCGCAGGGTTCCTTTTTCTTCTTTTTCTTTTTTTTCAGTCCCCCGCCTCCAATGTCGAGGAAGCGGGGGACACCCCCGAAGCCCAAAAATACCAAAGATGGGGAGCAGTGGACACCCCCAGAATCCCCAGCTCAACATGTTCAGTATTTTTGCCATCGATCGAATGGTACTGGCTGAAACTGGTTAAATGTACCATTTGATCAATTATTTTCGATCAAAAGGGTTAATGCACCAGTACAGTTGCCCTTGCACTGCCACCGGGCCCCCCAGCACTTAAGGGTCTGTATCTGCAACCGTACAGTCGCTTTTCTCTGCACACATGAGCCACCCGCTGGCTGCACGTGTGAGTTCACTGCACTTGCCCTCTACATCCCCTGGCATTTATCCCCTTCCCTCTTCCCTGCACTTGTGCGATCTGAATGACACAAGGTGTAGTAAGATCGTTATTTTGTCCTCCCTTTGATTCCCCTCCTTGTCTTGTCGCGCCTAGAAACACTTGTGTACAGGCGCGTTATAAATGCCACATCATATCATATTATATCAATACTTGTGTTATATATTTCTATGAACCACTAGATAGAAAATCCACTTGCAGTACACATCAATTTCTTAATTCCCAGGAATGTACTCAATCCTTTCGTGGTCATATGTGATTTAAAGGTATTTTTCCTACTTAAAATAGCTACTAGATATGTAAATTAATTTACTTGGTCAATTTCTTTGCCCATTTAAGGTCCAACTACACTGAGAAGTGTGGTTCGCCTTCCCAATGGTCATGATTTTAGTTTTTCTGTAATTCATTTTCAAAAGGCTGGGCCTTGAATACTCAGGTAGCTTATTTAGGGAGCGTCGAAGACCTACTGCTGTTTGGTCCACATAGTACATAATACATACATAACATAGCAAATAGTCACAGTGCATGCATTAAAAAGTAATAGTCCACAGGAGACCCTACCCTCCCCTAAGCTAAAGGTGTGCCCACTGTCTGGTGGTGGGCACAACTCACATAGGACTAAGGGAAGGGGGAGAAAAAGGGCACCCTAGATAACAGTAAAAATGCATTCACATAGCCATGATCAGGACTTGAAATGCCAATGCATGAAGAGTCACAATGTGTGCCCTCATCTCTCCTACAAACCGGCATCAATTATATGAAGAGAGAATATTTGAAATTCTTAGGAATACGGACACTGCGGATTTTTGGCATCCATTAAACAACATGGAGGACAGTCAGGCTGCAAGTCAAGATAATATGATTGTGGAAGCAGCAGGGGTCTTCCAATTCGAGACAAAATATGGAAAGAATGATATGATTAATTCAGCATCTGGTCTAACAGGTTCTGCCATAGGTCTATGGTGCCTGGATTTTGCATATGGAGATGTACTGGCAATCATACCTAAGGCCAGCTCATCCAGAGCAGTGGGCCCTAATATAGTGTCAATCTCCTTAAAGCGGCTCCTGAAAAATGGGGCTGTGATCCTGGAGGTTTTTAAAAACAAATTGTATAGGCGGATAGTTTCCCTCAATTTTGGCAGTCTTCGTTTGTGATCCCAATTTATAAACGAGGGCTGCAAACAGATCCAAAGAACTATAGACTTATCATGCTTATGGACAGCTGAGAGTAAAATCTTCACGTCCAAAGTATTAACACACTTGGAAGCTTGGGTTAGCAATAGGGGAATAATTAAGCACTAAACCCCAAGGTGTGGGGGCATTACCTTAAGCGGTAACTCCCCCCCAGTGAGGGGCTTATTACTACTTGTACCCCAACCAGTTGGACCGGGGTACTAATAGATTCTTTGGGGAAGTTGTGAAATGCCTTCTGCGTTTCACAACTGAAAGAAAAAGACAAAAAAAGGTTGTAGCCATGGAACTGGGAGAAGGATAAGGACAGCTGGGGAGTTGGAGTCCAGAGATGGAAGCAGTTCTTTGCAGGTGTTCAGAAGAGCAGTTTCCATGCCTCTCGATGCTCAGAATCCAGATTGATGGTCTTGGAGGCCTCCAACAAGTTCAGTGTGAGAGTTAAGTTGGGGCAAGGCCAGCTTCTCAAGTAGCTTCCCCAGGAAGGGGGTGATCCAGTTATCCAGTGATGAAGAAGTGATTGCAGAAATCAGCGAGAACAGAGGCAAGAGAGGCAATGTCATCCTTGATGGTCCTGGATGAGGGGAGACCTGTTTAGCAGAGACTTTCCTGGAGCACACAACTCTGGTAACGTCTTCAGGAGTGACAGGAGAGAAAAAGGAAAAGGAGGCAGGAAGAGGTAGGGGGGAAGTGTGGTGGAGCAGGAGTGTGATGGGTTGTGAGGGAGTGTAGAATTGGTGGTCAGAATGGCCTGGGAAGGAGAAGGGGAGGAGGAGACTGCAGAGGGTTTTGCTAGTTCCCTGCAGATTTTGATGCGCCAGAGAGCCGTGCCTGAATGTGGGCTCTTTTCTTTGCTCAGATGGTGAGTCTGTATTGCCTTTGGAGCAGGCAGCAGGCCAGTTTGTCAGAGGATGAGCCTGAGAGTAGCCACTTCCATTCTGTTGCCCTGCACTTTCGTTTCAGGGCTGCAAGTTCGGTGTTGTACCAAGTGTTTTGCTTTGAGGCAGGTTTCAGACAGATCCTCATGACTGGGGCAAGAATGTCAAGATTGTTGGTGATTAAAAGATGATGATTGCTATGGACAGTGTCAGATATAGAGTCGTAGGTGGGGGTAAGGGGAGTGAAGGTGGAGGCTAAGGTAGTTGCAGTCACTTGCTTTATTGGGCAGATGTTAGTGAACAAGGTTGGTGCGACTTTTGGTGTTGGCGGTCAGGAGGCCAATGAGAGGAGAGAGTGCTCTGACCAGGAGAGAGGGGTGGCTAGTGGGGGGAGAGAGATAGGTTAGAGTGTATGAGGGCATCAAAAGTGTGTCCAGCTGTGTGGGCTGGCCCAGAAGGGAGAATGGAGAGTACAGAGAAAAAGCAGAATGTACCCTTTTGTGCAGTAGTGGTGTGATACACTAGATTACACAATGCATTGCCGTCCATAAAATGAGGGTGTCAAAGGATTTTAAAAACATATTTTTGATTTTGATGTTTCACTGTTCTGTTTTGTGATTTGAATATTTTCCTGATGAAAAGATTTAATCCAAAAGAAATTCTAGCACATTTACAGAAATACTGTGTGCAGTATGTCTGTAATGTGACTTCTGTTATCACGCACCCAGCAAATTTATCACAATGGGGTACAGCCCTGGAATAACTGCATGTGGTAACAAAAATCCCGCCATGTTATAATGGCATTTAAAAAATAGATGGGCTCTTAATTAAAGCATTGGACGTTATTTTTGGTAATTGGCCTCACTTGGCAGTGTTTAAGTTCAGGGTGTGCTATAGTGAACCCCTCACTCGTGCATAGTTTAACAGATTACAGTGCTTTCCACATATAGCGCCTGCAAGTGGCTCTTTGCAAATGAATCATAAGCGACTGCTGGATTAATATTGGCGGACCGGGGTCATTTTACCACAGGTATCAATGGTATGGGTGGTGATTATGCGGCAGTGCTCCTGGTGCTCCCTACCCCCATTCCACTCCAACACATGTCGCCTGCATCCCCCTCCAGCCTGCCCCCCTTATTGCCTATCCCGCGTGGCCCATCACCAGGCATCATGATCTTTTTTAGTTTGAGTATTAGGTGGTGCTAAAGCGCCACCTATAAGCCAAAACTATTGCATTATGGTAAAGATGTAAGGGATTTCATGGCATATGAAGAGCGACACAGATCATGTCAATGTCCTTTGCGTTTGGTTGTTTATCTGCCCATTGGCTACCTATGGCCATGTTAAACCCTATGGCCATTCCTTCCCACTTCCTGCCCTGCACCGCCAAAAGCACATCTTCCGGGTGTCTCGTTGAGCTAGCTCAATCAAGCAGTAACATCAAACGGTGTGCTTGAAGTGCCTGCCAGTGTTATTTCAAAGCAGTCGTCTGTGAGGTAATGGTTTAATTGGAGCTGGTCTTAACCAAGTTTTCCTTCAGCCACTCGATTTATAAGCAGTATGTGTACTTCATTGAAGCCCTGTAAAAAGCAAGCAGTGGCAAAGCCAAAGGTTGTGGATTGTGTATAAGTATGAGATACTGCTTTTATATGCCTATTTGCTCTGCAACTAATTTCTAGTTAATACTGTTGGGACAGTGCCTGTCAAATGCCTATCCCATGGCTACTGAAAACCAGAAACAATAACTCTTTGCTTGTTTTAAAGCTTTTTCCATCTCGTAGCTGCGCATCATCAGGCGCCGTCAGGTGACTGCAGGCGAGTCCACTATTCCCCCTCATGCGGGGGAAAATCTAAGTTCTCCAATGATGCCTCATTTTCCTTGTAATTACTAGTTCTTTCACGGGGGACTGACCGTGACCTCTGGTACTTTTTGTGTTTTGTTTTCCACAAGGGCAGGGACGTCATTTGGGGGTCGCTAGGGGTCGCACCTGTGGTCTCCCTTTCTATCCCTAAAAAAAAATCTTGTTTTCTTTTTAAATGGAAGCTCCTGGGCTGTGGCCAACACTGTGTGGCTCTTTGTTTCTGGAGTGGCTGCCTTTCTTGTTGGTTGGGTGATGTTGTATGTATATGTGTTCAATGTAAAGCGCTTAAGGGTAAATGCTATATAATAACACATTATCATTTGACATTGGATGTCTGCTTGCATTCACGTAATTTGGTAATATGAGCCTATACACACTGATATTACCGATACATATGGTGATCCGTTCTTGTATAATAATAATAATAATAATATGCATTTGTATAGCGCTACGAACCCTCAGGCATCTGAGTGCTGCTTATTATTACCCACGGTGTGTGGTGCACATTTATCAACCTCGGAAGGATGAAAGGCTGAGTTTGGCCCTGCCAGGATTCGAACCTGCGTCAGCAGGATCTGCACAGATGTCAGAACAAGCGTTCTACTCGCTGTGCTATTGGATAGCTATCACATTACAATGATACGGTAACCATATTTTTCACAAATTACCCAATTTAATAGAAATAAATTGATCGAATGGTACATTTCACGGATTTCGGTCGGTACCATCCGTTCAATGCCAAATATAACAAAGATGTGGAGCGGAGGTTGCGGGGGTGTCGTCCCCCACGCCACATGTTTGGTATTCTTGGACTTTGGGGGGTGCATGGGTGTTTCCCGCTGCCTTGACAATGCAAGTGGGGACCCAAAAACAAAACAAAAGAAAAAAAGAAAAAGGGCCCCTGGGGCATCAGGTCTGACCCACATTAGAGGGACAGGTCTGATGCTTCAGGGGTGCAGCAGAAGCGGCAGCGGGTAGCAAACAGGTAAGTTGGATAAGGGGCGGCGGCGGTGTAAGACAAGATTTGATTTCTTCAGCCGAAGTAAAAAGCCATTCACGGGCCAAATTGATTATGGTCAATTCCGCTGCAAATCATTTCACTTCAGTCAAACAACCCAGGTCCATTCTTCGCAGTGTACTTAGGAACAATGCTATGTGATGCCACTTCCTGTTTTGTAAAGGGGTGAAAATTTGTGTTCCATCGCTTCCCGTGATGTTACTTCGGGGAGCATCAAATGACACTCCCTGTGATGTCATCAGAGGTCAAGGGTTGTGTGATGTCATTTCCGCTGCCCCAGGCATTTTGGTGAAATGACGTCCGTGCACAAGGGTCACCCTTGTGAACACTGTTTTTTTTTTTAATTAAGGGCCTTAAAATGAAGGGTCTCCACCTTCATGCCACTTTTCAACCCCACCACACCCCCCCTCTATTTCTACCAGTCCTGCTACCTAGCCTTGACGCTATAAGGTGAGGCACTCCATCTCGCCATTTCCACCCTCAAGCGCTCCCATGTCGATCGTGAATGCAGGACACGTGCCCAAATGAATTCATTCTCCGCTCACTCATCCGCGTCTCTTGGGAAGCAAGGTTCTTCCATGGCCCAAAAGTGAAACACATTATACCATCTGTTTGAAAGCTCATTGGACATTTTTAAATAGAGTGACCTTTGGCGTTAGTGCCACTTAGCACTGTTTGTGCCCCCCAAGTCTCTCTCCCGCCCCTTCCCACAATTATGGTCATAAACATAATCATAATTACAGTAACCATAATATGCTGTACTTTTGGGCACCGGGTCCTGAGGTTGCCCCCTCTGGCCTGTGCCGCCACACCTGGGTGGGTTGCCGGCTGTCCGGATTCCCCCAAAAGTTGCTAGTGACATCCCCTGTATGCTAGTTTATCTGTTATCTCACTGGGGAAATGCTACATTCCTGCTCCTGATAAATGTGTCCCGTCCTTGTGGAAAAGGTCCGAGTTGGCCAGGGTTATGGCGGTATGTCTTATGACACCGAGCCCCCTGGTTGTGCAGAATTTTTTTAAGCCACTCTATTCAGTTTCCTTTTAGCAGTGTCCACGGATTTGTAAGAATTTGCTCCCAGCCAGGTTTTCCTGCGTATCATTCAAGAATAAAAAAGTTCTTTGTCCCTCCAGTTGTGAGCGATGCCTGCTAGTGAGGTACAAATATCTTCAAATATTTTTCTCCTCCCCATGGATACTAGGTCGTTTCCTCACATGTGTATGACTAGGAACTCTAGCGGGTCCCTGTCGGCCACCAAATCTGCCAGTTTTTCATGGATGTCAGGCCAGCAAAGGCCCCTGTAACCCCACCATGAAGTGATAGTGTTCTTAAAAGGTGTCCCTTCTTTTGTTTCTTCAGCCCATCACCCTTTTCTGAACCCAAAATAGTGCCCTACTATCCATGCTGATTTTAGTGGTGCAGCCTGATCTGTTTTGGGGAGGGGAGAAAAAAATGATATTAGTTGAGGTCTTATGTATTTCTTGAAGCAGTCTGATTTACATCTCCCTATGCTTTGTACCTGCTGCAAACCCAGGCCCCCCTGCCATGCAGTTATCACTGCGCCAATTCTAAAAGAGTGGATCCCAAACTCTTTGGAGTCCCATCCTGCTTTTCCAATGGCTTTCAACAGTATCCCTTTGAACTGGTAATGACTGGGGTGGTGGAGTCCTGTGTATTAAAAATCTCCCCCCCTACTAGGGGGCGCTGCGAGCAGAATAGGTTGGTAATGCATACTGGGCAGTTGTTTGCATCATCAATACAATAAATATTTATTTCTCTTTTTGCTACTGTTTTGGTGTTTTGAACATCAATAGTGATGCTGGCTGCCCCTCACCCTTGTGTCCATCATCCCCAGACCATTGTTGGCTTTGGTGCTGGATGCTATAAATTCACTCACCCTGAAGGCTTCAAAATATGCGAGTGAAAAAGCTGTTCTGAACAGCAACGTTTCGTAGGGGTGTGAACATATGCCCTCTAATAAGCCTGCTATTTTAGTCCATTTTTGGAATATAGCTGGCATCTCTTGTCTATTTGTGGCCCTTCTACTTTGCACTCGCCTTTTAAAGCATACAAGATTAATGAACTCCGCGTGGGGTCTGAGTCTCCCTGCTGTTTTGAAAAATATGATACTGCTGTGAGTTGTCTTCTTGCCCATTCTTTCTTAAATCCCTGACTAAATGCCCACCTCAAAAATGCATTGATGTCCTTTGTTGTCAACAACTCTACATGGTTAAGCCCAGACACATTTAGTACCATTTGCAGACAAATACTGAGATGTTGTGTTGTCCGCCAAGGCTCTCTAGGCCATATCTAAAAGGAACCCTGTGTCAGGGTCTGTATTTTCTGTAGGCAGAATATCACTGCATACACCTGTGTTTGAGGTGTTTGTAGAATGAGGTTGCGCATCCCAGCCGTTCGGCGTTGGCATCGATGCACATTTTCTAGAATCTCCCAGCAGTCTTTTGGGATCTGTCATCTCTTTCCGGGCGTGGGGCGCCATTTCTCGACATTTTGTCCACTGAAAATGAGATAAAGCATCTGCATGTTATTATCCATTCGTGCAATGTGTTTTGCTCTGACTAAGATATTCTCATACAGCGTGATTTTTGTGATGGCTCTTAGGATTTTCAGTACCAAATGGCATTTGGTTATTCTATTGTTGATAATTCCTACCACTGCCATATTGTCAGACCATGCAGTAAGTTCAGTGTTTGCTAGGCGCCTCCCCCACATGTGTAAGGCTAACCAAATCGGAATCATCTCTTAAAGAGTAATGTTTTTGGTCCATCCTGCTGGATGCCATGCTTCAGGCCATTCCCCGGCCACCCAGTCTGATTCTAGGATGGCCCGAAAACCCTTGCTCCCTACTCCATCAGAGAAAAGCACCCTTCAGTCACCTGAGTTCAATGGTGTGCGCCAAAGTGTTGCCCCATTGAAATATGTGAGAAAGTCTTCCCAGATTGTTAGGTCTTTATTCACGTTTTCCTCCAGTCTAATGTGTAGATGGGGTTTGCTGCATGCTTTTGTCCTTAGTTCCAAACTTTTTGCGAACACCTTTCCTTGTGGTATTATCCTGTCTGCAAAATTCAGACTACCCGCCAGCGGTTGTATCTCCCTGACAGAGCGTTTTTCTCTTTTTCCCAATTTCTGGGTTTTGTCTAACAGCTCACCTACTTTTGTGCTTGAGATTTTGCAAATCCCTGCTTCAGTATCTATTTCCATCCCTAAGTGAATGATGTTAGTTGCTGGTTTGGTTGTCTTATTGGCTGCCATCTTTTATCATTTCTGACAGTGCCCTTTGGCAATCCCCTGTACCTGCTGGACCTACCAGCATGAAATCATCTAAGTAATGCACTACCTGGGCCGCCGGTACCTGTTTCTGGAATGTCCACTGAAAAAATGAACTGAACTGAACAAATAGCGCGCATGATACTGCGCAGCCCATGGGCAGGCATCTATCCACATGAAACTGATTGTCAAAAGAGAAACCGAGCCATTGTTGTGAGGTTGAGTAGTGTTGGGTGTTCTGACCCACGTTTGGACTATTATGCTACAACATTTGGTGCTGTGGGCTTAGGAAATCCAAGATGGCCGAAAAAGCCCACATGTGCGCCAGAATCTATGAAAACCGCGCAGTTTGTGCGCACACCAAAATGGTCGCCTGACTTGCCACCCCCCGGTGCGGGTGTGCTGGGTCAGAAGAGCCATGAGTGAAATGGGGTGCCAAAGAGAAAAACAGCAGTGCCTGTTCGCTAGAAAGCACTTTAAAAATCACCCTTTGTTTCTCTGAAGGCAAGCTCAGAATGCCCATTTCAAACATTGCAGAATATCCAACAATCTCACTGAACACCAGCAGACATTTGACAGAATAAAGTCTTGTGGGCATACAAAATCTGGAAAGAGGATGAGCCTAAAATAATGTTCATAGCAAAACTGGCTGAGCTGTGGGTTTCAGCAGTTTAAGTAAATTTGGACTGAAAGACACTAAAAATCTAAATGTTTAAAAGAAATGAGTGACCTACTTTTGAGTGTCACATAGGTTTCAATTGTTTAAATGTCATAGTTTTAAACTTAGAATCAGCATTCTAGCTGCATGTGTAAAAATTGTTAGTTTATTTGAATGCAGAAAACTGGGTAACTAGAAGTGACATTAGCTGGGGCCTGGCTTAAGGAACTGAATTCTGCCTGACATCTACCCCCACAGGAGTTAAAACCTGCTCAGCCACTCTTCCCCTTGCCAAAAGGAGTTGTCACCTCTCTGATTAGGTTAGGGGTGGAGCAGCTACAGGGAGTTGAACAAAGGCCTGTCCTGGGCCCAGGCAGATGGTTTATTAGGGTAGTCGTAAATGGCTTCCTTTTGAACAATGGGCCTTCCAGGGCCCAGGCAGATGGTTTATTAGGGGGACCGTAAAATAGCTTCCTCTTGGCAGAAGCTGGGAGGGGCAGGGTCTCTGAGCTTGGCAGAAACTGGATAAACTGGTTTCTACACCATGTGACCTGGGAAACCACACCCCTTTGGGGCCAGAACATAAATCTAAAAAGATGGATCATTCATAGAGCGGACTTGTGAAAATTTTATAAGTGATATCATTATTCTTGTGATTTTTCTGTGCACATTTGAAGATGTGTTAGGACCCGGTGGTATGTTCAGGGGGGTTTTTAGCGGAAAAGAGGATATTACTCTAAATGTATGTATGTAAAAAATCTGACACTCCACCACCTAATGCCCACATGCTTTGCGAACATTTGTGTAAATGCGGGGACAAATCCAATATTGGTAACCCGACCAAAAAGTGAAATATGTTGCCATTTTTGAACCCAAGCTCCTAGAAACGACAGAATTGGAACAGGGGCTACCATCAGTAAATGCATGATGTGTGTATGCAATGCCAAACAACTGTCTATCGGGGAAGTATGTATTTGGATCAGATATAGATTGTGTGTAAAGTTGACAGGGGTGGGTTCTCTGTATCATAAACAGACCTCATCATGATGACACTTC
This sequence comes from Ambystoma mexicanum, assembly GCF_040938575.1. NCBI lineage: Eukaryota > Metazoa > Chordata > Amphibia > Caudata > Ambystomatidae > Ambystoma > Ambystoma mexicanum. The sequence continues at coordinate 55,482,331 of NC_090940.1, read as the reverse complement.
ATTTCATTCCCCCAATCAAGGGGAAGAGGAGGAAGTGGCCAATGACAAGTGGAGAGGGGTAGGGCCTAGAAAGCTAGCCTCTCCACCCACTTTCAAAACACATAAAAGCAGACAGTCAGGACAGATAGGGACATTCAATTCCATTTGCTGCGGAGCATGCTGCCGGACCATACCACATCCAGAGATCCAGACTTCAAATCCATCAATCTCCAGAACCTGTAGCAGTACCTAGAAAGCAGAGCAGTATCCAGAATCCAGAGAGGCTAGACCAGCAGAGCAGAGCTGACCCAGACCGCTGTTAGCAGAACCAGAGAGCTGACCCAGATCACTGTGAAGTGCCGAGACCAGACCGGAGTCCAGTCCAAAACCTGACCAGATCCGTGGCGAGGCCTATTTCTAAATATATTGTGAGTACCTAGCAGAACTGTGCAGAACCAATCCCTTAGTTAAAATAATATAATTCAATCTATTTTAATCTAACCAGAACTGCCTCCTAACTGTCACCTGTCATTTGCAAAGCTGTCACTTGTCATTTTCTAGCTGCAAGCTGTAACCTGTCGCTTTGAACTTTTAAAATTTCAAATCCGAAAAACTACCTTTATTTAATCGTCCGTATCTCTCGAACCGTTTGGGCTAGGAACTTGGTTTAACTTTCCTCTGAAAGCTTAGAATCTCAGCTTTTCAACAAGCTTAGAAGCGACTTGCTACTCCGTATACTTTTGCCGTAATCACGATTCTTGCACTCGCGAATTTTACCGCGATTTGCGATTTGGTTAAAAATCCAGCCACGTGTGAAAACAGCAGCTTCATTGCTTTCCTTTGCCAAAAATTCGTTTAACCTGCTAGTTACTCCTAGATCCTTGCTAAAGTGAGCCTGAACTCATCCCAAGTATATTTCACTCACCCTGAACCTCCTAGAGGGAATTAAAACCATTTTCAGCATATTTCTCACTGCATTGTCACCATATTCAAAGCATTTTGCCTGTGTTTCAAAACTCCTATCTGTTGTATAAGCTGCTGGGGGGTAATTGAACTGAATTCTATTTGATTGCATTCCTAAGAACTGTGTCATCTTCATCTCCTTACAGTGCATAAAAGGGGGGTGAATTGTCCAAAAAAGTGATTACATTGTCTTTTGCTGAAATCCTATCAAGTTATTTTCTGTACTGCATTTCATTCCACATTGCATCCATTTGAAACCATAAAAGTATTGTTGCTATCGTATCCATCCTATAACCACTCATCATTGATTATAAAGAAGTGTGCTAGTGCCGGACTATCCATTATTGATTACTGCTCAGATTAAGTGATATTCAATTATTAATTTATTATAAAGTGTGATATATATATATTGTTTAAATTATCAAATAAACCATTTAAACTTGCAAAACAGAACTACTTGGTGGCTCAGTGGGGTCAGGGGGATTCCAAGAGAGGGGTGTTATATAGGGGTAGTCATCCAGAACGCATGAACTGGACGTAAAGATATCAATAAGGGTTTCCATTCAGTATCCCAGACTAAGCATTGACTTAGCTGTAGTGTTGAATTGAATCCTCTTACAGTAGCAGTCTGAAAGCTGACTTTATGTCTAGTTTTGCCATCGGTGCCTTCTTGCCACAGTTCTGTATTACTCGCAGAGCTTCTTGGAAATGAGTGTAGCTCACTGCTGATTCAGCTTCTGGGATGCCGTCATTGAGTGACTGGCCCCTTGGGTATGATAAATGGTGTATCATCCTCATTTTGGCTGGTTCCTTTTTGGGAACTAAACCTAAAGGAGATACTATACAATCTTTGAAAGGCATTTGATCCCATGGCCCCCTATTCTGCCCAGCTCTAGTTCCTTACTCATTTTCTCCCTCATTATTTCTGGGTTATCTCTTGCTGAGATTAGGTTTTTGGGGATTTTTGCTGATCCTTCTCTCTGAAATGGAATGAGGAAGCGCTGATGTTTCTGTCTGGATAAGCAGCCAGCGCTGTTCTGAAACCTTTAATGTTGATGTGGGTCCTGCCTGGTGTTAACTTAAATTTAAGCCCTGTATTATTGATCCTCTTTTTTTGTATTTTTAACTAGCAGCTGGGTACAGTTGCTGTTCGGGTGGTCTCCCCCGCAGTTTGAACAATTGTGTTTGTACCTGCACTCCTTGTCCCATGCACATTGGTTTTTACCATAATTCCAGCAAGTGGGAGCTTTGCTGGTGTTTTGTGTTTTAAAATGGCTGTGGGTATTAGACTTAGTCCTCCATGGCTGCTTCTCCCGAAAGGGCTGTTCCCCCTTCCTGTGTTTTTCATTCTCCAGCAACCAGTTGCCCCCTTGGCTGCTACTATTTGTTTTGTTAGAGGCCTGTGCTAGCTCACCCTCTGATGGGAGCTTCCCGATCATCAGATATAGATCAGTTTGAACTTCATCCTATTCTATCGTTGGTCTTTCTGACATGTTTCTTCTGAACCTTACATCATATGCATCCATGCATCCTCTTCAGAGGCAATTTTGACCTCCCGGATTTTGTCTATGTATGCTAGCATTTTGATCCCATCCCCTGGGTTTTTTTTCCAGAATAATTGTTGCTAGGATGATGGAACCCTTTAACCAATTGTCCCAACTGAGTTCAACATGTGCACTTCTGGCTATCGCTTTTTCTTCCATTTTCTTGGGATCTCTGAAAGCGTCCAAACCTTTGCGCTGTGCTTCAAAAAGTGAAAACACTTCTATGTACTCCTTTTTCCATATTGCATCTTTTACTGTTTGGTCAATGTTCCAAGCCAGTAATTTCTTGTATCTCTTTAATATCTCAGTTTCTAAAGCTTTTAACCTTTCCTCAAGCTGCGCACTGGTAATCATTACTCCTTCTGTTTGTGGGGTGGCTGCTATTGGTTCTGTCAGCCCTACTTTATCTAAAGCGGGTGCCCCCGCCGTTGTTGGAGTGGGGGCAGTCCATGCTTTGAGGGACCCTTCAGGCCCCCTCCTTTTTCTACAATCACTACTGGCTCTAAAGGTACCCTGTTTTCCACAATCACTATTGGCTGTATGGGAACCATATTTTCTATAGCCACTATTGGCTCTTTGGGTGGCTGCTCTTTATTCCTCATTTCCATGATCATTTGTTCCATCTTTTTCATATTTTCCTTTTGTTGCGTTAGGTATTTAGCTGTTAAGTTATCAAACAATAAAGACATTTGTGCAGCCTTTTTACCTTTCCTGCCGCCCCTTTGTTGTGTCTCTGGATCTCCCATGGGTTTCTTTGCGGCTGGGGGGGAGGTGGGGGGCATCTTCTTCCTCTACTGTGTCTTCTTCTCCCTCTGGATTTCCGTAGAGATGTTCTCCGACCCATGGCCATCCATAGTGTTCTGCTGCCTCCTCTGCCAGTCGTAGTAGCTGTGATATTTCTTTTTGTGTTAACTTCTTGAGTGGCGCTACTTTCTTGGGTGGCATGGCTACACTTTGTTGTGCCCCGTGTTCAGGGTACTGATTTTGTCGTTGCAAACCGACTCCTGCTTGTGTTTTGCCATGTTTTGTAGATTTATAACGTTCTTAAATGCAATTAGAGAGCTGCTTGCCTGCTTAACCTTGTGCCCCGGGTTCAGGGTACTGATTGTGCCATTGTAAAATTGTCTCTTGTGGCTGCCGGTTCGTTCTGCTTGCAGCGTTGCCTTTGTGACAAAACAAACTAGTAAGGGTTATGAGTTGTGCATAGCCCCCTGCTCCGCGTCATCCCGCTTCCAAGCACTTGTGGCTGTAGGTTCGCTCTGCTTGCAGCATTGCTTTCTGACCAAGTAAATCTAGCACAAGCTCTGAGTTGTGGAAAGGAAACTGCTCCACGTCGTCCTGCTTCCAATCACTGCTTTTTGTAACACTAGCTCGTTGCTCTGTTTCAACAGCGCTGCTCTCGTCGAGCCGCGTAAATGAAACAACTTTGTGCAAAAGTATTCTGTCTTGTGGCTCATTGCCTGGCAACCCCCGCCGGGGCTTCTTGTAACAATGTTCATGTTTTTGTTTCACCGGCAAGCTCCACCCCCGTTTCTAAGCTCATACGCCGAGCAAAAGTTTGTGTTGCTGCTTGGGGCTCCCTACTCCCGGCTTTCTCGTTCCAGGCTCTTAAACAGGTTGGTGAGGCTCGTCTGTTTTTATATGTTTTCTGTGAACTGCCGCCTTCAGTGGGCTATTTCTTTGGTTGTGCAGCACTTCCGCTCAGTTCGCAAGCGCGTTGTCTTCTGCTGGGTTGGAGAACACTGTCTGTATTTTATACCATGAAATGAAGCATTGGGCCCTTCTTGAGGCAGCGCTTCTGCTGGGCCACCTCCCGGCTCACTCCTACTCGCCCTCCGAGCTTGCCATCCGTTCCGGTTTCTGCTCTGCGGCAATGTCGTATCTTGTCGCCTTCTTCTAGCAATGCAGCCGGAGTTGACCGCAAACAGCCTTTGTTGACAGAGTAAGACAAAGCTCACGACAGTGAAAGCTGGTTTTCTGAACAGAGCAATGTTCAAAGAAGAGAGAGACTCTGCGTACGCAGTGTACTCTTTTTGCTTGGCTCCCCATGCAGGGTCCCAAACTGCTTTCTGTCTTTCTGCTGAAAATCAGCTCCTTATATTGGACCCAGGGGCTGGTCTTCGGTCTATGTTGTGCCTGTGTGAGGGGCTGTCCTGCCACCCTCCCGGCCGGCTGACGCCAAAGGCATCCACACCCTGGGGTGCTTAGGTCAGTTGCTCTCTGCCTACTTCCTGCCTCTCCTGCCTCAGGTGCTTAGCACCTCTTTGGGAGGAAGGGCATGGTGTTGCTTACACCTTGCTCTCCATTCTTCCTGTTTGTGCAGGCCACAGTGTGTCTGCCCTCAGGGGAGGGACATGAAAGTGCGAGGGGCGGGGGAGGAGCAGCCCCTTGTAGTGTAGTGCTCGGGCTGTGCCCCGGCCTGTCAGCCATGGGCCACAGGTTACCTGCCCCCAACTGGTACCCTTGCAGCGCTGACTAGAAGCAAGGTTCTTCCCTGGCCCAAAAGTGAAACACATATTATCATCTGTTTAAAAGCTCATTGTACATTTTTAAATACTGTAACCTTTGGCGTCGGTGCCTCTTAGCACTGTTTGGGCCCCCCAAGCCTCTCTCACGCCCTTCCCACAATTAATTCCAGGGACATCTCTGAATGGAGGACACCCGATTCCCTTTCCATTCTCCTTGCCTTTGTCTGCCAGCTCTTTCTATAGGCTGCCTACGCTACAGCTGTGTTTTATTTTTGTACCGCAAAGGTCCATCTGGCTATATGGCTGCTTCGTGCTTATCGATGACAGCTGCTGTGAGAATAATGACAGCAAATACGAGGGTATTTCTTGCCGTACCTTATCAGGAGATGTGAACGCACATCTTGGCCCGAAAAGTGACCTTTTCGTTTTGAAAAGGGACGCCATTTGCCAAATCCCGACTCAAATCTGATGGATGTAAGAGGGAGAAAGAAATGGGAAAATGTAATTGTGCATCATAAATCTTCCCTGAGAACCTCTGGGGGATGACAGCCAGAGGAGAGAGAGTAGTGGGTGGGGGGGAGGGGGGGAGGTGGGGGGGAGGGGGGGATGTGAGTGCGTGCGTGCGTGCGTGCGCGCGCGTGTGTGTGTCGTACAACTGTTGGGGGAATTACTTTGCTTGGATGTCGAGGAATATTGTCTATGGTAAAGAGGTCTGATGGACTCATTAGCGTTTGGGTCAGAGGCAGAGCCGTACACAGCGTAGGGCCTGAGTGGGCAAGGCACACCCACATTCTGTTAAATGCCCACTCAGCAGCGCTGTGTTCTGTTATATTACGGGGTCTTGCACTGCACACTGTTGCTACTTGCGTGGCCTCTTGGCGCACTGATGGATCGGTAATGGAAGGAGGGTTGGGGGTGTGTCCTAGTGGGATTGAGAGGGAGAAGAGCAAGAGAACTTTGATGTGCCGTTGGCAGCTTCAGTTTGGAGAAACCGGTCACTAAGCGTTGGTGCGTTTTTGGTTGGTAGCCGTCATGTGGTGTTGAGGTATGATTGTGCATGAACACAGAAAAAGGTAGGGCTCTACCCTGGGTCTGAGCTCTCCTCCTTTGATCAGGTTATCAAAGAGGCTAAAGGCTGCAAGGAGAGTGATGCACTGGAATTCAGGCCAGGGTTCCAAAACAATTAAAAGAATCAAAGTGTGTTTATCACGCTCAACCTGTGCCAAATGTATTAATGAAAACTGCATTACAAATATTTGTGTTTGTCAAAATAGATTTTGAATGTGTCAGCCGACAACTGTTTCGACCTACTACGGTCTTCTTCAGGATTTATTTATACACGGTCAAATTATTGAAATGTTATGTATGCATGAATTATATGATGGTGGCATTACACAAATACTAACAGATTGTTAAAGAGTTGCCACATGTAAAACAATGGAATGGACTTGCGGGTTCCAAAAAAACATTGAGAAACAAGATTCACATCCATTCACTAATGGCAAGTAAACAACAAGCAGTCAGACATTTAATGCCGCAAGACATACACAAACCAACCATTGGACAGTGAGTAAAATTATAGTCAAACAAAGCAAACTGAGAATGCATCAACAAACCAAAGAACATTAAAAAGAAAAGAACAAATCAAAAGATTAAAAAGGACAGGGGTTGGGGATGAGACAACGAAAGTGGTGGTTAGTGAGAATCCATCTATTTGTATAATTTACAAGACTTATTGAAAGAAGAAACATAGAATTCATAGGTCTTTCAACACATTTGAAAACCGCTAGTGGCATCACCAACAAATGTCAACAACCCTATCCAAATCACCTTCAACATGAATACTAGTGTCTCTCTAAAATGATATGCCTCATCCTTCTCAATCAGAGTTACTCCAATTCCAATCAGGTGGTGCGTCCCCCAAACTACTTAATATTAGCTCAAATCCCCTTACTGTGGCTCCAAAATTCCACCAACTGGTGTTCCAATATTTAGGTTTCAATTCAATAATTCTGTTCTCATTATGAATGGTACAGCGAGCAGATGTGCCTGCAATAGTAGAGTAGAGTAACATATAGCAACCGTGTGGCCAATTTGTCAATGTGCTGAGAAGTTCCCAGTTACACCTTTAGATACAGGGTGATTGTGCATGGTTTAGTTTCATGTTGGGTGTTGTGAAGTGGCTGTAGTTTGTGGTGCGGTATTGGTGTCAGCGTGCTTAGTCCAGAGTTTGAGGGTGTTTATGCAGAATAGTGAGCTTTTAGTACGGTGAGTTAGGAGCAGCGCAGTTCCTACCCCCAACAATCTGTCTCAGTGCGACACCTTTCTTGCCCCCAACAATCCATTTAAGTGTAACATATTTCCCAACCCCTAATAATCCATCCAAGTGCAACACCTTTCCTGCCCCGAAAAATCCACTTAAATGTAACACATTTCCCCACCCCCAACAATCCATTTAAGGCTGACTCATTTCCCACCGCCAGTAATTCATCCATGTGTGATATAGCTCCTTCCCCCAACAATCCATCCAAGTGCAACACCTTTCCTACCCCCAACAATCTGTCTAAGTGTGACACCCTTCCTGCCCCCAACAATCCATTTAAGTGTAACACATTTCCCAACCCCTAATAATCCATCCAAGTGCAACACCTTTCCTGCCCCGAACAATCCACTTAAGCATGACACATTTCCCACCCCCAACAATCCATTTAAGGCGGACTCATTTCCCACCGCCAGTAATTCATCCATATGTGATATATTTCCTTCCCCCAACAATCCATCCAAATGCAACACCTTTCCTGCCCCCAACAATCTGTCTAAGTGCGACACCTTTCGTACCCCCAACAATCCATTTAAGTGTAACACATTTCCTCACCCCTAATAATCCAACCAAGTGCAACACCTTTCCTGCCCCGAACAATCCATTTAAGCGTGACACATTTCCCTCCCCCAACAATCCATTTAAGGGCTACTCATTTTCCACCCCCAATAATTCATCCATGTATGATAGATACATTTCCTTCCCCCAACAATCCATCCAAGTGCAACACCTTTCCTGCCCCCAACAATCTGTCTAAATGCGACACTTTTCCTGCTCACAACAATCCATTTAAATATAACACATTTCCCCACCCCTAATAATCCATCCAAGTGCAACACCTTTCCTGCCCCGAACAATCCATCCAAGTGCGACACATTTCCCACCCTCAACAATCCAACCATGTGCGATACATTTTCAACCCCCAAAAATCCATCTAAGAGTGTGGGCATTTACATAGGTTAATGTCACTGCAGTGGACCCAACTGCATTAGCTTCAAGCCCCATTTGTTAGACAATCCTGGCTATGCCTTGGTTGGGCCAGACTAAGTAATGTATGGTGGTAGCGTAGGCTTCATTTCATGTCCCTTGACATCCACGTTGCACAGTAAAGGCAGAGGAGGTTGTCACACTGTTGGCGTCATGGTCCTTGTTGGTGCCCATGTCTATGATGTGGAGAAGTTGGGGAGACTGGTGGGATTTCGTCCAGTCTTTAGAGCGTTCTTGATTTAAATGATATGTACATGTGTATCTGTATGTATGGATGAGTCCCACCCAAACGACTTCAGACTGAAGTGTATTCTAGTTTGTGACGTCAGTGCTACTTGGCACTTTGGGCCCAAGTATGTGTCAAACTGCTAGTGCACATGTTTTTATAATGCAGAGAAGGGTCATATTTGACCTTTCTCTGCTTATATTGCTAAAGGGGTGAGAAGGTGACCATTAAATATGTCAGCATTGTCGCACTCCCTTTGGTTTCCCCCTTGCAACATTATCATTCTGCAGTGAAGAACACTGCTTGCACTTTCCCTCACTAACTGAAACAAGCAAGAGCAAAGCCAGTAGTTTGGGCCTTTGCAGTTGTTTAATTCATGAAAGAAGGAGAGACCACAAATGTCCCTTCATTTACAAGCAGCTGTCTCTCTCAGCAAATCCGGAGACTCGTGCTCACCCCCTCAGCAGTGGGAAGGACATCAGGTGTAGAGCTGGGAGGAAAGATCCATTCTGAAGTGTGTGTCCTACCCCCCCGCCCGCCTCCCCCAGTCAAATGAAAGTCACTTGAAATGCTCCACGAAATGATCCTTAGCCCCAAACACCCATGCAGGATACAATGTTGCCAGTACATGATTCTATGACATCATGCTTACCCATAGGATCCACCCAGTGAGGATACAGTCACATGTTCCCTGCAATCAGTAATTCCTTTACATTCGGCACAATTAGAAAGGCATCCAGAGGTTTTACCGGCCACAGATTCACATGCTTAGAACCCAAAGAATCTACACCTTCTCAGCAAGTACTGAGCACTAACAGAGGGAGGGAGCTGGATTCAAAATGCGGGCAGTCCAGATAAAGGCGTTGGGGGCCCAAGTTGTGACGAATCATCTTCCGAGGCTCCAGTGGTCCAGGGATGAATATCAGTTTCTAAACCAACAATCAGCCACACACCTCTAGTACACCAGAAGGGATCCAAACAGATTGGCATGCAAGTGAATTATAAACCTTCCGGTCCTCCGTGGACGGAACGGCAGGCTTATCTCCGCAAGGTCATGGGTCTCGGTCGTTAGTTAGCTACAACACAGCAAAAATACAATTATTACCCAATGATAAAAGGGACTGTCCAGTCAAGGCTGTATACAAAATAATCTACTTTATTATTCAACAGACAGTTCTAGCAACACTACAAAATACAACCCACCCTGTAAAGGAATGCAGAGGACATCCATTTTCAAGAAGGAAAAGGGTTGCACTCTGGATACTGACGGTAGTCAGTAAAGTAATCACTCAGAATAGTTCATGGATACTTGGTTTCAACGCAAAGGGAGCAATGGGTCATAAAATGTCACTAGGGGCCTCCGGAAAAGGACTAGGGGGACAGAACCACATAGTACCTTGTGCTTGTAGTAGTTCTTGGTGCTTAACAGGGTCGAGTCGGTTTCAGGGCACGTTGCAGCTTCTGCAACAGAGTTCAAGACGAGAGAAAGCTGTGGGTATCAGGTGACAGGCAGTTTGGCGAGCGAAGGTGGATGGATGGCTGCAGGCTGGGCTACACGGCGGCTCGGGGTCAGGAATCATTGTCTTATTGCTGGTCGACGGTTCTGAAGTACTGGTCTAGGCGTCTCGGACGGCGTTAGCAATGCGGCGTAACAAAAGTCAGCGGTGCAGTCGGTTGCAGATCGAGGGGCTCGACTGGTTTGAAAATGTCCTTTAATGCGGACGCTAGTTGATGCTTGTCGATGCACTCCTCTTAGCTACTTCACTGGGCCTGTGTTGTCCTTTAAGGCGGACGCTAGTTGATGCTTGTCGATGCACTCCTCTTAGCTACTTCACTGGGCCTGTGTTGTCCTTTAAGGCGGACGCTAGTTGATGCTTGTCGATGCACTCCTCTTAGCTACTTCACTGGGCCTGTGTTGTCCTTTAAGGCGGACGCTAGTTGATGCTTGTCGATGCACTCCTCTTAGCTACTTCACTGGGCCTGTGTTGTCCTTTAAGGCGGACGCTAGTTGATGCTTGTCGATGCACTCCTCTTAGCTACTTCACTGGGCCTGTGTTGTCCTTTAAGGCGGACGCTAGTTGATGCTTGTCGATGCACTCCTCTTAGCTACTTCACTGGGCCTGTGTTGTCCTTTAAGGCGGACGCTAGTTGATGCTTGTCGATGCACTCCTCTTAGCTACTTCACTGGGCCTGTGTTGTCCTTTAAGGCGGACGCTAGTTGATGCTTGTCGATGCACTCCTCTTAGCTACTTCACTGGGCCTGTGTTGTCCTTTAAGGCGGAAGGCCTAAAGCTGAGGAAAGTGTTGCAGGCACCGGCCTTGTATTGGGTTTGGTTCATATACTTGCTGGCCCTTACCACCTAGGAAGCTTGCTTGCAGAGCCCCGCAGGGCACGCTGTGTGCTGACTGGGTACTGGTTCATGAGCTGCTGGAGGGTCCTCTGGATTCAGTATCTTCCTCTGTTCCATGGGATATGTTAAGGGGAGGGATTTTGCTTCCTTCTTTGGAAATCCTGCCCTTCCTTCACTGGCGGAAACTGTAAGGCAGACTGTACCTCCTGCCACGGTCCAAATGAGTTCTTCTTGTTACTCCTTGCAAAGTCTTCACATGATCTCGGGAGGATAGCTCAGGGGCAACGTGCTTGCCTTGGAAGCAAGACAACACGGAGCAACACAGATTCGATCCCCGGGTCCGCGCTTAGAAACCTCTGTGCATTAAGCACATTATAAATAACCTATCATATCATATCATGATCTGCCCAAAAGAGGGGTTCGAATCTCCTTTAAAGCCAACTGGCCCACAGTGATTGGTGTAGACTAAGCCTACCTTAATGAAGCAATCCTGGGTCCCCAGAGGACGCAAAAGAAGCAGATGGTGCTTGCTGGCTGGAGGTAGAATATCAGCTGAAGCGTGAAAATATTTATTGTTGCATGTTTTTTTTCTGTTTTTTTATCTGCTCAGCTTGTAGTTTTATATGATTTCTTATGAAGTTGAAAAACTCATTGCCCCATTAAACCATCTTGTAGAATATTGTCAATCTCAAAGTGTAATGATAGTGAAAAAACAAACAAAAACACGTTTATCTTTTTATTAACCAGCAATTCCCAGCAATGCAGTCACTTGTTGCCTTAAATAATGTCCTCCATCAAATGATTTCATTTTTCTTATTATATATTTGTATTTTGTTGCCAATCTCAAAGTGTAACAATAATTTGGTGAGGAAGGATAGCCCAGGGGCAACGCATTTGTCTTGGAAGCAAGACAACGCAGTGCGAATTCTGATCCCACGCGCAGAAACCACAATGCTCGTATTAAGCACGTTATAAATGAACAATTAAATAAATACAAAAATAAAATTATAAAGCACACAAAAGCGTATGTTTCCTTCATTCTGCAGTTCTTGGCATTGAAGTCTTTTGCTCCCTTCTTACCCGCAATCAAATGATTTTATATTTCTTCTTTTATAATTTACTTTTGTCCTTTATTTCTTTAAGTGGCATTCTTAAGTAAGTATCCTCATTGTAATGATTAACATATAATCCATTAGTCTAGGCTTGTTGTTATCCTTAATATTAAGTTTGTTTGTTTATTGGAAAATACATCAGTTTATTAATCAAAAATGTGTTGTTCTAAATGGATTTTCATCTATCTCCTTTTGATGCAGGTTGCAAGTAACCAGTTCCTGTGTGCCAATCTGCTTTCTATGAGTTTGGCGTAGAAACCTTTGTAGAGATGGACCGAAATTCACAATAGCATAAAAAACAATACTCAATAATGGAGTACTCAAAATTCATGACAAAACCCAGCTTTGTTCGAAGCATAGAATCTCAGCAGGGACAGCATAATTAGCTCTCTACATACAATGAGTGTGAGCCGATGTTCTACTAACAATACGCAATGATGTCATAATACGATATCAGTTGCAAAACATTTAAGTGGTGAGGTTTGGTTAATATTTTAAGATATGTATAGAATTTCCCCATTGGTTTATACATCTCTGATGGCTCCTCCTGAGCCCCTCCCATCATAGATAATAGTTTTACTACATCAACACATTGGCCACTGATTGGCTGACGTTATTCATCACGAGCAGTGTGCCAAGAGGGATTCCTAATGATTGGCACTTTACTCGCCAACCTTGGACACTTTGATGAGACGTCAAAATACGAGAGACACATAGGGTAGGGGATAGAGAAGTCTATGGTCTGCACTATTTACAATTAAAAGTACTCTCCATCATTCCCAGGTCATGTGGCCTATCTATTCCTTTGTATTTGATCTTGTGTATCATCTTGTGTCTGTGTGAGAAATAGGGAGTTCAGCAGGCATTTTATCTGTACTTGGCTCATAATGAATAGCCAGTATTCTTCATGTCTTGATCACGTGCTAGGGGACCGTGTCAGAGAATGAATTTCTTACTATTCACTGAGCTTTTAGCTAATTCTAACTTGCACGTTGTACTCTTTGTGACCACTTGAGATGCCCCTCATCTATTCGCAATAGAGTCTTTTGGCATACTGATCTCATGCACCCGGACATCAATGGCTGGTTGTGCTCTAATTGACCCTTAATTAGCTTGGGAGTCTACTTCTTTTCGTCCTGGGAACTATTATCTCGTCCCTGCATTCTGCACATCCATTACTCCCTTCTGTACATATGACCTTGGCACTTGCTACGGACTACTATCAGGGCAGCTCCAAAGCTTCTAAAATGTGTTTTTATGAATTCAACATCTTGTCGTAGGCCTTGTTAACTCCTAGGTTTGCTGCAGCCTTTGTGCTGTTAAAATGTCTGTACTTCGTAGACAGGTTTGCCCCCTTGGGAATGAAGGTCAGCCTCACCACACTCAGATATTTGGGCATCAATGTGACCCGGGAACCTGAAACCCTATACCAAGCCAACTTCCCCTCTCTGTCACTGACCCTAGGGAAAGACATGGAGAGATGGTCCAGACTCACCATTTCATGGTTGGGTCGCCTGAATGCCATCAAAATGGTTATCCTCCCTAAAATATTGTACCTGTTCCAGATGCTCCCCATCAAAATGCCCAGAGAATATTACATTGCCACCAGAAAATCACTAATGGCATTCCTATGGCAGAATAAAAAAAAACAGGGTCCCTAGATCCCTACTTCACCTTCGGAGGGATAATGCAGGGGTGGGCCTCCCAGACATAGAATTATACTATAAAGCAGCCCAACTACAAGTATTAATCCCACACCTGAGACAGCAAACAGACCGACAATGGATAGCCTTAGACAACTATCACCTCCGCCCATTTACTGTAGGAAAATGGCTATGGGTCCCTGGGCCCTAATTGCGAAATAGCATCAAAAATCACCCCCTCCTTGGAACAATATGGGCGGTGTGGAAAGCAAATAAAGATATGAAAGGGGTCGCAACATGGCCTTCTCCCTTAGGACATCTCTGGGTACCAGGGATCCGCGATGCCATCCCAGACCCAGGGAGTTACCAATCCTGGTTCGAAGCCGGGCTCGAAAGAGCCGGACAACTGTGGAGGAATAAGGCTTTCATAAATATCCAAGAATTCGAGGATGCACTCTCGATAGGTCCACTATCAGTGTTTCAATACCTAAAACTGAAAGGTGTCATGACACGAGAAGTATGGAAGAACCATCTCCAGAGGGACCGCACCCCCTTTGAGAAAATCCTGGACACCTGTACAGGTTCCAAAGGCCTCATAAGTGCAATTTATTTATTTATTCGCATTTGATTAAGCGCACAGGCAGCCCAGTGGGCATCGTGGCGCTTGTTACAAAAATATGACAATGACTTATTACAACATACAGGGAAGTCATTACTTAGTTACGATAGTAGAAATTGCAGATATAGGGAGGAGAGAGAGAGGGGAGGAGGAAGAGTTAGTTGAACAGTGTAGTTTTGAGTTTTTTTCGGAAAACTGAGTGTGAGGTTTCTGCTCTGAGTGTGCTGGGTAGAGCATTCCATAACTTTGAAGCAATGAAGGGGAAGCTTATTCCTCCAGCTCTAGCTTTTTTGATGCGCTGGACCCTAAGTTGGTTGGTGTGACACTGCCTAGTGGGTCTAGTGGATAGAGATCTTTTTAAAGTGTCAGATAGGTATGGGGGGGCTGACATATTGATGCATTTGTGGGCGGTGGTAAGAATGTTTAATGTAATGCGCTCTTTGACAGGTAACCAGTGTGCTTCCTTTCTAGCTTGAGAAATGTGGTCTCTCTTAGGTATGTTGAGTGCTGCTCTAAGTGCGTTGTTCTTGGTAGTTTGGAGTTTGTTCAGGTTAGCGTTGGAGGTGCCGGCCAGCAGTGCATTACAATAATCTAGTTTAGCTCCAATGGTAGCTTGGCAATGTACACGGCACTAGTATAGGTCCATACAACCCCCTCAATTACACTAAAGGATAGGTGGGAAGCAGATCTAGGAAGGCACCTTTCACAGGAGCGATGGCTACGAATATGTAGAAAAACAGCAAAATAATCTGTATCCTGCCTGTACAAACTACATGCAATCAAGTTACTGTACAGATGGCAATATCACCCGGTCAGACTAGCCAAAATGTATCAGGACATGAGTTCATATTGTTGGAGGGGCTGTGGGCAGAAGGCAGACTATTGGCATATGTGGTGGGGATGCAGGGCGGTGCAATCATACTGGGATGAGGTACTCAGTTGGATCAAAGAATTAGATGAAGAGGAGAGGGAGAAGCATCCATTACTGATCCTATTTGGTCTAATTGAAACCGAAGAGATAATCCTCAAAGTTCCTAAAATGGTACAGGAACTATTGATGGCCGCAAGGGCCTGCCTCACGACGGCCTGGAAAAGAGCAACCCTCCCCACCAAGACTGAGTGGATAGGCATCTCCAGAAACATTCACAGAATGGATAGTCTGAATGCTGCCCTTCATGGAGATCACACCTTGTTGAAAATGACTGGTCTGAATTCCGTGCCAAATATACCATATGAAAGAATGTGTGCGCAATATGTCAAAACGACTTAAAATATGTAATTGAGCAGTTGACAGTGCCTGCAGAGAATCATAGGTTCTTAAATATGTGCCCCTGTTTATTGTTGATGTTAGGGCTCCACCAAAACTCCACTGCGAAACAATGGATCTATCTCCGCCACACTAACGGACATACAGGATGGGGAGGGGGGACGGATAATCAGGGTCCAACACGGTTAGTAATATTGTTGAAGTAAGTTCTGTATACTACAATTTATGCTATATAACATAGGCAATGTTGTCTCATTCTTCATACCATGTTTGATAAGGTTTGCAATACAACGATGAAGCTTCCATCAGAAAAATCAATAAAACTAAAATGTAAAAAAAGAATGTCTGCACTTCTGTGCTTCTCATCTCCAAATTAGAGACCTATACTCATGTCTGTTCATGTTACATTCACCTTGTGCATCTGCCATATGTTGGTTTCCCTGCTCATTTATTCTTCATCTATTCTACCTATAAATCCATCTGCCCTATCGGTGTAGTGAGCCCCAACCTTGGTATTCAAGAATCCTCCTCCCTTCCATACTATACACAACACACTACTTGTGCTTTCTGCTATCTAACTGCAATCCCTACTAATGTCGCACAACCTAACTCATGATTTATGGCAGAGGCGCGTACATTGACTGGTTAAAGTATTGCTTCTTAGTTAGTTTGTCTGGTCCCTTAGCCCTAGATTCATGGGACCGGAGAGATGCCTTAGCTGGTATCGTTTCTCACCTGTACGATAATGGTGAGGAGTAAGGGCAGGAATTGGTACTTGTATAATTATTTGAGTAAGGGTAACATGTGATACCTGCATATCCATCTGCCCCATTACATTGGGAGTATGTTATCTATAAGGAAAAACCCAGGATCTGATAGATTATAGAGCTTTGGGTCGGGCTAGCTGCTGATGTGGCAGAGTGTGATAGGGATAATGAGGAGAGCTTTGTTGTGGTTTGGTTAGTTAGTGTTGATGTGCTAATGGCCAGGCTTGTGCTGGCCAACTCAGGGGCTTGGGGGGTTGTGTGTGTATTTTAAGGTGGTAGGAGATTTAAGAGGGGAGACAAAACAAGCTACAACCTTGCAGTTCTACCCCTGACCTCTTGCAGACAGCCTCCATTTTTTCACTAGCTCACCTTGCCACTACCCATCTCTCTCTCTTCTCCCCACTCTCTCCATTTCTCAGCCTCTCCACCTCTCTCTCGCTCTCTCGCTCCCTCACTCGCTGTCCCTATGTTTCTCAGCATCTCCCTCTCTGTATTTTCTCTCCCCTCTCTCTCACTCTCACTCTCTGTATCTCTCTCTCTCTCTCCCCCGCTCTCATGCTCCCTGTCTCTATATTTCTCTGCCTCTCCCCATCTCACTCCCTCTCTCGCTTTCCCTCTCTTTGTTTCTCAGCTTCTCCCTCCCTTCCTTTCTCTCTCTCTTTATCGCCCCCTCTCTCGCTCTCCCTCTCTTTCTCTCTCTCTCTCTCTCTCTCTCTCCCCCCTCTCACTCACTCTCTCTGTTTCTCAGCCTCCCCCTCTCTCTTCTTTTCTCTCCCCCTCTCTCTAGCTCACCTTGCCACCACCTACCTCTCTCTCTCCCCCCTCTCTCTGTCCATCTCTCTCTCTTCTCCGCACTCTATCAATTTCCCAGCTTCTCCACCTCTTTCTCACTCTCGCTCTCTCTTCACTCCCTCACTTGCTCTCTCTATGTTTCTCAGCTGCTCCCTCTCTCTATTTTTCTCTCTTTATCTCCCCCCTCTCACTCTCCCTCTCTTTCTCTCCCTCCCTCTCTCTCTGTTTCTCAGCCTCTCCCTCTCTCTATTTTTCTCTCCCCTCTCTCTCACTCTCACTCTCTCTCAATTTTCTCTCTTTATCTCCCCCTCTCACTCTCACTCTCTTTCTCTCTCTCCCTCTCTCTCTGTTTCTCAGCCTCTCCCTCTCTCTATTTCCTCTCCTCTCTCTCTCTCTCTCTCCCCCTCTCTCAGGCTCCCTGTGTCTCTATTTCTCTGCCTCTCCCCCATCTCTCTCCCTCTCTCGCTCACTCTCTCTCTGTTTCTCAGCCTCTCCCTCCCTCCCTTTCTCTCTCTTCTCTTTATCTCCCCCTCTCTCGCTCTCCCTCTCTTTCTCTCCCTCTCTCTCTCCTGCTCTCACTCTCCCTCTCTCTCTGTTTCTTAGCCTCTCCCTCTCTTTGTCTCTCCCCCTCTCTCTCGCTCTCCCCCTCTCACTCTCCTTCTTTCTATATTTCTCTGCCTCTCCCCCATCTCTCCCCTCTCTCGCTCTCCCTCTCTCTGTTTCTCAGTCTCCAACATTCTCTCTGTCTCTCTTTCTTCCCTCTCTCACTCTCCATCTCCCTCTATTTCTCAATGTCCCCCTCTTTCTCGATATGTCTCTCAAACTCGCACCCTCTCTCTCCCCCTCTTGCTGTCTCCTTCTCTGCCAAATATAGATACATTCTATCCCATGTACAATAAAAGAAGCATCATGGAGTTGGCAGATGAGAGAAAGGGGGAATCTGGAAGTTCCACTTAATACCATAAACTGCATGCTAAAGGTTATGTTAGGCAAGACAGTTTAGTTCACAGAAAGGGCTGTTTGAAATGTGATGTCCGAAGTCACCCATTTCGCTGTCCTGGGTATGTTGATTGACAGGTTGAGACGCCCCCTTTCTAAGTAAGGGTCTCTGCCTGGTTTTCTTACAAAGCTTTGTGCCACAACTAACT
Organism: Ambystoma mexicanum; assembly: GCF_040938575.1. Lineage (NCBI taxonomy): Eukaryota > Metazoa > Chordata > Amphibia > Caudata > Ambystomatidae > Ambystoma > Ambystoma mexicanum. The sequence continues at coordinate 55,464,145 of NC_090940.1, read as the reverse complement.
GATGGAAACAGGACATAACAGCAGTGCTTTATTCATCCTGATTGCAAGGGCTGTCCTTCCTAGGGTAGGGAGAGCCTTTCTCGGATTCGAAAATGCACACGGTGTGATCTGTTTCCCACAGTAGGTCCTCTGGAGCCAGTAAGTACTTCCACACACATTAACAGCTATTTACACTACAAAAGAGAGGAAGGGAGGAGAAAGGCTTCCTTGCTGGAGTAAATGAGGTGTTAAAAGATGTGAGCTCCCGATATTACAACTTTTACGCAAGGTGGTATGATGTCTGAGGAAGAATGTCAGAGAAGTGTATTTGTGTAGTTTTGAACTGGTTCCAAAAGCCACAAAAAGGCTTACGTTTTGTCCTTGTGGACTCCGCTTGGTTGCCAAGTCATGTTATACTCACTTGTGGCACCTATGGGGATAGTTCTGTCGTCTAAAGCTTGTGCATATGAGCTGCACTGTATGCAATTTAAGGGATAGCTCTGCTGGATAAAGCTTGAGCATATGAGCTACAGTGTATCCAATTTAAGGGATAGCTCTGTGTCAAGCTTGTGCATGTAAGCTACAGTGTATGCAAGTTAAGGGATAGCTCTGCCGTATAAAGCTTGAGCATGTAAGATACAGTGTATGCAATTTAAGGGGTAGTTCTGTGTCTAAAGCTTGAGCATGTAAGCTACTGTGTATGCAAGTTAAGGGACAGCTCTGCCGTATAAAGCTTGAGCATGTAAAATACAGTGTATGCAATTTAAGGGTTAGTTCTGTGTCTAAAGCTTGAGCATGTAAGCTACAGTGTATGCAATTTAAGGGATAGCTCTGCTGGATAAAGCTTGAGCATATGAGCTACAGTGTATGCAATTTAAGGGATAGCTCTGCGTCTAAAGCTTGAGCATGTAAGCTACAGTGTATGCAATTTAAGGGATAGCTCTGTGTCAAGCTTGTGCATGTAAGCTACAGTGTATGCAAGTTAAGGGATAGCTCTGCCGTATAAAGCTTGAGCATGTAAGATACAGTGTATGCAATTTAAGGGGTAGTTCTGTGTCTAAAGCTTGAGCATGTAAGCTACAGTGTATGCAATTTAAGGGATAGCTCTGCGTCTAAAGCTTCAGCATATAAGCTACAGTGTATGCAATTTAAGGGCTAGCTCTGCGTCTAAAGCTTGAGCATGTAAGCTACGGTGTATGCAATTTAAGGGATAGCTCTGCGTCTAAAGCTTGGCATTTAATTTACAGTGTATGCAATTTAAGGGGTAGCTCTGCATCAAGCTTGTGCATGTAAGCTACAGTGTATGCAATTTAAGGGATAGCTCTGCCGTATAAAGCTTGAGCATGTAAGCTACAGTGTATGGCATTTAAGGGATAGCTCTGATTCTAAAGCTTGAGCATGTGAGCTGCACCATTCATGGTGCAGGAAATGCAATTTAGAGGGATAGCCATGCTGTCTATCCATACATGGGTCTCTCCCTCCCCTTCTGTCACTAAAGGATGTTCACTCGAATATGTTTGGATTCAAGCTTTTTATAGCTATACAGAGGTGATGCCAACTTCGTGGGTGCATGAAGGAAGTGCTCCTGTCTGGCTGCTATTCGTGGCAAAAGGGCTTGGCATCCATACACTGCCCTTCCGCCTGCAGGGCCAATTCTTCATGGAGTATGAGCTCAAAGCCTTCTCTTTGTGTTCATCCATTTGCAGTGCACTTCTTTGCATGCAGAAGGACAGGCAGACACACAGAATGGAATGCATTGCTTACTCCAGTCGATCGTCTCAACCCTCCACAGGACAGTTCTTCCCAAATTGGCTGCGCCGCCATCAGAGCCAAACTTAAAAATATGGCGTTCCTGGGCAGTTGCAGGGGTACAAAAACCATAGACGCATTAATTATGGCCTTGTTACAGTAAGCGGTATAACTTCTAGTAATTCCGACTCTGGCATTCTTACCATACCAGGTAAACACAAGTTTGCCAGTGGGGGCCACAGATCTACCCCCAAGCCTGACCTGCTGGTAAACCAGGCCCTCACCCACAAATTGTTTTTGCAATTACCGTCACTGGTATTACTGGTGCCAGTAATTGCAGCAATCCCCTCCATGGACTCCTATGGGACTCCATGCAATGGCTATTTATTGGTCTCTCTGCTGCCTGGAATATAATCAGGCGGCAGAAACGGTAGGGGCAGTTTGACGCCCACTCGAATTACCGAAGGATACCAGCAACTTGTAATGAGCCGAATGTCTGGGACTGATGTAGGGAACAGAGATTCCTGCATCTTCGATGAGCCTCGTTTTCAGCTTACCCAAATGCCATCTGGAAAGAGAGGTGCATTTTCAAGCTAGCAACCCCTGGAACAGGAAGACATTGTAATTGGGTTGAACGTTGAAGCCAGGCTTAATTATAAGACCGAGCTACGCAATAGGCGCCCAGTAATAAAGACCCTGGGACGTGCAAGATTAATGCCTTCTGAATTTGTTCATAAATCTTGCACAGAATCTCCCCCGAATGCAATAAGAGCTGGATCGGAGCGACCACGACGAGAAGGCGCTGTAAGCTCTTGCTAAAATATTTATATGTTTTAAATTTTAAACGCCACATTTGTGACGGGAGTTCAATAAAAATTTGCTGCAGACTATAATTTTCATCATTCATTCGGCAGGTCGTAAAACTGAGGATTTATATTAAAAGGAAGGGAAGCTGCTCACTCAGCAAAATGGCCGCCTGCGCGAGTCCACCGTTGCACCTAGGCCCTCTGTTCATGGTGTGTGTGTATATACATCGCTTTCTGAAATCTGTTTACTGGTCTCAAGCCTACCCCACCCACCCCTCCCCTGGCCCTCCGGAGATGGTGTCTGAATGTTAACAAGGGCAACATTCACTAGAAAATGGCTTAAAATCAAAATACTGGATGCATGCAGTCGGTGTGGAATATACGTCTGCTCTGCGAAAGTGCAAGGTTGAGTAGTGGTTTCCAAAGTATACCTCTGTCACTGCTTCAAGATAGCATGGGCCAAGGGCAAGCTATACGCTTGCGTTGACCTGATGCCTATGGGCTTTGGCGCGGTACAAACAGATAAATAAATAAACAAATAAATAAATAAAGAGGCTGTGTGCTAGCATGGCAGAAACAATAACAGGAATAATATGGAAAGTACAAAAATAAAAGAAATTACCAGTCTAGGTTCTATTAAGATTAGACATTAATTTATCTAAATGAACAGGCAAACTTTTAAAAACATTATCAGTCTTGCCTTGTATTCTATGTCAAGACGGAGGCGAGCATTAAGCTTCATCTTCTTTATTTTTCCCACACTCCAGCAGTTTCAACAAATATAAACTTTAGTAAAACTTTCATTTAAAATGTAACTTTTTAAAAAAAAAATGTTAAAGAAAAACTTCAAGTCCCATCATTCCTGTAGTCCCATAGTCTCTGTCCATGTGACCTAGTCTTTTCTGTTCCTCTGTCCTTCCTCTTCTTTTCCTGCTCTCCAAGAGATAAGTAACCATTTAATATTCTCCGTGTCATGGAGTATTAGCTTTAATGATTTAACGTGATTATTTATATTTCTATGCAATTCTGCCATATCACAGGAGCGCGCGCGCTGCGCAGCGTGATATTCGTATGTTTGGATATGATATTTGATTGCAAGGACTCTGCGGCCCTGTGCCGCACTACCGGCACCTCAGGGGCGTGCAGATTCTCTTCAGAAAGGTTCATTGAGCATGCAGCGCGTCCTCGCGCTTGAGAGCGGGAAGGCCCCCACCCTTGGGGAGGCGGAGCTAACGCGAGAAGGGAAACCCTGGATTTTTTCCCTCACGCTCGCATGTCATCCGCAACACGAGTGGGAACCTCACCCGCTCGCAGCGTAGCCTATGAGCTCCAGCCCCCACCCTTGCGGGGGTGGAGACAACCTTCGGCACAGCGCGCGGGCAGAGAGAATTCCCTCAATTGAATTTGAGCGAAAGGCTCAAGTAAGAGGAGCCCCCACCCTCGGGTAGGCGGGGCCTAACATGGGAAGCCCCGTGTAGACAAAGATTTCAGACCAGATATACCAATCACTTCGCTACGGAGCAGTGATAAGCTCCAGATTTATCATAATTAGCGGATTTAAGCTTAAAAGACACTACTAAGTGTAAAATCTACACGAGGGACAGTGCAAGAGTCCCTGGAAATTACTGCACAACACATACCAGGTGCAGATAAGGTGCAGTCTCACAGAGTGGATCAGTGAACGTGCCACTACACCTTTCTAAGGTATTTAAGGCACCTGACAGCACTATAATGTCCCATTTCCAATGGAGTGAGGAGGAACAGGAGGCAGTATCCCACGAGGACCTGGCCTATAGTTTTAAGGAAGTGCTGGGGGATTTACTGACAGAGGCAGTGGCTCAGGGAGTTAGACCCCTCCAGGAGAGACTCCAAACCATCGAGCAATTCTTGAGCCAGAAACACTTAAGCACCGAAGAAAGCACGTCCACTAGGGTCTCAGCAAAGGACCCAAAGGGGTGTAACAAGGCCCGAAACAGCAAAGACTCTTCTGACCACCCCCCGGGCCAAATTGAAGGGGCAGGATCAAAGGCCCCAGAGGCTCATGACACTTTCAGCAAACTAAGGGAAGCGTTCATGAAGAAATCGCAGGTGCCGAGCCTCGAGACCCCCTAGCCAGGGGACGACAATATGGGCAACATAGAGGAAGGTTTCCCCGAAGAGGAAACACAAGGATCCCCGAACTCCTCTCAGGAGGAAGCAGATAATGAAGAGGACGAGGAATACCAGCCTCCTCTGAAGAAAAGGCTCAGAAAGCTGAGCAACCTAGAAGAGGATGAAACCTCTGATATGTTCCAACCTGAGGAGATAAGAAATCCCAGATCATCGGAATGGGTACCCTCACCGAGAGATACGAAATACATGATGCAAAGACTGCGTAAAGCCTTAGAGAAGGAAGTAAGACAGAGGATGAGAGCGGAGTGTCCGAGACCGGACTTGCCGGGCAAGGTGGCGGAAGCCCCGGAACTCGACCCGAAAATGCTCTCATTCGTCGCTAAGTCGAACAGAGACCCCAGGAAACGGATAGACCGTTCCTGGAAAAGCTGCCAGGAAAAGATCCTGGACATAGCTGGCCCGCTAGCAAAAATTATGGATCTAGCAGAACGGGCTAAGGACACTGGTGAGGAAGTGGACCCAGGAGTCCCAGCAAACTGGGCGCAGAGGGCTGTATGCCTATTAGGCAACGCGAATTGCGCGATTTCATCGGAGCGCAGGAGAGGCCTTCTGCTTAAAATTGACAAGAAACTAGGAGATCTCCCGTCCTATGAAGCAGGCGAGGCAGCGCAAGGACTCTTGTTCGGCGACACATTTGGCAAGGAAATGGGGAGGTTCGTGGGAACATATGCCTCCCTGGAAAAGGCACAAAGCGTCTATGAAGAAGATCTTTCCCGAGAGAGTTTTTGGTGGGACAGGTCGGTTTAGAGGCCGAGCGACCGGTCGCTCTCAGGCGTTCAGAAGGCCTCAGGGAAATCGAAACAACTACTGGGAGAACAGACAACCAGACTCATTCTTCCCACCAAGAGGTCACTTACCGAGAGGGAGGAGAGGCAGAGGACAGGGAAGAAGACACAACTTCCCCACAAGTGAGAGTTTGCGTATACCAACCGGTTGGGGGGAGAACAGAGAGGTTTTGGGAAAACTGGTGATCGCTTTTCAACGACGCCTGGGTCCTTCAGACAGTGAAAGGCATGCATATAGAGTTCATAGGGACCCCTATTCAAAGCCAAACACCCCATCCTCTAGGCCCGACACAGGCACAGAAGAAGCTATTATACGCAGAACTGCAAAAGCTGGCAGAGAAGCGAGCGATAGAGCAATGCAAAATATTCCCGAAATTTGTGAGCAGCATGTTCTTAGTCCATCGAAAGGACAAAGTAAGACCTGTAATAAATCTAAAGGCCATGAACAGATGGGTAGTCTACAACCATTTCAAGATGGAAGGGACCCATCAGCTCAGGGATACACTCAGGCAAGACGACTGGCTAGTGAAGATAGATTTGAAAGATGCATACCTGACGACACCAGTACACAAAGAGTTTCGCCCCTTCCTGGCATTCGACTGGGACGGGCAATTATGGCAATTTGCCACAATGCCTTTTGGGCTGGCATCAGCGCCGTGGGCTTTCACAAAGATCATGAAGCCAATAGCAGCAGCGATCAGGGAGAAGGGGCTTTGTATGATTATATATCTGGACGATATCCTACTGATGGCCAGCTGCAAGGAAACGCTCCGTTACCAAGCCGGCTGGGTGGTGAAGCTCCTGACATCCCTGGGATTCCTAGTGAATCAAGAGAAATCGGAGATGAAACCAGCCAGGAGATTAGAATTCCTAGGGTTCATTTTAGATACCAGGACAGCAACTCTAGAGCTTCCAAGCAGGAAGATCAGAGACATAAAAAGAGAATTGAGATCATGCCTCAGCAAGACAGTTATATCCTCCGCACCATAGCACGAGTGGTAGGCTTATTGGCAGCCTCGATACAAGCGATCTTTCCAGGTCCGCTGCATTACCGAGCTCTGCAAAGGCTGAAAAAAAAACACTTACAACAGGGCCTGCATTATCACCACTTAGTTCACATCGATCAGGAGTCCAGGACGGAGCTACAGTGGTGGTTGGCGAACATGGAAGCATGGAATGGGAGAGCCATTTTCAGTGACCGTCCAGACTTTGTAATAGAGTCAGATGCCAGTTGAGCAGGCTGGGGAGCCCGGTGCAGAGATCTCCAGACAGGAGGGAGGTGGAGCGCAGAAGAACTCCAGCGGCACATCAACTGTCTGGAACTGTTAGCCGGATCCTTTGCGATCAAGGCTTTTACCAAAGGGAAAGTGAATTCCTGTATTCTGCTGAAAATGGACAACATTTCAGCAGTCAAGTACATAAATCATTTAGGCGGGACGAGATCCAAATTACTGGTGAAGATAGCCAAAGACTTTTGGCATACCTGTCTGAAATCGGGGATTTCAGTAATAGTCGAGTATCTTCCAGGATCGTTGAATGTGATAGCGGACTGGAACTCCAGATTCCTCTCGGACTCCAGCGATTGGATGCTAGAGTGGGGCATATTCCGACAGCTGGAAGATCTGCGGGGACCGATTCACATAGATCTGTTGGCGTCCAGACTGAACGCACAGAAAGAGAGGTTCTTCAGCTGGAGATTAGACCCAGCAGCAGCAGGGGTGGATGTTTTCCTACAGGATTGGAGAGACCAGGTGCTCTACGCTTTCCCACCATTTATAATGATGAGCAGGGTACTAGCGAAGGCGCGCAGGGAGGCGGCGAGCCTCATAGTAGTGGCTCCGATCTGGAAATCGCAAGTATGGTTTCCGACGCTCATGGAGCTGTTGATAGACTACCGGAGATTATTACCTCAAGGAGTGAGTCTGCTCACGGACCCAGCTGGGTCATATCACCCTCTGAGAGTGAAGGGGACACTACCGCTGATGGCGTGCAGGATAGCAGGAGACACTGGAATCTCCCGGGAATTTCGGCGCAGGCTGCGAGCCTCATCGCGGAATCTTGGGCGCCATCTACCAGAAGGGGCTACAACGCAGCTTGGAATAGGTGGTCAACATGGTGCAGAAGGAGAAATATTCATCCCGTTTCTGCCCCTTTAGTCGAAATAAAAATAATTTAGCGGAACTGCTACAAGACGGTAAAGCTTACAGCACTATAGGAGTATATAGGTCCGCAATCTCGACAGGACATCTGCTGATAGAAGGGATTCCAGTAAGAGAGAACATAGCGGTGATAAGGCTATTGAAAGGGATAAGGTTTAGGAACCCCCCACAACCTAGATATGACACTCTATAGGACGTATCGATAGTGATAACATTTCTGGCAGACTGGCCCAACAGCAGGTATTTGTCCCTGGGACAGTTGTCCGGAAAGCTAGCTTTGATCCTGTGCATGGTATCATGCAGGAGAGTAGCAGATGTGAAAGCATTGGAGATAAATCGCAAGACCTATGGACCAGAGGGAGTGAAATTCAACTTAGCCAGAAGGACGAAAACAGATTCTTCTATGATCACTTACCCATATATGCCAGACCACCCTAAATGGTGCGTAGCAACATGTATTAAAGAATACAAGAACAGAACGTCAGAAGTGAGGCCGGCAGGAATAACCCAACTGCTAATAGCGCGCAGGAAACTACATAGAGGAGTAGCAACAGCCACCAAAGCGAGATGGGTCAGAGACATCATGAACCTGGCAGGCATTGACATGTCCAAATTCGGGACGCATTCAGTCAGAGGGGCGATGGCCTCGAAAGCACTAGGGAAAGGCGCAGCATTGCAAGACATTATGAAAGCAGCAGATTGGGCTAGCGATGCAACATTCAGGACATTCTATTGTAGACCAATATATGCAATAGCAAGACGGTGGTATGAAGCTTTGAACAAGCTTAATGCTTGCCTCCGTCTTGACATAGAATGAAGATTCCCCCTGCTAATAGCGCAGGGAGCTCTCGATTCTTTTAAAGACAAGGAGGCGAGCATTAAATTCCCGCCCCGAATACACAAGTTGATGCAATGAGGAAGTAATCAATGTGATGCATTGTTGATAATTAACATGATCATTCCTTCCAGAATAGGGTGTGTATTCCCTGCCCTAACATATACGTTTTGTTTCTTCCTGAAAATAGGGGATGAGAAAAAGAACAGCTGAAAGCTCTAAGCAGATCAGGTTGTCTGGAGCAAACTCGCAAGTTCGAATGTGAGAGATCGATTCAGCACAAAGCAGGAAGTTCAGCGCAAGTTGACCAGTTAGTTACGCAGTTAAAAAAGGATTGCAGTTCGAGCAGTCAAAGAAGAAGAAGGACAGAGGAACAGGAAGGACTAGGTCACATGGCCAGAGACTATGGGACTACAGGAATGATGGGACTTGAAGTTTTTCTTAAAAAAAAAAAAGTTAAATTTTAAATGAAAGTTTTACAAAAGTTTATATTTGTTGAAACTGCTGGAGAGTGGGAAAAATAAAGAAGATGAAGCTTAATGCTTGCCTCTTTGTCTTTAATAGAATCGAGAGCTCCCTGCGCTATTAGCAGGGGGAATCTTCATTATTGTAAGTACCAATCGCTCAGAGCAATAATGCAAATTTATAAAGCTAGGTCGAGGGAGATCGGCCTTTTGTGGTTCGTGAATTTGGAGACACGAGACATGTTGAGATCCAAGTAATTAAGAATACTTTTACCAAGCGATGACTTGGTTTGTCCAGTGCAAGTGACAAAGTTGCTGTACATAACAAATTGGGTTAAGACTATATTTCAGATTTTGCAAAAACTAGACCTGTTTCATTTAGGTTGCCCGTGTGGACCAATCAATACGCAACATTATCAGGAAGTGTTTTAAGGAGTTCTAAGGAACGTCCAAATACAATTCTGGGCTCAGATACATTCATTATGCATTGTCGGTGGTCCATTGGTCATCAGCCTTTTCTCAACCTGAGTCGATTGAAGCTTTTACCCCTACAAGGCTCCAGTGAAATATTCTTCAAGATGATCCCAAGATCATGAAAATAAAGAAGATATGAGCCCATCAGAATTTTGTAATGGTAGATTATAACACCAATTGCCACATAATGCCTGTAACAGCAAAATATTTTACTGGTGTTCCCCATAGCACTGCAACCATGTCGCGCTGCAACTTTTGTAGAGTCTGGGGCTCTATAGCAGTCACTCCAATTACCAGCAGAGAGACACTTGGGCCTGTCAAAAACTCCATACCGCAAGAACGGAAAACTCAGCCATGGGTCAAAGTTTGCTGTCTATATTATCGAATAAACGACAGGGATCACACTAAATAAACATTCATTCTCCAGAATTCTTGTCTTGTGAGTGTGTGTCAACCAGTTTTATCCAGGTGTAACGTCACAAAACCAAGCTCCGTCCCCGAAACCTAGCAGGCATTCACATTGCTCAGTTTAAGTGAACTATGTACATGTCCTATAGGGGTTAATTCTACTATTGGATAGCCATATCTGGTGGCTCCTCCTGGGACTACCTCTACATGTTTCAATCTACAATGTGGCAGGGTCGCAGGAAGACCACTGGCTCCTGCAACATATTATTTCTTCACGTGAAAGGTGACTCTGGATTGGGTAGAGTGGGTCCTCCCAGCCCTGGGATCCTGGACGATTACCAGGATGAAGTACCTTCTCAAAGCAACGAAAATAAAAATTGAGAGGCTGTGTGTTCCCTAATGCTGCCATCTCTGATCACCTAAGCCTGATAGAGTGCATTCAGTTGGCAGTGCGTGAGTAACACTTGTATTTTTGATTGATTGATTGATTGTTTATTTCTATAGCGCCTATACACAATGTGTATCAAACCACTTCAAGGAGGGAGGGAACATGAGAGAATACAATTACATTCTTACAAGTCCTTGAAGCAAATTAGAATGTGACAAAATAACTATTGTAATCAGCCTGACGACATTTCAGATAGTGCAAGTGCTAGGAAAATTAGGGGGAAGACGGGAGGGGAAATGAGACAAACCAGCAGTAACATTACTATGCCTGACGACAATTGATGTAGTTCATGAGTTTCCACCTCTAATTTGGTGGGTACAGCTTCGCTCTGTCCACCTCGATTGAATGGGCATTTTCTTGTTCTGCTGGGTCACGAGTGTTGAGATCACGAAATTGAGTTCTCTTACCTTATTTATGAGGATTTTAGTCAGAATTTCTCACAGGTGGCTTATCGTCTTGGTAAACAGGAACTTTCCATCTCCGCTCGTCCTTTGATAGGTGCATCATTTTTGATTGCCTCTGGCTGCAGCAATCATGGCAGCCGTTTCATGGACTCGAAGCCTGCCTCCCTTTCCTCATTCATTCCAGTGAGCCTCTGGCTTCCATATTTTTCCTTATGGCTTTTCCATTTTAGTAGCAGTCAAGCATATGCAAGCTTGGTATACATATGCTTTGGCGTCTTGCGGTTCAGCTTTGGTGAAGATTGTGACTATTCATAGAGATATGTATGTGTGTCTGTCATCTACCTGCGTGAGTCATAAGCATGTGTTTCATGTCTGTATGCAAAAAAACAAATGCATGTTCGTGTAACTTTGTGAATGTATTTACTTCATGTCTAAGTGCGGCTATGTCGTGATGTCAGTAATGACATCATTGATTTCTTAATTTGCAGTCAGTCGACTTGTTCGGTTGATAGCATCTCCATCTCCTCCAAATCATTGACTGGGTATGGCATGAATGGCTGTCTGAGAGAGTAACATTTCTCACATCTGCAATACATCGACGATAGCAGTGAAGGACCTAAGAGTGAGGTGCATCTGTCGTGTCTCAGTTGTCGGGCTTGGAGTCGTGTGGGGGTCATGCGGGCCATACTTTCACCTCCATCTTCACAGCCATGAAAGGGTCTTCAAGTTTACAATATGTAAACACTTGATGTTTGGCATGGCTAGCTTCGACAGGAAAATCTAGCACCAGGTGGGGAGGGTTGCCTCCTTCCTAACAAAGTTTTGATCCACATCTCAATGAAAGAGATGGACATGGTCTAGAACCAGAGCGCTTGAGGCAGAAGTTGTAAGGAAGGCAGGTTTATGAATACATCACACCTGATATAACATAATCTTAACTTTGTGCCCTTCAGATCTTGTGTGCATCGTCCATATTAGACCATAAGGAAACCTATTGCACACCACAACCTTCTATCAGAGCCCTTGACCTGCTCACAAAACCTGTTCAGCTCATACCCCATTCCTTCCCCATAGCCACTCCTCTGGCTTTCACCCTTCTGGCTGCTTTTCATCCTCATCTTCTCTTCACAGCCCTTCCTCCACTCACACCTCTTTCTCTGCTCACAACCCATCCTCCCCTTGCAGCCCCTCCTCTGCTCAGACGTCATCTGCTCACACCCATCCTCTGCTTGCAGCTCTTCCTCTGCTCACCCCCATCCTCAGCTTACAGCCCGTCATCTGCTCACACCCTATCCTTAACTCACAGCCCTTCCTCTGCTAACACCAGTCCTCCACTCTCAGCCCTTCCTCTGATCACACCCATCCTCTGTTTTCAGCCCATCCTAGGCACACACCCCATCCTCCGCTCACCCCATCCTCTTTTTGCAGCCATTCCTCTGCTCACCCCAATCCTCTGCTCATACCCCATCCGCCACTTGTGCTCTTCCTCTGTTCACACCCTATCATCCTCTCACAGTCCTTCCTCTGCTCACATGCATCCTCTGCTTTCAGCCCTTCCTAGGCACACACCCCATCCTCTGCTCGCTCACATCCTCTGCTTGGAGCTCTTAGTCTGCTCATCCCCACCCATCCTCCACACATAGTCCTACCTCTGCTCGGTTCCATGTCATTTCGACGACCCTCTTTTTTTCCACCGGGTGTTTTGCCACAGGAGTTTTGCCCAAAAACGTCATCGACATTTTGGGGGGATTCCCCCCTAATCTCCCTTAATTTAATTATTTTGATTTACCTTCCCCCAACCCTTTATTTAGCCTTTGCCAGCCCCCCAAAAAATGTTGATGGGAATTTTCAGCAAAACATCCTCCGATCACCCCCAATCCTCTGCTTGCAGCCCCTCCTCTGCTCACACTCCACACTCCACTCACAGCCCTTCCTCTGCTCACCCCCAGCCCCCTCTCACAGCCCCTCCTCTCATCACCCCACACTTCTCTCACCCCCATCCTCCACTTGCAGCCCTTCCTCTGCTCACTCCCATCCACTGCTCACACCCCATCCTCCGCATGCAGCCCTTCCTCAGCTCACAATCCATCCCCATTTCACAGCCCTTCCTCTGCTCACCCCCCATCATCCTCTCGCAGGCCTTCCTCTGCTCACCCCCATCCTCTGCTCACTCGCCATCCTCCGCTTGCAGCCCTTCCTCAGCTCACCCTCCATCCTCCTCTTACAGCCCTTCCTCTGCTCACCCCATCCTCTGCTGCATGCCCTTCCTCTGCCCACCCATCCTCTGCTCATAGTCCTTTCTCTGCTCACCCCCATCCTCCACTTGGAGCCCTTCCTCTGCTCACACTCCAACCTCCTCTCACAGCCCTTCCTCTGCTCACCCCATCCTCCGATCATAGCCCTTCCTCTGCTCAACCCCATCCTCCACTCAGCCCCATACTCCACGTGCAGCCGTTCCTCTGCCCACCCCCATTCTCCACTCACCCCTATACTCCACTTGCAGCCCATCCTCTGCCAAACCCCATTCTCCACTCACCCCTATACTCCACTTGCAGCCTTCCTTTGCTCACACTCCATTCTCCTCTCACAGCCCTTCCTCTGCTCACCCCCCGTCATCCTCTCACAGGCCTTCCTCTGCTCACCCCATCCATCGCTCACTCCCCATCCTCCGCTTGCAGCCCTTCCTCAGCTCACCCTCCATCCTCCTCTTACAGCCCTTCCTCTGCTCACCCCATCCTCTGCTGCATGCCCTTCCTCTGCCCACCCCATCCTCTGCTCATAGTCCTTTCTCTGCTCACCCCCATCCTCCACTTGCAGCCCTTCCTCTGCTCACACTCCATCCTCCTCTAACAGCCCTTCCTCTGCTCACCCCATCCTCCGCTCAAAGCCCTTCCTCTGCTCAACTCCATCCTCCACTCAGCCCCATACTCCACTTGCAGCCCATCCTCTGCCCACCCCCATTCTCCACTCACCCCTACACTCCACTTGCAGCCCTTCCTTTGCTCACACTCCATCCTCCTCTCACAGCCCTTCCTCTGCTCACCCCACCCTCTGCTCACCCCCATCCTCCTCTCACAGCCCTTCCTCTGCTCACCCCATCCTCCTCTCACCCCATCCTCCTCTCACAGTTCTTCCTCTCATCCCCCCATCCTTCTCTCACCCCATCCTCTGCTCACCCCCATCCTCTGCTCACACCCCATCCTCTGCTTGCAGCCCTGCCTCAGCTCACAATCCATTCTCCTCTCACAGCCCTTCCGCTGCTCACCCCCATGCTCTGCTCACCCCCATACTCTGCTCACCCCCATACTCTGCTTGCAGCCCTTACTTTGCTCACACTCCACACTCTGCTCACAGCCATTCTTCTTCTCACCTCCATCCTCCTATCATAGCCCTTCCTCTCATCACCCCATTCTTCTCTCACCCCATCCTCCACTTGCAGCCCTTCCTCTGCTCACCCCATCCTCTGCTCACCCCATACTCTGCTTGCAGCCCTTACTTTTCTCACACTCCACACTCTGCTTACAGCCCTTCCTCTGCTCACCCCCATCCTCCACTCAGCCCCATACTCCACTTGTGCTCTTCATCTGCTCACACCCCATCCTTAACTCACAGCCCAGCCCTTCCTCTGCTCACCCCCATTCTCCACTCAGCCCATACTCTGCTTTCAGCCCTTCCTCAGCTCACAATCCACCCTCCTCTCACAGCCCTTCCTCTGCTAACCGCCCATCAACCACTCACATCCCTTCCTCTCAACACCCCATCCTTCTCTCACCCCCATCCTCCACTTTCAGCCCTTCCTCTGCTCACCCCTCTTCTCTGTTCACACACCATCCTTCGCTTGCAACCCTTGCTCTTCTCACCCATCCTCCTCTCACAGCCCTTCCTCTGCTCACCCCATCCTCTGCTTGCAGCCCTTCCTCTTCTCACCCCCATCCTTCGCTTACAGCCTTCCTCTGCTCACCCCCATCCTCCACTGAGCCCCATATTCCACTTGCAGCCATTCCTCTGCTCACCCCCACCCTCCACTCACCCCCATACTCTGCTTGCAGCCCTTCCTTTGCTCGCCCCATCCTCCACTTGCAGCCCTTCCTCTGCTCACCCCATCCTCCTCTCACCCCCATACACCACTTGCAGCCCTTCCTTTGCTCACACTCCATCCCGCTCTCACAGCCCTTCCTCTGCTCACCCCATCCTCCTCTCACAGCCCTTCCACTGCTCATCCCATCCTCTACTCACCCCCATCCTCCGCTTGCAGCCCTTCCTCTGCTCACCCCAACCCTCTACGTGCAACTCTTTCTCTGCTCACACTCCATCCTCTGCTCACAGCCATTCCTCTGCTCACCCTACCCACCACTCACCTCCATAGTCTGCTTGCAGCCCTTCCTTTTCTCACACTCCATCCTCCTCTCACAGCCCTTCCTCTGTTCACCCCATCCTCTGCTCACCCCCATCCTCCTATCATAGCCCTTCCACTGCTCACCCCCATCCTCCACTTGCAGCCCTTCCTCTGATCACCTCCATACTCCACTCACCCCCATCCTCCACTTGCAGCCCTTCCTCTGCTCACCCCCATCCTCTACTGACCCCCATACTCTGCTAGCATCCCTTTCTCTGCTCACCCCATCATCTGCTCACAGCCCTTCCTCTGCTCACCCTCATCCTTCTCTCACCCCCATCCTCCGCTTGCAGCCCTTCCTCTTCTCACACCCTTACCTCTATATCACATCCCTTACACAGTTTGAAGTCCTCAAAGGATAAAGGACGGACTAGCCGTGAGGCCAGGGGTCAAGTCCTAAAAAAAAATACCAATTGAATGTGGCAGCACCTTAGCATGTCAAGGTGCCCTCTGAAAAAAGTGGGGGGACTCCGTCGTCCATCCACGTGTACCCTCGACTTGACCCCTGCTTGAGGCCATGCGTGCAAACAGGTCTCTTTTGTCATACTGTAAATAGGTGGAACCCCACAGGACTCAGCGGGCACCTGCTGGTCGCCCTGGTGTCCAGTGAGGTATTGTTCCCTCCTGCAATATGTTTTGCTCGGGAAAGCATGGCATATCTAACACGCTAGAACGCAATTTCATAAGTCATCCTTCCTATGGCACCCCACAGCCTTTTTTGTTTTTATGTTTTTGCCAACTGACAGCTTACCCCCTTTTATAGAGAGCCTGGGCCCTAATTTACTAGACTTCCATTATTTTTGAATTACAGTTTGTCCTAAATGAATGAAAGTGTTGCTCGCCCCTGAGTCCCATGACATGAAATTAATCTACAGCTGCGAGACATTCTATTCCGACTGGTGTGCACGTGACAGCTTTTCAATTACATTTATAGGGCACAGAGGGCCAGGCAAAGGTCAGGCCTATCCACTACGCATAGAAGGTTCCCGAAGGGCCTGCCGCGGCAGCAGTCTGTCTTCTCATTGACACGTTACAAGCCACGCAGGGCGCGCGCCGTCAATACATCCGGCGCGAGTATTGACACTTCCACCTGGAGACTGCCCCGTCCAGGAAGCAGTGCTGGGCTCTGCAGGACGTTCATTAAGGGTCTGATAGGCAGTCTTCTGCACAAGTCTGACAACGGCGTTGGGTGGCTTTCAGAGTCTGTACCCCGCTCTTTAATAGTCAAATTGATGGTGGTTATTTTTTTACATGAATTCTGAATTGATTAGTATTTTTCTTTTGCATTCTGATTTTTACACCTAAAGTCACCAGGACAGACCCTCCAGGCCCTATACATAAACCAGATTCCATTGACCCTCCGTCCCACCTTCTCTCTACTTACATCAGTGATAGCTGGGAAGGAGGACACGAGGGTAATTGCCCCCTCGCAGGCAGGGCTGTTGCTTCCTGACACCAAGGGTGCAATAAACAAAGAAACATTTAAGAAAGAGAAAATCCTTCCAGAAGCCAGTCTGCCTGAAAAGAAACGAGCGCCGCGCGGCCTGCTCACCGTCTGTGTAGAACGGGTGATGGGGGCTGTTGTGCTGATTTCAGCCATGCTGCCACTGCGAGTGAGTGCGATGCAGAAGAGCGTGGGTGGCAGTACATGTTCATACTGCCGCACTAGCAATGTAGGCATATCAACATGGACTCTGTGACCCTGGGTGTAATGTGGGCACCCCTGCAGCTCATACACTAATGGTCATTAGAGATCCTTAGCCACTTATTGAGATTCCTTCTGCACAAGCAAGTGGCTGTATCTTACCTGTCCTCGCTTTCACCTTTTAAGAATGCTTTGCCTACATTGTGCTGAACGTCTTCATCATTGCAAATGTATTACAGAAAGAGCTTAATAGCACCCTTGGACGTTACCATTTTATTTATTTATTGCAACATTTATATAGCGCCTTTATCCAAGGTGCTGTACATTTTTAAAAGCGGTTAAAAGGAGATGTAGAAATATCAATAAACAAAACATCAATGTGGATATGAGAAATCATGGTTCAGCCAAAAAGACAAGAAAAACAAGCTTTAGGAACAGATGATGGCAAAAGGTAAATTTTAAGACATTTCTTAAACAACATTAAATTAGAGCAAATATGCAAGCGAAGAGAGTTCCATAACGTAGGGGCGAATAGTTGAAAAGAACGGAACCGAGAGGGTGCATAAGGAGGGTAAGGAACCGAGCGAAGAACTCTTTGAGGTTGATATAAAGAAACACAATGACGTAAATAGCCTGGGACTAATGCATGAATGCACTTAAAATCTGCACAGGAAATGAAATTCAAATCTAGATTTAATAGGAAGCCAGTGCAGTTGAGTCAAACAAGTTGAAATGTTTGAGGAATATTGAAGTCCTCAATGAAGAATGTAGAAGAGAACGAATAGGAAGAAGAACTTGACTAGGGAGACCAACATATTAAGAACAGCAATACCTAAGCCAAGATAAGACAGTAGATTGTAACAATAGTTTAGTAGAGGCACAAGTGAATAGAAAGCACATTTTCCTAATATTAAAGCGGTGAAAATGGCAAGATTTGACCACAGTAGAAATTTGGGTCGGCGTTGTAAGTGAGGAGTGACAAATAAATCCAGAATTACGAGAGCAAGACACTATTGGTAGATAAAGTGGGGCAAATGAAATTGAAGAAGGTGAAATGCATGAAGAGAAAGCGGGAAAGAAAAGGATTTCCATTTTCTTAGGGTTGAGGCATAAGAAAAGAGAAGACATCCATGATTTAACTGCCAAGAGGCAGGCAGATAAACGTTGCTGAATGGTATCATCAAAGGAAGGAAGGGGAAAGAAAAATCTGGATGTCTGCACACATAAATCGCCCTCAAAATCATCATTGGAAATCAAAGAAGAGGTTTAAAGAGCGAAAGGGAAAGGGTCAAGAACTGAACCCTGGGGATCCCCGTAAGAAAGAGCATATGGGTGTGATAAAGAACCCTTCCAAGACACCGAAAAGAGTGATGATGTAAGTAAGAAGAAACTAACCAAAGAACAATGCCAGAAATACCCAGTGATGACAAAATAGAGAGCAGAGTTGGATGGTCCACCGTGTCGAAAGTAGCACTAAGATGTATTAAAACTAAAATCGAAGATCATTTCAGATGACGAGCATCGAAAACAGAATTTGAGACGGAAAAAAGAGCGGTTTCTGTAGTCTGCCCTGGATTAAAGCTAGACTGATCAGACTGAAGTAAGTGATGCATGTTCAGATAAGAGGTCAGTTGAGAATGGACAATACGTTCACAAAACTTTTATAGGTAGGGAGCTAGGATAAAAGTTAGCCAATTCAGTAGTTTCGAAAGCTGGTTTCTTAAAGTAAAGGAATTACAGGAAAACCACATTTTTTATTACAGCTATGGGAGGCGTTGAATGCACTTTGAAAAAAAAACACTGAAGTGAGTCCCAGTGCATTCCATCGGAGGGTGGCCCTGCAGGCAAGGCATGGGGACAATTGATCACCTGGTGGACCATATCCAACTGGAGGAGTCATGACTCACAGCAAGAATGCACTACCCTTTGCTACCGGTACTCAAAATCTCATGTGAAATGTACACGAGTACCACGTGATCAGTCTTGAGAAAGTCATCTATCGTATCCAAAATGATGATGAGGCATGAACAGTCGCTGGCCATGACTAGGAAAGTGCCATGTAATACACAGGCCATAGCCCTCTCTCAGCCATCTGTGACAGACGGGACCTAGGAGTGAATGGTGGGGCATGCAAGGGGGTCAGGTGCCACCATGAAGGGTGGATATCACAGGGGCAACGTGCTGGTCTTGGAAGCAAGACCATGCAGAGCAACAGAGGTTTGAAACCCGGATCCACGCTTAGAAATCAAACTCATATACAGTATTAGGCGCGTTATAAAAAAACAATCAAAATAAACATTAAAAATAAATAAAAATCATCCACAGTGTGAAGCAGGGCCCAGGGTGGTGTGTGGAGAATCTCCTGGTTACCTGCACCATGCCATGAAAGGGGGGCGGGGGGTTGTCACAAGATGCCGCCAAGTTGTAGTATCTCTTTGAGGCATTCGACTGTAAGCCCCTCAGAAGGTACACAAATTCCGTAGGAGTGGGCTTGGTCAACACTCTGGCACCTCAGGCACATATGGCAAGCCAAACCCAAGGTCTAGCAACTGTTTGGGGGCAGATAGATGCGGACTGAGAGCAAGAGTAATTTCCCTCTCATGCAGTTAACTGGCAGGAGCAGGGGTTGCTCAGAGAGAGAAAGGGGGATGCGAATCTCATTGCAGTGAGATAGCAGAATGCTGCAACGAGGAGAAGGCAAGCACCCGCGGTCCACTGCATGCAGCAATGGCAGAAACGTCCAGATCCAAGATGGCAGCCCCATAAATTATTTCCTTGGTCTGCGGGTTAGGGCCAAACAGCCGAGTAGGATTAAACACGCATGAGAAGTTAGTAATGCAAATTAAGGCCAGTCAATCCTGCTCAAGACGGATCCTTATTCCAATGGGTGAAATCACTAAAACCAGAAACACACCAATTACTGTTGCTCCAGCACTATTATAAAGAGAGAGTCCAGTGAAATAGTGTGGGAGTTTGGAGATGCAGCAGAAGGGAGACGGGGCATGTCCAGAGAGGACCACAAGGCTGGAGGCTGAGTGGGAGAGGCTGATAGGAAACAGAAGAGAGGAGGAAGAGGGTGAAGGAAGTGCTAGAGTAGGAAAGGAGGTGAAAGATAAGGAAGAGTCAAGGAAAATCAAGACACAGTGGAATACAGTGGGGCGGAAGAAGGGAGAAATCGAGAGAGGAGGAAGAGCAGTGGAAAGTAGGTGGTGTTGGCATACAGTGAGGAGGAGGACAAAAAGGAGGAGTCCCAAGAGAAGGGCAAAGGTGGTGGAACAAATCACTAACAAAGAGAAGGGGAAGGAAGTCAGGAGAAGGATAGGAGAGAAGAAGGGACCCCAGCAGCAACAAGGAGTGTGTAAAGGAGATGAAAGGGTCAACGAGGTAAGGCAGGAAGAAAGGAGGCTGGGCACAGCTTCAAGAGCTAACAGAATCACAAGACTAAATCAAGAGAATGGAGATAGGTTTAAAGAGAAGGTGATGCAAAGAGAAGGGTGAGACAGAGGCGGAGGGAAGCCTGGTGGTGGAGGAAGGAGAAGAGACCTGGGAGAAGAAAACCGGGAAAGAGACACACTCAACATCCAAGGGGCGTGAGTGGAGCGGCTACGGCAAGCTCATGGCGAGATGTGGAGGAGACAGGAAAAATAGAAGAGGTGCAGAGAAGAGGTTGCCCAGCCTCTAGGAACTAGATTGTTACAAATCACTGAGAAGGCCGGTATGGCTGGGTAGCTGGGGTGTACAGGCATAACCCTCAGAAAGGTAAAGGGAATAGAAACACCAGTCCAGCAGTGCCAAGGTATACCATTCGCTGTGGTCTAGGTCTTTGATTCGCAGCACCTCAAACGACCTCTGCGTCAAGCCACTAAGACAAATATTGTCCTCATCGGGACCCCTGCTCCCACCTTCCCTCTGGGCGGCCTCCCTTGGGCCTGCGCCTCCACCTACCAACCGGGCAAAACATCTGGGGGTCATCTTCAAATCCACTTGCTCCTTCTCGTCTCAAATAGTGGACATCTCTAAAAAGTCCCACTACCAACTGCACCTTCTCAGAGGTATTCTACCTTTTCTCACTTTTTCTCACTTTCCCCCAGAGGCTCAAAGTCTCCAGAGCACTGGTCCTCTCTGGGCTGGACTACTGCAGCCCTCTTCTACCCTTCGCCCTCTTCAACTCATCCAGAACAGAACCACAAGACTTATCCTTGGCCTCAAGCCCAGGGACCAAATATCTCTGGCGTTGAAATCCCTTCATTGGCTCCCTGTGGCTGCAAGGATTAAGTTCAAGACCGTTTGCATTGTCCACAAGGCTTTCTGGTGCCGGAGCCCACTATATCTGCACTGCTCTCTTCCTAAATACTGTCCTTCCCAAGCCTTCCACTCGTCTTCCTCCAACTCCCTGCGGGTTAGCCGCTTCTCCAAGTAGAGACGTGGGGTTGATATTTATCCACTGCTGGTGCCTCCTTCTGGAACAGGGTCCCTGCTTCTCTCCATCTTGAGCCGGATCTCCTTAACTTCCAGAAACTCCTCTTAATGTTCCCCTTCGCCTCCTCCTTCTCCTCCTTCTCTCCCCTCTCCCCTGCTAACCACCTCTTTCTGCTCTCTCGCTCTCTCTCCTCTATTTCTGCTCAGTTTCACTGACTGGCCGCCCGGTGTACCTTCAGAGCCTCACAGGTCCCAAGCTTCCTTGCCAGTCTCCTGCACTTGCACCCAGGTCTTGCACTTGCCAAAGCACTACTTCACTTTGGTTACGACCCATGAGAGTGGTATCTCTCTGCAGTGAACCCATGCTCTGACATGACTGGGCGCACTTGGTCCCTATTGCCCCCCCCCACACACTTCCTGTTCTGCGCGCCTGCATGATCTGAATGTACCATGCCAAGTAAGATCGTTTGTCTTGTCTTCCTTATGCCTTCCCCTCCCATGCATGGTTGTGCTTTGAAACACTTGTGTATAAGTGCATAATGAATAAACAATCAATCAATCAAAGTAATTGCAGCACAACTTTCTAATGGGACTCCATGGAGGGGAGCTGCCCGGTGTTGCTAGGTTACCTCTGAGCACTCCGGTCACATGACCCGAGGCTATTTCTTTCCTTGGGTGGTTATAGGCTGTTACAGCCAACACCCACATTCCTTAGTCTTACAAACGGCCACACGGCAGTGCCTGGAAGCTCAGCATGCATTGAAGCGGCAACTTGGTGAGTTCGCTATCTTTAAATGCACGCATGGGTCTCACCCTTTGTTTACGCAAACGAATGGACACAACGCCATACTAATATGCCTTCTAACATAGACAAACCTGTACCAAAGAGCTTTTGTTTTCGGTTTGCAGCAATATGTGCAAGTGCCACGGGCATGTACTTACTTCTACGTGCTTTCTCCTTTATGTTTTAGTGTACCTCATGATAAGCTGACAATAAGCCCTAAAATCGAAAATTGTCTCAGGACCCTAACACTTCAATTTCAACGTACTTTGCATTATAACATTGGGAACTGAGGTAAGCCCTACAGCCCTTTCCGTTTTAAGATATAGAATGTGGTATGACTTTATTCTGATGACTACCTATAACAGTAGCAGGTTGTGTCTGCTTTTTGGATAACATATACCATATGGACGGTTCTCTTGAGATGTTCAGCAAATACAACTAAACACTGTGTGGCTTCGCATATGCAGCCTGTTCATGACCTATCAGGTACTTTTTTGCCAATTTCATAATCTTTGGGGATGTGAATATGCTCACCAAGCATTACTGACTCAATTGTGATGTTACTCAGTTATATAATATTGGGAATAGTCCACTTACTATATTTTCTGTTTTTTCTTCCCATTCCCCCTCCCCTATCCCTGTTTCCCTTCATGCCTCCACGTTTCTGTTATAGAAATTGGGGAATTTTCAATTGACAAAGACGTTTGTTGTCCACGTTACTGAATATGCCTTATGGATCATTATTTCTTTATCAGCTGTATAATTATACGCCCTGAAGACGGCCCGGTTAGGGTTGAAACACGTGTTGGCGTTTTTTTCTAAAATATTGTGGGCGTTCTTTGTTTCATTTTTATTTCTGTAATATTTCAACCGTAACTCTGCAATATAACTTGCTGTTGAAAGCCAAAAAGCTGTACATTTGTTTTTTTTGGAAGAGAATCATTTAAGTGTTACGTTGTAACATTGTTGACAAATGGGGCTAACTCCCTAAATTGGAACGCATGTTCTCTCATCATTTTTTCTGTTGAATAACATTGTCTGCAACCTTGGCAGGTAGTGTAGACAGTGAGGCCTTCTATTTTTCTTGTCATTTTAAGTCTGAAGGGGTTTTTGAGAGATTACCCTTCTGGTCCTCACTGCTGCTGCATACCTTTCCATAACTTAACACTTCTCAGATACATATAGAGAGCTGTTCTACTCTTATGGTTGTGTGCAACTTCTACTATAGGATACTTTCTCAAGCACTTCAATTCCCCTCCCATGCATGGTTGCGCTTTGAAACACTTGTGTATAAGAGCATAATGAATAAACAATCAATCAAACTCAAAACTTGGAAAGTAGAAGAGGCCTGAAGACTGGAGACAGCCAAGAAAGAACTACTCCATCACAAAGCCAAGAGAAATGTGTTGGGCGCAACCCCAAGATTGTGAGTGACTGAGAAGTGCTGCCTCCCTGGGAGGTAACTCCGAGTGAGGAATATGAACCCGCTGACACGTTCTCCTTTTGTGCTTGGTTAAAGTCGGTAACTTGGTAGGTACCCCATGGTCATTTATTTGGACCAACTTGAGGAGATGAATATCCACCTGTGTTGTTCCCAAGTCTGTTTCCCCTTTTCCCTTTGAGACCCCTAGGAGGCACAATCATGAAAGCTACATGTATTGGCCCTTCCCCAAGGCCTTTGGGAAAACCCCACCACTTGTTAGTTCGGAGCAAGGTCCATGAATATTCATCATGAGTGTGGCTTGGTCGTGTGTTAATCCTACTCGCCATCATGACAAATGCAAGTGTGGACGCTGGAATGGATAATGTCATAGAAGCCAGTGGATTTGTGCAAAACTCCAGCTGGAACCTTTCCCGAAGCCTTCCTTGGAAAAGGACAATTGGGACGCTAGAGTTATTCTCAGAGTAGAGGCTGTATCCCCCAATGTTGCTTTCCTAAAAGATCATGGAAAAAAATCATACTTCTCCTCTTCCCCATCACATCCAGTGTCACCCAAGTTTCCTCCATATCCCCACTCCCTTAATCTCCTCCTCTGCCCACAGGCTTACATCACCCTTATTTTGGAACACAGGTGAATCTCATGTCCTACAGATGGCTGACGGGATGCACAGCCAAACAGTGGCATGTCTCCTCATCACTACAACCAACAATCGGAGGCAGGTAAATTAGCTATAAATGAAACCTTGCAGAACAGAAGACCTGCCTATTGTCTCCCACGTCCACTTCTGCAGTGAATGCATTTGGAGTTTCACTGGGGATTGCAGTCCACACCATGCCGGATCTGTTAGAGATCTCTGCTTCATCCTTGAAAAGGATCTCTCCCTCACAGCTCACTGGATTGCCTTCGCCAGATCCTCTATCGCCTCAAACCTTTCAGATGTCGCTTCCCATCCTCTCCTGCCAGACAGAGGCGATGCGGTGAATCCCGATCTCTTCCTATCTCGATTACATAGATATCGATAGATCAGTCTCTAGACGGGCCCTCAACTGCACCAACCTCAATGCCTCCAACATGTTAAACATGGAACCGCCGGTCTCCTCATGAAGGCTGGCCACCAAGAACAGGTTCTCCTGGCCCTATCTGCCCTCCATTCTCTGATGCTCTAATGAGCATCTAATTTTATCATCTGCAAATCTCTACATGGCCCAGGTTTGGATTTCTTGCCTGCTCCAAGTAAGCCTCATTAGGCGGCTTAACTTAACCTGCGCCTATCCCCTTCGGATCCTCGAAGACAAGGTGATTACCAAAAGCAGGCAGAGTTTATGCATTCCTCATAGGAATGCTCTGGGACGGACTCCTGATCGCCCTTCCGGCGCGGCCTCCGCTACTCGATTTCTGGAAAGGTCTCCATCCCAGCTCTTGTGGAACCAAAGTCTCCATTCCTCCCCTTTGCCTGCCAGCCATCGTGCTGATGCATCACTTCTGGCACTTGTGCGTGACAGAAACACAAATAAACCAATACACACATACACAATGTCACCCAGTTTCCTCCCGCTGCAGCACATTGGTCTAAGATTTCTGCTCTCCAGGCGATGGTTAAGAGCCAAACCTTGCCTTGAAGTGAACGAGAGCCGTGATGAACAAAGTCTGGCTAATGTCATCTGTCTGCAACAACTGAGTGAGAATGAGTACTTTTTATTGTTTTGCTTGGTAGGTTGTGCTGCTAGCATTGCCTATGAGCTGAAACTATTGTCATGGAAAGTGAAGGTAGGAGTGACACACGAGCTACGGTCATTGCATGTTTATTTTCCAATCCACTGTCTGCCCATGGCCATGCTAGTGCCTACCCCTTCCTTAACCCACCATCTGCCCATGTCCACCCAAAGCACATCCCCCGGGGCTCTCTTTGAGCTAGGTCTTTGATTTCTAAGCAGCCTTCTGAAAGGTAATGGCAAATTACATCTATAAACAAGCTAAACTATGTTCTGTTACATGGCATTTGCATAGCGCCTACTGACATTTGTATGGCCTCGAAGTGCTGTGGGGATGAACGCCCTTCAGGAAGAGCATAGTCAGAGATGTGAAAGGTGAAGAAAGATTTCTAAAATTCATGTGCGCATTTTTAGCGGGCATGAAAGTGGTTAAGGAGTGGCTAATTCCCCAGCAGCAACCCATAGTTATCAGGTGAGAGAATGAGTGCCATGACAAATTGCTGAGAGAGTAGGAGAGTCAGAAGGGTCAGATTATGTGAACGACTGGCCCGGATTTTGAGTGGGGTTCTGCTGTATTCTGTTGGTGGTGGTGATGCGTGCTTTGGGTGTGTGTAGTCGAGTAGTGTTTATTGCAGGAGTATGAAGGTGTGTGGGCTGAGCCGGATGGGATACGGTTAAATTCTGTTGCAATGGCGTTCTTGCTGTTCCAGCGAAGAAAGACTGGCACCTAGTTGGAAATGGTCTTGCGGATCTTCCCGTAAAGGCCTGACTGAGATGCCTTCAATGGGAGGGTGCTATTTCCCAACTTGTCAACTCCTCAGGTGCCCCAGCATTCCCGTCAGGGAGTGAGTAATAGTTCACGAAGGAGGTGGGCTAAGTCTGTCAGTATGCTTAAGTGTGCTTTCCGCCTATTGATCTATAAGCAGTATGTGGGCCCTTGCATCTGTCCCAGGCCCTGAATCCCAGCTAAAACTAGCATTGGCAAGGCCAAACGTTTAGGCTCTTTTGTAGGCATTGGAGCATTATCCAAGCACTTCCATAAGATATCTAGTGACTAGCACTGATTGCCAGGTATTGCCATCTAATTGGCAGGTATCACCATTGTGGCAATTCCTGCAAAATGTACATCTCATGCCTACACAAAAGCCAAAACTGCCAGCTTTGCCAATGCGTTTTTAACAGACGGCTCCCAATAACAGAGCAGCAGGAGGGGACCAAAGCAGTCTATATATATATTTTTTTTTAAGTCTGGGACAAACAATAGAACTTTAATGATATAAAAGCTTGAACAAATTTGGAGACTAAGGAAAGTTTGTATTTTAGTACCAGGCAGGGACAGAATGGAACTGGCGGTCTTTATTTATCCTTACTTTATATATTTATGCATCTTTAAGATCTGAAGAGGGACAAGAGAAAATGCATTCCAAGCATATGAGATGCATAAATCCTCCCAGAACAGAGCTGCAGGCCAACAATACTGAAAAAAGCAAATCTCCGCAGGGATTTGGATGAAGAGCATTCGACGAAAGAAAGACACTGACGAAGGGATCATCGCCCACAAACTATCAACCATCCCTCAAGCAGAACACTCTCTTTCCTTTTAAAATTTCCATCCTTTAAAGATTTCACACAAGCCTCTCTCGAGAGACAAAGCAAAAAGTGTGTTGATTGAAATATGAACTAAAAATATAAATCGCAAGTCTCTAATATCTAGCAAAATATGATGCGTCAGTTCTTCTTGGATACGATCGGAGAACTCAAAAAGAATGAAACACTAGAGAGTCGATCTTGCCAGCTCCTTCGGCTAGAGAATATCCAGCTATGTACATTGAAACTAAAAAGCCTGCCAATCTGTGTTCCGGCCGCAGGAGGTAGAACCATAGTGTGCCAAGAATTATTGAGCTGGTGAGCGCACTGCAAATGCCCAAGGAGTATCAGGACTTTAGAGCAGAAGACAAAAGAGTGAGGCATGTGTGAAAGTGACCAGCCACGGACAAGTCAACTGAGCCTTCATGTGTCGAGGAAACAAGGAAGGTGAGTAATGAGAAGGCAATGGGTCTAACGAGGTAGCAAGGAGATGATGGGGCTGTCAAGCCAGAAGAAAATTGATATGATCAACTAAAATGGGATAGATGGTGCTGGCAAGGCTGAAGGCAATGGAGCCATTGCCCTAGCTTGAAGACAATTGACCTGACAAGCCAGAAGACAATCAAGCTGTCTAGCTAACATGGAGACAATAGGCTTGACATGCCAAAAGACAATGGAGCTATGGGGCTATCTAGCTAACATGGGGATAATAGACCAGACATGCCAGAAGACAACGGAACTATCGAGCTAACATGGGACATTGGAGATGATTTCCTATAAGGCAATGGAGTTATTGAGCTACGTTGGAATCTATGGTGCTGGCAAGCCTGGAGGCAATTGAGCCATTACCCTAGCATGAGGATAATGGACCTGACATGCCAGAAGACAATGGAGCTGTCTAGCTAACATGGAGACAATAGACCTGACATGCCAGAAGACAACAGAGCTATCGAGCTAACATGGGACATTGGAGATTACTTCCTATAAGGCAATGGAGCTATTAAGCTACGTTGGAATCTATGGTGCTGGCAAGCCTGGAGGCAATGGAACCATCACCCTAGCATGAAGACAATGGACCTGACATGCCAGAAGACAATGGAGCTATCAAGCTAACATGGGGACTATAGAGCTGTACTCCTAGAGGACAATTGAGCTATTAAGCTATGATGGAATCAATGGTGTTGGGAAGCCTGAAGACAATGGAGCCATCACCCTAACATGAAGACAGTGGACCTGACATGCCAGAAGACAATGAAGCTGTCTAGGGAACATGGATACAATAGACCTGACATGCCAGAAGAGAATGGAGCTATCAAAATGACATGGGGACAATGGAACTGACGTCCAAGAAGGCAATGGAGCTATTAAGCTAAGATGGAATCAATGGTGCTGGCAAGCCTAAAGGCAAGTGAGCCATCAACCTAGTATGTAGACAATGGACCTGACATGAAAGAAGACAATGGAGCTATCAACCTGACATGGGGACATTGGGGCTGACATGCTAGGAGACAATGGAGCTATCAAGCAGCTAACATGGGAACAATGGAGCTGACTTCCTAGAAGGAAATGGAGCTATAAAGTTAAGATGGAATCAATGGTTCTAGCAAACCTGAAGGCAATGGAGCCATCAACCTGGTATGGAGACAATGGACCTGACATGCTATAAAACAATGGACCTATCAAGCATAAATGGGGACAATGGAGCTGTATTCCTAAAAGGCAATGGAGCTATTAAGCTATGATGGAATCATCGGTGCTGGCAAGCCTGAAGGTAATGGAGCCATCACCATAGCATGAAGACAATGGACCTGACAAGCCAGAAGACAATGGAGCTATCAAGCTAACATGGGGACAATGGAGATGACGTCCTATAAAGCAATGGAGATATTAAGCTAAGATGAATCAATGGTGTAGGCAAGCATGGAGGCAATGGAGCCATCACCCTAGCATGGAGCCAATGGACCTGACATGCCAGAAGACAATGGAGCTATCAAGCTAACATGGGGACAATGGAGCTGACTTTGTAGAAGGCAATGGAGCTATTAAGCTACGATGGAATCAATGGTGATGGCAAGCCTGAAGGCAATGTATCCGTGACCTTAGCATGAAGAAAATAGACCTGACATGCCAGAAGGCAATGGAGCTGTCTAGCTAACATGGAGACAATAGACCTGACATGGCAGAAGACATTGGAGCTATCAAGCTAACATGGGTACAATCGAGCTGACATCTTAGAAGGCAATGGAGCTATTAAACTAAGATGGAGTCAATTGTGCTGGCAAGCCTGGAGCCAATGGTGCCATCAACCTAGCATGGAGCCAACAGACCTGACATGCTAGAAGACAATGGAGCTATCAAGCTAACATAGGGACAATGGAGCTGACATCCTAGAAGGCAATGGAGCTATTAATCTATGATGGAATCGATGGTGCTGGCAAGCCGGGAGGCAATGGAGTCATCACCCTAGCATGAAGACAATGGACCTGACATGCTAGAAGACAATGGAGCTATCTAGCTAACATGGCGACAATAGACCTGACATGGCAGAAAACAATGGAGCTATCACATGGGTACAATCAAGTTGATATTCTAGAAAGCAATGGAGCTATCAAGCTAAGATGGAATCAATGGTGTAGGCAAGCCTGAAGGAAATGGAGCCATCAACCTAGCATGGAGACAATGGACCTGACATGCTAGAAGACAATGGAGCTATCAAGCTCAGATGGCATCAATGGTGCTGGCAAGCCAGAAAGCAATGCAGCCATCACCCTAGCATGGAGACAATGGATCTGACATACCAGAATATAATGGGGCTATCAAGCTAAAATTGAATTAATGGTGAAGGCAATGGTGCTATAAAGTTAACATGGAGACAATAAGCAGATGTGCAAGAAGACAATGGATCTATCAAGCTAACATGAAGACATGAAGCTGACATGCCAGAAGACAATAGAGCTATCAATCTAACATGGAGACAATGGAACTGACATACCTGAAGTCAGTGGACCTAATCATCTAAGATGGAAACAATGGAAGATTTGGTCCAGGATAAAATGGACCTATTTAGGTTACATGTCAGTAATGGAGTTTATGAGCCAGAATATGATGGTGATAATAAGCTCATTTGGAAACAATGGGCCTCATTACAAGTTAGGCGGTAAGTGGTAAAGTTGGCGGTAACTCCTTTACTGCCAACTTTACCACTACACCAAATTATGACTTACAGAAATGTTGGCAGTAACACCCCAGGTGGAGTTACCACTAGCGGAATCACCTCCAGCGGTAACTCCGACAATAATATGCGGAATTCGAGCCAGAGGTAATTCCGCAGGCAGAATAATCTCCAAAAAACAAAAACCCATTACTGTCATATTACAGGTAAAAAAACACAGAATTACCTCCAAAAATCTGAGTTAATTCCACGAAAAACATATCCCAATTACCACCACCAAAAAGGTGGAGGTAAATGCAAACAGGTGTCACAAACCAAGGCCATGATACATCAGATAGACTCAGGTGGAGTATAAAAGGTCCACACCCACCCCCAACACACATCCAAGCAACATGCAGCCACAAGCAGACGTAGATTATGGGTTCCACAACCTGCTATTCCACATTGAGCCACAGCTACATGCTGGACCACAGCAGGGAAGGAGACAGGCACAACCAAGTCGTAGGAGACACATGTAGCGAAGGGCACCAATCCCATATGTCCAACCATCCCCATGGACACTCACGGACAGGCAACTAGTCAACTCATACAGACTGGACCGTCCAACCATCGCCAAACTGCTCACCCTGACACAGGCCCAACTACAGAGTGCCAACTCCATCCAAACAGTCATCCCTCCCCTGCAGAAGCTTGTGTCCATCCAACATTTCTGTAGCACAGGTGCCTTCCAGCACACAGTAGGGGCACTGCATAGCGTGTCTCAGCCCACATTTTTAAAGGTGCTGGACCAAGTCCTGGATGCCCTAATGATGCACTCACACCTGCACATCACCATGCCCATCGCCCAGGCACAGGTGAATGCAGCAAAGGCAAGGTTCTATAGCATAGCACATTTGCCCAACACAATTGCTGCGTTGGACTGCACCCATGTGGCATGAGTACAACCCCAGGCAACTGAACAGGCATACCGCTAACAGAAACAATATCACTCTGTGAACGTGCAGATGACCTGTGATGCGGATCTCACCATCAGTTACTGTTGTGCCCGATATTCTGGTGCGGCACATGATGCTCTGATTCTGTGTAACAGCACCCTGCCTGCGTACATGGAGAGGCACAGAGGACAGCACACCTGGCGTGTGGGTATGTAGCACTCAGACCTGACTGCCAAAAGCACTCACATGCACATGGGGCACGTCAGTAGTAGTGAAGTGAATGAACCCCAAGTACCATGATGCAACAACCATGATACCCAGAATAGGCCAGGCACCCTGACTGACCCACCCCAGGACACAGACTTGACACATGTGATGAATCAAGGCCTCCAGCCATGCAAGGCAGGACCACGCAATCAGGTCAACACACAACCCATGTAGGCATATCCATGTACCCAACATGGCGTAGTGCCACACCATAGGTGACCAGTGCATTGCCAATGTCACATCACTGACAGACTGCACATGACTACTGACTCCCACAATGCATATAACTGCAAGGTAGCCATGTTGACCATGCCCAAACAACCCCGATGCACACAAGGTGCCCTGTGCCCATCCAGTGAGACATGCACATAGGAGTATGCACGTCAGGACCATGAACGTGTACCACGGACAACATAGCGCCATGTCTTACACAGTCCATTCATGTCTTGCAGGTGATGCTGGACACCCGCAGTTGCCATGGCTAACGACCCCCATGTGCAACCCTGCTACACCACAGCGGATGGCCTATAATGATGCACAGAGGAGAACACAATCTTGAATTGAGACGACATTTGCCCTTCTGAAATCCCAGTTCAGGTGCCTATATAACACAGGCGGTGCACTGATGTACAGCCCTGAAAAAGTAGGGAAAATCATAGTGTTCTGCTCCATGCTGCTAAACATGTGCATAGGCAGGAATTTAGCAATGCCCGCAGATGAGGACAATGGGCCCACTAGCTCTGATGAAGAAGAGGCTGGAGGAGTGGCTGGAGGAGTGGTCCGGGCACCCCATGCCCTACGTGGGGAAGCAAGTGAAGGACGGATGGTCCGCCAGGAGCTCATAGAAAATTATTTTTGACTCCAGAGACATGACACCCATACATGCAATTAATGCATCTGTCTGAATTTAATTAAATTGATACTACCAACATGAAGAAGATTCAAGTGTGTTTAACCCTGGCAATAAGGCAACAACATCCCTTGCTACAACTACTGCCCCCATCCCCACCAACAACCACCACCCACAATAACTACCACTTCCCACCCCCACCAACAACCACCACCCCCAACAACAACTATCACTTGCATTAGCGCATGCGCTTATCCCCTTGTCTGATGGACTGGGAGCATTTGTGGCACTCCAGTGTGAGCACCTGGTCGGGGTGCTCTGTGTTGACACCTCAGAAGGGGTAGTGGACTGTGTGTTCCACTGCATGCTCTCCTGTAGATATTCCAGGCTCAGATGTATGGCTCTGGCCATGGTCTCATGTGACAAGGACATTTGTTCAGCCAATTCCTTGACCCCCCGGCTGGTGAGACACAAGCTTGCATTGCATGTGACTGTGTACCTGCATAGACGGCTGATTGACTGTGACAACTGTCTTGAGGACCCCTGGATGCAGTCACGCATGGCCTCTGCACGCCCCAAGTGTTCCCGTGCAATGGTGCACATTTCTGGCTGCCTCTGTTCCATCCGGTCCGGACGATCACAGATGACCTGGAAGTGTGGGGGCAGGCACTGGAGGTGATGTTAGCATTTGGACATGTTCCTCATGCTGGGCATGACGCTGAGCAACCCTGGCCTGATCGTCTGATGAGTCCTCTGCATGGTGAAGGGCATGGTGGACATCACACTGGGATGGTGGTGTGTGCAGTGGTGAGAGGCTGCGCAGTGGGGGAGGACTCAGGCAAACAATTGCAGAAGTGGGAATGTAGGTGGCTGGATGCAAGGGAGGCACCCTCATGCTGCTCTACATATGTGCCTGCAGTGGCCTGCTCTGATTGCTGGCTGACATCCTCACCCTGACCCACCTGTGTGTCTGCAGTCAGGCCTGATATGGAACTGTCCTCGCATCTCCTTGGTGGCACATATTGCACACCTGGGGTCTGTGTTGGCCCTGTGGGCTTGTCTGTCTGGATGGCAGGAGTGTCTATCAGTGGCCTGGTGGACTGGTGCCTCTTCTTGGGTGACATACTCACACTCCCTGAACTGCCTTGGCCTTGCTGTGTACTGCCAGTGGTTGTCGATGGTGTCCTGGATGGTCCAGCCTCCTGGGACATTTCCTGGGTGTCTTGGGTTCCTGTTGGAACAAATTGACATGTGCATTAAAACATTGTTGCTGATGTGCTTTGGAAAACAACTTTCACTGTCACATGTGCATTGTCATCAATGTATGTTGGTCCTCCTGGGGGGCGGGCATCATCTGTTGGCCACTGTGTACATGGCGTACATTACATATGGACGGTCAGTTGTGGGTTGGCCTACTAGATTTGGAGGTGCATCAAAGGGATTAGTTGAACCATGGGCTGTCCTGTGCAGTGGTGCTTCTGGACGGTTGGTGGCAGGTATCTGGTGGTGCAGTCAGGTGGGTGGAGCGTATTTGTTGTGTGTGGGTCAGTTGGCCATGTTGTCAGATGTGTACTCAATGTCTGCACATTGGCCATGGTATCCAAGGGGCATGTGGATGCAATGCAACAATCAACTGTTGGGCATCCTTGGGCAGGGTTGCATGGTGGCTATGTTGGCTGTGCATGGGTGTCATGTGAGGGGGGGTCCAGTGGTCACTGGTTGCTGTCATTCGGGCCTGGTGCCTCACATGGATGGTGATAGCTTTCTGCCTGCAGGGTTGTGCAGTAATCGCTGCATGGGTCCCTATGGTACTCACCAGATTCAGCTTGGTTACTGGCTATTAGCTCTGCCATGCCTATGCCCTCAATCCTGACCATGTGCAGTATCCCACTGACTATCTCCTCCCACTGTGTCAGTAGCAGGGGTTATACTGTGACACCTCCAGTGGCAGCGGTCTCCCAGAGGTGATTGGAGATGAGGGCCCTGACCCTGGCCTTGAGGTCGTTCCACCTCTTCCTCATGTCCTCTATGCCACATTGGTCATGCTCTACAGCCACCACCTTGTCCCTGATTTCTGCCCATATGTGGATTTTGCACTGTTGGCTGGTCTTCCTATGAGGTAGCCCATATAGCTCATCTGAGATGGCATCTACTTGCTCTGCCAACACTGTGAGCTCCTGCTTGCTGAATTTCGGCTTCTGCTGCCTCATATCAGGCACCCTGCCTTTGCCCTTTCCTTTGAGCATGATTGGCCTTAACTGGGTGTCTGGATGGCACTCCTATCTCAAGATATTGGATGGATTGTGCTTTTCAAAATGGCGGCCATAGAACTTCCTTTTACAGAGATGATGGATTTCCGCATACACGGAATTACGGCAGGTGGAATTTCCGCAGACTGTCATGGTGGTAATGGTAATTCCGCATTTTCTGACGTCCTACCACAGAGTTTTCAGCAGTAACTCTGTGATGACAGATTTACCTGTAGAGGAGCAGTTACATGCCTCTGCAGGAAATCCCACCCCCTACCTCCTATGTGTTGAAGTCTGAGATTGTGCCGTGTTTGACAATAGCAGTTGTGTCAATACCGCAGCGTATATTCAAAAGAAGATACCCATTGAGACAACCATATCGAATGTATCCCCGAAGAGGTGACAATCTGAGGGAGGAACTTCCTGAAGGAATGAAAAAGAGCAAAGAGAGGAGCTAGTGACATCACAAAAGACATGTGAAACGTCTCAAGATATTGACTGAAGAGGAAGCATGGATCATATAAGAAACTAATAGTAAAGAATTGAGTAAACTCTTGAATATGAAAAAGATTACACATGCACGAAGTGCTGCAGAGAATCAACTGTTCAATCATTGTACAGACGCGGAAACTCAAGGTAGACTAAGTCATAATAGAAGCTGGCTATACGTAGTGAATAGAATGCAGACAGAACCGCCATTGTACAGTAGCTGGACATCGGTCTCATGAATTTAGTAAACCAGGACCCATGAAGAGAAAAGGCAAGGATTGTGTTGCAGCAAAAACTTGCTGAAATCGTGGAAGCTGCATGCTGTGGCTGTCTGGCCTGGTATCAAGACTGAAACAGGCAAGGTCGGTTATCTATTCTTGAAAGAAGTGATCATGCAAAGGATGAATCATCCTTTGTCAAGGTGCAGAGACAGAACACCAAGAGTGCCAAGTTTTATTTATTTAAGACATTTAAAAACTTGCAAAATTGACCAAATTGTGGCTCCTGTCACGTGGGCTAATTATGAAAATAGAGTTGAACTTGGAGTCCTAGAAGAACGATAGTGAGTGCCTGCACTCCCATGTGTTCCCAGAGAGCAGGGTACTTTGCAAGGCCAAGTTCAAAGACAATCTTAATGGCAGAAGGAATGGGCGATGAGAGATGTTGGGCTAATTGGGCGGGGAGGTAGAGCCAGGACCACTTCCTTGCACATGGGTCTGGGCATCAGTGCTGCTAAGGGAACCGAATGTTCCAGACATGGCACAAGCGTGACGACCAATTGTAGAGGTCTGTATAACGAAGGACCTTATAGTTTAAAGAGCAATTGAAAACCATGTTCTTAGTGATTTTGAAGATGATATGTTTTTGAGGTAAGCATATATTGTCCACCTGACAGTGGGCAGCCAATCACAATCCCAGTTCCTATGTAATGTGTACTTAGATGTTCCCCGTAAACCAATGACAATCCCTAGTAGGTTTTTCATTATTTGCCACGTAGTATACCATCACCTCTGATGTATGTTTAGTATAAAATGTATGTTTTATGAGAAGATCGCTGAGAAAAAATTGAGCCAACGTCCGTTGATGTTCATTGTAACTCCCTGGTTTAGATAACTGTTAATAACACAGTATCTTTGCCATCTTCCTGAGTTGCTTTGGTTATTTGGACTCAGTTATTCTGCAAACCCATCCATTGTATGCATGTTACTAAAGGGCCTTAAGCTCACATGGTAGTGGTGCGGATGGTTAAAAGATCCAAACCAGTTTGTCTCCAGTATTTCGGACGATCGGGCATCCTCCGCCGTTAGCTGGAAGATTGCAGGGTTTCCTGTGGAGAGCGGCTGATAGAAATAAACTTGCAAGAACCGAGACGGTGGGCAGGCCCCCCTTTGTCAAAATCCTTTCCTGGTTTCCACGGTCGCTCTGTAGACGGAAGGCAAAGTGGTCGGCTTGAAGGAGGAGTCGATACCAAAGGCCTTGAATCAATTAACGAATGGTGCGTAGACTAAGGGGAATGGCAAATAAGGGGACGGGATTGTAATAATTTTGAGTAACGGAAAATATTGGGAAGAAGAGGTAGCGCCTACAAGTCCTGGCTCAATGAAGATAGAAAGAGACAGCTCAAATTCCAACGGGAGTAGAGCAGAAAAATTAAACACGTAATCAGGATTACTTAAGGTGATAATGTGATGTCTCAAACCCTGTATAGGGTATAAATAAAGGCGAGAGATAAGATGATCACAGTGTTCATAAATGCATAATGTTTGACTTTTCTGAATGTGTTCAAGTAAAAATATCGAAGAGCGATAGAGGTTGTGAAAAAATTCAAAAAGTTGAGGAGCAACAGTGATTGAGCATAACAAAGTGATTGGCGCCAATCAAGAGCATAGATATATAAAGTAAGCGAATAGTTAGGCTATTGAAATTAAAGGCTTGAGCAGTGATCAATGGTGCATGCTCATATTTGTTGTTTTTAAGACGTTGAAAAGTGGTGATTTATGCAAAGGTATAAAGTTTATTTAAGAGTCTGGTAAGTATTGACAGTTAATTGAGACTTGTCATTATAGGAAACACTCCTCTTATGCACTCATGAAAAAAACTACCAAAGCATATGTCCAAGCTCAAACAGCATAGTGCGGAATGGGTACAAGGCATGGCAGATAAGATGTTTATGCTGTGGTCAAAAGGGGGATCATTGTCAAAAGCCTTTTGCAACACATGACCACATACTTGTACTCTGCGTACACAGGGAAGAAATTAGAGAAAAGATTTGCGATGTAAAATGTACCAAGAGGAAAGAGAAGACCCGCCACCTGAGGAGTGGATGCTTGGTGAGCGTAAGGAAGAAGGCGTTGAGCCCTCATCTCCTCTTACTTCACCTGAAGCAAAGGGTGTTACTATAGAAGAAATTGGGGTGTATCCTTGGAACTGAAAGCAGCGATGGGGTATAGTAATCCAATATATGAACCCCACGCATACAGTAGTGATGATAATTGGAAGAGATTTATAAGTTCATACAAGACAAGGAAGACAAGAGTGAGTGGTCAAAATTGTCAACAGAGATAGATAGGGAGATTAAGAGATGGAAAGGAGAGAAGTATAAAGCTGACGAGATAGCGCTCATGCAGAACTAATGGACGGGAGGACAGATATTTCTTAAGATAGATGGGAAAAGCATTGAGGAAGTTAGGCAAAAAGAAGATAAGGATGAACAAGAAAGAAAAGATAAAGAACGAGGGAAGAAATTGAAAGAAGATGATCAGAAAAGGAAAAGCAGGGAGAGACGAGAACAGATTTATCAGGAGGAGCAAGAGATAAAAGAAGAATGGGCAGAAGAACAAAAAGTATGACAATAGACAAAGAACGATAGAAGAAAGGGATAGACACAAAAGAAAGAGAGAGGAGGAAGAAGCACAAATATTAAGGGACAAAAGATTACAGAGACGAAGAGAAGAAGAGGAAAGAAGGGAAGGAGTAAGGAGAGGAACAAAGACAAGAGCAAGAATGAATTAGAAGAGACGCGAGAAAGCAGAGAGAAGTAGACGAAGAAATGTAACGGAAAAAGAGACAACAAGGTCTCGATGCCAGTCACATCTGTAAAGAACAAATGAGGCAAGAACAGAAATATGATGGGATAGAGTGGAAGAGATTCTTCCAAAAAAGGAAGTAACGACAGCAGTATCTAGAGTAGCGTTGGAAGAAGAAAGATTTGATGCAGAAAGCATAGGAGAAAGGATTGATAAGGTCTGTCAAAAGTTAAGGCGAGATAACGAGTATGGAACTCGAGGCAATAGTGATCGATCCCCAGTACTTCACTCACAAAGTGAGGAAGAAAACCTGTGCAGTAACAAACGTCAGGCATTGTCTTTAAGTAGACTGAATCTGGATACGGGTGAAGGGGATGATAGTCACACTAGTTGGAGACAAGACAAGTTAGATGAGGAAAGAGAATCTGGCCTTGGGGCAGAAGGAGGGAGCGCGTGTACCCCTGAAGGAAGCCTGCAAATGGATCAGGAAGTAAGATGGTTGGATCTGGAACAACCTATGGATAGAACACCAGATCCTATGACCAGCGAAGGGTTTGCCCAAGATCACACATTTACCAGACACAAGCGCAGCGAGTACAGCAGGTACAACAGCAGGAACAAGTGCAAATGAATCCACCACAAGAGCAGTCGCAACAAGCCCATATGCAGACACAGCATTATGCAAAGACAGGTTCAAGTACTGACACCCAGACTAGGAGGAGTCACTGTGGTAGGAAAAAATCCTTTCAAAGGGACGGGGACGAGCCTGTATCCACAATAGGGCAGCTCGCAGGTTGACTTGATGTGCTCAGTACTATTAGTGCCACCAGACCCCCAAGAGAAACACAGGGTTGATGTGACGATAGGAGACAAATCCTTTTATTTACTTGTAGACTCTAGGGCAACTCATTCGTGTATACGAGAGGGAAAATATCCAATGTCAGGTATTGCCATGAATGCTCAAGGGTTCTCTGTAGCTACAAGTCGAGTTCCTTTTACTGATAAATGACTAGTCTCCATAGGAGAATGTGACATGTCCGTTCCCCTGTTATATTCACGACAGACACTGGTTAATGTTCTGGAAAGAGATTTAATAACGAAACTTAATATGACGATTTCATTTGCTAATCAAGGAATAGTGCGCTCCACTCCAGGAATACACTATTTAAACATGGGAGAGTTTATATTGGCGTTCACAGGTCAATTGGCTCTACAAGGCATTCCGGAAGATCCCAAGGGTTTTCTATATGGAGTGAGCATTTTACTGACATGGCTACCTTGCATGGTGGGAAAGATTGTGAGAATACCTGATGAGTTCCTGTTTAGATTACAAATACCTATGGATGAGGAAGGTGGACAGACTATTCCTATAGAATTGGAAGTAGCCATAGTATGAAAGGAAATGGCAATGGTCGAAGGGATAGACGATGATGGTAGACCATGGAGAACAGTGATAGCTCTTGGGTATAGATTGACTGACATAACCTATGACGATATGTTCAGGGAGGACCAAACAGATGACGACGTGGTGTTCTTCATGAGCATTACATACTGGATAAGGATAGAGAAAAGGGAAGTCCCACAGTGAATGTTGATAGTAAGGCAACTTCCAGCATTTTTTCAGTTAGATTTGGAAAACAGTGCCAAGTGCCTTATGGACCACAGGCCCGTATGACGCAGGTTTATTGAAGGGGATAGGAGAGGTTAAATTAAAGCTCAAGCCAGGAGCGATTTTACCTTGAGCAAAAGAGTACCCAATGTCTCGAGAAGCTGATGAAGATATATTCCAGACTATTCCAGCACTAACTAATCAGGGAATTCTGGTGTCATCAGAATCATTGTGTAATACCGTGGTGTATCTGATAAAAACATCTAAAGGAGGGATTGGAAATGGAGATTCATACAAGATATGAGACCGATTTACCAGATAGATTGTAGATGCTGAGTTTCCTCTAGTTCCTAATCTGGCGACGATATTGTGCAGCATTCAGGTGGAAGCTCGATATTTCATGGTAATTGATTTGAAAAATTGTGTTTTTCTCAATACTGTTGCACAAGGACTTACAAGACTTGACTTAATTTACGTTTCACCAAAAAAGAGTAAAACATACTTGTATTCCTCAAGGGTACTGTGAGTCCCCATCGATCTTTAACAGAGTCAGACAGACGGATTTAGGCAATATTGATCTCAAAAGTGCAGTGATACAATACGTAGATGACATCTCAATTTGTGGTACCATAGAAGATGAGTGTAGACAGGATTCTGTTCGGTGGATGAATATTTTAGCAGACAAGGGATATAAAGTAGACAAGGAAAAGGTACAATACTGTGAAAAAGAGGTGTTATATATAGGTCCGTTGATTTCGTGTTAAGGAAAAAAGTGACACCTGATAGAGCTGAGTCGATTATGAAAACCTCAAAACCAAACACAGTGAAGCAGATGAAACAGTTTTTAGGTTTATGCAACTATGTTAGAGCTTGGGTGTTTGATTATAGCACATACACAAGACCACTTCTGCAAGCATTAAAGAAAGCGCAAGTGGGTAAAATAAAAATAGAATGGATTGAAGAAATAGAGGAAGGATTTGCAGAGTTGAAAAAAGAAATTTGTACAGCCCCTGTTTTAGATATTCCTAATTATGCTGAGGAATTTTATTTGTTTTTCACACACAAATGGGACAGTTATGACAGCAGTGCTTACACAGAGAACCACATTGGAGTACAAACCTTCGGCGTATTACAGTGGGATTTTAGACACTGCAATACAAAGGACACTTCCCTTGTGAACAATCTTTGGCAGCTGCTACGTTCACGATCGAGAAGTCCACAAGTATTGCTATGGGCTGCTCTATGACCCTCTTCGTGGAGCAAGCTCTATTTGCCATTTTAGAGAAAACCAAGAGCACATTGACATCCCCAAGAACTTCTGCTCATGAGATAATCATTTCCAACTCAGCGATTAAAATCGTATGATTGATCAAACTAGTTGGAAAAGACATTCAGGCGCTGCAGTAATAAGACATAGGTTAAATGGAGAATTCGAGGTAGTGGCAAGTGCAAGTCTGCTATCTCACTTTTCAGCGCAAGCACCAGAATAAGTAGCGCTCATTGTTGCGCTTGGAAAAACACAAAGGGCAGGAAGTGACGATGTACAGTGGCTCCTGCTATGTGATGTCAACCGTACACGCAGGGTTAGCATGTTGGAAAAGGAGGAGCTACATCCGTGCAGATGGCACTCCAGTGCAGCATGCATCCTTATAGGATAGGTTCATTAAGGCACTACAACTCCCAGTGACGATAGCGGTCATTAAATGCGCAGCGCATACTAAGTAAACAGATTTTATCTCTTGTGGGAACAAAGCCACAGATGAAGAAGCCAAAACGGTTGCATATTCTACAGAAATGTTGAGTTTTGATACGGAGAGTATTAAAGAAAAAATAGTTACAACCATGTTAGTGCAAGAGGGGTGTAATAAATTGTCGATAATCCAACTAATAGAGATTCATGTAAGTGCACCACAGGAAGAGAAAGAACTATGGAAACAAAGGAGGTGTTCCTTATCATCCACAGAAGCATTATGGTGACAAGACAGCACTGTAAAGCAAGTGATGCCAGTAACGCCCTTGAACAGCTGCATTACCCTGCACATGTAACTAGAGAGAGTGTTGCTGCTACTATTGCAGAGGACTGGTTAATTCCTAATTTTTTGGAACACGTCGTGTGTCAAAGGTTTACTGCTGGGCATACACTGAGAATGATCAGAGGGGTAATACCTTGACCGAATGCACAGTTTCAGCATTTACATATCAACCTGTGTCGATATGCTGCACGTCTGTAATGGATATAGATATCTATTGGTGGTGGTGTGTCCCTTCTCTAGGTGGATCGAGGCAGGTCTGTGCACACACCCTGATGCCACTTGCGCAGCAAAGTTTTTAGTGCGCAATGTTTTCCCGAGGTGGTGTGTGTGTGTGGGGTGCTAAGATCTGATAATGGGCCACATGTTGTCAATGAACTATTCAAACAAATAGGGCTTCTATTAAATATAAAGCACACTTTTTCTTCTGCTTATCACCTGCAACTTCCTCCTCAAAGAAAGGATTGCCAAGATCATATTGACTTTGAAAAAGGGATGGCTGTATTGCCTACCCCTAGCTTTATATGCTCTTCTGAATCAGCCAGGATCAGACCACCACCCCACCCCACATGAGCTAGTTACAGGGCGTCACATGAGAACACCCCTTAGACCTCCATCTAGAAGTAGGAGTGATGCCCAGAGTGTAGCAAAAACCTTAGGTGATGAGATGCACAATTATTTGACATGTATGACCTCTAACATTTCTTTCATTTCAGATCAAGTCAAGCGCCACGGGGGTCGGTCTAAGAACACGGAAGAAGATAATTTGACAACCAATCCTAGAGAACTATTACCACCACCTAAGTTATATGTTAGGGACCTAGTCCAGATTAGAAATTTTACCGGAAAGTGGCATGAGTCACTTTTCCATGGCCCTTTCTGTGTTGAAGAAGCGTCCCCTTCTGCTGTTAAAATACGCGGAAGAAGAGCTTGGCTGCACCTGGGTGATGTGAAGATCTATAAAGGAAACACCTGCCCTCTCATCATTGCCGATCCAGAAGCAAGACAAGAAGAAGAATTTCAGTGTGTGCAGACCTAATCGATGACAAAGAAGAAGGACGATAAAGCAACAAGTGATGAATACAGATTTTAAATTGGACTGGAATTCAACAAACACTCCTTAGATATTTTAGCAGAGAGTAGAAATACTTGCGGAGAATTCTAGGAATTTTGAAAATAACTTTTAGAAATACAAATTGAAGCATCGGAATTATGCCTGAACATCAGTTCTTGATCAGAAATTGGAAACGAGATCAGCATCCAGATTCATTTCATGGAGAGTATTTGTTTTAAGTGTTAAATATATGATACCTTCCGATAGTGACGTTCATCGGCTTGTGCTAGCTGTCTTTGTGTTTATACTTTGATTTTACCCTGCCCCTGTTAGAAGAGATGTTAATATTCACACTTTCTTGCAGGATCCTAAAATGGCTCAGTGATAAGACTTCTTATTGCTATAATTGAACAGATTTTACAGTTACAAACATAAAGGAATTTGATGACTGTATTAAAAATGATTAAAGAAGAAAGTGGCATAGTTCTAGAATATGAACAAGTACAACGAGTAGTAGGATGGCATGAGAGATGGAGGCCTATAGGTTCCTATGTTTAATATACGGTTGCATGATTGTTCTCTTTGTTTTTCTGTTCCTCATCTTTCACAGTTTCTATCATGTTAGCACTTCCACTGAAGGAGAAGTTCCTATGGTGCTCCCAACTGTGAAAATTGCTTTTTATTTACTTCATGATTAATACACAACCTTTGGGAGACACAAGAGAGATACACAGGAGGATAGTGAAGGGATGAAAACCTATCTAAATAACACAGCACATTTGGGGTATAACATGTGGAACCAAAACATGAGAAAATTGGGACAGAAAGCATCCAAGGAGGTTTGCTATGTCTGCTCTCTCATCCCCTATGCCATGAACACAGTATGCACTTTCATTGCCAGAGAAATTCCAGAGCATGATGCAAGTTGCCTCAGTCATCTTGCAGCATGTACAACTCAAGGACAATTCCAAGGAAGCTGGGCAACTTTACGATGGAGATCAAAATGGTTGTTTCCATACCAGGATGACTATATCAAGACCTAAGAAATGGAAAAGGAACCTGGACGGAAGAGCGAGATGCTTGTGTATCCTGCTGCAGGACAGGATGAGGAGATCATTGAAGAGATTAAGAAAATGTACTGCCCTGATGTGACGGAAATAGCTGGATCCCCTGGATTTTGGGAACAAACCCAGTTTTTGATCTATGGACGAGTGAAATCCAAGAAGGGATGGGAAGAATTAATGATGTCCTGTGCAGCTCACCTGCTGAAAACAGACTATGTACAAGAAGTGCAGAGGGTGGATGATGGGTGTTTAAAGTCATGGGCTAAAGACCCCAAGCTACTGACATGGGTAGAAGATGAATCAGGCCCAGTAGTTGTAATCCCCTTGGTTAAATGCAACACTGTATTTCCAAAGACACAAAAAGAATCATGTGGGATATAACAAAGAATGCAAAACTACAATTGACGTTCCAAGGATGGGAGAAGGGACAGCCATCATCATGGACCGATATTGGGCTTGTGCATCTAGAGCTTATCTAAGGTTGCCCAAGGAATGGTGCAGAATATGTTCTTTGGTGCTCATCCATGTTCCAGCATTGGTGATTCCACAAAGTGACCTGAACATTGGTGAATTTACAGAGGTGGATGCCCATTTGAGAAAAATAAGATCACCAATTTAGCCATTTTCCAGGATTCCCTCCACCCAGTGGTGGTGTAGTGCCATTCACTGTAAATCTTCAGAAGACCAGATGCAAATACTGCTGGGGCCCCTATGGTGACTGCAGGGCTGCTGAACAGGGTCATGGAACACAGAAATGCAACTAGTCTGCGGTGGCCTACACCCAACGGCCCCTCCCAGATCCAGCCAATGCTCGTGTCTAAATAGTGGGAGGGAAAGAGAGGGTGTGACTGAGAGGGGAGATGGTGAAGCAGGTCCACCTTCTATTGTCAATGGGCGATTAGCCCCACTTCCTTCTTGTGAGTTGCCCGAAAGTCTGCTTTCATTGCAAGGCGGCCTTTTCTGGAACTGCGCATGCGTCAACTTCACAGAGGGGAAGTGGGCTGGGCCTGGCAGCAGCTCGGACTCTCCAATAAGGAGTGGGTTTGGGAAGGGGAAGTGTCATGTGAGTATGTGTTTGTGTCTGTGTGTGTTTGTGTCTGTACATGTGTGTGCGTGTGGCGTACCAGTGTCAACAACGGGAGAGCGGGATGGGGACGGAGCGGTGTGGGGTGT
Source organism: Ambystoma mexicanum (assembly GCF_040938575.1). Classification (NCBI taxonomy): domain Eukaryota; kingdom Metazoa; phylum Chordata; class Amphibia; order Caudata; family Ambystomatidae; genus Ambystoma; species Ambystoma mexicanum. The sequence goes on along the minus strand of NC_090940.1, from coordinate 55,419,559 downwards.
GTGATCTATGTCTGGGCCTGGGTGCGGGGCAGAGGAGGGGTCGGGTAGAAGGGGTGTCCCCCACATTGGTTAAGGAAGGTGGGGAAGGGACACAGAAGGTAAAATGGTTTCCCTGCAGCACCAAAATCAGGCCTGCGCTCAAGCTCGAATGGCTTCAGCCGTGGGGAAACAACATAGATTCTCAATGGGTATCTTGACCTGCACTCTGTTACTGCCAATGCTCAGCCTGTGATGAGGGACCCTTGGGGACAGTTCAGAGGCAGTGGAGGGCATGTAGTTCATGTGTCTAGGGCTGGGTTTATGCTACTCACCACCAATCATGAAAGAACCAGAGCTGAGCAACCATGTTCCCAGACCTCCCTTCCCAACACGTCCATCTCCGCTCAGACCTGAGCCAACGCGCGCAGAGTTCTTTCGCACTCCAAGTCATCCATGACCTCTCATTATTTCTGCTAATTATTAATTAAAACTCCTTGTCAACATAGATTGTTTTCTCTTTGAGGACAATTGTGCCCTATTGCTGGAAGAAGCATTGGGATTAAGACCGACTACTACAATGCCTTCTTTTAAGAAGCAGCCAAGAGGTTATGCTCCCATGTCCAACTCAGTGACTCAGATCATAACCTATATTCGCAGAAGGGACAATATCGTTCTATTATGACCAGAGTGACTTTTAAAGAACTGAGTCTGGTCTGTAGGCCTCTACACCGACGCCCACCATCATGTCTACAGTGTAAGACCAGATGGCCCTCCTCAACACTTCATAGTGAGGATAAATGCATTGGGCCATTACAGTTTCAATGGGCACTAGCCTGTGGAGGTTCCTTTCCAGCCAGGGTTGCCAATCTCTGATATTCCCTCCTTGAAGATGGCCTTGGATTGACCATCTGCTGACATTTAGATTGAAAAAAAAACACTTTTTAGATTGTCCCACGTGTTAGTGGTTTTCTGAATATGGCAGAGCCTTTTTGGGGGTTTTGGTGCTGTACAAATCAAAATAAATAGAAAAATATAAATAGTGTTGACCTAATTTTCCATGTCAGGTCCATAAGTGAACCCCACTAACCTTAGCATATATAGCTGGACTGTGTGGGTGGTTATTTACACAGAAATGCACTTGCCAAATCAAAAAGCATTTTGAAGATTCATACCTTACAGAAATGCCAGTGGGGTTCCAGAATCCCCAAAACACCATCATGTGGGTATTGGGACAGTTCCTCATCTCCCAGGTATCAACCATGGGGGGCACATGGTAAAGATGGAGGCCTGCGGCTTGGAAAAGTGACGGAGGAGGGAAACATTGATCCACAGTAATGTTTAAAGTGCAAAGGGAGTATCTAACCATGTAATTATCAATGTGTGTTATGATGCTAGTACTGTGTTCTGCCACCATGTGCAATAAATAAAGTTCTAAAAAAAAACACATTTCAAAAAAAGATGGAGGCCTGTGGAAGAAGGAAGCATTCGTTCCTCCACGGGTCTGAGACCAGTATTTCTTTTCTTGTTTTTACGCTTTGGAATTGTTTGGTTCTGCCCTTGCTTTGAGGTATTTGACCATCCATACGGGGAGTGCGCGAGACCTGTTTATTTCGAGTGCCATCAAAACAAAAGCAGCTTCCAGGTATCTCCCTATCCAACGCCCCAGAGGCAAGAGGAGAGGTATTAGAAAAAAACACAAACGAAAAACCTAGGAGTAGAAACAAGAGCCAAAAAGCAAGGGAAGAGAAGGTGAACCTTATTATCAATCTATCGGAATTTCAAGTTACTCCGGCATTAATTACAGCCTTAAGTAAAGGATTAACTTTTAGTCCGACGTATAGAGGAGACTATTTTCAAACACAGTTAGATCTATTTAAATTCTGCAGAAAGTTAAAACTCAAGAAATGTTTTGAAGAGTCCAGCAAAACTAAAGAAAGAGAACGTACACCGACCCCATCTATCCTTACAGAAGTAATGGTAGAGAAAACAATAGATTTACTGAATATTGAAGAAGATCAGGCCTACACAATGGAAATCTTTTTACAAGAACAAGAAATACTAAATTGTTTATCTGAGGAGACCAGTATTAAGCCAAAATCAACATTTACACCGATCTTCGCAGCAGAAAATGCAATAGATATATTCCAGAAAACTGTAAGTGAAAAATTAAGAAAAAACTACTTGAGTGGTAACAAAACCAGAGTAAAAAGTAATCTTACACAGGAGGAAAAATCAGCCATAAAGGAATTATCAGCAGATACGTCAATAATTACAAAGGCAGCTGATAAGGGAGGTAAAATTTTCCTAATGAATAGAACTGACTATATAAATGAAGGCTTGAAACACCTAAACGTGGTTGAATGCTATGAGAAATTAACAAACAATCTGCTACAAAACTTGGAATTGGAATGGAATCAAAAAATCAAAAATTGGTATGAATTAAGCTTACTGTGCGAAAAGCAATACTATGGTCTTCTCACGAAACACTCAATATTAGCCACAATGTATTTTCTACCAAAAGTACATAAACCATTCACAAAATGTCCATTTTTACGACCCATTAGAAATGGTATCGGATTGATTACAGAAAATGTTTCACAATATATTGAGACGCATTTGCAGCCATTAATCACTTATCTTGCCTTTTTGTGAAGGACTCAAAACATATCATTCAACACGTTAATCAGATCCCATGGGAAGAGAACTACTTATTTGTCACCTTGGACGTAGTACAACTTTACGCAAGTATTCAACACAATAGAGGAATAGAAAGCACATCATTTTCTTTGAAAACAAGATCTATTTCATATCAACAACAAAATAAAATGATATTAGAAATACTTCATTTTTGTTTATATAATAATATCTTCACATTCAATAACACCCTGTACAAACGACGACAAGGCACAGCAATGGGATCTAAGTTCGCACCACATATGCAAATTTCTTTATGTTTTTTTTTAAATACAACATGCATGGAAACATCCCCTCTTCAACACCAATGTTAAGTTTTGGGGACGATTTATAGATGACATCTTACTGATCTGGGAAGGCAACACCACAGAGCTGGACAGTTATGTAACTCATCTAAACAACAACAACTATAACTTATCCTTCACGAAATCAGTAAACTCAAGCAAGATAGAATATTTGGACCTGGAACTATTCATTGAAAATGCACAGATTCAAACAAAACTGTTTACTAAACCAACAGCAGGAAACAGTCTCCTCCATGCAACCTCATTTCATCCAAGACATACAATTTACAATATACCATTCGGGGAGATCCTTAGATTAAAACGGAATTGTAGCACTATCTCTACCTATCAGGAAAATTTGAAATCTACTCATCTGAAATTTAAACAAAGAGGTTATGGCAACAACAACATAAAAACGGCAATAAAGAAAGTTGAAAACATCTCAAGAGATTCTTTACTACTTGATAAACCAAAAACCACAGATATTAAATGCAAGACTCAATTCATAACAACTTACAGTACAGACTCAAGGAAGATAAAGAAAATATTATCAGAGAACTGGAATATTCTTCTCACGGATTCAAGCTTAAGAAACCATGTGGATGAAAAAGCAAGCATTTGTTTTCGTAAAGCTCCGACCATAAGAAATCTAGTGAGCCCGAGTTTTCTAAAACCATTACTGGACACAAGGAAGATATTTTTTCAATCACTAATGAAAGGTACTCAAAAGTGTGGCCATTGCAAATTATGCCCATTCTTGAGCACAGGAAAAAAGGAAATTCTATTACCCAATGGCAATATTAAACAAATTAAACAACGTATCAATTGCAATTCTACAAATGTGATTTATGGACTGGAATGTGTCTGCAAAAAACTCTACATAGGCAGCACGATAAGGAAACTAAAAGTTAGAATGTTTGAACATTTAAGAGCTATTCAGAACCGTGACCTAAGATCTCCCATTGCAATGCATATTTTGGAAAATCATCCGATGTTTGATATATCAGGGTTGAGAATATTTGGCTTGGAAAAAATGTCCCTACCGGCAAGAGGGTGGAACAAAGAAGACATTTTGAGAAAGCAGGAATGCAAGTGGATTTGTATAATGGATACATGCACAACTGGTTTGAATAATGATACAGAAATGTATAACTGGTTATGAGACTATTTGTTTGGACAATGACACTGTAATTGGCTATGATATTATATTCTTTTATTTAATTTATTTATGAAGTGAGCATATTGTTTGGCCAAAAAATGTAGTAATATAAAGTATTGTGTTTTGTTACGTTAGGATATAACACTTTGGTTGGTAAAATAATTTTGTATGAGAAATCAGATCTTTCTTATCGAAAGATAAAATAGTTGCATACTTCCTTTTTTCTTAAAAATTTGACTACTTGCATGAGCCTATATCTTGTGAGCACATACAGGATCGAATTTAGAACAAAATGGCCGCTACAGCGTGAGCGGGCGCGATGACATCATCGCGCTACGCGAAATAACGTGACGCATGATGTCATGATGTCATCGCGACCCGCGCAAGCGTTATAAATAGAGTAACAAGCTACAGAGTGGCCGTGAAAGCATCCGGCGGCACTCTGCTCTGGAACCTGGACAAAAGCAGGACTTTGAGAGGAAAAACAAAGCTAAATAACAAGGTGAGGTATTTGGATCTGCATTTAGTCTTAGAATTCGAAATTTTAGTTAGAAAAAAGGACTCCAATAGCCAAATACTTGTTGGAATTGAAACTTTAATATAAAATAAAACAGAACCTTCTTTATCCCCTATAGAATCTGAAAGGAATTGACAGCAGAGGGCTGCAATATTAACAACAGTGTAATATACAAAAATAAATAAGGATTGAAGTGAAAGTAACCCTAAAAATGAAGGTAAATTTAAGATTAAGTTTTTTTGGTGAGTATAAAATAACATATGTCAAACTATTAACTAGATAAAGAATCACTATGAAGTTAAAAAGCATATGGCAATGGTCCCTTTTCTAAAAGTTATCCTTTTCTTTTGATTTATTGTCTTTTTTCAAAAAGGTTATCAAGATTATGTTAAACTCTCCTGAAGAACCATTGCAAAGAGTGATGGGCAAACACGTGTAAAGAGTATTTGGGAATTGGAATCTACTAAATGGAAAATTGAAAAACAAATTCAATGGATAAGTTCGCATGTGATGCTAACACGTGTAGCCTACAATAAATGGAATATTGGAACTACAAAGTTGGCTACTTGCAATTATTAATTTGTGGAATCTTGCTTTTCATATTTTTTATGAGAGTACTCACCAAAAACAAATTCAAAACAAGTGGTTGGCGCATTAGAGTAAAAGTATAACTCTTATCGATTCTTAAGTTCTAGTTTGTTTCTGTGTCGCAACCACACATGGATTAGAGAATTACTCATGCTGACAACCTTCTAATTAAAAAAGTGAACAGTTTTGACCACATAACTGTCGTCAAGGCAAGCTTTTTTGTTTGGTTGCAAACTTTTTACTGAATCAGTTTTTAGAAAAAGCTCCCAGGCAGACAACAAGAATAAAAACAAAAAATGGAAGAAGCGTTTAATCTAACAGAAGCACAAGCCGATGAATTATTTTTAAGGCATCACAAAACTGCTGCATCATCATCTACTGCAAGTGACAGTCATTCATTAAGGCATTTATTTGAACAATTGGAAAATTTAAGCAAACAAGAGTTAAACAAATGGTGGGAGATCAAAACCCTAAAACTGTACCTGGAAGTTAACAGAATTCCCAGAGGCCTCCGAATTTGCATCTTCCCCCCTTTGAGGAAGATGAAATAGTGGCATTCAATGAGTGGGTAGAATTACTCAATAATACGTCAAAAGAAATGATGATCAAATGAATAAATCAAGCTGCAATGACAGATGAGCGAATAATGAGAGACATTGAGGACACGAAGGACATAATCAAGAAACTGGAATGTCCCGAAATAACATTTAAAAATTATCAAATTCTGGATGAATACCTTGGGAACTATGAAAAGGAGTTAAAATTTAAAAAACAAAGAACCTTTATAAGAGATGAGGAAGACTACAACAACAATAGAATCTTTACTTTTCAAAGGAAATATGACACAAATGTGAAACAACAGTTTAAGAAAAAAAATGTTACACCAAAAAGTTTTGCTTCAACACCATCTTCATCAGATGTGGAAACCTCTAGTGATGAAGAAATCTCAGAGATTGAAACAACACCAACTGTGCCCACTAGAGAAAATAGACCTAGAGATGACCAAATCACAGAACCTGAAATGTGTCCTTTTTTGGAATAAGTTCTACGATACAGAAAGCGTTCACGTATAAATCATTCCTATCTACGTGGAGTGCCATCAAAACAAAAGCAGGTTCCAGGTATCTCCCTATCCAACGCCTCAGAGGCAAGAGGGGAGGCATTAGAAAAAAACGCAAACGAAAACCTAGGAGTAGAAACAAGAGCCAAAAAGCAAGGGAAGAGAAGGTGAACCTTATTATCAATCTATCAGAATTTCAAGTTACTCCGGCATTAATTACAGCCTTAAGTAAAGGATTAACTTTTAGTCTGACGTATAGAGGAGACTATTTTCAAACACAGTTAGATCTATTTAAATTCTGCAGAAAGTTAAAACTCAAGACATTTTTTTAATAGTCCAGCAAAACTAAAGAAAGAGAACTTACACCGACCCCATCTATCCGTACAGAAGTAATGGTAGAGAAAACAATAGATTTACTGAATATTGAAGAAGATCAGGCCTACACAATGGAAATCTTTTTACAAGAACAAGAAATACTAAATTGTTTATCTGAGGAGACCAGTATTAAGCCAAAATCAACATTTACACCGATCTTCGCAGCAGAAAATGCAATAGATATATTCCAGAAAACTGTAAGTGAAAAATTAAGAAAAAACTACTTGAGTGGTAACAAAACCAGAGTAAAAAGTAATCTTGCACAGGAGGAAAAATCAGCCATAAAGGAATTATCAGCAGATATGTCAATAATTACAAAGGCAGCTGATAAGGGAGGTAAAATTGTCCTAATGAATAGAACTGACTATATAAATGAAGGCTTGAAACACCTAAACGTGGTCGAATGCTATGAGAAATTAACAAACAATCCACTACAAAACTTGGAATTGGAATGGAATCAAAAAATCAAAAATTGGAATGAATTAAGCTTACTGAGCGAAAAGGAATACTATGGTCTTCTCACGAAACACTCAATATTAGCCATAATGTATTTTCTACCAAAAGTACATAAACCATTCACAAAATTTCCATCTTTACGACCCATCATAAATGGTATCGGATTGATTACAGAAAATGTTTCACAATATATTGACACGCATTTGCAACCATTAACCACTAATCTTACATCTTTTTGTGAAGGACTCAAAGCATATCATTCAACAAGTTAATCAGATCCCATGGGAAGAGAACTACTTATTTGTCACCTTGGACGTAGTACAACTTTACACAAGTATTCAACACAATAGAGGAATAGAAAGCACATCATTTTTTTTAAAACAAGATCTATTTCGTATCAACAACAAAATAAAATGATATTAGAAATGCTTCATTTTTGTTTATATAATAATATCTTCACATTCAATAACACCCTGTACAAACAACGACACAGGCACAGCAATGGGATCTAAGTTCGCACCACATATGCAAATCTCTTTATGTTTTTTTTTAAAATACCACATGCATGGAAATATCCCCTCTTCAACACCAATGTTAAGTTTTGGGGACGATTTATAGATGACATCTTACTGATCTGGGAAGGCAACACCACAGAGCTGGACAATTATGTAACTCATCTAAACAACAACAACTATAACTTATCCTTCACGAAATCAGTAAACTCAAGCAAGATAGAATATTTGGACCTGGAACTATTCATTGAAAATGCACAGATTCAAACAAAACTGTTTACTAAACCAACAGCAGGAAACAGTCTCCTCCATGCAACCTCATTTCATCCAAGACATACAATTTACAATATACCATTTGGGGAGATCCTTAGATTAAAACGGAATTGTAGCACTATCTCTACCTTTCAGGAAAATTTGAAATCTACTCATCTGAAATTTAAACAAAGAGGTTATGCCAACAACAAAACAAAAACGGCAATAAAGAAAGTTGAAAACATCTCAAGAGATTCTTTACTACTTGATAAACCAAAAACCACAGATATTAAACGCAAGACTCAATTCATAACAACTTACAGTACAGACCCAAGGAAGATAAAGAAAATATTATCAGAGAACTGGAATATTCTTCTCACGGATTCAAGCTTAAGAAACCATGTGGATGAAAAAGCAAGCATTTGTTTTCGTAAAGCTCCGACCATAAGAAATCTAGTGAGCCCGAGTTTTCTAAAACCATTACCGGACACAAGGAAGATATTTTTTCAATCACTAATGAAAGGTACTCAAAAGTGTGGACATTGCAAATTATGCCCATTCTTGAGCACAGGAAAAAAGGAAATTTTATTACCCAATGGCAATATTAAACAAATGAAACAACTTATCAATTGCAATTCTACATTTGCGATTTATGGACTGGAATGTGTCTGCAAAAAACTCTACATAGGCAGCACGATAAGGAAACTAAAAGTTAGAATGTTTGAACATTTAAGAGCTATTCAAAACCGTGATCTAAGATCTCCCATTGCAATGAATATTTTGGAAAATCATCCTATGTTTGATATATCAGGATTGAGAATATTTGGCTTGGAAAAAATGTCCCTACCGCCAAGAGGGGGGAACAAAGAAGACATTTTGAGAAAGCAGGAATGCAGGTGGATTTGTATAATGGATACATGCACAACTGGTTTGAATAATGATACAGACATGTATAACTGGTTATGAGACTATTTGTTTGGACAATGACACTGTAATTGGCTATGAGATTATATTCTTTTATTTAATTTATTTATGAAGTGAGCAAATTGTTTGGCCAAAAAATGTATTAATATAAAGTATTGTGTTTTGTTACGTTAGGATATAACACTTTGGTTGGTAAAATAATTTTGTATGAGAAATCAGTTCTTTCTTATCGAAAGATAAAATAGTTGCATACTTCCTTTTTCTTAAAAATTTGACTACTTGCATGAGCCTGTATCTCGTGAGCACATACAGGATCGAATTTAGAACAAAATGGCCGCTGCAGCGTGAGCGGGCGCGTGAAATAACATGACGCGTGACGTGATGACGTCATCGCAACCCGCGTGAGCATTATAAATAGAGTAACAAGCTACAGAGTGGCCGCGAAAGCATCCGGCGGCACTCTGCTCTGGAACCTGGACAAAAGCAGGACTTTGATAGGAAAAACAAAGCTAAATAACAAGGTGAGGTATTTGGATCTGCATTTAGTCTTAAAATTCGAAATTTTGGTTAGAAAAAAGGACTCCAATAGCCAAATACTTGTTGAAATTGAAACTTTAATATAAAATAAAACAAAACCTTCTTTATCCCCTATAGAATCTGAAAGGAATTGACAGCAGAGGGCTGCAATATTAACAACAGTGTAATATACAAAAATAAATAAGGATTGAATTGAAAGTAACCCTAAAAATTAAGGGAAATTTAAGAATAAGCTTTTTTGGTGAGTATAAAATAATATATGTCAAACTATTAACTAGATAAAGAATCACTATGAAGTTAAAAAGCATATGGCAATGGTCCCTTTTCTAAAAGTTATCCTTTTCTCTTGATTTATTGTCTTTTTTAGAAAAAGGTTATCAAGATTATGTTAAACTCTCCTGAAGAACCATTGCAAAGAGTGATGGGGAAACACGTGTAGAGAGTATTTGGGAATTGGAATCTACTAAATGGAAAATTGAAAAACAAATTCAATGGACAAGTTTGCATGTGATGCTAACATGTGTAGCCTACAATAAATGGAATATTGGAACTACAAAGTTGACTACTTGCAATTATTAATTTGTGGTATCTTGCTTTTCATATTTTTTTTGAGAGTACTCACCGAAAAAAAATTCAAAACAACTGGTTGGCGCATTAGAATAAAAGTATAACTCTTATCGATTCTTAAGTTCTTGTTTATTTTTTATGTTTTGATAAGGAAAATGAATGATGGGAAATCTAAATCTGAAAATGTGTGAGGCCATTCCGCACACATTTCCTATGCTCACTGCATGGAATGTGACAGCCATGGGTACATCAAAGCATCTCAAAAGGGGAAGGCACATCTTCTTCCAGCCATGGAAGCCTAATTAAAACATCAAAGGTTCCTAATTGTTTAGTTTGGCTGGTGGCAGTGCATACTAATGAGAAATAATTGAGGCAAACCTGTTGAAGGGGCTTGTTTGCCGAACAGACAACAGGAACGCGGGGCTTGCACCCCTTTGGTATGCAAAGTGTCAACATGAAGCTAGTTCCCAAACCTGTGAATGAAAGGCAGTGAATGGCATGTCTGGGTACAATAGTTACCGTAGGTAACCCTGCAGAGCGGACCCCTCTCAGCTGGGTGAAGTATGTGATTTGACGGAGACAGGAAGTCTTCTCTTGTCACAAACTTTAAGGGAGACCTTCACTTTAATCAAAAGTCCCAGAGAGCTCAGTTAACCAGAGAGAGACTTTGATCTACAACAGACAGAAAGATGGGTGGGACTTAGGTTTATGTTGTCATCCCTTACCTTTCCTGTTGCAGACCAGTCTGGTCCTGACCTCATGCATAACAGAAGATTGTTAGTGGGGACCCAGGATTGGTTCATTAGGGTGGGCTTAGCCTGCACCAATCACTGGGGCCCACTTGGCTTTAAAAGAGGGCTGAACCCCTCACTTAGTAGATCATCTGGCGACTTTGAAAGGAGTAAGAAGAAGGACTCATTTGGACCTGGACTGAAGGTACAGTCTACCTTACATCTTCTGTCAGTGAAGGAAGGCCAGGAATTCCAAAAGGGAAGCCAGATCCCTCCCCTAAACATTTCCCAGGGAACAGAGGGAGATACCGGACTCGGGGAACCAATCCAGCAGCTCCAGAACCGGTACCCAGCTAGCACACAGCGTGCCCTGCTAGGTTCTGACAACAAGCTTCCTAGGTGAGATGTGCCCGAGAGTATCTGAACAAAGGGCAAGGCTGTTGCCTGCAAAAACTCTCCTAAGTTTTGGGCCATCTGCCTTGAAAGGATGACACAACCCCTGCGAAGAAGCTAGCAGGGTGCCCCTACAAGCTTCAACAAGTGTCCATCTTTTAAGGACATTTTCGAGACAGTCGAGTCCTCGAACCGCAACTGGCTGCACCACTGACTGTTGTCACGCTGCTGTCACCAGAGCCATCTGAGATGCCGCGACCAGCATTCCTGATCTTCCAACCAGTACAGAGACAGCGACTCTTGGCCCTGAGCCACCACATAGGCCAGCCTGCAGCTGTCCGGCCAGCCTCGCTTGCCAAACTGTCTGCCGCCTGACACCCACAGCTGTCTCTCGCCTCGAACTCTGTCTTAGGAGCTGCCAAACGCCCTGGAACCGCCTCAACACTGTCGAGCATCAATAAATTCTTAAGCACCAGGTAAATTGTGGTTCTGCCCCCCCCTGGTCCTTCTCCGAAAGCCCCTAGAGATAGTTACAGCCCGGTTCCCCCCTGGTGATGAAACCAAATAACTTTGAACATTTAAGACTGATTGCTTTACCGACTACCCTCCTGTCAGTATCGAGAGTGCATCCCTGTCTGTCCTCTGTGTTCCTTTACAGGGTAGGTTGTATTTTGTAGTGTGCTAGAACTGTCTGTTGTAGTGATAAATACAAAAGTAGATATTTGTATACAAACTTGAATGGACAGTCCCTTTTATCACAGGGTAATAATTGTATTTTTGCTGTGTTGCAACTAACCAACGATCCACGACCTTGCAGAGATAAGCCTGCCTATCTGTCCACATTACCAAAATTGAACAAGGAGGTTTATAATTGACATGTGTTCCCATCTGTTGGGATCCCCACTAGAGGTGTGGGGCTGATTGATGGTATAGAAACCGATATTCATCCCTGGACCACTGGTACTCTGGAAGTTGATTTCTCACACTTGCTGACTAGCATGGACTGGCAGTATGCGTGGGCAAGACCAGTGGAAGATTGGCCGAGACCCTGCCACCTTTGCTCATGCTCCACACTCGTGCTATTGTTCTGCTAGTCCCTTATTCATGGTTGAATTGTTAGATAATCATGTTTGCAAGAGAGCTACTAGATATGTGCAGTGTTGGTGCCAATATCTTATCTTGCACCACTGAGCACAGAACACATTTAAACAAACATTGGCAATGCCAACAGTTTGGGCTTCTGTGTAGGCATGGTAAAGGCACTTGCCAGGCACAACCGTAGTGGTATTAACTGGCTATTGATGGTGGCTGATGCAAAATGGTGTGGGTACCTGGAATCTAAAAGCGGTGCCTGGCAAATGCCTAATACTTGTACACAAGCCAAGCCTGTTGACATTGCCAATGCTTGTTTTTAACAGGACTTCAGTGAAGGACACTCATAGTGCTTATAAATCGAATTGAAGCCAGGCCCTGTTAAGGCGTTCTTATTACACCAGTGGTGGCTTTACAGCTATATTTAGGTCATTAACTCTCAGAAGACTGCTTTGAAAAAACACTGGCAGGTACTTTGAGTGCAAAGTTTGATGCTAAGGCTTGATTAAAGCAAGCTCAACGAGTTCCCATGAGGAGGTGTTTTGAGCGGGAGAGCAAGGAACTGGGTGGGAATGGCTATTGGGGGTTAGCATGGACATGGGCAGTCAATGGGTGGGTAAATAACCAAACAACACCTCCAAGCTTTGCGTCTCTCCTCATATGTCATTTCTCCCTCTATGTACTGTAATGCAATAGTTTCGGCTTATAGGTGACGCTAAAGCACCACCTCATAGCTCAAACTAAAAAGGACGGTGTTTAAAATGAGCATCTGATGGGAAACTGAAGAGGTGTGCACTCATTTTCGCATTCACAAATGTGAGTGAAACCTTAAGCGCCTGCATGAGTAATCGAAAATATAAAAAACAAACAAATGAATGCAGATACTGGCCTTCGCTGATCAGCAAAGAAGTGGGCACAAGGAACCTTTCAGGAGCAGGTGAGCATTGTTTGAACATCAAATACACAAACGGGTCTTCTTGGTCTTCCTCTGTCACGTGATCAAAGCATGTACCTAATTAAGAGGGCTGTGCATAGCCTACTAACTCAGCTGTGTGACGATACAACACTGTAATTAAAGGTATTTCTTTTTATCCCAACCCAACTGTAGTAAATTGCAGTCTCTTTGCATACGCCCCACTCTCTGCAGCACTCACTCAACACAATGAGCTTTCAACAGCACTTTGAAGCTTTTAATCAACATTAAGAACACAACTCTCCACCTGCCTGGACCAAAATGGCACCTTCAGGAGTCTACTCCCAGGCTTGGGCCATTAATAGTCACTAAAGCAACGCTGGTAAACCTTGTGGGGGGGGGGGGGCGGGGGGGCACCACGTCAACTCGGGGCCACAATAGTGGGTTCACTCTCTATGACCACCCGGGCGGCATTTGCCACCGTGGATCTCTTTTGCATCCTTTAGGATTCAGGCGGGGTTAGAGGGAAGACCTTGCTACGGATCTGGAATGTCCTATCAAACGGACCCACAGATTCAAAAGGGTCCCTTGATCGCTGTGGGCAACAGCACCTCCTTGTAGATGCTGTGGATCTTCTCGTCGTCTTGGTAACCGGTACTGCGTCATGGCTCTGTAGCCCCGCTAGCCAAAGGCACTTGCCACCATCAGCGCACCGGCCTGCCCCATGCCCCGCGTCAGGATCTCTGATGAGCCTGGATATCATCTCAAGTTGTTCACAATCTCACCCACCCAAGGGGTTTGGAATCTGGAGACTACCTTTCAGGGCATTGACGCTTTTCAGCACAACCTCCATCACTTCCCGCGTCTTGGTGGGGTATTATCACGGCTGAAGCTTTCACAATGCTCTCCCAGAATTCTTGAGAGACCTGCCTGTGCAAGTTAAAGTGAGGTTTGTGGCAGCTCTGAGGATACCAGCCAACAAACCAAGAAAGGTTTAATGAGCACCTGTTTCTCTGAACCAAAAGGTTTATGCCTCCCACACCGCCGAGCACTTCGCCAATCAGAGTGACTGGTCGCAACAGCCAGGATACCACTGTAACATAGTTCTAGCCTGGGCTCTCTCCCGCCAAGACCACTGCACCATCATTTACAGGGGCCTTCCAGAGAAGGCAGCAGCCAATCTCCAAACATCACAAAGCCAACACGACTGCCTCTTTCTTTGCTTTAAACAGGCGCCACACGAAAGGTGCTGCACGGACTGACGGCCGAGCAGACCAGTTTCTACAAAACTCTCTGACTTATCCAAAAATCGCTGCACGGGCTGCACCATGAAACCGGCTTCTGGGCAACCAGCCAACCGGGCCACCCAAGAAGTTCAGTCTCTCCGTCTGGGAACATACAAATTGTTTGCAGGAAGAAAATTACACTTGCAAGGGTCCTCACTATTGAAGTGCAGGGCGACTCCGGCACGTTCCACTAAGGAACTAAAACCCATCTCTTTAGACTAGTGTATGGTCTGAACGTGATCCAACGTATTGCCCGTCCTGGCACTAATTAAGCAATAGAATCCAAGGCGGGAGTTTAACGACCCATGGTAGCAGTTAGAAGCCTGAGTGATGCGAGGGCTTTAACGTGAGTCCCGGGGCATTACTTCACTGCTAATGACCCCCTCTGCTTTTATATTGCTATTGGTTTCCCGTCACATTGTACCGGGGTACTAAAAGTGTATTTTTCCCCAAATTGAGAAAGGGGTGTTAACTGTTTCGCAACTCAAGAAAAAAGCTACAAAAAAGATGGCCACCATGGATCGGGGAGAAGGGAACTACAGATAGTCCCTTCTCCCTTTCCTTGTTGGCCATTAGGGAATCAGAGATGTGCCGGGAACACTGCTGTTCCCGGTGCCAGCAAGGACGAAGGAAACACAAGGTGAGTGGGGAGGGAGTGGTGGGGGCATACATATCTAGAAAAGGGGGTGGGGTGGGATCATGGGTATGAAGGGGTACAGGGTTGCGCACTTATCTGATTCCCAGCAGGGGAAGATGGCAGCCTCCTGCTCCGAGGAGACTCAGAACGGGGTCTATACCATAGTAAAGACCCCGTTCTAAGTCTACTCATTGGCTGGGAGACTGCACCCCACCATCGCCGGGTACCAATCCGGCCTAACTCCTTCTTGGAAATGCCCTGAGCAAGTTATAGACAATATGCACCCCATGTAAAAAATGCATGCATGTTATGTTTTGTTATTCATTCATTCATTTGTAGTTTATTCAGATAAAATATCTATTAAACAAACACAATATACATTACACCTATTATGTTATGTTAATAGTTTTTTTATATGGCACCAATCCTCAGACGGAACATCCTGGATTGCCGTGCAGATATCACAAGCGATAGAGTCCAGTGTGGAGTGTGTAAGGAAAGTGTGGTGACACAAAAGGGGAAGTGAAATAGGGAGTGTGGACCGCCCCTCAGAGTGCCACACCTGCATGGCCGCATGCTGGATTCCCCGGGGGGCCGCAAAGGAATGGGGAAATGCGATGTCAAATTAGATGAGATTAGATGGACAAGGCCAATATCCATCAAAATGTCAAAATTGTGTTCACGTAATTTTGATGCTAGTTCCAAAAGCTGTGAAATGAGCTATGCCTTGGACATATACCACTGATTGACCACCCATAAATACAAATACATTATATGCGCTGCCCTGAACAATGCATAGACCCCCGGGTGGTAAAAACCTACGTGAACACCTAGACGGTAGGGCCAAAAGCGTTCTCAGGTCTAGCGAAATCTCAGCAAAGCATTACTTGGCTTCAGCTAAAAAACAAAGATGGCCGCCATTTTGCTGAGCGCTCGTGCAAGTTAAGACGCTGAAATGCAAACTGTACGTAGAATGGGCGGTTAGCAGCAGGACATCTCGTGTAGCGCCTGTAAATTCTCCCAGAGGAGCGAAGAGGAGAACACCTCAATCCGGCCCGATGATTTCGGATATCACTTTGGCAATAATATGCCGTAACCGCTGACGGCTCCTGGGAAGTCCCTAACGCCCAGGCTCTCCACTCTGACTGCTTTATGGCTGCGGCTTAGGAAGCCATCAAGACCCTAACAAGGTGAATCCATCAGCTCGCCTGCTTTATTGGTCTGCGGCGTACAATACGCCATTATTAGCCAGCAGCGAGCACTGACGCGGCCTGCTGGGAGATTTACATACGCCAGCCGGCTGTTAGCTTCCATTTAATTTTATTTTTTTAACCTTGAGGCACTGCTTGTGCGAGGCAAACGCGCAACATACTTTGTGGATTCTGGAAATAAACTTTAAGCTGCAGCAGGTTTTGCTACAATGCAGGCCTTATTGAAGGACAGTCCTGGTTCGGAGAAGTGGTTGAGCGCTGGAGTGGGGATTTTAAGCAAAAACAGCCAAACTATGGCAGGCAATTCCTGGAACTGATGGGAGAAGATTACAGTGAAGATTTGGGATGCAAGGGGGTCGTGGTATTGGCCCTTGGGAGTTTTGGGTGTGCAAATAGCTTCTACAGGGTCTGAAGTCCACAGAATGGGTGGATAGGAGGAGGGCATTTGTAAATTCTCCCGGAGGAGCGGATTTCAGTGAAGTTTTGGGATGCCAGGGATCTCAGGGGTATTGCCCCATGAAGAATTTTAGGGGTGTAAAAAACTTCTGTATGGTCTGTAGTCCTTCAGGATGTGCTGAAGGCGTTCCTTGAGAAGACGGGACCCGAGCTTTTTTCTAAATTTCTTTTTTTTAATTGTGTTTTGGCTTAGTCACATTCCCAAGAATGGTACAAGCCTTTCACAAAGTCATAAAAGAAAGACGATAACAAAGATAACGCAACACAAATACAACAGAATATCAAACACAAAGTATGAGATAAAACAAAAAACACGATATACCACAAACGTGTTTCTCTTTCGTTAGGTCCTCCTCAAATGAGTTGGTAGCAAACAAGACCTGAACCTTAGGGCTCTTTTCTAGATAGTGAGGGGGACCATGCCGGTCTGATTTGGAGGGTGATATTGTTCTACATCCTGGGGCACAGACTGAGGGAAGTGCTCAGACAATATTTACTCCTGAGCAATTCTAGGTTCAGCCTGCCCGGGTCATGACTTCCCATACCACAGGGGCTGGCCGGTACATTCAGCCTGCCCGGGTCATGGCTTCCCATACCACAGGGGCTGGCCGGTACATTGAGCCTGCCCGGGTCATGGCTTCCCATACCACAGGTGCTGGCCGGTACATTGAGCCGACCCGGGCAGGCTACCATACCACAGGGGCTGGCCGGTACATTCAGCCTGCCCGGGTCATGGCTTCCCATACCACAGGTGCTGGCCGGTACATTGAGCCGACCCGGGCAGGCTACCATACCACAGGGGCTGGCCGGTACATTCAGCCTGCCCGGGTCATGGCTTCCCATACCACAGGTGCTGGCCGGTACATTGAGCCGACCCGGGCAGGCTACCATACCACAGGTGCTGGCTGGTACATTCAGCCTGCCCGGGTTATGGCTTCCCATACCACAGGTGCTGGCCGGTACATTGAGTCTGCCCGGGTCATGGCTTCCCATACCACAGGGGCTGGCCGGTACATTGAGCCGACCCGGGCAGGCTACCATACCACAGGTGCTGGCCAGTACATTGAGCCTGCCCTGGTCATGGCTTCCCATACCACAGGGGCTGGCCGGTACATTGAGCCGACCCGGGCAGGCTACCATACCACAGGTGCTGGCCAGTACATTGAGCCTGCCCTGGTCATGGCTTCCCATACCACAGGGGCTGGCCGGTACATTGAGCCAACCCGGGCAGGCTACCATACCACAGGTGCTGGCCAGTACATTGAGCCTGCCGGGACATGGCTTCCCATACCACAGGTGCTGGCCGGTACATTGAGCCTGCTCGGGTCATGGCTTCCCATACCACAGGGGCTGGCCGGTACATTGAGCCGACCCGGGCAGGCTACCATACCACAGGTGCTGGCCAGTACATTGAGCCTGCCGGGACATGGCTTCCCATACCACATGTGCTGGCTGGTACATTGAGCCTGCCCGGGTTATGGCTTCCCATACCAGAGGTGCTGGCCGGTACATTGAGCCAACCCGGGCAGGCTACCATACCACAGGTGCTGGCCAGTACGTTGAGCCGACCCGGGCAGGCTACCATACCACAGGAGCTGGCCGGTACATTGAGCCTGCCCAGGTTATGGCTTCCCATACCACAGGTGCTAGCCAGTACATTCAGCCTGCCGGGGTCATGGCTTCCCATACCACAGGGGCTGGCCGGTACATTCAGCCTGCCCGGGTCATGGCTTCCCATACCACAGGGGCTGGCCGGTACATTCAGCCTGCCCGGGTCATGGCTTCCCATGCCACAGGTGCTGGCCAGTACAGTTTTCAAGTGGTGGGATGTAAGTGTTGCTGAAACAAATGTGTATTTATTTTTTGTAATGGGTCACAGTGGTACATTATGCAGCACAAGCTGTGAGATTTGGAAAAAAGTCATGGAATATACCACCATATTTGAAAGGCAAACATGGAA
The DNA here is from genome assembly GCF_040938575.1 of Ambystoma mexicanum. Lineage (NCBI taxonomy): Eukaryota > Metazoa > Chordata > Amphibia > Caudata > Ambystomatidae > Ambystoma > Ambystoma mexicanum. The sequence continues at coordinate 55,400,976 of NC_090940.1, read as the reverse complement.
TAGTCCAATATTTCAGCCGTGGCTTATTGCCCTCTGTTGCCCCGACGTGGCTCTCAGCTACACAATTTTGCACCATGTCGCTCTCCTTGCTCCAGTTCTGACCCAGGTGACTCTCAGTGCCCTAAATTTCTCTAACTGCCCGAGTTCAGCTCCATGAGGTGCTTACAGCCCCATGTAGACCGCATTGCCCCAGCCATAAAATTGCTCTCACTCCCAAAGGTCTGCACCATGTAGCTCTGACTGCCCCAGTTCTACCCCAACAACGCTCTCA